>NC_079314.1:23675378-24382044 GCF_029931775.1 Euleptes europaea
TTCCCTTTACCCCCAGCAAGCTGGGTTCTCATTTCACCGACCTTGGAAGGATGGAAGGTTGAGTCAACCTTGAGCCAGCTACCTGAAACCAACTTCCCTTGGTATCAAACTCAGGTCGTGAGCAGAGCTTGGACTGCAGTACTGCAGCTTACCACTCTGTGCCACGGGGCTCTTTTGGCTTCATGTGTAGGAGTGGGGAAACAAATCCAGTTCACCAGAAGAGATGTCATTCTTTCCCTAATACAACGCTACCTTTTCTATGTATTTTGAGAGTAAAAATTAATATTTACCCACCTATACTGATTTTACGTCTTGTGTCAAGAACATGAACTGGTGTATAAAATGAGTGGAATGTTTTTCTGTGTGTGGGCTTCTTTGGACTCTTACCGCAGGGTGGAATCGTTGGGTGATCTTGGGCTAGTCACAGCTCTGTTAGCCCCACCTACCTCACAGGGTGTCTGTTGTGGGGAGGAGAAGGTGATTGCAAGCCCCTTTGATTCTTCTTTAAGTGGTAGAGAAAGTCATCATATAAAAACCAATTCTCCTCCTCCTCCTCTTAGGCAGAGAAAGATCTTTCCCCCGTACTCGCTACCTGGTTTTTTTTAAACTAGAGATGCCAGAAATGGACACTGGGTCCTGCATGCAAAATGTGTGCTCCACTACTGAGCAAGGTAGAAAGGACTTGGAAGTGAAAGAGACAGGTTCGGAGCCTCTCTTCGGACTGTTAACACGTTGTATGCTTGAATATGAATACCGTGAGAAGTGAACCCAGGGTGAAGGGCATGCTTGTGTACTATGTCGTCACTAGCCAGCTTCACAAAATGAAATGAGATGAAAATCACATATATTGTTCAGGCATCACAATATTAAATAGTGGTTACAAAAGATGTTTTAAATACAGACACTGCAGTTACACAAAATAATAATATGACCGACTGGCGCACACCTTAAATGTGTAATTGGTGGGCAAAAATTTAACTGGCGTGACATATAAAACCAGCATCTCATTTAATCAGGGCTGCTGCGTTTAGGTATTTTTGCCCTGCTTTTTTCCCTAATGGGGAGTTGAAAGCAGCTTACAACATTATCCTTCCCTCCTCCATTTTATCCTCACAGCAACCCTGTGTGGTAGGTAGGGTTGCCAATCTCCAGGTGGTGCAGAAATTGCATGTATACTACAATAGTCAAGCTGAAAGAAAAGAGCAGTAATGGCTCTAAAAAAATTGTACACAAACGAGTATTCAATGAAAAAGTGAATTGGGTGCCAAAGTGAAAACTGCAAAAATAAAAGGAAACTGGCAAAATGCTAAGAGTACAAGCACGATACGACAATATACGACAAGCAAGGATTCAGTTCTAATCTCATTCAATCGCTTGTAGTCCCTTAGGACTTATGTATGGTTCATATGCTTATAAATCCCACAGGCGCAAGAAGAAGACTGGCGAGAAATGGAGAGGAACGCCGTCCGGATGCTTTGCGTTTTCACTACCATGTGGGCAGCTTCATCAGCTCTCCATTCAAGTTGGAGTCAAAGCTCCTTCAGATGAAATACAAAGTTTCACAAAATTACAGAATTTCAAGCAGTTTAGAGCGGAGCAGCCTAGCGGGCGCATGAAATTCTTCGCATTTTGCAAGTTTCCTTTTTGTACTCTTAGCATTTTGTAAATCTCCAGGTGGTAGCTGGAGATCTCCCGCTATTACAACAGATCTCCAGCCGATAGAGATCAGTTCACCTGGAGAAAATGGCCGCTTTGGCAATTGGACTTTATGGCATTGAAGTCCCTCCCCAAACCCCACCCTCCTCGGGCTCCACCCCAAAAACCTCCCACTGGTGGAGAAGAGGGACCTGGCAACCCTAGCCACATCACAAAATGGCTGCCATGGAAAAGAGCCAATCTCGTTGGGTGAATCTTAACCTTTTTTGATCTCTGTATGTATAATGGAGGGATTGAGGGATTAATGTTTCAAGTCATAACTGGAATCAATAGTGGAGTCAACAAAGCGTAGTACCTTTTTAATATAGCGATGCTTTGCTTAGCTTACCAAATATACCGTCTACCTTGTGCATGTGAGACATTTTGCATGTCATGATGACAACGGGCTTGTTCACAGCCACGGTTCCAGATTCCACCAAAGTGGCTGACCTAGACCACAGCTGTTGCAGTCCTCTGCCTTGGAAATAGTCTGTTGGTGTGGTGTGAGTTTTGTGACTGTTGTGAACTTTTGTGGGTGTTTTAAGAATGATAGTAAAGGACTGAATACGGTTCACAGTAAAGTGGAATTCTTTTTTTATCAGAGTGCTAAGGTGCTCCTCCTGGTCTCAGATGATCCTGCTTCAAAAAGTCAGCCCAAATAAGAATTTTCCCACGTGTAGAAGCAAACATTCCCATTTCTGTAATGTCTCTGTGCTCCTCTTGAGTGGATTAGTGCCAGTGGCATTGACGTGGCTTTAATCCAACTGGGCAGGAGCCCCATGGCGCAGAGTGGTAAACCGCAGTACTGCAGTCAAAAGCTCTGCTTACAACCTGAGTTCAATCCCGACAGAAGTCAGTTTCAGGTAGCCGGCTCAAGGTTGACTCAGCCTTCCATCGTTCCAAGGTCGGTAAAATGAGTACCCAGCTTGCTGGGGGTGTAAAGTGTAGATGATGGGGAAGACAATGGCAAATCACCCCATAAACCTAGTCTGCCTAGAAAACGTTGGAATGTGATGTCACCCCATGGGTCAGTAATGACCTGGTGCTTGCACAGGGGACTACCTTTACTTAATCCAACTGATTAGTAAGCCAGTTGTAGGATAAACACACCAAGGTATTCTGAAGGTTCTGCTGAACTGTTTTTGTATCAACCGTTGTGATTGCTCAACTAAATTGAACAGGACCTAACGTGCAAAAACTAAGCACATTCTTCTAGATTTTGAAGAGGGTCTTCCTCTTTTCCTGCAGCCCTCAACTTTTCCTAGCATGACTGTCTTCTCCAGCGACTCTTGCCTTCTCATAATGTGACCAAAATACGATAGCCTCAGTTTAGTCATGTTAGCTTCTAGGGTCAGTTCAGGCTTGATTTGATCTATAACCCACTGATTTGTTTTTTTGGCAGTCCACGGTATCCGTAACACTGTCCTCCAACACCACATTTCAAAAGAATCTAATCTCCATGCAGGGATAACATGACCAGCATCATGTACAAAGGAGGGCATGTTCTGTTTTGCTTTGAATGTATGGATCCGGGAGTTGCTGCCATGGCTCCTACACAAAAACCTTTTGCACAGATTAGCCTCTTGGAAAGGAGCAAAGACTCGGCTTTTGCAGAACACAGTCTTGACTCAGATTTGGGGGCAGGCACACAAAGAAATGGGCACCAAAGCTTGCATTTTAAAGAAGAGTTGGTTTTTATATGCCGACTTTCTCTACCACTTAAGGAAGAATCAAACCGGTTTACAATCCCCTTCCCCTCCCCACAACAGACACCCTGTGAGGTAGGTGGGGCTGAGAGAGCTGTGACTAGCCCAAGGTCACCCAGCTGGCTTCATGTGTAGGAGTGGGGAAATCAATCCAGTTCACCAGATTAGCCTCTGCCGCTCATGTGGAGAAGTGGGGAATCAAACTCCAGATCAGACTCCTCCACTCCGAACCACGGCTCTTAACCACTACACCATGCTGCCTTGCACTGAGCAGGGGAAGCTCTCTGCTTGAGACCTTGGACCACCTATAAATCAGAGTAGACAGTACAGGGGAGTGAATTCCAGGCACTCCATCCTGATTTCCTGTTCATCAAAGTTTTCAACTCCAGAGTAGCATTATGGCCATTCCTTGAGTTCCGACCTGAGATAGTTTCACTTAAATCAAGACATTACTCTCCCAGTATTCCTTCCGCAGTCACAGAATGAAATTGAATGGGCCCTTCATGCTGTAGATGTTTGCAGGGCATTACTATTGTATCTGAACAGAAGCAAAAGTTTTAGGACAACAACCTATTCGTTTCTCGGCCCTAAATCAAGCCACAAACTCTCCACTCGATCCCATTTCCAGATGGATTGTCTCCTATAGCTGATTATGCTACCAGCTTGCATTAGTTGATTGCCCGTTACACCTCAGTGCCCATTCCACCAGGGCACAATCGACCTGCAGAAATTTGCTGAGGCCTCCCTGTCCAAGAGGTATTCAAGGCTGCGACCTGGTCCTAGTGCACGTTCACCAACCCCATGGACACCGATGCCATGAAAAATGCAGCAATTGGAAAGGCATTACTCCAGTTAATATTCATCTACGAGCCCACAGCTGCCTTCCAAGGCTTGGCAAGTCAGCTGGCTACTCTCCCATGTGGAACTGTATGGGTACCATGGCAATGAAAACTGGGTTGCCCTTACCTATAACTGTTCATTGAGTGGTCTCCTGTGCAGTCACACATCCCTACTGCCCCATTGTAATCTCTGACATATAAGTAAGAGTCAGCGTGGTGTAGTGGTTAAGAGCGGTGGTTTGGAGCGGTGGACTCTGATCTGGAGAACCGGGTTTGATTCCTCACTCCTCCACATGAGCATTAGAGGCTAATCTGGCAAACTGGATTTGTTTCCCTACTCCTACACATGAAGTCAGCTGGGTGACCTTGGGCTAGTCACACTCTCAGCCTCACCTACCTCACAGGGTGTCTGTTGTGGGGAGGGGAAGGGAAGGTGATTGTAAGCTGGTTTGATTCTTCCTTAAGTGGTAGAGAAAGTCGGCATATAAAAACCAACTCTTCCTCTTCTTCTAATCCTAGCTGTTTCCAATGGTGACAGTGAGGAACTGAGGGAGGGGTTCTCTGCCCCCTCCTTTTATGCTGGAAAAGGTGGGGGAGCAGCATGGGGGAGGGAGGAGGAATGCCCTCTAGAGTTTTTAGCTTCAAAATCTCTCTGGCAGGCCTGTGCATGCACACTAACTCATGTGTGACTGCACAGGTGACCACCCGGTGAACAACAGTTACAGGTAAGTGCAACCCTGTTTTCACAAACCTACTTGGAACAGTCCCTAGCCCTGTGCTGACAGCTCTTCCACTGTTAGGTACTGGGGGACTTTCTGGGACATGCTGAAGCTGTACAAAAGAGACTGGCTTCACTTGAACCAAAAGGGAACCACACTGCTGGCTTTTAGTATCAAAAAGGTGGCAGGGGGAACTTTTGAACTAGTCCCCATCAACAAGAACTGGGGAGCCACTGGTTCAACTCAGGTCACTCCTAAGGAAATATTGGTTGGGGCACAATAGAATTTGGGAGTGAGGGTAGGATGGCAAAAGAGGGCCATGTGAAGGCGAAGATTGTTGGAGAGGGAAACATTTTATACTGTAGGTGTCTATATGCCAAGACACCTAGAAGCCTCCAAGCCAAGATGGGAGAGCTGGAGTACTTGCTGCTAAATGACAATTTAGTTATAGTGGGTGTCTCAGAAATCTGGTGGAATAGGGGAAATCAGTGGGATACTATCATCCCTGGGTATAAGCTCTAAAGGCAGAACAGGGAGGAATGTATTGGGGGAAGTGTTGCATTGTATATCAGAGTCAAATAAGTTATAAAACATTAGGGGAATGAACCTCCTGCCAGAAGTGACATGGGTGGCGATATTGGGCTAGGGCTGCCAGGTCCCTCTTTGCCACCAGCGTGAGGTTTTTGGGGCGGAGCCTGAGGAGTGTGGGGTTTAGGGAGGGGAGGGACTTCAATGCCATAGAGTCCAATTGCCAAAGTGGCTATTTTCTCCAGGCGAACTGATCTCTATTGGCTGGAGATCAGTTGTAATAGCAGGAGATCTCCAGCTAGCACTTGGAGGTTGGCAACCCTATATTGGGCCCTAAGGGTTACTCAGAAGTGGGATATACTATCGCTCACCTGATTAAACCCTTGAGTCTAATTTTGTGATACTGAAATAAGAGAGGTAACTAAAGCAGATAATGTGTTATTGGATGACTTCAACTACCCTTGCATTCACACAGCTGGTCACAGAGACGACTAGAGGGGCAGTGATATTGGACTTCTCAGCAGGGCTCAAGACCTGGTGAAAGGAACAGATGAGGTGAGGGGTGTAGATGTTGTTGTAACAGTTGGGAAGAGTGACCACGATGCCATTAAATTCAGCATTCATGTCAATGGAATATTACTCCTAAATTCCAAAGCTATCACATTTGATTTCAAAAGAGGGAAAATAAAATGAGGGAAACAGTTAAAAGAAAGCTGAAAGGGAAGCAGAAGAGAGTCATATCCCTAGATGATACTTGGAAGCTATTTAAAACCACCTAATTTAAGCCCAGATAGAATGTATTTCCCAGGTTAGGAAAGGTACTGCCAAGTCTCAAGGAATACCTGCATTCCCAAGTCAAGGAAACCATAAATAAGCTAAAAGGCCTCTTTTAAAAAGTGGGGGGTCTACTCCAGTGAACATAAAGGACCACAGAGTCTGCCAAAAGAAGTGTAAGTTAATAATGAAGTATGCAAAAAGAATGAGGAGCAGATTGTAAATGCATTAAGACAAACAAACATTTCTTTAAATGTATCCAGAGCAGAAAATTAGCCAGAGAAGGTGGATGGCCAAGGAATTAAAGCATTGCTAAGGGAAGATGGGGAGGCATCAGAGAAGCTAAATTAATTATTTGCAGCCGACTTCACTGTGGGGGTGGGGGGCAAGCCACTATTTTAATGAAAGGAGTCTGAAGAACTGAGTAGAATGGAGGTGATGACAGATGAAGTTCTAGACTTCCCGGTGAAATTAAAAACCAATAAGCCTCCAAGTGTTGATGGCATACATGCAAGAGTTCTTTAAAAAAGGTAAAGGTCCCCTGTGCAAGCACCGGGTCATTCCTGACCCATGGGGTGACCCGTCGGGATCAAACTCAGGTCGTGGGCAGAGCTTTTGACTGCAGTACTGCAGCTTACCCCTCTGCGCCACGGGGCTCTTTTGAGTTCTTAGGGAACTCAAATGTGAGATTGTTGATCTACTAGCTTGTCGCTATGTAACTTGTCACTAAAATCTGCTACTGGACCAGAAGGCTGGAGAGTAGCAAACGTTACACCAATTTTTAAAAAGGAGTCTAAAAGAACCAGGAGATTACAAGCCAGTTAGCCTAATATCTGTCCCAGGCAAATTGGTAGAAAATGTAGTTGAAGATAGAATTATTAGGCACATAGAGGAACAAAGCACGCTGAGGGAAAGCATGGCTTTTGCAAAGAAGTCCTATGTCACCAACCTTTTTGAGTTCTTTGAAAAAGTGAATAAATGTGTAGATAATGGCAATCCGGTAGGCATTATCTACTTAGACTTTCAAAAGACTTTTGACAAGATACCTCACCAAAGACTCCTGAGCAAATTCTTGAGTCATGCGATAAGAGGACAAGTCCTCTTATGGATTGAAACTTGGTTAAACAACAGGAAGCAAAGAGTTGGAATAAATGGACAGTGGAGGGAAGTAGGCAATGGGGTTCCTCAAGGATCGGTATTGGGGCCAGTACTATTTCATTTGTTCATCAGTTATCTGGAACTAGGGGTGAGCACTGTAGTGGGGCCAATTTTGCAGTTGAGACAAACTTATTCAGGATGGTGACAACCAAAGATTATTGTGAAGAGCTCCAGGAGGATCTCCGTAAATTGGCTGAGTGAGCAACAATGTGGCAAATGAAGTTGAATGTTAGTAAGTGTATGGTGATGCACACTGGAACAAAAAATCCCAACTTTACGTTTATGCTAATAGGGTCTGAACTTGTTGGTATCTAGGGATTGTAGTAGATAGCTCGATAAAAGTGTCAACCCAGTTGATAAAAATGTCAACCCAGTGAAAAAGGCAAACTCAATGCTGGGAATTACTAGGAAAGAGATTGAAAATAAAACAGCCAATATTATAAAGCCCCTGTGTAGATCTATGGCGTGGTTTCATTTGGAATATTGTGTGCAGTTCTGGCTACCACATCTCAAGCAAGTTGCAGAGCTGGTCAAGTACAGAAGAGGGCAACCAAGATGATTAAGGGGTTGGAGCACCTTTCCTATGAAGAAAGGCTGAAGAGTGGGACTTTTCAGTTTAGAAAAGGAATGACTGGGGCGGGGGACATTATAGAGGTTTGAAAAATAATGTACAGGTTAGAGAGAGTGAACAGAGAACTCCCTCCCACACACACACTACTACAACTGGAGGGCATCCAATGAAACTGATGGGCAGTAGATTCAGGACAGACGAAAGGAAATACTTCTTTATACAGTGAGTGATTAAAATGTGGGATTCACTGCCAGAGGATGTAGTGATGGCCACAGGCATAAAAAGCTTTAAGAGAGACTCGTGGAGGATAGGTCTATCAGTGACTACTAACCATGGTGATGAAAGTGAACCTCTGCTTTCATGAACATCTGGATACCAGTGCCAGGAGGCAACATCAGGGGAAGGCCTTGGCCTCTATGCCCTGTTGTTGGTCCTACAGAGGAACTGGCTGGCTACTGTATGAGACAGGATGCTGGACTGTATGGATACAAAGCTGACGCCTACCATTCCTCAGGATTACAAAACTGAATGACTATAGCTGGATCAGTAAAGTGTTGTCTGCTGCACCCACCTTCTGAGGGGAGTTCTGGGTGGTATACATCAGCGGTTCCCAAATGGTTCTCCAGTGCTCTGCAAAACATCTAGTGATCCGTGAAGAGACTGGAAAGAAAAATACTACTGTCATTCGGTTTGGTATATAGGTGCTAGGTGAAAATTAGTGTTCCATATGAATTTCTCTCCTGAAAAGCGCTCCATGGCTCAAAAAGTTTGGGAATCACTGGTATACATAGTTCTCTCTTGCTGTGATGTATATGTGACTGCCCTAGGGTTGCCAGATCCCTCTTCACCACTGGCGGGAGGTTTTTGGGGCACAGCCTGAAGAGGGCGGGGTTTGGGGAGGGGAGGGACTTCTGTGCAATAGAGTCCAATTGCCAAAGCAGCAATTTTCTCCTGGTGAACTGACTTCTATCGGCTGGAGATCAGTTGTAATAAGGGTTGCCAGGTCCCTCGTCACCACCGGCAGGAGGTTTTTGGGGCGGAGCCTGAGGAGGGTGGGGTTGGGGAGGGACTTCAGTGCCATAGAGTCCAATTGCCAAAGCGGCCATTTTCTCCAGGTGAACTGGTCTCTATTGACTGGAGATCAGTTGTAATAGCAGGAGATCTCCACTAGTACCCTGGAAGTTGGCAACCCTAGTTGTAATAGCAGATCTCCAGCTAATGCCTGGAGGTAGGCAACCAAGGTCAGCCAGTAAGATTTATGGCAGAGGGCACGTTCGAATCTGATTCTCTACGATCAATAATGGAATAAAGTACACCACCGCTGTGGCTTTTCTTTATTTTGCCTTATCAACTGATTATTATGTACTGCCTTATTTTTCAAATTACTTGTTTGTTTCCCTCCGGTAATTCTACAGCACAGTTTGCCACATTATTTATTTTGTGCATTGTTTGGAAACGTTTATAATATTCCTAATTTTTCCATGTTTTTTTTAAAGAAATGGAACGTAGAGCGAGGGTGGTTTTTCCCTGCGAGAGAAAGGGCAAGTTAACGATTAACTGAAAGGGGGGGGGAGAGAGAGACGTTTTGCTTTCAAGGTAGCCCCGACCTGGGTTCGGGCGGAAATAGGCAGTGCCTGGCAACAGGCATTTCGCAGCCCTTAACAAAGATTCAGGGCAGAGCCTTCCTCGCGTAGCTTCTTTCCTAGTATTTTGCAAGATCTGAGCAAGGCTGTCAAAGAGAGGGCATTTGGGGGGACTTTGATTCATAGGGTCGCCATGACGGCCCTTAACACACACATTTTCGAGGGCAGCGGTTACCTTAATATCATTGCTACTTCCACAGGCATTTTGTTAAATACAATGAGATACTGTTTAATAATGTTTAACGACATAATAATATTAACATTTCCGGTATCAAACTACTGATTTATCCACTCTGGCTTTCCAATGTAAAAAACAAAACAAAAAAACGTATAAGGCGGCCTTTTGCAGAAAGATTCCTCCAAGCCCTAAAGCAGTTGATAACCGGAAGGTCAGGCTGTAACGCGAGACCGCTCTCTCTTCCCCTCCACGCCCCCGCTCTATGATTCCTTTGGTTCTCGAACAGGAAGAGCGGTTACTCCGCGCGTGCGTGATAATCGACCCCGTTAACGGAAGTATTTGCTGAAGACCGGAAGTGGCTGAAGCCGTGTGGAAGGGAGCCGGAACGGCGTCCGCGCCGCTGAGTGTTCAGGTGGGGGGTGGTGGAGGAGGAACCGAAGCCCCGGCGCTGTAGGCCTTGGAGGGAAAGGAGAGGGAAAGGGGGCGGCCACCGGACCTCTTTACGTGGCCTCACCCCAAATCTCTAGTTCTCTGGGTTGCTCCAAAGAGAGCCCTGCCCCCTTGAGTCGATCCCTCTTCTGCTCCCTTGGATTTTGATAATTTATTTATTACATTTTTACCCGGATTCTTCTCATCGGAGCGTTCATCATTTCTCCTTCCCATTGCCCATTTTGCCCTTCAAACAACCCTGCGGGGTAGGTCAGGCTGAGAGCGTGTGACTGGCTCACACAGTGGCAGAGTGGACATTTGAACCCGTGTCTGCCAGCTCCTAATCCAACAGTAACCCCTAGGCCATGCTGATGCTGACAAGGTCTTGCTGAGTCTTGGAAGTATGCATTTTAAAAATTCGTTCTGCTCCTGGGCCTGTCAGGCATGAAGTTGGCTGTATTCAATTATCTTTATGCCCTCAATATCCATAATTCTACTCCCACCTAGCTGGGCTGTAGGTAGGTTATAACGGCCTTATACTGAACCAGTCTGTTGATGTTGTCTACTTCAGTGACTCTGTGAGGTCTTAGGCAGAGAAGGGTCTTTCCCAATGCTTTGTAATTGAAAAGACCAGAAATTGAGTCTGGAGCTTTCTTTGTGTAAAGTATATGCTCTACCACCACTTGGTTCTAGTTATCTGGGCTCATTGCTCAGTGGTAGAGTACAGCTTTGTGGAAGTTCTCTGATTCAGTCACCAGCATCTTTTAAAAGTTTCAGGTGTTAGGAAAAGACTTTCTGCATGAGGTCTTGAAGAACTGCTAGCCACAGTAGACAGTACTGAACTGGATGTGCTGATGCTCTGATACAGTGTAAGACATAATATTAGGGGGTTCAGCTCATTGGTAGAGCATCTGCGTCACATGCAGAAAGTCCCAGGTTCCATTCTCAGCATTGCCACTTAACAGCATCAGGTAGGAGGTGATATGAAAGACTTCATTCTGAGATCCTAGAAAGCTACTACAGGTCAGACGGACCTTGGCAGACCAGTGGCCTGACTCAGTGTAAGGCAGCTTTTATGTAGTATTATCTCCAAGATCTAAGGCAGATGTATTGGCTTTTATTTGCTTAGAGGAATGAGAGACTGAACCTGGGGTCTTCTGTGCACAAAGAAGGGCTATCGTCCCAGCTGTTTTTGGCATGCTTTCCATCTTGGTGCTTAACCATATGTCTTGTTCTCAGGCTGAAAAGGCTCCTTGCACCCTAGCTGACTAGGGTGCAGGCTGTAATCCAGTGCATTCTTGCAAAGGGACAGGACTGTTGAACTCAGTGGGATGTGACATGCAAGTAAACACACGTTAGGAGTGCATACACAAGTAAGCATCCTGCTTGAGAGTAATTTCTCCATTTAGAATATGCTTGCTAAATTTTCAATCCGTCACAGCTTTGTAACTGTTCCACTTTACACAGCCTTTATGGTTACCCTGTGTATGGTTGATTGCCACCATGAAGGGAGGACATGTGTGGTATGTGTGAGGATGTGCTGTGGTCCAATGCCAGAAAACAGTTTGTGGGGTGGGTTCACCACATTCCCTGAATATTTGTTGATATTCTGTGATATCCAACACTAGTATAAATGCAGTAAATATTACACTACACAAGGTGTAATTTGGTCCTCATAGATTCGCTTCTGGCATTGCTACCCTCTTGCTTCTGTCAGCCTCAGTAGCTTATTTGCCTTCTGGTCAAATTTTTATCTTCCCACGTAAACCTCCCCTCTGAACTTCACCCCTGAGCTCCCAAAATTGAAATTCTTCTCACTTTGTATGCTTTTGCCCAGTCTGTGTTTTTCTGCTTTCTTCCTCCAGCATTTTTGCATAGACAGCAATTGCTTAATTGAATCAAGTGGAGCAGAGAGACAGAAGTTTGTAATCAGTATCTTTTACTAGGATACTAGTCTGAAAAAGGAGAGATTTTCCTATCTTATATTTCTTCTTAGCCTCATCAGCTCACACTCACTGCTTCTGTTTCACGTTTCTCAGTGCCAGCATTCTGCTTGATGACATGCAAAAGAAATGGGATCTCTGTGCAGTGGGTCTTCAGTCTATTGTTATGTCCAAGACGGGGATGGAAGGACAGTCAGGGACTCACAAGTAGGTAGTGTGAGGATTCTGTTAGAGTGGTGTTCTAAGGGTGGTTACAGCGAGTTTTTCACTCAGGTTGTGAACTCAGCATCACAGCTGGTATGGACATAAGCAACGGCAAGATGAACGCTAGCTTAATGAGTTTGCTTGATTCTTAGGCCAAGGTGGTATATTGGCCCTCAGTTTTGCTTTGCCGTAACCTGGTGGTATCACTGTCCACCCACCTTCGCCACCCTTAAAATATGTAGCAGGTAAGAGGAATCGAGGGTGGTTTAGAAGAAGCTTTGATGAAGATCTGTAGTTTTCAGTAATAAGGTTAAGGAAATGGTGCAGGGAAGTCAACTGATAAGGAGAAGGAGCTTCACACCTGGGGGTCAGCGTAGCAGAAAGTACAGATACATGAGGCAAAGTTGAGGGTGATGGTGGATGAGCATATGTGTGCTCCAAAAATAAGATAATATTAGAGGAATCAAAAGAAGATGGCATAGGAATAGAAAGGTGAGGGTTCTAATAATAACTAGAGGCTTGAAATTGGTACAAAGTGCAACAGGAATCCAATAGTCTGAAATAATGGTGTGTGTGTATGGAGGTGGGGGAATCTTGTTTCTTTTTGTCTGCCCTGTCTGTTTCCATTTTGTGTTTGAAGATTTGTTTCAGCTTTTAGCTTCGGTACATAAAAACCTTCTGTTTTGAGATTTCAGGCTTTGGTGTATGAGCAGAAGGGTCATAGGTCAAAGATTAAAAGTACATGCATTATATGGATAAAGCCCCCGGTGCCGCTGTCTTTGGCAGTACATCTGGTAAGAGAGCCAGCGTGGTGTAGTGTTTAAGAGCAGTGGTTTGAAGTGGTGGTTTCTAATCTGAAGAACCGGGTTTGTTTCTCCACTCCTCCACATTAAGCCAGCTGGGTGACCTTGGGCTAGACACGGCTCTCTTAGAGCTCTCTCAGCCCCACCCATCTCACAGGGTGTCTGTTGTGGAGAGGGGAAGGGAAGATGATTGTAAGCCGGTTTGATTCTCCCTTGAGTGTTGGAGAAAGTCGGCATATAAAAACCAAGTCATCTTCTAAGTCACCCTGCTCAGTTCCCTATCTGCAAGATGGGAATAAAGGAGATATGCCTTGTACATGGAGGTAAATAAATTGTAACACAGGTTGGAAATGAAAAACAAAACGGAAAAGAGCCATTTTGGGAGTGTGGCTGAGATGTAGCATAAAAATAAATAAATCTTGACAAAAAATGAACTGTACCCCAAGCACAACCTAATAGGAAGCAAGCATGATGTATTCTGAGTTATAACATTAGGACACTATAACTGGAGGCCAGTCATTTGTAAACAGGCTCTGCCTACAAAAAAAATGAATACTTTAACTTGATGTGGTGGGGACAGTATACTCACACCACTCTCAAGTTTGAAAAGTGTGCCCTGAAACTAATATATCGAAAATTTCCCTTGTTTCTAAATCAGGGGAAACATTTCTTCAGTTTCTGCTCCCACCCCCCAATCTCCAAAACCAGCTGTAAGATTTGCCCACTGAAAGAGAAATAAGCCAAAATAAATACATCTTTCAATAGAAGTGTTGGATTCTCTATACACTTTTTTGGCTGGATAGGATGGGGAAAGTGCTTAGATAAATACAGTAAAATAAAGACAAAGCAGGGGCGGGAATCACTGCAAGAATATAGAGAATGAATCTTGCTGTTGTTTAAAACTGCAGCACTTGGAGCCTAGGAGATGTTTTATGAACAGCTCTGAATCTGGCATACAGAAGTGGCAGTATTGAATGTCCCATCTTGTTGATTGTATTTGACTCACTCTGTGTAATGTGCCCTGAGTGGCAGTGAGAAAGGCGGACTATACATAACAAATAAATAAATTTTGGGCCTTGTTTTGTTTGTTTGATTTATGTTATAGCCCTCCTTTCTTCCCTTTCAGGCAACTTAAGTGGTCTCAGGAAATGCTCAAAACGGCAACATGCCATTAACTATATTTCAACAAACTCACCAGCATTTTCCACCTAACCAACTCATCATTCTGAAAGTGAGACAAGGGCCCAACCCAAAAAGTCTTCAAGGGGGGAAAAGCCTCCCAAATTGCAGAGAAATTAAATCTCAGTAGGTTCTTTAATAAAGAAAGAAAGCCAAAACAATTCGTAACCTAAAACCAGCAGGATTATATCCATCTAAACGTACTGTATGTATTTGAATGGAAAATGCTTTCATACAAATAACCCTCTCTGCAGAGACTGTATCACAAAAGGGCCGTGTCAAGATTCAGGAAATGAATGTGGCTGGAAATAGAGGTAAAACAATCTGCATTTCTCTTTATTTCTCCAAATCAAAAGGAATGTGGTGGTAAGGAAGTGTCAGTGGGAGTATTAATGGTTCCAGTTGTAGCAGAGGTATTTCTGAGAAGGTTTTCTTTTCTTTTTTTAACTCAGCAGTGTCGCTGTCTTAGTCTCAGGAATACCATAAATACATAAACAGGTGTCTAAATCATTGTTTTATAGAGTTTTATAGCTGAGTTCTGTGGTTACATTGCCTTGGATTTTTATCTAAGAATCCCATAACGTGCCCACAATGTGATGACCACAGCAGTAGAAGGCGTGGGGGAGGCATTGACACAGTGGGCCCCTGCTGCCCTCTGGTGGCAAGCGATCTGCAAGGCAGAAGGAGGAAAGCCATTTCCTATTTTTATTTCAAACCGTCAGGGCAACCCCCCCCCCCCAAACCTGTCATTTGGCTTATAAACTCTCACGCAATTGTTAACAGCAGGTGGGGGTGGGGGGAATGGGGATCGAGAGAACAGGAATCTTTCGTGTTTGAAACCAACCACCAGGCTAGAAATATGAATTGTTGCTAGGTTTTAGATTTGTATCGGGTTTTTATGTTATTTTAGACCGAAAGAGGTTTTCTACCTCTTGACACGATGGCTCTGCATGCATACTTAGTTGTACTTTTCATGCAAAGGCAGGCCTGCTAGGTTGTATTTTGTCATGTTTTTAACCGACACCGCAGTAGACTGCCATTTGTGGCAGGTTTTAACTTCCTCCTGAGAAAGGGTGTGCTCTGTCGTCAACAGGGACAGCTCTGGCTGTTTCGGCTTCCTGTATCAGGGCATGTGCATGCTGTTACTTGCGTACTTTCTTTCACACCCTCGTGCACACTTTTTTTCTTTCCCAGGTTTTATCCTCTCCTCCACCGGCTGCAGAATTAAAATTTGCAAGCTGGGGAGGCCTCTGATTAATTGGGCGAGAGGGCAATTTGGAAGTCCCCAGCCATTGAAATCTCCCTCCCCAGGGTTCTTTAAGCTCTCAGGGAATTGAGTGGACTGATTTGTCCAGCATGGTGCAGTGGTTAAGAGCGGTGGTTTGGAGTGGTAGACACTGAACCAGGAGATCCGGGTTTGATTCCCCACTCCTCCACATGAGCGGTGGACACTAATCTGGTGAACTGAGTTGGTTTCCTGACTCCTACACATGGGTGACCTTGGGCCAGTCACACACTCTCAGCCCCACCTACCTCACAGGGTGTCTGTTGTGGGGAGGGGAAGGGAAGGTGACTGTAAGCCGGTTTGATTCTTCCTTAAGTGGGAGAGAAAGTCGGCATATAATAAACCAACTCTTCTTCATCATCATCCCTCTCCTTCCTTCCCTCCTTTAACTGACAATCAGAAGCTCTCAACGTTTTTTCTCTTCTAGAAGGGTCCCCCCCCCTTTGGTTTAATTTATGGTGGTGGAGTGGTTAGAGTGTCAGAAACTGATCTGGGAGATCCAGGTTCAAATCCCCTCTCTGCCACGGAAGCTTGCTAGGACACCTTGGGCCAGTCACTCTAAGCCTAATCTGCCTCACAGGGCTGTTGTGAAGGCACAGTGGAGGAGAAGAGAATGATGTTAAGTTGCTTTGAGTGCAAGGTGTACTTGTACTATTTCAGGAGAAAGGCAAGGTGTAAGTGAAGTAAATAAACACAATGTCCTGTTTTTTTCTGCATAGAAAGTAGATGGAAACCTGATACTGTGTTCTCCCATGGAACTGAATGGCAGCCATTTGCTTTTTCAGGAGAAAGCAAAAAGGTGCATTCTGGAATACTAGTGGGACGGGCACCGAAGCTGCTCTCTTGCCCTTGGAATCTTAGGCATGAATCCTTTTTTAAATCTAAATTGCACTTTCTAAACTTCTGTTTCTCCACCAGAGTCTAATGTTTTTTGGCTGACATGCATATAAAAGCTGGGAGCCTCCCTCAAGGAATTAGGGGTGTGGGGGGGGAGAGGAGTTTGAAATTTCCTCCCCCCAGCCACATTTCTCTAAGTGCTCAGGCTGCTAAATAGGACAGTACCTCCATTTTTCCCCTCTCTCAACTGCTCTTAGCATTCCATGCCTCCTGGAGCTAAATATGTATATTTGCATACCTGGGGGAGTCCTGAAGCAGATATGGAAATGCATACCATGTCTGTGGGTGGCCTGATTTTGCTGCTTTTTGTGATTGCCTTGGGCCACTCAGTTTTTAATTATATATGATGATAAGCCGAAGACCGTATTGCTTGGATAAGGACTACTACGGATGGCCATCTTGCTACAAAAAAGTAATTGTACCACCGGTGGCTTTTGTGCCAAGCCAGTGTGAAGGGTGGATATGCCTGGATTCTCCGCTGTATCGGTAGACGTAATGACTTCCGCTGATTAGATCATGCATTGTATTTCTGCTTTTTGTGCCACTTCTTCACAGTTTTCTCCTTGGAAAACTGCCCCTCTGCAGCATGTCTGTAAGTCACACGTTTGTTTACTTTCTTGCATGTATATCCTGTCTGCCTTCCACTTAGGGCATAGCGTTCTTGGGAGGTGCCTCATCCAAACATTGACCAGACCTTTTTAGCAAAAACCAAGTGATTGTATTATACATGCACCCAACTACAGACAATCCACACGGATATGGGCCTCTGAGAATTTTCCCCTCTGCGTTCCGCAACTTACCACCTTGGCCCCACTCACTTTGTTTAAAAATCAAGGGCTGCATCCACTCATTACGCTGTAGCAATAATTTGCTCCTGGGTTTTCCTGCGGGGGCAGGTTGCAGTCCAGTTGCAAATGACAGCTGTCACCACTGGCAGTAGCCAGTGATGTGTGGATTCAGCCCGATTGTCACCGAAGAGTTTTGCCAAAACCTTGAAAAACATCTCCGTTCTCCAGCTACATAAATACAGAGTTCCTTGATAGGTTAAAATACTACTTTCAACATCTTTGTGTGTCTGAGGAAACAGGCTCTTCAAAGCTTTTACTACAATGCTTTCGCTAGCCTTTAAGGCTCTGCTTGACCGTTCCGTTCCCCCCTGGGTTGGTCTGCTTTTGTTACATTCCCTTGTTCTGAAGGTTCCAGCTCCAAACTGCAGTCATGCCCGACAGACAACATTTTTGCTGCCTTTTGGGCGTGGCGGGAAGGGCTGTGGCTCAGTGGCACAGCGTCTGCTCGGCATGCAGAAGATCCCAGATTCAATCCCCCGGCATCTCCAGTTAAAGGAACTAGGCAGGTAGGTGATGTGAAAGACCCCTGCCTGAGACCCTGGAGAGCCTCTGCCAGTCTGAGTTGACAATATTGACTTTGATGGACAAAGGGTCTGATTCAGTAGAAGGCAGCTTCATGTGTTCACCAGCCACTTCTTTTTCTCCTTCTTGTTGTCATTCTTGATTTGTAGAATCATAGAATTGGAAGGGACCACCAGGCTCATCTAGTCCAACCCTCTGCACAATGCAGGAAATTCACAACTACCTCCCCCACACACACACACACAGCGTGACCCCTACATGCCCAGAAGATGGCCAAGATGCCCTCCCTCTCATGATCTGCCTAAGGTTATAGAATCAGTATTGCTGACAGGTGGTCATCTAGCCTCTGCTTAAAAACCTCCAAGGAAGGAGAGCTTACCACCTTCCAAGGAAGCCTGTTCCACTGAGGAACCACTCTGTTAGAAAATTCTTCCTAATGTCTACACGGAAATCTGATCAGCTCAGATGTGGAAACCTGGGTTGAAATCCTTGTTCACCTAAGTAATTCACTGGCTCGCCCAACTTACTTTGCAGGGTGGTAGTTAAGGCAGTTTTGAGTACCGTAAAGAGATGGTGGGACAGGGATGTAATTAGTACAGATCTTCTATAATGATGTCCTATTATATCTTGAGAGTCTGTCTTCCTTATCTTCCTGAATTCCTTTGTCAGTTTACAGGCAAAGTCTGAAACTGAGAAGGAGAGGGAGGTTAATCGACTGTATGGGAAACGTGTAGAGGTGGTGAGGAAATGTTACAGGGGTTAGCCAGTTCCCCATCTTTCTGTCCTGTATATAAATTGGCCCGATGGATCTATACCTCATGCATCTGGTGAAATAGCTCTGACTCACAAAAGCTGATGCTGGAGTGAAATTTTGTTAGGGCGCTTTCACGCTTGCTGAATAATGCACTTTCAGTCCACTTTGCAGATGGATTTTACTGTGAGAAACAGCAAAATCCACTTGCAAACGATCATTAAAGTGCATTGAAAGTGTATTGAAAGTGCATTATTCGGCATGTGTGAAAGCACCCTTAGCCTCTGAGGACTATCCATCTGACATCATTGTAAGCAGTCCCATCTGGTTGGCATTTTGCTAGCAAAAATGAACTCGTTTGAGATTTTCTACTATAAGTGTGTTCCTTTACACCAGAGAGTGCGGTGGGCATTCTGTAACTTTAAAAAAAAATGTAACTTAGGAGTCTGTAACGTTTTTAAAAAATGTGACGTGCAAGAGTTATCTGTGTTTTTCCTTGACCTTTTGTTCTATTTCAGGTCTCAGCATCTGTGGCCGGGCTTCCCTGCCTGAAAGACATCAGTGACCTGCTTGATGGTCACTTGATATCAAAATGCAGGTAACGGATGAAGGAGACCCTCATCGCCGAGAGGTGGTTCGCTTTGCTGTGCTCTGTAGAGCTGGAACGCTGGTGCTCCAGGCAAGTGCTCATGACCCAGGTTAACATCAAGGTGCTGTCAGACATATGGTTCTTGAGCTCACTTCTTTCCAGTCAGATCAGGGACTCATGCAGAAACACTAGGGGTCGGATCCTTTGAGGACTGGCATTTCTTTACTCTTGCACACCCTCAAAATAAACCACCTGGGTGTCTCCAGTCTTAATTTGGGACTCCAGTCAGTTTGAAAGAAAGTGTGCCTCAGCTATCAGAAACGGGCGAAACACTGATTTATACAGTGACCTGTAAAACTTCCCATTGTCCAGGAAGCTGAGCTCGGTGTGCCTTGCATGAGTTACCTGTCCAGCCCTCATTGTCTCCAGCCATTTACCCCTCTCCTCACATCTTTCCATCTTCAATAATAATATTTATTTATTGTTATGGTCAACGACCAGCACAAATATAAAATACAATCAAAACATTCCACAATAAAAGAGTTGTATATAGTCATGAGCTAAATACATACCCTGACTAGTTAAAAAGCCTAAGGACAACTATGTATTTACTATGAATTAATTGTTTGAACCTATATATGAATAATCGTTAACCCACCACCTTTCTTGTTAGAGCGATTCTCTTCTTAATAGCCAGATAACAAAATTTTGCCATTCCATAAGATACTGAAGCCTCCTTATCTACAAGTAAGTATTTAATCAAGTCTAACTCTATAAACCCCCAAAAATAGTTCAAATACTTAAACCGAGTTAGCAGCAGCAGAAGAAGAGTTGGTTTTTATATGCCGATTTTCTCTCCCACTTAAGGGAGAATCAAACCGGCTTACAATCACCTTCCCTTCCCCTTCCCACAACAAATATCCTGTGAGGTGGGTGGGGCCTAGAGAGCTCTAAGAGAACTGTGACTAGCCCAAGGTCACCCAGCTGGCTTCATGTGGAGGAGTGGGGAAACCAGCCCAGTTCACCAGATTAGAGTCCACCGCTCCAAACCACTGTTCTTAACCACTACACCTTGCTGGGGAGATAGTACTTGTTCTAGCATCAGAGTACAACTTCTGTCTTCAAGTACACCAGTGATTCTTACTGTGGTGGCCGCCAGTATGTTTCCTGGTGCCTGTCTGCTTGTTTGTCTCCCAAATTGTCTCTTCCCTAATGTTAAAGGGCCAGCCCTGGCTTTCTTATACCTTATTGGAGCAGGAGGTGCTTCAGGAGAGCACTGGAGGCATCACCTTTCAGTCTGCAGGGAGCATGCCTTTGGATATAGCCGCTTCCATCGCTGGGGGATGTTTGGCTTGGAACCTGCTGTGGCGGCCATTTTGTGGCTGTTCTCACTACCTTTTCTCAAAATATCAAAAAGACCCACAGGCTGATCAATTTGAGGGAACCTTGAAATACAGACTTCTTGTTTTTATTTTATCAAAATGTTTATTTTTATTTACTTTGTTTATACCCCACCTTTCTCTCCAGTGGGGACCCCAAACTGCTTATGGTGTCCTCCTCTATTTTCTCCTCACAACAACCCTGTGGGGTAGGTTAGTTATAAACAGTTGGGGAATATTCTCCTGTTTTCCCACTCATAATGATGACAGGATGGCTGATTGGCCTACATTATTAATGGAGTGAAATTTATGATGGGGACTTGATTTTGGAGCATTTCTGTTGTCTAGGGCTCAAACAGAGTCTTTAGGCGAGTGAAGGAAAGGGAGGAGACTTGGAATTGCTTGTCAGGAATTTACGGCAGTTTGATATGAGGGAACTGAGGTAAGGTGTAGATAAGCCAGGGGTCAGCAACCTTTTATAACCAAAGAGCCAAAACACCTCAAAATTCAGAGTAAGAGATCAATAAAGAGCCAGTATAAAAGAGATCTTTTGTTTTACAAAGTATACAATTTATCAATTTAGCATATAAGAAGAAGAGTTGGTTTTTATATGCCAGTTTTCTCTACCACTTAAGGAAGAATCAAACCGGCTTAAAATCACCTTCCCCTCCCCTCAACAGACACCTTGTGAGGTAGGTGGGGCTGAGAGAGCTCTAAGACTGCTGTAACTAGCCCAAGGTCACCCAGCTGGCTTCATGTGTAGGAGTGGGGAAACCAACCCGGTTCACCAGATTAGCATCTGCTGCTCTTGTGGAGGAGTGGGGAATCTAACCTGGTTCTCCAGATTAGAGTCCACTGCTCCAAACCACTGCTCTTAACCACTACACCATGCTGGCTCTCACCCTGAAAATTGACGCATGGATTAATAATGCACTGGCATATATCTAGTTTTAGACTGATTGCCATGTTAGTCTGTAGTAGCAGAATATAATTTGAGTCCGATAGCACCTTGAAAACCAACACATTTTTCAGGATATAAGCTTTGTCAGATACAGGTGAAGTGAACTTGGACTTAAGAAAGCTTATACCATGAAAGATGTTGTCTCTAAGGTGCTACCGGACTCAAATTTTGTTCTTGCGTACATCTTTGCAGCATTCGCAGTTGGATTCCTGGCAACCGTTCACCTCTATCATTTCCCTTTGTACAAAAAGCCCTTTAGTTCTGTAGAAAAATCTTTGCCTTCTGTTCCCTTCATACCCTGGTTGTTGTAGCATTCCACCTACCTCTCCAGTACAATACACCTTAGCTTAAAAATGTATATTTTTAAGAGCTGTGTTGGGTTCTGTACTGAGTCATAGGCTGCATACCCCGATATAAGGATAACTAAGAAAGCAATCCTAAGCAGGTCTGCTTAGAGTCCCGCTTGGGTCTATTCAGTGGGACTTCCTCCCAGGAAAGCATTTTTAGGGTAGTGCTGTAGGGCTTGTCTCCTGTGAAAACGAAGTAAGGGAGGGAAGGAAAGGAGAAGAGAAGAGAGTAGGCACGAGGGGGCTGGGGTCAGGTAGCAGGGTCAGCTGCAGGCAGCCGGACGCTAGTGCTGTTTCAGGTAACAAGGGCATCCTTGGGCAGCTGAGGAGCGCAGCTTTAAAACGGTTCGAGTCTGTGGGCAGCTTCCTAATAGTGGCTGCAGTTGGCAGGGGGAGTCCTTGGAAGACTGTCGGTAGGATAGGCAGGACCTGATTTTGGGAACTGTGCCTAAACGCCTCCAATTGACATGGCTAATGGGAGCCAGCATGGTGTAGTGCTTAAGAGCGTGGCTTGGGATGGTGGACTCTGATCTGGAGAACTGGGTTTGATTCCCTACTCCTCCACATGAGCGGTGGACGCTAATCTAGTGAATCAGGTTGGTTTCCCCACTCTTACACATGAAGCCAGCTGGGTGACCTTGGGCCAGTCACACTTCTCTTAGACCCCCTCAGCCCCACCTACTTCACAGGGTGTCTGTTGTGGGGAAGGGAAAGGAAGTTGTCTGTAAGCCGGTTTGATTCTTTAAGTGGTAGAGAAAGTCAGCATATAAAAACCAACTCTTCTTCTTCTTCTAATGGAAACTTCTTGCGGTCCTCATGGTTTGGGCTGAATGCAAGCCGGCTGCGGCAGTTCCAGAGGTGCTGTATCCTTCAGCCAAACAAGTCAATCGCGGAGGACACGTTTTTGTATAAAAAGCATGGGCTTCCCTTCTTGGGTTTAATTTCATGCGATGCATTGGGCTCTCTCTTTCCCTTTCATTCCAATGCCAGCACAAAGGCGGCGTGATTGCACAAAAGAAAACCTCCTGGTAGGATGTTGTGAGTCTTGGGTCCTCTGAGAAAGTTAAATGATTTCTGTTTGGCAGATGATCTCCATGGGTATTAAAAACCACAGCCTTTGGTGAGCTTTTCCATTAACAGTAAGTGTGCTTGGATGACCGTGCACCAAGTCACCTTCCATTAGCCTAACCTACCTCACAGGGTGGTTGTTATGAAGGTAAGATGGAAGGTGGGGGGAACAATGATGTAAGCTGCTTTGGGTCTCCATTGGGATACAAAAATAAGGCATGGCTGTTTGTGTGTATTCTACAGTTGCACTCATACCTCACAGCACCCACCAGGAGGAGGAAGAAGAAGAGCTGGTTTTTATATGCCAGCTTTCTGTACTACTTCAGGAAGAATCAAACCGGCTTACAATCACCTTCCCTTCCCCTCCCCACAACAGACACCCTGTGAGGTAGGTGGGGCTGAGAGTGCTGTGACTAGCCCAAGGTCACCCAGCTGGCTTCATGTGGAGGAGCAGAGAAACCAACCCGGTTCACCAGATTAGCCTCCACCGCTCGTGTGGAGGAGTGGGGAATCAAACCCGGTTCTCCAGATCAGAGTCCACCGCTCCAAACCACCACTGTTAACCACTACACCACGTTGCTCTGTGTTGTTTAAATGAGCAGGAGGGGAATGAAGTATTTTTTTCGCTACCATTTTCTCCCTTTTTTTCTCCCCCCCAGGCCCTTTTCAACCTTCTGATCCCAGATCACGCTGCAGAGGCCTTCTCTCCGCCCCGCTTGTCTGAGCCCGGGGTCTGCGACCGGATCGTGGAACGGCTGCTGGGAGGCCTGTCACACTGGGACGCCGAGCACTTCCTCTTCATAGCTGAGCACGGCTACGTGTATGAGCACAACTGCGCCTTCTTCCCCGTGTTTCCCTTGACCCTACGTGCAGCGGCGGGAACGGTGCTGCGGCCTCTCCGGGGTGTCCTGTGTTTCCGAAGCCGGCTGCTCCTCTCGGCCGCTCTGCTGAACACCCTGTTCTCTGTCCTGGCCTCATGGGCCCTGTACGAGCTGGGCTGCGTTGTCCTGCGGTGCCGCAGGCAGGCTTTCCTGTCGGCCCTCCTCTTCTGCATCACCCCTGCCAGTGTCTTCATGGCCGCTGCTTATTCGGAGAGCCTGTTTGCCCTCCTGGCATTTGGCGCCATGTGGCAGCTAGAGAAAGGGTGTGGGTGGATCAGCGCCCTCCTCTTTTCACTAGCCAGCGGCGTGCGTTCCAATGGTGTGATCAATGCTGGGTTCCTCGTTTATGCCCAGGCAAAACTTTTTGTCTCTCAGCTCCAGGCGGCGACTGGAGTCATGCTGCTGGTGACCGTAGGTCAACTTTCCACCTTAGCAGTGTCTCTGGCCTTGATGTGCGCCTTCGTTTTCCTGCCCTTCGCTTTGTTTCAGCTCTATGCCTACTTCTGGTTTTGCAGGGGCAACGTTGGCTCCGAATACTTTGTGCCGAGGCCACTGCTGCAACTAGCTGTGGATATGGGGTACCACTTAGCCTTTCTGGATGGTGCGAAACCACCCTGGTGCTCTTGGGATTATCCTATGGTTTACACCTACATTCAGGACGCTTACTGGAACGTGGGCTTTCTCCGCTATTATGAGGCCAAACAGATTCCCAATTTCCTGCTGGCCGCCCCCACGATCGTGCTGGGCTCTTGGGCAGCGTGGTGCTACGTTGCTGCAAATCCCTGGCACTGCCTAACTCTTGGCCTGGCCAGGAGAGAGACTGGAAGAACGACGGCAGAATCCTCCTCGAAGCCTGCTGCTGGGTTTTGCGCTCCTGGCGTATTCGTTTACATTGTCCATGCCACGGCTCTGTTGATGTTCGGCACCTTTTACATGCATATACAGGTGAGAGGTGGCACCTTCTTAAAGGTCATGTGGTGGCTCAGTGGTCCCTGAATGAAAGGATGGAATCTACCTGACGCAAAGCCAGACGGCCTGATCTTAAGCGGCTGCAAATTGTGAACCCAACTCCCAAGAGCTGTTTCACAGGCTATAAAGCAGGGATGGGGAACATCAGGATGTGTGTGTTTAAGGCCCGCAGAATCATTTGGTCTGGCCCTTCGTGGGTCCTGGCAGATTTCTAGCTCAGAAGGATCTAAGACTGGTGATCCACCCCTTCCTGTGGACAGGAATAGCCTCTATTCAAGGCAGATGTGAGTTTGTTTTGCCAAGAAAAGGAACCTTTTTTCCTCCTTGCAGAAAAGTGGTTAGCTATGGAGCTGCTAGGACTGCCCAAGAAACTATGTTAACCCTTTCCCACCCAGGCCATGGAGAAATGTATTCCCTCTGTACCACAAGAGGGCTGGGGGCGGAAGTGGCAACAATGGCGGGGTTAAAGGAAGCAGGACCAGAATGTGGGGGTGGGGGCGGGGGGAGTTCTTAGCCAGTGTGTCCTTATTTCACCCCTGCAGGCGGAGGTAGCAGGAGCCAGCTGTAGAATCCAGCCCTGACCTTGCAGAGCAGGAGCAACTCCGGCATGTGGCTGGATGACTACGCCCAGCTGGTGCAACAGACCATCCTGTGCCACCAAATGGGCGAGTGCACCACTGGTGGGATGCCTGCCTGCTTGTTCGTGTGCAGGGGGGTGTCATCTGGGGCAGCTGCCGGCTTGGGGCTTGGTCGGCTAATTTTTAAGTTGATAATTTTGTATGGCTTGCGAATGATGTTATAAATATCCAAATGGTCCTTGGCGGAAAAAAGGTTCCCCACCCCTGCTATAAAGGTAGTGCCCTGTGCAAGCACCAGGTCATTCCTGACCCACAGGGTGACGTCACATCCCGATGTTTACTAGGCAGACTCTGGTTATGGGGTAGTTTGCCATTGCCTTCCCCAGTCATCTATACTTTACCCCCAGCAAGCCTGGTACTCATTTTACCGACCTCGGAAGGATGGAAGGCTGAGTCAACCTTGAGCCAGCTTCTGTCAAGATCAAACTCAGGTCGTGAGCAGAGCTTGGACTGCAGTACTGCAGCTTACCACTCTGTGCCACGGGGCTGTGCAGATGCAAAATTAGGCTTACTCTCCACTGTGCACCTAGCAGGGAACTGCCAGCCAATCCTGCTTTGGGGAAACAAATCCAGTTCTCGATGTGGAAAGCACTCGTTGAAGGCAGCAAGTTTGGAAGCTGTTGCCCTACAAGAATAGCTATAAGTGGGGGACTCACAAGGACTTGTGGGTGGCATCTCATTTCCCCCTGTATCCTCTCTCCACTATTTCCTCTCTCCCTGTTCCTGGTGGCCCAATACCCTCTTCTCTTCCCCATGTCCTTTTTTTTTCTTCCCATCAACCAACCTTTTATTTCCCCTCCATTTTGTGTTATATTTAGTATTTATTTACTGTATTTATACTCTACCTTTCTCCCCAATGAGAACCCAAAGAAGCTTGCATTATTTTCCTTCCCTCTAACAACCCAATGAAGCTGGGAGTGTGTGACTGGCCGAAGGTCAATCAGTGAGTTTCCGTACAGAATGGGGATTTGAACTTTGGTCTCCCAGATCCTAGTCCAGTGATGGCGAACCTTTTAGAGACCGAGTGCCCAAACTGCAACCCAAAACCCACTTATTTATCGCCAAGTGCCAATACAGCAATTTAACCTGAATACTGGACATTATTGCTAGGGTTGCCAGGTCTCCAGCCACCACCTGGAGGTTGGCAGCCCTAGTAGGGGAAGGGGGAGGGATGGAGAAAGGAAGGAACTGGGAGAGGAAAGAGAATGAAGGAACTGGGGAAGGAAGGAAGGAAGAAAGAAAGGGGGGAGGGGAAGGAAGGAAGGAAGGAAGGTAGGTAGGAAGGTAGGAAGGAAGGAACTGGAAAAGGAAAGAGAAGGAAGGAACTGGGGAAGAAAGGATGTAAGGAAGGAAGGAAGTGTCCTGGGTCGGGCCTCAAGCCCCACCCAGGACTTGCTCCAGGATGCACACCCGAAGTTCTCCCCCCCCCCTTACCGGCAGCTCTGGGTAGGTGGCGAGGCGACGGCGCGGGATGGTGGAGACGTTGGGCCCCGGCGCGGCAGCATTGGGCACCTGCTGTCGGGCAGGGGAGGAGGGGGCAGCGAGAGCGAGGGCGAGCGTGCCAACACTTGCAACCCCGCCAGCCTGCGGGCGACCTTAGGGGGCAGGGAGGGAGAAGGCAGAGGCCATGCAGCCACGCCCAAGCCAGAGGACTCGAGGGTGGTTCCGGCTACCCCACAAGCTTACCGCAGGAGTCAGGGACGAGCGTGAACGGGGGAGAGGGGGAGGACGGCGGGAGATGGCAGGCCTTTCTCTGGTGGACGCGCGGCTGTTGAGGGGCCGCCTGGCCCTCTACGAGCACCCAGAGGAGGAGGAGGAGGCGGGCGAAAACGGCAGGGAGAGAGGCGCCTGAGGAGGAGGAGGATGGCGGCGGCAGCCTGGAGCTGGACTGCTGGGAGCCGCCTGAGGGGGACAAGGAGGAGGAAGGCGGTGAGGAGGAGCTGCTGCTGGAGCCTAGAGGAGGAGGCCCCGCCTCGTTGCTGCTGGCCTCCCCGCCGCCTATCAGCTGTTGCAGGGCAAGAGGGGGGGAAGAGGAAGAAGCCAGCCACATGCGTGCAAGGCAGGAAGCTGACCCGCCGACGCACGCACGGTGGGGGGGGAGCTCAGCTGAGAGAGGGAGGGGCACAGACAACCCAGGAGGCCTTTTGGAGCTCACCCACGCGTGCCGGCAAAGAGGGCTACGCGTGCCGGAAGTGGCACGCGTGCCATAGGTTCGCCAACACGGTCCTAGTCTAAAACCACTATACCACACTGGCATTTGTGGAGTAGCTGTGATTGAACAGCAGCGAGAAGCCAGGTCTAGGTGAGTCATACAAGTTGGGTGGTAGCACGTTGCACAGTGGTTGCTGGCCCTGGCCCTGATGAGTCCTAACACCAGTGCCTGAACAGCCCTGGAAAGGGCACTTCCCCTTGCCTTTTACTGACAGAAACCAAGGCTTGAAGACTAGCAATGCTGTTATGATTGCCTAGCAACTCCAATGGCCACTGAGATCTCAGAGGGAATCCATTTCTTAAAGGTATAGGAATTGTTCCTAAATTTCAATACAGGGAGCAGAGGCAGGACTGAGCTCTGAGGAACAACAACAATACGCAACAATGCAGTTACTTGCAGTTAAGCTTCATTTTTGTAGAGGACCTAAAGCACCATAAAGTGGCATTGGTAGCCACTGTGGTATAGTGGGTAGAGCAGGGGTCCCCAACCATTTTGAGCCTGCAAGCAGCTCTGGAATTCTGATACTGGGTGGTGGGCGCAGCCACAAAATAGCTGCCGCAAGAGGCGGAGCCAACCACAAAATGTCAGGGAGTTGTATATCCTAAATTCCTTGGAGGAAAGGGCGGGGTAGAAATGTACTATATAAATACATGATGATACGTACTGAAAACAAAAGGCCTGCACTGAACCTCAAATTCTGCAGCCAACCCCTTCCTCAAATCTGTTAAAATTCTGCTGTCTTGTGCGTGAGGTTCATTGCCATTATTCTTAAATGCAAATTGGGGAAGGCTTGTTTTTTCTAAGACACCTTGGAATTATTTGAAGGTTCTTGGGATCATGAACAAGTGAGTAATGTTCACTTTCTTTTTCTTTTTAAAAAACAGGTTCTTACCAGACTTCTGGGCTCTTCCTCTCCAGTCCTTTACTGGTTCTATGCCCATCTGCTTCATACCCACGAACCTTTGTTACAAAACATGGACCCATCCCCATCACGC
This sequence comes from Euleptes europaea, assembly GCF_029931775.1. Lineage (NCBI taxonomy): Eukaryota > Metazoa > Chordata > Lepidosauria > Squamata > Sphaerodactylidae > Euleptes > Euleptes europaea. The sequence goes on from NC_079314.1 coordinate 23,704,090, forward strand.
ACTGGACCCCACTTAGATCAACCCCCCTTGGGAAACACTTTTTCTAGCTGGAACGGAAATGAAAACCCTGTGTGGCGACTACTGAAGAACTGGAGGCAGAGCACTGTTCTCACCAAGTGGATTCTGGGATATATTCTTTCCTATTGGTTGCTGGGGCTAGCTCTTCACTGTAACTTCTTTCCTTGGACGTGAGCGCTTGGCCTGCCAGCTGGCTTCGTGGGAACAAAACGGCTGGCCACGGCGTACGTCCTTCAGCGCGGCACTCTTCTGGAGCCGAGCGATATCTTTCAGGAAGCATTGATCTTTCATGATGCATTAAAACAAGTCTGCAGTGGATGTAGATTGGGCGTACTTAATCGCCACTACATATTGCCAGCATGGTGTAGTGGCTAAGAGCATTGGTTTGGAGCGGTGGAGTCTGATCTGGAGACTTAGGTTTGATTCCCCCCTCCTCCACATGAGCGGCAGAGGCTAATCTGGTGAACTGGATTTATTTTCCCCACTCCTACACACGAAGCCAGCTGGGTGACCTTGGGCAAGTTACAGTTCTATTACAGCCATACCTACCTCCCAGGGTGTCTGTTGTGGGGAGGGGAAGGGAAGGTGACTGTAAGCTGGTTTGAGTCTCCCTTAAGTGGTTGAGAAAGACAATTAATAGCCAATTAGTAACTGATTAGTTACTGATTGCAAACTGATTAGTAGCCGATTGCTAACCGATTAGTGACCAATTGCAAACTGATTAGTAACCGATTAGTGACTGATTAGTGACTGATTAGTGACCGATTAATAACTAATTGCAGACCGGTTAGTAGCCAATTGCAAACTGATTGGTAACTTATTAGTGGCCGATTAGTGGTTGATTAGTAACCGATTGCAAATTGATTGGTGACCGATTAGTAACCGATTGTAAACCGATTAGTAACTGATTGCAAACCGATTAGTAACCGATTAGTGACCATTTGCAAACCAGTTAGTAACCGATTAGTGATTGATTGCAAACTGATTAGTAACCAATTGTAAACCGATTAGTAACCAATTGCAAACTGACTAGTAACCGATTGTAAACCGATTAGTAACCAATTGCAAACTGATTAGTAACTGATTAGTGATTGATTGTAAACAGATTAGTGACAGATTAGTAACTGATTGCAAACCGATTAGTAACTGATTGCTAACTGATTAGTGACCGATTGCAAACTGAATAGTAGCCGATTAGTGATTGAATGCAAACCGATTAGTAACCAATTAGTAACTTATTGCAAATTGATTACTAACCGCTTAGTAACCACTTAGTAACCACTTAGTAACCACTTAGTAATTGATTGCAAATGAATAGTAACCAATGTGTAAACTTATTGCTAATCTATTAGTAACTGATTAGTAACCAATTAGTAAATGATTAGTAACCAATTGTAAACTAATTAGTAACTGATTAGTAGCCGATTAGCAACTGAATGAAAATTGATTAGTGGCTGATTGTAAACCAACTAGTAAATACTTACTAACCAATTAATAACTTATTAGTAACCTAATAGTAGTTAATTAGTAACTGATTAGTAACCGATTAGTTACTGATTGCAAACCGATTAGTAACCAATTAGTAGCTGATTAGTGACCGATTGTGAACTGTTTAGTAACCGATTGCAAACCGATTAGTAACTGATTAGTAATTGATTGCAAACCAATTAGTAACCGATTAGTAGCCAATTAGTGACTGATTAGTAACTGATTAGTGACTGATTAGTAACTGAATGCAAACCAATTGGTAACTGATTGGTAACTGATTGCTAATTGATTAGTAACTGGTTACAAACCGATTAGTAACTTATTGCAAACCGATTGGTGACCAATTGTAAACCAATTGGTAACTGATTAGTAACCGATTAGTAACTGATTGCAAACCGATTAGTAACCTATTGGTGACTGATCGCAAACCGATTAGTAGCTGATTAGTAAGCAATTAGTGACCGATTGCAAACCGATTAGTAACCAATTAGTAACTGATTGCAAACCAATTAGTAACCAATTAGTGACCGATTGCAAACCGATTAGTAACCAATTGGTAACTGATTGATAACTGATTAGTAACTGATTAGTAGCCAATTAGTGACTGATTAGTAACTGATTAGTGACTGATTAGTAACTGAATGCAAACCAATTAGTAACTGATTGCTAATTGATTAGTAACTGATTGCAAACTGATTAATAACCGATTAGTAACTTATTGCAAACCAATTAGTAACCGATTGGTGACCGATTGTAAACCAATTGGTAACCGATTAGTAACCGATTAGTAACTGATTGCAAACCGATTAGTAACCAATTAGTTACTGATCTCAAACCGATTAGTAACTGATTTGTAACTTGTTTTAAACCGATTAGTAACCAATTGGTAACCGATTAGTAACCAATTAGTAATTGATTGCAAATCGATTAGTAACCGATTGGTAACTGATTGCTAATTGATTAGTAACTGATTGTAAACCGATTAGTAGCCGATTAGTGACTGATTAGTAACTGATTGCAAACCGATTAATAACCAATTAGTAACCAATTAGTAACCAATTAGTAACTTATTGCAAGCCGATTAGTAATCGATTAGTCACTGATTGCAAACCGATTAGTAACCGTTTAGTGCCCGATCATAACAACAAGCTCCAACCACAACAACCACAACTTAACAAGGTAACAATCAAGCTTGAAGCACCTTGCAAAAGTGGGTTTAGACTTTTATCACCTTCTACAAGCTCAAAAGAGCCCCGTGGCGCAGAGTGTTAAGCTGCAGTACTGCAGTCAAAAGCTCTGCTCACGACCTGAGTTCGATCCCGACGGAAGTCGGTTTCAGGTAGCTGGCTCAAGGTTGACTCAGCCTTCCATCCTTCCGAGGTCGGTCAAATGAGTACCCAGCTTGCTGGGGGTAAAGGGAAGATGACTGGGGAAGGCACTGGCAAACCACTCCGCAAACAAGTCTGCCTTGGAAACATCGGGGTGTGATGTCACCCCATGGGTCAGGAATGACCCAGTGCTTGCACAGGGGACCTTTACCTTTACCTTTACAAGCTCATTATAATATTTTAACTACGCATATTACATCATAGCTTTTCATTGGGTTCAGAGGTCTAGGGGATGATCCATGGAAATCAGAATAACTTTCATTGGTTTACAAAAATAAGGAAAATCATTGGTTTACAGAAATATAAGAATAATTTCATTGGTTTAGATAATACTTGTTTAAAGCTATTGTTAGTGCACCTAGTATTTCTATCTAGTTACAATTAATCTTTCCCTCCCTTGACATCCCAGCCACCCTGGCGTCTTGGTCTGTTTGTTACAACCCTGGCCAACCTTGGGAAGAACAAGCAATATTGTATAGCTATCTCTTCTTGAATTCTTTTCTGTCTGTCTTCTAAATATATCTGTCCAGAAGCCCTCTGATTTTGGAGCTTTTTAATAATAATTTTCAATTTTTAACTCTCACAGTCCTCAGTAGGTTGGCTGGGTGAGTGGTTTGCAAGGATGGGTTTTTTTTTAAAAAAAAAACCCTGGTTGCAACTGTAGCTCTTTTGGTTTTGATATGTGTATTGTTGCCATGTATGCTGCCTTTGATATGTAAATTGTGGCGGGCTGCACTGGAAAGGATGGTAGAGCGGAAAACTGCAACTGCCCTCGTGTTTTTGCATGGCTATGAGGGGGGCCAGAGTGATAATCAAGTCCTGCTTCAGGATGTGTATCAAAGGGGGGAATGAGACGGGAGGGGAAAAGCCTGAATTGATACGGGCAGCTCCATGAGCTTGGGCAGTGAGGGAAAGGTCGGGTTCAGCACAAAACATCTTCGTGTGCTGAGACGGGAGAGGAAAAGGGTGAAGGATGGAGGGAACTGGATGGGGCTGGAGGCAGCTTTCTGTGTAAGGTTGGAGACAGCCTTCTGTGTGTCTTTGTTTTGGTAATGTGAAACTAACCAAATAAGCTATGAAGGCACTGAATGTTAACGTGCCACTACTAACTTGAAACTAAGATAAAAGTCATTGCACCGAATTGCTCGGGGCTCAGTCTTTGTGCCTGCTAAGGCGGGCTGAGTCGCAGCTGCAAATAAATCACTGTTTTTCTCGACTCGGGTCTCTCTCCGCCTCAAACCCCCGTTTTTCTGCAACACTCTTTCAGCCCTTAAAAAAATTTGTTTCACAGCTGAGTCATGGCAATTTGAACACCATTGGTCAGCTGTGAAGGGGGAAAGGGCTGTGAGGAAGACTGTGGGAGATTATTGGCACCTCCGTGCTAATGTGATGGAGGGGGAAAGAGAGGTGGGGCGACAAGGGTTGCGAGCTGCCCGGAGACCAGACATGCAGGCACCAGCCCTGGCAGCTCCTACTCTGCCCTCGGGAGCTTTTTGTGCAAGCAGCCATAGATGTCTATGGAAAAACCCAGTAAAATCTTTGCCAAGTTGGTTGCGCTTGGTCTAATGTGTACAGCGAGCCTATTTCCAACGCCAATTGCACTCTGGTGTGGCCAAGAAACAGAACTCAAGATGGGGCAACCGTGGATAAAACAGGGTTAGTCCCCACGCCAATGGGGTCTCGGAGTGTTTCTTGTATATGATTGGTGAATATCTGTTGATTCCTGTGGGGAAAAGTAGAATACTGCACTTGGGAAATAACGATGGCAGGATCTACCTACCTGGGGGTTCACTACCTGGGGTGCTACAGGATATGCAGAGTGTGCACACGCACAGAACATATAGAGATCTCCTGCGTTCTCACCCATGCAAGGGAATCATTTCCACATACAAGCTTTCCTTATTGCCATGCCGCATCCCGAGAGCCATTTTGCTAGTAGAGAAATACAAGACGGTGTAACTGGGTAATTCTGCTCCTTAGTGAGCATTTCAAGTGGACCGGCTTGAGTGTGTATAATTCAGAAGTCAAAGCCATTTGTCTCTCTTTTGACCACATCTTTAACTGTTTACTAATGGGGCAATCCGTTTTTTATTGCTCTCTGTAAGGGGGAATTCTGTACCAGTTCCCTTAGATCTGTTTTTCAGAGTGGTGTGAACATTTTTTTTTTTTGCTTTGAAGGGGTAAAGCTTTGTTCCATTTAACCTAAAATAGTCATTTTTATTAGGGCAAACCATAAATCGATAATTGCTTCCCTTAAGTTAAATTCAAAGCAGTCATTTAGTAACGTTCCATGGTAAAAGGAATACTTACAGTATCTTAAAGAAGGTCCAGATGATAGATTTATGTTGCATGGTCTACATGTTAATATCAATAAACCTTTTGTTTTATATTCTGGGGGGCAGAGTTTTGCCTTCATTAATCTTAACACAGTTCATGTAGTTGTATTTTAATTTGGTTCAGCCGTTCCAGTTTTATTTAAATGTATTACCCGTGTTCAGCAATTCAAGTTGTGTTCTAATTTATTACTTGGATCCATTAAGCACCTCTGTTCAGTAGGCAAGCGTTATCTTTTAAGCAACAAATAATGTTTTCTCAATTGTACCTAAGTGGGCGTATTTGCTAAGGCATTCTCCATGCAGATTGGTAGAATATCCAGTCACATTATTTTTTTGCATATCCTACAATTCAGTCCCTTGCAATTACCTCTCTTGTGCAGATTTTCCTGAAGGCTAGATTAGGGTCTGCCCTATGTTCAGTTGTGTTGGCATGTAAAATCTATTTCAGACATTGTTTTAAGTAGACTTCCCAGCTATTTATACAAACTTGTGCCATTTTGTTCTAAGGAGAGCCAGAGTGGTGTAGTGGTTAAGAGCAGTGGTTTGGAGCTGTGGACTCTAATCTGGAGAGCCGAGTTTGATTCCCCACTCCTCCACATGAGCGACGGACGCTAATCTGGTGAACCCAGTTGGTTTCCCCACTCCTCCACATGTAGCCTGCTGGGTGAACTTGGGCTGGTCACAGCTCTCAGAGCTCTCTCAGCCCCATCTACCTCGCAGGGTGTCTGTTGAGGGGAAGGGAAGGTGATTGTAAGCCGGTTTGAGCCTTCCTTAAGTGGTAGAGAAAGTCGACATATAAAAACCAACTCTTCCTCCTCCTCTTCTTCGCAACAGCTTTTCAGACTCTCCAACCAAGATGCATTCTTCAGTCCTGCTACCTGTATTCCTAGAGGTGTCAGCAATTGAAATTTGGGGCCTTTTGCAAGCAAAATAGTACTCTCCCCTCCTTTCATATTGATTTGTACATTAGAGCTCTGTCGCTGTTATCATTGCCACTTAACCTCTGAATGCCTTACATGAATATTTTAAAAGCACATGAGAGAACGGGAACCTATAAAGAAATTGAGTTTCTTGGAATACTCCAGGAAACTTTCCCCCCTTTACCACTTTGCTAATAAGAGAACAACTGTGCAGTTGTGTAGCGGAAGTGTTTGTTAAGAATGAAGAAGAAGAGTTGGTTTATATATGCCGACTTTCTCTGCCACTTAAGGGATTCACTGGCTCAGCAGCTCTTGAATCTCAGCTTCTGCCCTTCCCAAATATATATGAAGCCTCTGGAACTCTGAAAGTGCTATATAAATGCCAAAATAGAAGTGTTCTGTAACCACCAATCAATAGGTGGCTCATAGGGGAAAGCAAGTTCCTGGCAGTTGATCTGACCGATTGTGACGACCACGTGCTTTCTCAGGACAGTGACCGAGGTGGTTTTTGTTATGGCGTGGATTGCAAGTGGTCAGTAAAGCAATGTTAACAAATAACTGGGCTGGATTATTTGCTGCAGTTATAGAGGAAGCCTGGGGAGGTGGAATAGGGATCTGAAGTGATTTCTGCTACTTCCACCCTCCCCTTCTGGAGTGATTCACACCAACATCTTCCTTTCACAGTGCGCAAAAGAAAGTTTTACTGTCTCTTCCTTAGAAAGGCTCAGTGTTTAGTGGTTTGGTAGATAAGAAAAGGAACGTAGTCAGTTATCAGCTCTGCTTTAGAACATTTGCAACTTTACACACGTACAGCTTTACTGAATTGACAGGGTGTTTCAGACAGAGAAAGAAAAAGAATTATGTCATTTGGAACTCCTCCTTATACCCGCGAATCTCAGCCTATTGAAATAGAGTTAGCTTGTCTCCTGGGGCATTTTCCTCACTCCCTTCACAAGTCCCTAATCTACTATCTCTAAGGTAGCACAGGATACCTGTTCCTTCCTCTCTGTCGGCTCCTGAGCCCTATGTATCCTACAGATTTCTGAGTTCTTTTCCTCCACTGGGTGAAGAGCCAGCATGGTGTGGTGGTTAAGAGCAGTGGTTTAGAGCAGTGGACTCTAATCTGGAGAACCGGGTTTGATTCCCCACTCCTCCACATGAGCGGCAGATGCTAATCTGATGAACCGGGTTAGTTTCCCTGCTCCTCCACATGAAGCCAGCTGGGTGACCTTGGGCTGGTCACAGCTCTCTTAGAGCTCTCAGCCTCACCTACCTCACAGGGTGTCTGTTGTGGGGAAGGATCCCTGCCTATAGGGCAAGTAGGCAGACACTAAATGGCATCAGCCAATGAAAGGCTGTGAAACCTCTGGGAGGAGGAGGAAGAGAGTTGGTTTTTATATGCTGACTTTCTCTAACACTTAAGGAAGAATCAAACCGGCTTACAATCAGGGATTGTGCTGGGATTCCTGGAGGGTGGAACTAGAGGCTGTCCATCACACATATGAAAAGTGCAATTCTTACTTGGGAGTGAGAAGGTGCTGTCTACAAGCAGCTGTGGTCTCCTGGCTGACAGTTGAGTGGACCAGGTTGCCTTTTCCTTCCCATATCTAGCTGCAGTACTGCAGAGGCAGACTGTCTCTCTCCACATCTGGAGAGTGGTTGGGAATATGTCTGCTGCCTGATTGAGATCTAGGCTGAGTTTCCCGCCCTGTTAACCTATTCAAGCCAGCCAAGTGAATCCAGGACCGGCCCAAGAGTTAAGAATTGTATATACATTCTTTTTGTCTACATTTTATTTTTGTGTTTGTAGGCTTGTGAGTCCCCAGTGGAGGAGGAAAAGCAAGATAGAAATACTTAAATTAATATATTAGAGCTGTGTTTCTTAACCTTTAGCCCACATCTGCCCACCACGTATGCACCATTATCTGGGAAAGCGCCCCACCCAGCTGCAAATAAAAGACAAAAGTACTTCAGACAAGGCAACTATTGTTCGTTTAGGAATATTTATGATACATGATATAAAACACAGATCCCCAGGCATTCATTCAATGAGACCCTGGTGCCAGATGATAATTCCAGAAGGGCAGCAGTTTTAGCCTGTTGCAGCAATAATGAACAGGTCCAGGTTAAAGACTTCAGCATAAATTAAGTGCCTCGGATGAAGTGAGATCTGACTCACTGACACTCCAGATGAATTACAACAGGAGTCCTTAACATGGTGCCCATGTGTGCCATGGCACTCGCCAACACCTTTTTTGGCACCTAGGGTTGCCAGGTCCCTCTTCCCCACCGGTGGGAGGTTTTTGGGGCAGAGCCTGAGGAGGGCGGGGTTTGGAGAGGAGAAGGACTTCAATGCCATAGAGTCCAATTGCCAAAGCGACTTTTCTCCAGGTGAACTGATCTCTATCGGCTAGAGATCTCCTGCTAGTAACTGGAGGATGGCAACCCTACTGGAGACCAAGTCCTATGAGAAAGGTTGAAGGAGCTGGGTATGTTTAGCCTGAAGAGAAGACTGAGAAGTGATATGATAACCATCTTCACGTACTTGAAGGGCTGTCATATAGAGGAGGGTGCCGAGTTGTTTTCTGTTGCCCCAGAAGGTCGGACCAGAACCAACGGGTTGAAATTAAAAGAGACTTTAGGAAGAACTTTCCAACAGAGCAGTTCCTCCGTGGAACAGGCTTCCTCGGGAGGTGGTAAGCTCTCCTCCTGTTGAATTTGAATTCTAAATAGATCGTGATCTTGTGGATTATTGTACACACACACACAAAATAAAGGACTCTGAACTTGTAGCTTTCTTTTAACTCCGCAGTTCCCAACCTTTTTTTGACCAGGGACCACTAGGACTTTTTTGTTCGGTGCAGGGACCCCAAGGTTCAAAATAAAAATTCCGAGAATTTGAAAATAAACTTTAATCATAACTGTTAGTTAAACATTAAACTTAGAATAATATTTGAATATATATATTTTTATAATAGAGAACTTTTAATTGAAAATATTAATTTATTATGGGTTTATAACTTTCTTTCGTGGACCTTAATTTAGTTCTCGCGGACCCCTGGGGGTTCACGGACCCCTGGTTGGAAACCAGTGTTTTAACTGAACAAACATTTACTTATTATAGGGAGGTTAAACATGGGATGCATAATAAAAGCTGTCCTGTCGCTTAATAGTTTGAGGAATATGTCCTCTTTCATAGCCAGTCCGTCTCAACAGTTTAACTGCAGCCCGTCAGAACGCAGCAGAATGTCACATACGCTGACTGTGTGCTGCAGCGCTGTTCCCTGAGATCATTCAAATAAATAAATACACTGAACTAGCATTCCTGATCCAGACAAAACTCGTCGTCCCGTTCCCAACACCTTCCCTGGAGGTTTTTAAGCAGAGGTTAGATGGCCGTCTGTCAGCAACGGTGAGTCTATGACCTTGGGCAGATGATGAGAGGGAGGGCACCTTGGCCATCTTCTGGGCATGGAGTAGGGGGTCACTGGGGGAGTGGTGGTGGGGGAGGTAGTTGTGAATGACCTGCGTTGTGCAGGGGGTTGGGCTAGACGACCCTGGGGGTCCCTTCCAACTCTATGAATCAGACCCTTGGCCCGTCAAAGTCAGCACTGTCTACTGAGACCGGCAGAGGCTCTCCTGGGGCCTTCCGCGTGCCAAGCAGAGGCTCTCCCACCGAGCCTCCACCCTTGAACCCCCAACCCTTTTGTGAGGAAAAAAAAGCGTGTTTTTATTTTATTTTATTATTATTTCTGAGCAGCCGCTTTTTGGGAAGTTCGCCGGAAACGTGCTGTTTTTTGGCTGTTGTTTTTTTTTGCTCTCCCATTCCCCCCCCCCTCCCCTCGGAGGAGAATTTGGCGGGAGCGGCAGCGATGGGAGAATTTGGCGGGAGCGGCTGCAATGGGCACTCCCGGCCGGCGAGGCTGAGGGGGGCGCTGCAGCGGGAGGCCTCAGCCGGCGGTGGGAGGCGAGGAGGAGGAGAACGGAGGGGGGCGGGACGAGGGGACGGTTCCCGTTGGCTGCCTCTCCCTCCGCCGGTGGGCCGGGGCGGGGCGACGGAGCCCGGCCCGCCCCCCCGCCCGCTTTCTTGCCTGCCGGGCGGTCCAGGCGGTGCCGCTCGGTGGGGTCTGCAGGGAGGGCCGCCGCCATCGTCGCCATGAAGGAGTGCGAGTACCGGCAGATCCCGCCGGGCACCCCGGCGGCGCCGCCCTCCTCCGCCTCCTCCTCCTCGGCGGAGCCCCCCGGGGCGGCCTCGGGGGCCGCCGCCCCCGCAGCCGCCCCGGCCGGCCTCCAGCGCCGCAAATGGGAGGCCTTCCCCGGGCGCAACCGCTTCTACTGCGGCGGCCGCCTCATGCTGGCCAGGCACAGCGGCGTCTTCCTCCTCACGCTCGGCCTCGTCGTGCTCACCAGCGGCCTCTTCTTCGCCTTCGAGTGAGTGCGGAGGCGGAGGGGGTCTCTCTCTCTCTCTCTCCCCCCCCCCGCCATCATTTCATTTTACATTGTTTTAATTTTGATAGTCCTACCCAGCTTTCCTCCCCAGTGGGCACGCCGGGCGGCTTACAGCATCCGCCTCGATTTTATCATAACGGCAGCCCTGTGAGGTAGGCGAGGAGGAGAGAGAACGTGTGGGGAGGGGCCGTGGCTCAGTGGTAGAGCCTCTGCTTGGCATGCAGAGGGTCCCAGGTTCAATCCTCCTGCGTCTCCAGTTAAAGGGACTAGGCAGGTAGGTAATGTGAAAGACCTCTGCCTGAGACCCTGGAGAGCCGCTGCCGGTCTGAGTAGACAATACTGATGTTGATGGACCAAGGGTCTGGTTCAGTATAAGGCAGCTTCATATGTTCATATGACTTTTGGGGAGGGGCTGTGGCTCAGTGGTAGAGTATCTGCTCGGCATGCAGAAGGTCCCAGGTTCAATCCCCAACATCTCCAGTTAAAGGGACTAGGCAAGTGGGTGATGCGGAAGACCTCTGCCTGAGACCTTGGAGAGCCGCTGCCGGTCTGAGTAGACAATAGTGACTTTGATGGACCAAGGGTCTGATTCAATATAAGGCAGCTTCATGCATTAGGAGGAACTGTGGCTCAGTGCCAGAAGGTCCCAGGTTCAATCCCCAGCGTCTCCAGTTAATGGGACTAGGCAGGTAGGTGATGTGAAAGACCCCTGCCTGAGACCCTGGAAAGCCGTTGCCGGTCCGAGTAGACATACTGCCTTTGATGGACCAAGGGCCTGATTCAGTATAAGGCAGCTTCATGTGTTGGGAGGGACTGTGGCTCAGTGCCAGAAGGTCCCAGGTTCAATCCCCAGCGTCTCCAGTTAAAGGGACTAGGCAGGTAGGTGATGTGAAAGACCCCTGCCTGAGACCCTGGAGAGCCGTTGCCGGTCCGAGTAGACATACTGACTTTGATGGACCAAGGGCCTGATTCAGTATAAGGCAGCTTCATGTGTTGGGAGGGACTGTGGCTCAGTGCCAGAAGGTCCCAGGTTCAATCCCCGGCGTCTCCAGTTAAAGGGACTAGGCAGGTAGGTGATGTGAAAGACGCCTGCCTGAGACCCTGGAAAGCCGTTGCCGGTCCAAGTAGACATACTGACTTTGATGGACCAAGGGCCTGATTCGGTATAAGGCAGCTTCATGTGTTGGGAGGGACTGTGGCTCAGTGCCAGAAGGTCCCAGGTTCAATCCCCGGCATCTCCAGTTAAAGGGACTAGGCAGGTAGGTGATGTGAAAGACCCCTGCCTGAGACCCTGGAGAGCCGCTGCCGGTCTGAGTAGACAGTAGTGACTTTGATGGACCAAGGGCCTGATACAGTATAAGGCAGCTTCATGTGTGTTCATGTGTGTGAGCAGCCTCAAGTCACCCAGTGAGCGTCAAAGTGAGCAAGGGTTGTTATTTGTTGTTTGTTTAGGTTCTAGTCCGACAATATGATTGTTATTTATTTAGGTCATAGTCCGACAGTCTAACAGGCTGGAGGGTGAAAGATTCAAAAGAGATAAAAGGAAGTATTTCTTCACACAACGCATAGTTAAATGGTGGGATTCCCTGCCCCAGGATGTGGTGATGGCTGCCAACTTGGAAGGCTTTAAGAGGGGAGCTGTATTATCCTGAGTCAAGCCAGAGTCATGTTCATGGAGGAGAGGGGTGTTCATAGAGGAGAGGGGTATTTATGGCTATTAGTAAGAATGGCATACCTGTTCTCTCCAGGATCAGAGGAGCATGCCTATGATATTAGGTGCTGTGGAACACAGGCAGGACAATGCTGCTGTAGCCGTCTTGTTTGTGGGCTTCCCGGAGGCACCTGGTTGGGCCACTGTGTGAACAGACTGCTGGACTTGATGACCTTGGTCTGTTCCAGCATGGCCTTTCTTATGTTAACTAATGTTTGTATCCTCCTTCTTAACCTCAATGATTCTCACAAGAATCATAAAAGTGCCGTGGGCACTGGACCTCCTGTATAAATAACAAAATAATCATTATAAGTTGGTTTGATAGTAATCAATAGAACAAAATAATCAAAGAAATGTCAGTAGTAAGGTATTGTTATGAAATATTATTAAAATGTAAAATTGATAGTAAGGGTTATAATAAAATCATTAATGTGTCCTTTTTAACAGCAAAGATGTAAAAAAGTAAAGCCGCTGAATAAAAATATTGGTACTGTGGCAAGTTCCAAAATGTTCAGGATTTAGATCAAACAGGAAAAGGAGCATCAATTGTCATGTGAAGGATTGGGCTCCTCTCCCTCTACCACTGTGTGATACAAAGAATGTTGCAATAAGTTTATGGGGAGTGCTGGGTTCAAATTCTGACTTTGCCATGAACCTTGGTTTAGCCATTCTCTCAACCACTCAAGGTTGCTAGGAGAAAATGGAGGAGATTAGAATCTGATATACCACCCATGTTTCTCTACATTTTTACGGGAGGAGCCGTGGCTCAGTATTAGAGCATCTGCTTTGCATGCAGAGAGGGTCTCTTATACAGTCCATGGCATTTCTAGTTTAAAAGGATAAAGTAGTAAGTGGTGTGAAAGACCTGCACCTGAGACCCTTGAGAGGTTCTGCCAGTCCTAGTAGACAAGACTGATCTTGAAAGACCAAAGCTTTCATGCTGTGCTTTGCTAGGACTCATCTTTCTCCCTTCTCATCTTGCAAAATTGGACCATCAGAAAATTCAGCTTCATTCAGCATCTCACAGCTCAGACTTAGGGGTACATTGTCAGGAAAAGTAAGCCAATAGTTTCCCCTTCTGCCCTGTACCCTCTTTCTCGCTCCCCTCCCCCTGAGAGCCAGCTTGGTGTAGTGGTTAAGAGTGGTGGTTTGGAGCGGTGGAGTCTGATCTGGAGAACCGGCTTGATTCCCCACTCCTCTACATGAGCGGCGGAGGCTAATCTGGTGAACTGGATTTGTTTCCTCTCTCCTACCCACCTTGGGCCAGTCATGCTCTCTCAGCCTCACCTACCTTACAGGGTGTCTGTTGTGGGGAGGGGAAAGGAAGGTGATTGTAAGACAGTTTGATTCTTCCTTAAGTGGTAGAGAAAGTCGGCATATAAAAAGCAACTCTTCTTCTTCTTCCCCTGGTTTATCCTTTATTAGCCACCCCTGGAGGGAAGGTTTGGACTTTGGCCATCCTTGAGTCTGCTTCTGCCTGATTAGGGCATCCAACTAACTGCTCTTTTGGATACAGGAGCCCTAGCTTTTCACCTTGGAAATGGGCCCCAGCCATCCTTGTGGCCCCTTGCTTTCTGGATGTGAAGATTTCATCAGTTTCTTAAGGTTCACAAATTCCTCAGACCTCTGAGAACTGAATGACAGAAGAGCCCTGCAATGTGGGTATGCACTTCGGCAAGGCTCTTGGGGTTCTGGGGGGTAGGAAGAAGAGAGAGCCCTTTTGCACAAAGTGGAAAGAAGGGTGGTGGTGAAATACTTCCTCTTTCCTCCTCCTCCTATATGCCCTGCAAATGGATCTGAAGTAATGTTTCCACAACGAACCCTCTCTGAGATGATGTGAGATGGAGAAAGCTGACCTGCATCTTATCAAGAAATTGATGGTTGTGATGACTTCAGGGGTTATCTTGGGGCAAATGATCAAGCATTCAAGCCGCTAAGTTTAATTGCCAACTTGTGAGTACCTCCAAATCCTCCTTCATATCCCTAGCACCTTGGAAATGCTGCATCTAGCTTGGTGACATAAAGGGCACTCTTTATGTGTTCCTTCTAGATATGGGAATAATCCCCACCACCACCACTGGACATCAGCTCATTCATTATATTGCTCAACAAGGATATTGCAGACCTTGAGAAAATGCAGAAAAGAGCAACCAAAATGATCAGGGGACTGGAGCAGCTGCCCTATGAGTAATGGTTAAAACACTTAGGGCTGTTTAGCTTGGAAAGAAGGTAGCTAAGGGGAGACATGATAGAGGTCTATAAAGTTATGCATGGTATGGAGAGCGTGGACAGGGAGAAGCTTTTCTCCTTCATAATACCAGAATGCAGGGTCATCTGCTGAAGCTGGAGGGTGAGAGATTCAAAACAGACAAAAGGAAGTATTTCTTCACACAACACATAGTTAAATTGTGGAACTCCCTGCCCCAGGGTGTGGTGATGGCTTCCAACTTGGAAAATTCTAAGGGGAGTGGACATGTTCATGGAGGAGAGGGCTATTCTTGGCTACTAGTAAAAATGAATATTAGTCATGATGCGTACCTGTTCTTGCCAGTATCAGAGGAGCATGCCTATTATATTAGGTGCTGTGGTACACAGGCAGGATAATGCTGCTGTAGTCGTCTTGTTTGTGGTCTTCTTAGAGGCACCTGGTTGGCCACTGTGTGAACAGACTGCTGGACTTGATGGACCTTGGTCTGATCCAGCATGACCTTTCTTATGTTCTTATCACTTGAAAGGTTGAAGATCCTCAGCACTCCGAACAGTGGAACAAGTGAATGACTGTGTAACCTTCAACTCATTGTGTGATATAACCTCAGCTTTTCCGAGCCATTTTGAGCTTGTGTGCGTGAGCAGAAGATGTTTTAGGCCATGTTAGCATCCTTGTGGAGGAAATTTGGAGAATTTGGGCTGCTTTTCAATATACGGTGGCTGTGCGGAGGTCACTTGGAACTTCCTGCTCTGTGCCATGTTGCAAGTAACATATGATATGCCGGCTCGTGGTGTTCATCAGCCTGTACTGTATGGTTCAGCTGCTGGAGTTGTTTGGCAGCAATAGAAAGACCAATCAGCGGCTGCATGCCAGGCATTTTCCAGCAGTCTCCATATGGTTACCCTATCATGAGGCTGTTAATTTCTCTCTAGCATACCTCAAAGGCTCATTTTAAGCTTCCTCTACTAGATGCTTTGGTGGTCAACAGGGTGTCTGGTCTTTTTCCAGAAAAATAAAATCAAAGGTCCAGTGTTTTCTGCGATGACAGACTAACACAGCTGTCCCTTTGCAATCATCATGGAAAGCTTCCCCCCCCCCAGAAAGACATCATATTAAAAGCCCCAGTTAATTTTTGCATGTTTTGTTATATGCACGCTCTGACCAGTGGGGCTGCAGCTGCCTTCTGGGATTAGCGCCTCCAGGGAAGGGAACTGATAAGGATGATGGGAAGTAAGAAATTTTAAGGGATGAGTGGGGAAGGCTTTTACTGCATGCCCTTCCTCAGAGGGAAGTCCAGGGAGAGCAGTATTAGGCAGCATGGTGTGGTTTTGCAGCTGAGCTTGAGAGATGCATCAGCTTCCTTTAATCCTCTTGTGTGTGGATATCAGGAAGTATAAGGGCAGCTTGCATGTGAGTGTTGAAGTCTCTGTGATTACTGGTGCTTATAATAGTAAAATCCTTTTGCAGAGTAGGGAGGAGGGGGTCAGTGTTTGGCATTTTCCTTATGTAAACAGCTGCTGGCTCCCTTGCACGTCCAGCTTGCCTTGCCTTTGGTGGTTATTTAATCTTGGGCTTGTAGTGTTGAGGCCCTTGGGTTCGGTGCTTGCAGTTCCTGATAGCAGTTTCCTGTGCAGTAAAGCAGGGCAGCTTCAGCCTGGAAAGTGGAGTCATAGGCTGCGTCTACATTACCAGAGATCCATGGCTGAGGTGTCTTATTGCATGTTTAAGCAATCTATGTGACCTGAATGGTAGGCAGTTACTGGTGTGGTTGTGGTGTTTGTATCTGCACCGTATGTCAGGAGCAGTTCTGTCCCCGTTCTCCCTCCCCACCCCCTGTTGATCGCATAGTGCATACCTTTCTTTCTTTCCCCCTGTTCTTAGACCGGGGTCTTGAACAATAAAACCATAAAACTTAAATAAGACCCATCTCTAAAAACACCTCCCTTTGACTCTTCTTTGCAGCTTCCAAAAAGCAAGCAACAAAATAAGTACGCTGAGGGTCAGGGTCCTTTAAGAGGAACTGAACTTTGTACTCCAAAGTTGCTTGAGAAGATGTGGACCATTTGTTAAAACGAGGTATAATCCATTTTAGCCTAAGTTGGTACACTTAAGGACAATGCAAAAGGATATGTACCAAGGAGTCCGCTGACTGAAGAGGGCAGGGACACAGCCAGTCTGAAAAAGGGATCTTTAGCACACAGCCCAGCAAAACCATTTTAAATGGGTGATTAAATCTTGAATGCTTAAAGATTCTATAGAACTTTGGACTAACCAGAGAATCCAGATAGGAAGGAAGATTACCCTTAGATGACAGGCCCAGGGCAAGTGCTGCTGTCGTCTTCTTCCTGTGGTTGGTTTGTAGCATCTGCACGTGCAACCATCTGTACCACTCTGCTGGTTGCTTGTAATCTTCATAGTTTGCACAACACACCTCATAAATTCTTTCAGCCTCAACGCTGCATCCTAAAAAAAAAAGTTCATTTTGTTTCTGGTGACTTGTTAGCACCCCCTTAAACTGGCTTTGTCTCTGGAATCTCTTCCAGTATTGAGAGGTGGATCGAATGTTGATGCGGGATTGAGTTCTTCCTTTCTGGAATAACCGGGGCTCTGTCCTCTGCTGCTCCTGTCGAAGGGGATGTGATCATGCAGACATGCTTCTGCAGTGATGAAGGACACATTGTGTTCTAAGAACAGTTTCAGCCACCTCCTCTGCTCTCTGTTTCACAGTTAGAATCATAGAGTTGGAAGGGACCACCAGGGTCATCTAGTCCAACCCCCTGCACAATGCAGGAAATTCACAACTACCTCCCCCCCACACACACCCAGTGATCCCTATTCCATGCCCAGAAGATGCCCTCCCTCTCATGATCTGCCTGTCATAGACTCAGCATTGCTGACAGTTGGCCATCTAGCTTCTGCTTAAAAACCTCCAGGGAAGGAGCACTTACCACCTCCCGAGGAAGCCTGTTCCACTGAGGAACTGCTCTAACTGGTAGAAAATTCTTCCTGATGTCTAGATGGAAACTCTTTTGATTTAGTATCAACCGGTCGGTTCTGGTCCGACCTTCTGGGGCAACAGAAAACAACTTGGCACCATCCTCTATATGACAGGAAGTACCTGAAGATGGTTATCATATCACCTCAGTCTTCTCCTCTCCAGGCTAAACAGTTCCTGATTGTCGACTTGGAGAGGAATCTCTACGTCCTCCCGGTTGCAAGGACAGACTGGAGAACGCTAGGCAGTGAAGGTCCTTGTTTGCTGTGGTATCTTGTAGTGTGGCTTGGGGTTGCACGACTTTCACTTCCTCCCCAGTCAAAATATTGGGGTTCAAGAGCGGTAACCTCAGCAACCTTGATTTCTATGTATAAACCATATATTCTGGATTTGAGGCAGTGAGTTCAGAAGTCATCTCAAATTAGCTTTGAGCCACAAGGGAGAGGCAGGGTATAATAAATAAAACAGCCCTGGGCCCCTTTATATAAACAAGACTGGGCACAGCTATTTGGAAGTAATTTTCATTAAAACCAGTAAGGTTTACTTTCAAGTGGTGAGCACTCCTTCCCTGGAAGTTTTAAAGCAGAGGCTACATGGCCATCTGTCAGCAATGCTCATTCTGTGACCTTAGGCAGATCATGAGAGGGAGGGCATCTTGGGCATCTTCTGGGCATGGAGGTGTGTCGGGGAGGTAGTTGTGAATTTCCTGCATTGTGCAGGGGGTTGGACTAGATGACCTTGGTGGTCCCTTCCAATTCTATGATTCTATCATTCTAAGTAAATATGGTTAACACTTGAGCTTCTAGTGTCCAGAAACATTTCAGGAGGGAGGTCTGCTCTGAATTTCCCCCAATCCTTCAATCTTTCAACCATCCTTTGTAGTTACGCCTGTAACAATGTGAAGATAACATTCAACTCCACCCTGTGAATAGCTTCCATCTGATGATTTCTGTAGATTAAACTGTTGCTTAAATGGACAAGGGTGCCCAAGACCATTTATTTTTCTGGTCAGTTGGCAAACTTTTTGGCACTTTTGCTGCAAGCTGCATGGGTATTCACTTATTCCTTGTCTCTTCCACAGCCTAGTGGCTTTCTACTGAAAAAAATCCAACCCTTATGAGCCTGTTCTCTCCTTAGAAGAACAGGACAGAAATAGTATTAATTTCCATCACGACGCACAGCTCACTCCCACTTCTAGACTCAGATCAGCCGCTCGCCCCCTTCTCCTTTCAAAAAGAATTCCATGGTTACCCCGACAACTGTCGAGACCCGGTAACAGGCACTCCGCAATTAATTTCCCCTGCATCCCGAAACGTGGCTGTCATTGGAACATATGATATTGAACTTTAAGTGAGGATTTAAAAACAGTTGCTGGCTCTGGATCCAGATGGAGCTCCTGTTCTTTTAATTTTTTTTCTAATTTTGATTTTGCTTCCTTATTTTGTGTGATCCCCCTGAACACTTTAGAGAGAGTTGCTCTGTGTGGTTGTTTGGGGGAGGGGTTGAGAGTCTGGATCGCTGAAGATTTCACCCTTGAGTTGCACAGTTTTGGCAACGAGTGGAAGTGCTGTACGAAGTTAAACTTTCTCAAATCGATATATTGATTTTGTTCCCCAGTGCCAAGTAATTGGGAACCATTGCAGTCCAATAGATAAGGTTTCACAGCCATATCGTCCCTGGATGGCCTTTGGCAAGGGAGGGGTGGAGAGGAAGGAAAGGGCAGAGGGACTCTTGAAGGAACCACCTTCTCCTGTACTGTCCAGCCTACCAGTTAAGATACTCTTCTCAAGCTGTGCTCCCATCTGCAGACGTGAGGTGGGTTACAACCTGAGATGGTGCTTTTTCAGTGGTGGCCCCTCCTCAATGTTGGGGTGTCCTCCTCCTTGAGGTTCACTTAGCACCTGTTCTACTTTCCTGAAGAAGAAGAGTTGGTTTTTATAGGCTGACTTTCTCCACCATTTAAGGAAGAATCAAACCGACCTACAGTCACCTTCCCTTCCCCACAACAGACGCCCTGTGAGGCAGGTGGGGCTGAGAGAGCTCTAAGAGAGCTGTGACTTGCCCAGGGTTGGCAGTATGGAACTGCCTCTCTTTTCCTTTCCTCCCCACTCCCCAGCAGTTTGTTGCTTCGCCTAAAAATTCTCTATGAAGGCTCTCCTTGATGAATAAAATACACTCCCAGTATGAGGGGGCCATGCTGAGGAGAGGAAGTTGGGAAAAATTGCTGCCTTTCCCCTTCTCCTGCTGTTAGCTTGCACTGGTGGAGGAGGAGAGGATGTCGCCAGATACCCCATTGCAGCCCAACTGGATCCAAACCACTGACTACGTATTGGGCTACAAATGACTACGTTTGCGTAGGATAGCTGCTGCTGACCAAAAAGTATTCATCACGTTCTCTTTAAAGATCCACAGAACATGAGAAAGAGTCAACCTTCACAGTGGGGAAACAAGAATTAAATATCCACTGGATGAAGACCTTGTGCAGTGAATGGAGACCTTATTAACATGCGTTGTTTTCTTTTCAGCTGTCCCTTCCTGGCTCGTAACCTGACCGTGGCCATTCCTATCATCGCTGGCATCTTGTTCTTTTTTGTCATCAGCTGTTTACTGCAGACCAGCTTCAGGGACCCTGGCATCCTGCCCAGAGCCACCCCCAGTGAAGCTGCAGACCTGGAGAAATGGATTGGTGAGGCTCTAGTCCTCATGATCTTTGCTTATGACAATGTGTGTGTGTGTGTTTTGTCAAATGCAATAGTTACCCAGTAGTA
Source organism: Euleptes europaea (assembly GCF_029931775.1). Taxonomy (NCBI): domain Eukaryota; kingdom Metazoa; phylum Chordata; class Lepidosauria; order Squamata; family Sphaerodactylidae; genus Euleptes; species Euleptes europaea. The sequence continues at coordinate 23,724,372 of NC_079314.1, forward strand.
TTCTACATCCTCGTTTGCATCTTCGTTTCTTAAATAAAGGGAGGCGAGGTAGTAGGATTATCAGATTTCAATTCTTACAAGACCTCTGATATTGTAAGCACTCTGGTGGAAACTGTTTTGGCACTGAGCAACAGCATTAGCCTTTGTGAAGTTGCTTCTGCTGCCTTTCACCCTGTTTCTTGCGTTCCATAGCCTGAGTTCCATGTGCTAGAGCAGAAGGGGAAGGGTGAAAGATGTCCAGACCACGGCAGCATTGTGCCAGGGAGTGCTGATGTTTTGTTTGGCATAAGGTGTCTTCCCCACTGTGAAACTGTGAAAGAGTAGCTGAAGTAATGTTATAGTAATGTTCCTTTGGCTTAGGGAGTGTGGAAGAAGAAGAGTTGGTCTTTGTACCTTGCTTTTCTCTACCTTTAAGGAGTCTCAGAGCGGCTTACAATCACCTTCCCCTCCCCACAACAAACACCTTGTGAGGTAGGTGGGGCTGAGAGAGTTCAGAGAGAACTGTGACTTAGCCCAAGGTCACCCAGCAGGCTTCATGTGTAGGAGTGGGGAAACCAACCCGGTTCACCAGATTAGAGTCCGCTGCTCATATGGAGGAGTGGGGAATCAAACTCGGTTCTCCAGATCAGAGTCCACCGCTCCAAACCACTGCTCTTAACCACTACGCTGGCTCTCGAGAAAGGTTTGTCCTCCTGAGCTTCCACTGCTGGCCCCAAAGGTCATTCTGTCCCCTTGGCTTCTGTGCTCCCAACAGGTTAAAAAAGGGCCCCACACTATTGAGCTTCACTGCGAGGGCCACCATGAGACTGGAGAAGAGCAGGGGTGGGGTGGAAAGGAGATGGGTCCGCCCACAGTCTTAGCTGATGTATTGGAGGGGCAGCTAGGAAGGCCGCATTTAAAACTTCCCTTGGCAGGTGGCCTCAGGCTGAGAATTTAGAGAGAATGTGACTTAGCCCAAGGTCACCCAGCAGGCTTTATGTATAGGAGTGGGGAAACCAACCCAGTTCACCAGATTAGAGTCCACCTCTCATGTGGAGGAGTGGGGAATCAAACCCGGTTCTCCAGATTAGAGTCTGCCGCTCTTAACCTGTACACCATGTAGCAGTGTAGTAGAAAAGCCTGGGGCCCGCTTTTCTTTGCTAGGGAGAGAAGCAGTGCTTTAGGGCCTGAGAATCTTAAAAGTGGGGGATATGAGTCTTCGGTGTGCTGGCTTCAAAGCAGCACAATTAACAAGCACCTGACTTCCTCTATTTAAATTAACCTGTCATAGGTAACAGGAGCAGTTTCTCAGATGACTCAACTGGATAACATTGTCAGTTCCACTTCCTTGCCACAAAGCAAATGTTGTTTTCTTGTGACTTTTTTGCGAGTAAAGCATGTGTCACTTTCTTAGCACTGCCGTTGCAGCTCAGTGAGCAGTGACCAGCTGCAGAATTATCAAGGGAGAAAAGAAATATTAATGACCTGTAAAAGCAATGGAAGTGTGTGCATTCACATATTTGTCCTATTCCTTCCAGTTCTATAATGTGTAGTGCGACAGAGTCTGAACTCTTCTTGCCTTGGAAGTATTGACTGTTAAATCCTTGAATATCCAGGCAAAAGTAGAGTAAAAGAACAAATGCTGTGTTTTCCATTCCTCTGGAGCTGTTTGAAGGGCTGATTGGATGACTTTTGTAGGGCTTGTTAAGCATTCTCTCTCTTATTCTGATCACAGAGAGGAGGTGGCCCCAGACAGCATGTTTTACAATATAGCTTTTGATGGCAAATAACTGCTCAGTGTTTGCTTCTAATGTCCGAGAACCGTTTTCAGTTGATAAGGTAGAGAAACTTTATGAGGTTGGGGCTCTGAGGCCAGCATTTTTTGTGGGATAGTAACTTTTCCAGGCAAACTTACTAGGCTGTTGTGCAATAAGTGCTTTAGGGGAGACAATCTGTTTTTGTGCTTGTAGTTTCTGTTAATCTCTTGGATGTCTTTTTGTTAGAAATGTGAATAATGATGCAAGTTAAAGATTGTGGATCCAGTAAAGCAGATGTATGGGAGATGAAAGTCTGGTTTATTTGAAAATTAACATGGTTCAGTTTCAGCTGCTGAGGAAACTCAGGTGCCAGTCCAGGGCTACTAACCTTGGCATGTTTACTTGGGGAGTGCATCCCATTGGATTAAGTGGATCTTGCTTCTGCATGTGTGTGTGTAGCCTCTACACCACACTGTAGCCAGCATGGTGTTGTGGTTAAAAGTGGTGGTTTGGAGCGGTGGACTCTAATCTGGAGAACCAGGTTTGATTCCCCCGCTCCTCCACATGAGCGCTGGAGGCTAATCTGGTGAACTGGATTTCTTTCCCCACTCCTACACATGAAGCCAGCTGGGTGACCCTGGGCTAGTCACAGCTCTCTCAGCCTCACCTACCTCACAGGGTGTTATGGGGAGGGGAAAACACTTAACTCTTTTATGATGTATTATCATCAAACACATAGCATGTTAACTGTTGCCAGAATTGTTCAGATTCAAACAATAAATATGTCCTTACAATACGCTGTAATTGTCTACAGTATACATAGTGATAATTCCTATTTAATCTTGTAGATCATTTTACATAAAAAAAACATCCTGAACGTGTTGAGTGAGTAAAACCTTACCTTGAAAAGCATTTAGGAGGTCTCCTCCATTCTGTCCCCCACTATTTTTTTTCTGGGTTTCACATCTCTAGTCCAGACGGCGTGCAGTAATCTCAGTCGGGGGCAGTTTGTAATATATGTTGTGTTGTGGTTATTCCCTTTGAACCAAGAACTTAACTAGAAGGTTGCCATCCAGTCCTGGGACTCGATTGGGAGAAGAGCGTAATATGTGGATTTTTGGTTTTGCCTTTGCAGACAACCTGGGCACCTCCACTTATCGGCCACCTGCCCGCACTATGGAAGTTGTTATAAACAAATACGTGGTGAAGTTGAAATACTGCTACACTTGCAAAATGTTCCGTCCTCCCAGGACCTCCCATTGCAGTGTCTGTGACAACTGTGTAGGTAAGTTCAAGGTGAGATTTCCTGTGACCCATCTGAATTGTATGCTGTGCTCCGTAAAAAAAATATTTTCACTTCCCTGAGGGCAAGGCTATGGCTTAGTGGCAGAGCATCTGCTTTGCATGCAGAAGTCCCCAGGTTCAATCCCTGGCATCTCCCATTTACAGAATCAGGTAGAATCAGCATGTAAGTGCCTGAGACCCCGGAGAGTCACTGCAACTCAGTGTAGACAGAACCGACTGTGATAGACCAGTAGTCCGACTCAGTGAAAGTCCTCTTCATGTACATGTTCAGTTGAAGGCAGAGGTTCTTGGGCTTCAAAAATGTGCATCCCTTTAAGCAGTCAGTGTCGGTCATTCCTGATTTTAGGTTATTTAGAGATTTGTACCCCGTCTTTCTTTCCAGTGGGTAACCAAAGTGGCGTATGCCGTCGTCCTCCTTTCTCCCAATGTTATCCTCACAACAACAGCTTTGTGAGGTAGGTTAGGCTGAGAGTGTGAGTGGAAGAGAGCACACCTTGGTTTAATACTCTCTTGATGCTTGGGTGCAAGGCAAGTTGCTCAAAATAGGTACAGCGAAGTGAGTGCCCTAACAATAGAAACTAAGAGCCTATTAACATTTTTTTTCTTTTCATGCTGAGTGTTCCCAGCCTTACTTGGGTATGTTCTCACATCGATATACATAACAGGAGTCATTGCACTTTCCTTGGTTGAACTGGCTTTTTCTCCAGCCTCTACAGTTGCCAGAGGATTGCTGCCAGTCATATCAGTGTTTGCTGGCTTTCCTGCTGTGTTTGTTCATGTAAATTCGTATCTCTGGGTGCTGAAAGGACATGGAGAAAGGATCTGTGGCCAGCAGCAAATGAACTCTGATCTAGGAGGCCCCTGATTCAGATCCCTTGGCCACAAACTTTATTAGGTGGCCTTAGACAAGACTTGCGTAGCCCCTCCCATACAAATACTGGCCTGTCTTACAAGGCAGTTGTAAGGATTACCTGTCTTAACATTTGTAAAGGGATTTGAACTATAACTAGATATTATATTGTATATGCATCCCTTTAGTTATGGGCTTCTGCTGGTCAGCTTGTGAGACTCTGAGAAGAGCTGTGTTTCTTGTGCTTTTCAGTGAGTTTGCTGCTCACGGGTAAGGCCTGGTATGTTATTTGGAATTTACTGCCTTTCGTAGACCTGTTTGTGTGGATACCTTCTACATTTTAATCCCGTCCTCCCTCTAAGATACCCTATGAACCTGTTTCCTAGCTTTCTATCAGATATAATACTTTTAGAAGATGAACAAGAGTTGGTTTTTATACATCAACTTTCTCTACCACTTAAGGGAGACTCAAACGATTGTAAGCCTTTCCCTCCCCACAACAGACACCCTGTGAAGTAGGTGGGGCTGGGAGAGAGCTGTGACTAGCCCAAGGTCACTCAGCAGGCTTCATGTGGAGGAGTGGGGAAACCAACCTGGTTCACCAGATTAGTCTTCGCCACTCATGTGGAGGAAGTGGGGAATCCAACCCAGTTCTCCAGATCAGAGTCCACCGCTCCAAACCACCGCTCTTAACCACTACACCATGCTGGCTCTTTTATTCCCTCCTCCGCCTTCAAAGAACTCAGGGTGTTATGTATAGTTCTATTCTCGTTTTATCCTTAAAGCCATTCTGTGAAGTAGATCAGGCCGAGAGAGAATGACTGGTCCAAAGTCACCCAGTAAGCCTCACAGAAGAATGTTTATTTGAACCTTGTCTTTCCCAGTCCTGTTCTGAAACGCTAGCCAGTGCATAAGATAGAGCCAGTGTGGTGTGGTTAGAGTGCTGGACTAGGATCTGGGAGACCTTGATGTGAATCCCCCATTCTGCTTTGGACTCCTTGCTGGGTGACGTTAGGCCAGTTCTCACATTCTCAGCCTAACCTACCTCACAGGGTTTTGTTGGGGGATAAAATGGAGGAACAGAGCATGATGTGAGCTGCTTTGGGGTGCATATTGGTAAGAAAGGTGAGTTATAAATGAAATAAATAACACTTCTGGAACAGAATACTTCTAACAGGAATGGGTAGTGTTTGGTGCACTCTTGAAACCCAGACCAGGGCGGGGCAGGTGGTTAAACTACATTATCCGAGCAATCAGTCTCCAGTGTGTCTGTTTCTTTACTGCCTATCCCCCCAAAGATCTGTTTTCTGTTTTTGTCTCCCCAACACCCTCCTTTTCAAATTGGAGAGTCTTAGTCTCAGAAGAACAAAGATCTGTTAGTTTTTTAATTTTCCACAAGGCTGCAATTAAAACAGTGATGAATTAATTAGTATGTCTGCCCCTCTGGAATCAAATGCATCTGTGTGTGTATGTATGTGGAATAGCTCAGTTTGCATAATATGGCTTTCTTCATGCAGGATGTTAGTGCCGTAACAGTGACCTGATTGAGGAACATTGATTTGGGTATGGGGCAGACATGTGTGTGGGACCGGTGAATGAATAGTTGGGTGTGTTGGTGTCCCTGGGAGTGCTGCAGTTATGGCACATGCTGGTATCCCTAGGTGCGAGGCAAAAACCAGCACCTATTGTAGGTGTAGAGCCAGTGTGGTGTAGTGGTTAAGAGTAGTGGTTTGGAGCGGTGGACTCTGATCTGGAGAACCGGGTTTGATTCCCCACTCCTCCACGTGAGCAGCGGATGCTAATCTGGGGAACCGGGTTGGTTTTCCCCACTCCTACACATGAAGCCAGCTGGGTGACCTTGAGCTAGTCACAGCTCTCTTAGAGCTCTCTCAGCCTCACCTCTCTCACAAGGTGTCTGTTGTGAGGAGCGGAAGGGAAGGTGATTGTAAGCCCGTTTGATTCTCCCGTAAGTGGAAGAGAAAGTCGGCATATTAAAAGCAACTCTTTGTCTTCTCCTTTGTTGTCTGTCATCTTCTTTTTCTTCTTCTGATGATGATGATGAAAGTAACAGGTTCCTTCCGTTCCTGAGAAGTTTGTTATAGCTTTCCTTTTGTGAAATACTGAGATGGAATATGCCTTAAAGGGCTTACACCCAGCTACTAAACTCTAGCCAAATATGGTGCTTCAGGGGATTGCTTGGTGAGACACTAGCTTCTTGAAGTAGATTCCTGGATTCTTTCTTTCCTGTATCTGTCTAGCTATCTGTCTAGCTTGCTTGCTTGCAGGATGTTAGTGCAAGATGCTGGAGCCTGTGAAAAGTACTTACGGTATGTAAACCTTCAAGAACCCAGCCTGAATACCAATTTCCCTTTCTAGTCGGCCGATTGCGTGTGTGGTCCTGCAAGATGCAGAGAGCAAATACAGTAATTGACCCCCAAGAGCTGACTCAGATGAGGGAGTGCACAAAATGTTGACTGGCACAGAATTGTCATGTTTAGGGCAGCGCTGGCAGGTTGTCAAAGGTGTTTCACAGTGGGTAATGGATGTGATGGGGAACCTTCAGCCTGCTAATCCCTTGTCTGTGGCATAGTGGTTGAGAGCATAGTGGCATAGTGGCTAAGAGTGGAGGTTTGGAGCAGTGGAGTCTGATCTGGAGAACCGGGTTTGATCCCCCACTCCTCCACAGATTAGCGGCAGAGGCTAATCTGGTGAACTGGATTTGTTTCCCCACTCCGACACAGGAAGCCAGCTGGGTGACCTTGAGCAAGTCACATTCTCTCAGAGGTAGAGAAAGTCGGCATATAAAAACCAACTCTTCTTTTTGTGATTGGCATGCTTATAATATTGCTTCAGAATGAAGGATATATAAACTGTAGAAGGCACAGAATATTTAAAAGAGAGCAGCATAACTGGTTTTTAGCTTTAATGTGGAAGGAAGCATAATGACTTTCGGCTGAAGGGTTAGAAAGCAGACAAGAGCTGATCGGCACTTCAGATACTTAAAGAATGTATCATGCCTGCTTCAGACATCCCCTTGTCCATCTTGCATAAACAATTAAGACATATATGGGAGCTTTGGTGCTGCTTAATTTGCCTATTCTTACCATATATGTTCTACAGGCTTGTTTAATTGCCTTCCTTTCTCGACCAGGAGCCCTAAGTCAGTTTGGTGTAGTGGTTAACTGGTGCTGGAAGATCCATTTTCAAATCCTAACTCTGTCATGAACACACATGAATGCATGAAGCTACCTTATACTGAATCAGACCCTTGGTCCATCAAAGTCAGTATTGTCTACTCTGACTGGCAGCGGCTCTCCAGGGTCTCCGGAAGAGGTGCCATCACCTACCTGCCTAGTCCCTTTAACTGGAGATGCCAGGGATTGAACCTGGGACCTTCTGCATACCAAGCAGATGCTCTACCACTGAGCCAGAGGCCCTCCCTGTCATGAAACTTGCTGGGACACCTCGGCCCAGATAGGCGCATTCTCCCTCTCTCTCTTCCATAGCAGATTGTCGATCAGGAAGGTTGCTGGCTCTGTTCCCTTTTTAATGCAGACTTGGCTGTAGGCCTTCTCATTGTGCTTCTTGGGGAAAGTAGTCATTACACTGCATCAGATGCTTATAGCTACTTACAGCGGGCTCTGTCTTATGGGGTTACTTTGTGTTGAGGTATTCCACTCCGGCTTTTGTTACTTTTCTTTTATCCATAGTTTAGGACCAGCATGGTGTCATGGCTAGGATGTTGGATTAGGATTGGGAAGGCTTGAATTCAAATCCCCACTCAGCTGTGAATCTCAAGGGGTCTCCTTGAGCCAGTCCTCTCTCAGGCTTAGCCTACCTCACGGAGTGGTTGTGAGGAAAAAATGCCACGAGAGAATGATGTATTAACCCTGCACTCCTTGCAGGAAAGGGCAAGATGATAGGTGGATCACTTGAGACTGGCAGTCTCTGCTTACGATGTTGTTTTCCTTGGCAACAAAAGGGGAGGGTAACTAATTTCAAAGTGGGTCTTTTTGTTGTGCAGTCTGCAGCACAAACCAGCGGTGTGGAAGAAAGCTAAAAGCAGCCCATGTGTCCCCCCTAAGCTTTCTTTCCAAAACTTATCCTGAAAGAGGGAGGGTTCTTCATGTCATCTGATCTGGTTCTAAATTTCCCAAAAGAAACAAAATGGCATCTGATGCCGTCAAAAAGCAGGAGGGGGCAAAAAGACCTTATGACAGAGGCTTCTGTAAGGTGTCTCTTTGTTGGATGCCTTTTGCTTTGGAACACAGGGCGGTCCACAATAATGCAAGTGTACAGATGATAACAAGGGGGGGAGTACATACAATGGAACAAGTTGTCAAGAGTCATCTGCATTAGGGCCAAAGGAAACACGATGTTGGAGTTCTGTGATTGGAATGTGAGATCAGATGGTAACCCTTAGAAGCAGCACACGGAGGGGGTGTGTGAATCTGAATTGAAGCCCTGGCATTGGAGAGGGGTTTTTTTCTGCATTGTTTCCCATTAAAAATCCTCCATCACCATAGAGATACTTGTCTCTTTCATCCCAGAGCTTAAAGCAATTTGGGTGGGGAATATTTCTGATATGGGAAATGACAAGGGGAGGGGAGAGAAACCTTCCTTCTTCCATGCTGCAATTGTGATCCTTCCCCCACTGCCGCCTTTCACAGCTAAATTACTTGTATAGATCTTCAAGTCGCAGAACTCCCCTACGACAGGTATTTTGTCTCCAAGATAGAGGAGTTGTTTAATAAAGAGTTGCCCCTACTGGCTTAAGGAAGGCCAAAATCCTGTGTGGTCACCAGTCAGTCTAACTGAAGGGGAGTTTCCCTTTTTATTTTACTGCAATAATAATAATAATAGGACTGATAAATAAGTAATCCCGCAGTCGCCTTGCAAAGCATTGTTTTTTTCCATGTAAATATTTTGCAAGATGGATGGGTGGCCTGTGCCTTTTGAGGAGAGCCTTTCTTTCTCACACGGGAGGGAATGGCTCTTCTGACAGGCCCCTGATTTACCTGTGCCTCATCTGAATCCGCCCTGACCTGGTTGGCCCAGGCTAGCCTGATCTCAGAAGCTAAGCAGGGTCAGCCCTGGTTAGTATTTGGATGGGAGACCACTAAGAAAGTCCAGGGTTGCTGTGCAGAGGAAGGCACTGGCAAACCACCTCTGTTAGTCTCTTGCCATGAAAACCCCAAAAAGGGGTCGCCATAAGTCGGCTGTGATTTGACGGCACTTTACACACACACACATCTGAATCCAAAGAGAATGCCTTTTCCTACAAAAGTTTTGTTTTATTTTTATGCAGACTTAAACAGCATGAATCAGTCTCACCATGCATCAATTTTTCTTTAGTAACCCATCAGCCTTATTAATTAGACCTCCCAAGTCATTGTTCTCGACTTCATTTTCTTTGCATATATTTTCTAAGATCAGGAGGTTTGCTTGTCTGAGAACCATGATGGTGAACTGGAAATAATCAGGTGCATCTCTTCCTGCGACTTCCTGAAACACGAATGTGTGCAGGAACATTGACACAAGCAGGTGCCCCGGGTGCTTCAGAAAATCCATTTGTCGGTTTTCCTGGAAAGATGGTAGAAAGGGTGATTCGCCTGACAATTTGTTCCCTCCTCTCTCCCCCACTCCTCCAAGTTAACCTTTTCAGACCGTTCAGGTTGAGCAGGCATCTTCCTGTGTCTTGGCAGTGGTTCAGTGTGACTCACAAAAGTTCACATTGAAGTAAAATTTGTTAGTCTTTAAGGTGTCGCTGGACTTCTGTTTCATTTGCCACAGCAGACTAAATATGGCTTCCTCCTTTGCCGTCATCCACATCACAAGCCAACCAGATGTCCTAATTGCTTAGCTGGAAAAGTCAGAGATATGAATTGGTTTTTTGCCCATCACGTTCAGTACTGCATCTCAAAACTGCGACCAGGAGCAAATGCTCCAGTGAGGCTCCTGAAGGCCATTTATCTAATCCAAGTATATTCTGACTCCCCCCCACCCCCAAACTGATATGGCCACATCCCCCTGTCACGGTCTCTGACATAATTATGGTAATTTGTGTACATGTGCAGAATTAATTCCATGTAGAGCTTGAACACAACATACAAACTGAACCACAAACTGCAGAGGTTTGTGTAATGAAGAGCCTGGCAACAGCTTGCAAAATGCAAATGTCCTTAGAACAGGCTGACTGAATTCTCTCAAGGTCTGAATTCTTTCAAGAGCTAACTAACTTACCCTGGTCTTGTCCTTGAAGGGAGAAGAACAGAGTCATTCTTCACTATGTGCCAGAAAGGTGTATCTGAAATTACCCTTCCTGATTCAGCTGCCAGCTGCTCATATCTCAAGAGCAGAAAAGTCCTGCTATCCTCAAACCTTGAGAAGGTCTACTCAAAGACCTCAAGGCTATAAGTGCAGTAAGCTTCTTGCTTTCTATAACCTTGCCGAAGGCTATGTTTTCTACCAGATCGTTACATGTTACAATGTGAGCAATAATTGTGTTTTATGATTTATATAGTTATATATTGTATTGTAGATTTCTAAATAGTCTCATTTAATGCGTATTGTACTGAAGATGAGAATGGTATGAAAATTGAGTATATGGAGTGATCATGGAGCTCAGAAATGATTGTTTATACTTTAAGCAAAATAGACTGAAAGGAAAGGAAGCCCATATTTGGTCATGGGGAGAAGCTAATAACCTGAACAGCTGCAACTAAGACATTATTGCACTGCTCATGTTATCTGAAAGTGGGGAGGAAGATATCCCTCCTGATGGTAAAATCAACAGTCTTAATGAGTCTGAAACAGTATAAATACAGCCACAGTAAGCCCAGAGAATCAGAACCTTCCAAAGGCTCTCAAGAAAAGACTGACTGGTATGTATGGCTTAAATACATTACTCTAGACTTTATGAATTAGATACTTTGAACTGAATCAGAATAATTTGACTGTTATATTTTAGAAGTTGGATTTTGAAACTAAATAAGTATGTAAGACTTGCTTGCTTTTACTTCATACATTGTAAATACATTCATTGTACTTTGACAAGAGTTTTTATAGAAGTGTTAAAGACTTGATAATCTGCATTTACACATATTTTACTAGAAGTATTTCAATAAAAAGACTTGCTTTTTAAAAGCAGGTAAAGTTGTTGAGTCCTGCTTACTCGATGACTGGCTGAATAAGCTAACTTCACTTCTCAGTAAGTGATACATTCTAAGAGCCTGTCATCTGAACAGCACGATTCGCTTCACCCTCTTCTAGAAGGCTGCACTTGAAAGGACCAAGAGGTACCCGTTGATTTCAAGTTAAAATGACTGGCATCTCTCTCTGCCTTTTTAAAAAAACTCTGTGTCTGTATTAATAGAGAGCTAGTGTGGTGTAGTGGTTAAGAGTGGTGGTTTGGAGTGGTGGACTCTGACCTGGAGAACCGGGTTTGATTCCCCTCTCCCCCACATGAGCAGTGGAGGCTAATCTGGTGAACTTGGTTGGTTTCCCCACTCCTCCACATGAAGCCAGCTGGGTGACCTTGGGCCAGTCACAGCTCTCCTAGAGCTCTCTCAGCCCCACTTACCTCACAGGGTGTCTGTTGTGGGGATGGGAAGGTGATTGTAAGCCGGTTTGACTCTTCCTTAAGTGGTAGAGAAAGTCAGCATATAAAAACCAACTCTTCTTCAGAAAGAAGGCCTCATCCTAAGACTGGCATCTGTTTCGGTCAACCCTGTGTCTTTCTTTGCAGAGCTTCTTCTGTTGGACTGTGTAGTACATAAACCAACATCATCATTTTTGCCTTTTTCTTTTCCCAGAGCGCTTTGATCACCACTGCCCGTGGGTGGGTAACTGCGTGGGGAAGCGCAACTACCGATACTTCTATGCCTTCATCCTCTCTCTCTCCTTCCTGACAGCATTCATCTTTGCCTGTGTTATCACCCATCTTACCCTACGTAAGTAGTGCTTTTTTTGGGGGGGGAAGCTTTCTGGGCAAAAAGGCCTCAGTAAGAACCTGGATAAGCACACTGCAAAAATACCGTGTTGACTTGGAAAACCATGTTACATGGGTAATCTCAAGAGGAGGATTTCGAAGTCCTGGACAGCAGTGATAGGTGGTTGGAGGGCTGTAACAACAATTGGGGAAAACTTGGCAAGGGCTAGTGCAAACTTTGTCTTTGTTTCTGTCCTCCTGAATTCCTGGGTACGAGGAAGGGATTCCGCATGCATGTGTTGTCACTTTGTCATCAGTGCTGTTTTAATATTGTCTTTTTGCCTAGGTAGAGAGAGAAACCAAAGCCTCCTTCAGTTTATTTTGTTCTTTGCTTTGCAGGCTCCCAGGGAAGTGACTTTATCACTACTTTGAAGGCAACACCAGCCAGATATCCTTTCAGTATCTTTTGTCATCTCTTTCCTTTCTCCATCCGCCCCCCCTTCCCCCCCAAAAAAAGAGCAAACAGATTTGGAAGTGCCCCTGAGAAGTGCTCTCTGTGTTCCCTGTAGCAAGGAATAGCCAAACTCTTATAGCCATTCAGGCAGAGAAAGTAGATAACTGGGAGGGGCTGTGGCTCAGTGGTAGAGCATCTTGCTTGGCATGCAGAAGGTCCCAGGTTCAATCCCCAGCATCTCCAGTTAAAGGAACTAGGCAAGTAGGTGATGTGAAAGACCTCTGCCTGAGACCCTGGAGAGCAGCTGCCTGTTTGAGTAGACATTACTGACTTTGATGGACCAAGGGTCTGATTCTGTATAAGGTAGCTTCATGTGTTCATGTGTCCTTGCAGGAACCATAGAAGACCCCTGCTTTGGGCAATGCAGTTTTTTTCAGGGTGTTTTTCCCCTTTGGTAAAAACTTCAACCTTCCTAAGGCTTATGACTGATACAAAAAATAGCACTGCATGGAGACCTATACCAGGCCATTTTGCTGAGCATCCTCAGACTTGTGTGTGTTAAGTGCCGTCAAGTCGCTTCCAACTCACGGCAACCCTGTGAATCAGTCTCCAAAACGTCCTATCGTTAACAGCCTTGCTCAGGTCTTGCAAACGGAGGGCCGTGGGCTTCCTTTATTGAGTCAATCCATCTCATGTAGGGTCTTCCTCTTTTCCTCAGACTTACCTAGTCTCAAAAGTGAGTCTAACCTGAGTGTCTTCAGCCCTGCCATCCAGCATTACTTAATTGGAGATCCCAGAGATTAAAGCCTGGTTATTTTCTGAGTAGAACATGTCTTATTACAGTTGACTGATCACGTCAGTTTCTGAGGTAGGGAAGACTTTCAATGGTTTTGCTAGGCTGTATGCTAAGGCTCCCTTTTTCAGACCGGCTGTGTCCCTGCCCTCTTCAGTCAGTGGACTCCTTGGTACATATCCTTTTGCATTGTCCTTAAGTGTACCAACTTAGGCTAAAATGGATTATACCATGTTTTAACAAACGGTCCTCATTTTCTCGAGCAACTTTGGAGCAAAAGGTCGAGTTCCTCTTAGAGGACCCTGGCCCTCAGCGTAATTCTTTTGTTGTTGGTTTTTTGGAGGCTGCAGAGAAGAGTTGAAGGGAGGTGTTTTTAGAAATGGGTCTTATTTAAGTTTTATGGTTTTCTTGTTCAAGACCTCGGTCTAAGACCATGGGGAAACCAAGAAAGGAAGACTAAGGGAGGGGAGCTTAGTCTTTTGGAACGCAGGAAGAATGAATTTTCACTGATAACACATCTAGGTCCTTCCTTGACTCTCCTCTCACCGTGTTGGAACTGGTGATCTGCTTTTTCTCAGTCTGGTCTATTTTTGGCCTCTCAGGGTTTCACACTTACTTAGTTGCCTCCAACTTGACAACCAATGAAGATGTGAGTATGGATTTTTTTTTTGCCTCCTTCCATAAGTCCAAGGGACCATTTCTAGCACTTTAAACAAATACTTAATGCAAGGTACATTGCTGGTAGCATCATAGAAATTGGATTTGATTTCTGGAGTAATGGGCATTCTTAGGTTCCCATGTAGGGAAGAAAGGAAAGACAAGTCTCTGCAGTGAAATAGATGGTTAGACTTCGGCAGTGCCTGTATGAACAGATAAACCACCTGTAAACATAAGATTCCTGCCTCCAGCTGGTGACTCCCAGCCAATATGTTTTAATCAGGGTGCCACTTGATTAAATAAATTTTAGGTGATTAATTATACAGCTTCTAGTTAGTAAATCAGCCTGAATGTGTTTATGAATAAACAGGTCAGAAGGAACCAAGTCCTTATTTGTGTTTACATGTCTACTCAGTGTTGCACTGTTTCACCTTGTAAGGGAAAGAAGAAGTGACACCGCAGTTGGCAGGGTTTTTTTGGAGGTAAAAGTAAAGGGAGTCCCCTGTGCAAGCACCGAGTCATGCCTGACCCACGGGGTGACGTCACAACCCGACGTTTACCAGGCAGATTGTGTTTACGGGGTGGTTTGCAATGGCCTGCCCCAGTCGTCTACACTTTACCCCCAGCAAGCTGGGTACTCATTTTACCGACCTTGGAAGGATGGAAGGCTGAGTCGACCTTGAGCTGGCTGCCTGAAACTGACTTCCGTTGGGATCAAACTCAGATCGTGAGCAGAGATTTTGACTGCAGTACTGCATCTTACCACTCTGCAAGTACTTACATTTAAAATATTTCTCCTTTAAAAAGATTGCTGCCAGGCTATCTGGGGGCATTTCCCCCCCCCCCACAGATTGTAAAGCAATTAATGTAGCTCACCATTCATCTGAATGTTGAACATGATTTACCATGACTTTGCAAGAGTAAAATCTCATGAAGACTTATTTGCGTTTTTATATATGAATGTAGTGACATTTCTGTTGAAAGCACTCAGAGAAGTTTAAAGTCAGGGGACTTAAAAACAATGAACAATAAAATTCAATATATTAAAAAAAAGTTTAAAGCAATTCTCAATATATTAAACTCAATCTAAATCTACTCAATATATTAAGCTGCAGTACTGCAGTACAAGCTCTGCTCACGACCTGAGTTCGATCCCAGCGGAAGTTGGTTTCAGGCAGCCGGGTCAAGGTCGACTCAGCCTTCCATCCTTCCAAGGTCGGTAAAATGAGTACCCAGCTTGCTGGGGGTAAAGGGAAGATGGTTGGGGAAGGCACTGGCAAACCACCCCGTAAACATAGTCTGCCTAGTAAACGTCGGGATGTGACGTCACCCCACGGGTCAGGAATGACCCTGTGCGTGCACAGGGGACCTTTACCTTTATAAAATGTGAAAAATACCCTGGGCACCAAGGGGTGGTAGGCAAACTCAGTATGTTAAAAAAAAGTTTTAAGCATGTTAAAATCTGAGAGCTAAAATAACTACAGTAGCTAGTGGATAAACCATGGTCAGTAACCACAGAAGGGTGTTGGAAACAGGGAAATTTTCATCTGTGGGTGGAAGTTATATGGTGAGGCAACCTTGCTGTTCTTCTGGGCAGTTTCACAATAGAGAAGGCTACCGCGGTCATTTCGTACACAATTGCTTCCAAGTTTTTTTCCCTAGTGTTGGATTATGATGCTTGTCCAAATGAGTGTATCCCCATCTGTCTCGACAGATATAAAAGAGCAAAACTGGAAAAACAGCAAGGCCTTCATCACCGATTCTTGATTTGGTTACCGGCCTACAGTTCGTTCAGTAACAGTTCGCAGCTGTCCAAATCTAATAGTGTGAAAAATACCCCGTTGAATCTGGGCTCCAAGGGGTGGTAGGCAGACGAGCAATGAAAAACAAGCCGTGTGACGTAATGGGACCCTTTCGGGTGAGGTGGATGTGATTGTGGCTGTTGTCTGTTGGCAACAGGGAAGATAATTCAAGAGAGGTGTGTGTGTCAGAGGAAGCTTACCAGAGAGCAAGCCCAAGTTGGGAGAAGCAAGATGTTTGGTTATCGCAAGAAGCAGCGGTTGCTTCCAACCCTGTCGTTGGCTCAGGAACACCTGAGCTTCTTGCAAGTAAGGCTGCTTAGAATCATAGAGTTGGAAGGGACCACCAGGGTCATCTAGTCCAACCCCCTGCACAATGCAGGAAATTCACAACTACCTCCCCCTACATACCCCCCGTGACCCCCTACTCCATGCCCAGAAGATGCCCAAGATGCCCTCCCTCTCATCATCTGCTTTAGGTCATAGCATCAGCATTGCTGACAGATGGCCATCTAGCCTCTTCTTAAAAACCTCCAGGGAAGGAGAGCTTACCACCTCCTGAGGAAGTCTGTTCCACTGAGTAACCGCTCTAACTGTTAGAAAATTCTTCCTAATGTCTAGACGGAAACTCTTTTGATTTAATTTCAACCCGTTGGTTCTGTATTCTGCGGACAGTCCATTCCCCCCCCCCCCCGCTGTAGAAAGTCTTCTACTGCTGAATTGTCATGTGCTGTCACAATTAATGGGCTCCGTGCATAGGTCCTTGTAAGCCAGAGTTACACAAATACGTCAAGAGGCAATTCCAAAAGGCTCACCTGAGCCAGCTCAGCAAAGGATTATCGTTGACTTCTCCCTCCCATGGACTTTCCTAACCAGTTCCTTTCTTTTTTGGGGGGTTGTAGCTCAAAGGGGCGTGGTCGAACAAGGGAGGCTCCGAATTTACCAATCCATACAGCCATAAAAGCGTCCTCACCAACTGCTGTGCAGTGCTCTGTGGACCCTTCTATCCCAGGTAAGGTCATCTGAATGAACTTTACAGCTAGATACTCGGAGCGTAATTTCGAATGACGTTTGAGTGTAGAGAGGCGATTCTCAATAGCAGCCATTTTCAGCTCTCCCCGTCAGGGAAAGCTGACTCTGAGGCAAGGCCTGTCTTCGGGAGCAGGACAACTATTGCAGAAGCCGGAAAAAGGCATTGCTAACAAAATCTGGGAACCAGTTTGCAAGCCTAGTGGTGGCGGGTTTTGAGGCTGAGACGGGTGTCGCCTCCCTTTTGCAGCAGCCTCCTCCTGCCGTTCTTCCGTGCTGCTGTTGATGCAGAGCAAGCAAAAGAGGAGTTGCTCTCTTAGGCAGTAGGCCCCACCACCCAGAGTGAGGGACAGATGTGCACATGCTCCTAAAAGTGGGTGTTAATTGTAGAAATTGTCCTTGTGGCTTAAGACCGGTGTTGGCTTTCTCTTCCCTGATTAGGAGATGCTGAGAAACATATTGGTAGTCCGGTATCTGGAAAGACAGGGGCAATGGGAAATGAGAGGGAAGAGAGCAAAGTTTAGGACTCTAATCTGGAGGACCGGGTTCGATTCCCCACTCCTCCACATGAGCGGTGGATGCTAATCTGGTGAACCGGGTTAGTTTCCCCACTCCTACACATGAAGCCTGCTGGGTGACCTTGGACTAGTCACAGCTCTCTCAGAACTCTCTCACCCCCATCTACCTCACAGAGTGTCTGTTGTGGGGAGGGGAAGGGAAGGTGATTGTAAGCTGGTTTGATTCTTCCTTAAGTGGTGGAGAAAGTTGGCATATGAAAATCAACTCTTCTTCTGGGGGTGGGCTGGGGAGGCATAACAAGAAATGAAATCTTGAAAAATACAGAACTGAGATTGATTGGGGCCTTCACCAAAAAGAGCCCCAAATCATTTTGACCCCATTGCATTAAAAATACACTAGAAGAAGAAGAGTTGGTTTTTATATGCCGACTTTCTCTACCACTTAAGGGAGAATCAAACCGGCTTACAATCACCTTCCCTTCCCCTTCCCACAACAGACACCCTGTGAGGTAGGTGGGGCTGAGAGAGTGTGACTAGCCCAAGGTCACCCAGCTGGCTTCGTGGGTAGGAGTGGGGAAAGAAATCCAGTTCGCCAGATCTGAGTCCACCACTCATGTAGAGGAGTGGGGAAATCAAACCCAGTTCTCCAGATCAGACTCCACCACTCCAAACCACCTCTCTTAACCACTACACCATGCTGGTGACATGTGCCCTTTTTAATGGCAAGCAAAATCCACAGCCTGAAGCCGCCACGTCACTGTGCATAGTATAACAGAGCTGGGCTTGGAAGGCTGTCTGGCTTTGACGGAGTCCGCAGTAGTCTGAAGTGCTGACGCTAATATGGGCGTTGACATGGTTCAGCAGGTAACATTTCCAGAGAATCCTGTATGTCTGGCTAGTACATGGAGCTCTTATGTTTGCAGGTCTATATTTGAACTTCCTGCTGCCTTAATGATAAACCCTTCATACTTCATGTAGTCACAAGAGGGCAGGCTTGGACAAAACTAAGGCTGATGCCAACGTTAACACTTGGCATTTTATGGGATGACTTCTGGAAGGAATCTCTGAAAGCACATGTGCAGAAAAGCTGCTGGCAGGAGTAGTCCGTCTAACCACTGGGGTGTTGAAATCAATTGTTACAAGGGCCGGATATGACATAAATGTCAGACCCTTAGTCTGTCAAGGTCCGTCCGGCCTACTCTTGACAGGCAGCAGCTCTCCAAGGTCTCATGTCAAGGTCTTTCACTTCATCTGCTTGCCTGATTCTTTGAAGTGGAGGCGCGGGGGGGGGGTTGAATTTGGGACTTCCTGCAAAGCAGAGGCGCTACCACTGAGCCACAACCCCTTGTAAACATCCCTATCAGTTTCATTCCATTCTTAATGCATGACTGCGGAGCAAAGAATTCCCGTGGTGTGCAGATACACAGTGGATAAACATTGTTAAAATGGATCAGTACAGAGCCAAAATTACAATTTTGATACGCTAACCAGAGGTCTCCGCACTCCAGTGGCAATGTAACAAAACTTTGCCACTGTGTAGGAAATGTTGGCATCTTTATCCTCCAATAAATGTTTAATAATAAAATCATCCGAAAGTCTAAAAACTCTGGTCAGTAAGGGCAAAATCAGCCTATTTCTGACATCCTGATAAAATTCACAATACAATAAAATATGGGTAATTGTCAGAGTGACAGGGACATAACCTAGACTCCAAAGGTAAATGCTGGAATCTCCCGCTGAGCAAGGCCGACAGAAAGTCATTAAAATGAGCTCTTGAAAAAGCCCATCGAAATTTGGTAAAAGTAATGGAGATCAGATAAAGAACTGAAGAGAATCCCTCCCAACTCTTTAGTAATCTGCATGGTCTTGGGAGTCCCCAGGTGTGTGTTTGTCGACAAAATGCTCCTCATCCGTCACCAGGGTGACAACAAGGGTCTGCTGTTGCTTTAGCTGCTCCTTTGACCAGTTAATTACCAGTCTAACTCCCTCCCCTTTCTTGTATTCTCTCTCCCTCTGCCAGTTTAATAGACACAAGAGGATTCATTGAGCCAGACGCCGGGACCCCGTCCACTCCGAAGAGCGAAATCCCCTCCTTTGGAACAAAATCCGATGCCAGCATGGTATGATCCATCCCTTAGCAGTGGTGCCACATAGTCCTGTGCCTACCTCCAGCCGGTGCCTCTCTTCCATTTACCATTTCCTGAGTTCCACGCAAGGCAGCTTTGTGGGGTGGAGCTTCTTGTGCCCCCTTCTCAAACCATATGCCATCGTCTCTTGCATTGATATATATTTATATATTTTTTGTAATTTGGTTTGGGTTTTTTTTAATACAATGGGACTTACCTGGACATTGTGGACTGCCGCAGTTAAGCCTCTAAATAGACATTTGCTGCCACTTATAGGAAAAAAGGGGGTTGGTGCTGTTCTGAGCGGGGAGAGCCATGCGCTGGGCGAAGCCAGCTTTTTGAGAACTGTCCATCCTCTGAAGGCCTGTTCCAGAAACCAGCTGGACGATCTGCACAGATTGGTTGAGTGGGACACAGTCACTTGCATATGGAGCTGGTATGGGGGAGTAGGGAAGCAATGGTACCACCCCCTGAACTGCACTTCAGATTTTTTTTAATGATTTCTCATCCGTGGAGGGTAGATGTCTTAAAGTTAGTCTGTCTTCCCTGCAGTCCTGAATGAGCACCGCAGAGGTTTTAATTCAGCGCTTGTTTGAGCTGTGAAGAAGAGTAGGGGGACTGTTTAAGGATGGGGCCCTCCCTGCCCTAGCAGCAAGAGTGGCCCAGCAGCTCTCCTGTTTCCCACTAGCGGAGGGGAGAAAGCTGCAAAGAGCAGAGGATTCCTCGGAACGATCATGTGACGAGAAGAGGGTCCGCTGCAGATCATGTTTGTGCACTCTGAGAACTGATCCAGAGTAGGCCTCGATTGTTCCCGCTGAATCAGGCCTCCGGCAACAGAGGGATCGCAGCCCGGTGAGATTCCCTGGTTACTAGTTAGAAGAAAATTAAGCGATGCAATTTACAGTTCTTAACGGATGCGAATGGAGGTGGGCGATCATTACCTTGTGCGTACGGCTAGCGAAGAAACCATCTTTTGTAGCAGAGGGAGAACTGTTGACCAAAGGGTTTTGTTTGAGGAGGAATGCAGGGAGACACCCCCCCTCCTGACCCAGATAGGCTGTCCAAAAATAAATTTATTCTCTCTAGAAAGTGGAGCCTGTAGTCTGGCTTCTTAATATATTGCCCGAAGAGGCAGGGATTGTGTTTCTTAGCACTGAGACGCCTCTTGCTGCACCTCCCATCCTGTTGTGTGAGCCCTTATGTATATTGGAAGGTTGTTAAGTAATACTTGAAATGTGTTTATTAAAGCTGCTGGGTATTTTTTTGCACATATTTTGTAAACTTTTCTAAGAATTTTTTAAATAATACTTTGCTGTAGATAAACCTGTGGTTACAGAATTCTTACGTTAGGGTGGTGTTTTTTTTTTTTAATACACAGCATTGGAATTTGTGCATCAAGTAATTGCATGCACGAAGATCAGTAAGCCAGCATTTTCTGGCCTCTGGCATAAGAAAAGATGAGGCTCTTCTGGGGAAAGTGTAGGGAAAGCTCCTCCTTTGGCATATCCCTGTTAGCTGAAAGAAACTGCAGGGTTGTAGGCAGACAGAATAGGATCTTGGTCTTACCGGGACAGGTCAAACAGATATGAGTGTGCCATTCTCTGTCCAGAGAATCAGGAATGTCCAAGTTAGCGGGCCACATAAAAAAAAGAAAAACAAAACCTTGGTGGTTGAGGTCATATCTCAGGAAGGCGCTTTTCCTTTGTACTCTTTGCCCCTGCTCTTCTGGCTGTGGGATGTGTCCATCATCAGCTTTCAGTAGCCCCGCCTCCTTCAGTTGGCTACCATGCTGGTCTTCATTCCCCGTAGGGCCAGCCGTGGGGTGATGAGCAGCTAGTTTCCCAACCCTGTTAAAAGGGGGTCATCACAGTTCCCTGCTTCCATTTTGGGAAGGGGAAGCCTTACTGTTTTAGTCTTGCACTCCACCTTAGTAAGCATTGACTAACCTGTGGGTTTCCTCCAGTCCTAAGGAACAGGGAGCGTGTGATGTTAATAGAAGGAGTGCTTCTGAAATTTGTGTCGAGCCTACACCCTGAGCTAGATTTGTCTTCTACAGGAGGTCAGAGGCTCACAACTACCATGTCATTTCCATGATCATAATTTTATTTGGTTTTTAAAATTTGCGTTCTTGTTATTATTAGCATTCCCTGGCTGCATTGTCTGTTGGCCTAGCAAATCAGTATTGTTACACTGAGGCCGGAGAAGGCAGAGTAGACCATCCCTTTTCTAGAATTCAGATCTGCACTTAAATTTGTGTGAGCAAAAGATTTTGATGACATTTTGATGGGGGATCTGAAACCTGGCACATCACAGAACACAGCAGCTTTTAGCAGTCAGGCTTTGTGGCTAGAATGCATTACTGCATGGCCATAACTGTAACACAGAACTGGTTGAGTATTGTGTTTTGTCCTGATTGGCAGACTTTGTCTCATTAGTAGAATGGTAGGTCTGGGTAATTTAAGTTTTTTTTTAAAAAAAATGCAGTTTTACAGCCCCCCCCCCCCCAGTGTATTGCTCATTGTACTTGAGGGAATCTGCTGGTCTTAAGTTTCGTAACTGTAGGATACCCCCCCTCCACACATACACACATATGCAGGCTTTGTGAGTGTCCTAAGTAGCTCTGCCTGACCCATGGAACACTGTTGCAAAGGCAGCCCCAGCATGTGTGGGGCAGGTGCTCACATTCTGTGCCTTTTAAGCAAGTTCCAAAACTGTGGGTGGAGTCAGGACATTCCTCAGTGACAAGGGCGGAGTCAGGACATTCCTCAGTGACGGGCTCACACGTTCCCCCCTGCAAGTTGCAGAGGCAGCTATAGGAAGGAAGTCACCACAGTCTTTCTGTGCTGGCAGCTGTGACTCGATTTTGGCATCCCACCTTGTGCCCTTGGACCTAAGACCAAGGCTGGCAGTTTCCTCGAGGGGAGCAGGAAACAGTTTTTAAGCTCTTGTGCTCTGGTAGCCAAGTGGCGTTTTTGAAACCAACAGAGAGTATCTCTGCCACCCCTGCTTCTGTCCTGCACATTTCCTGACCAGCTGTTCTGTTTCCAGAATATCCCCGATAACCATCTCATTAGCGATGGTGCTTTTCTAAAGCTAGCCTTGCCAGAAAAATGGTTTTGCCCAGGTGGTTAGCCAAGGAAGTCTCAGTGGCCATTGGAAGTACCTGCTGGAAAGATCGCAGCTTTACTTTCAGATGGATTCTCAGTTTGGTTTGGAGTGGGGGACACAATAGTCTCATCTCCCTCTCCAATACAATTTTCCAGGAGCAGAATCAGGAAGGAGTGAGTGGGTGGATGGGTGGGAGTGCCTGGTATCTGAGCTACTAGTAATTCTATTCAAGATCACCTTCTTATTCCCTAGGGATTAGATTAGTAAGCTTACCAGGGGAGAAAGTGGCACGGCCCATCTTCCAGCACACTAACGTGTTATCCATAAAGCTTGGGTGGGGAAGGGGTAGGGGGGAGCAGTATGGAAGACTGTACCAGTGTTACATTTGTGACAGGTAATTCTCTTAACCCAGCTTTTGTTGTTTACTTTGTAATAAAGATGTTTATTTTTTAAAGAGCGAATTGCTTTGGGTTTTATGTTTTGCATTTCTTTATGCTAGTTTTAAGTGTTTGGTTTTTGTTTTTTTTAATGAGCGGGAGGGCTGGGGTTAGGCAGTCGGAGGGACGTCTGTCTGTTTAGACTGTTGCCCAGATGCTGCTGTTTAGAACTTGCTCTGGGCTTGGGAATATAAACCAGGGGGGGTGCCTGTGCTCTCTTAACATAAGTGGTTTTACAAGTCAGGAGTTTGAAAATGGCGGTAACTTTTAAAGCCGATCTCTCCCTGCCCTTACAAATGCATTTTAACAACGGTGGAGAGCCACCTTCCCTCCTCTGGTTCTGTTTCCCCGCCCGGAGGGCTGCCCACGGAGCATAATCTCTGGTGTCTTCTCCAGGAGGATGCCTGCCAGGACTTTGCCATATCTTGCACAGCCTGATGGGATAGCCCCTCCCCACGGGATGGGGTTAGCACTGCTCTCTGAGGGTTAGCTGGTAAGAACATGCTCTTTTCTTCTCGCCCTCATCCAGTGAACCATCTCATTCTCACCACCATGTAGTTGGTTCGAGCCTGGGTTCTTCCTACCCACCCACCCCCTTCCAGTCTGTGTGGTTGTTGTCATTTGTTTTGTGCCTAACCAACCATCTCACTGATCTTGCGACTGGCTCTCTGTGACAGGAAGGTTGCTTGTTGCCTTGAGGGCCAGCTGAGCTGGAGGGGTGGGGAGGGCTCTTCCTCACGTAGGTTGTGAGCAGAGAAGATGTTTGTAGTGGCTTCCAGTATCCCACTTAGGTAGCAGTGACACGACCTGTGACGCGAACAGTAGAAAAGAGCAAGAGTCCAGTAGCACCTTGAAGACTAACAAAATTTCTGGCAGGGTATGAGCTTTCGTGAGCCACAGACTGTGGCTCATGAAAGCTCGTACCATGTCAGAAATTTTGTTAGTCTTCAAGTTGCTACTGGACTCTTGCTCTTTTCTACTGCTAGTGACAGACTAACACCGCTACCCATCATGATCTGTGATGCTAAGACCATCCTTACCTGTGGCGTTTTCTTTCAGTGTAGTGGTACCATTGTTGCACTTTCGTCCCACCTCTTCTGATTCTTCCCACACGTTGGACTTTGAGTGCTAGTCTGGCCGGAAGAGGTGGGAAGCAGCACTACAGTTTTTTCGACAGATCTGTCCACTTCTTTTTGACTTTTTGGAGGGCTGACAGTGATGGGGGCGCTTAGTCAAAATGCCATCCCAGCCAGCATAAAAGGAAACAGGACAGGAATCATTTCGTAATCTCTCGACTGTGAAAACGGGGTTATAAACTGTTGGCAGAACAAAAGCATTTGAGCTAGATAAAATGTCAGGTGCCAAGCTGCAATTGGACATTTGTGTGTTAAGATCTCAGTGGATAGTGCTAAGGAAATTGGGGCATGGAAGAAGGACCATCATCTTAAAAAATACAGCTCTGTGCATTTCAATCCACAGTGGTCATCAAAATACATAAGACACACTATTAGAAGATAGCACTCAGCACGTACATAGTGCTGTAGAGTACTGAGAAGGTTTTCATGTTCTGATATTTTTTCTAGCAACTCTGTAAGAGGTCAGTATTGTCTCTGTTTTGGAGCTTGGAGGGCAGGGAAGGGACTGGCGGAGGAGAGGCTTGCCTCAGGTCACCTAGTGAGTTCATGGCTCAAGCGAGATTAGAACCATTCACAGCTTGGCCTTTAGGCACTGCACCACACTGGCTCTCAAGATATGATCCTTACTGATGTGTAGGGTGTCCCTATCAAAACCAGACCCTAAAGTAGTGTCTTGGCTGTTGCCGACTACGCCCCCACCCTGTGCTTATTTTGTCGCTGCCTCCGTTTTGCCAGAATGAGCCTTAATCCTTTACTCGCACACGTAAGTATGTGTTGTTGGTAAGTAATGTTCAAAGTACTTTGACAAAAGCAACGTTTCTGTGTTACGTGCTGAAATGACAGCATTACAAATACTTTATTTATTTAAAACATTTCTGTGTCACTTTTCCACCCAAATACAGTCCCCAAGATGGCAAACATCAAACGTTAAAACATTTCAACATTAAATCAGCATTTAAAGTAAAGTATATAGAAAATTATTCAATAAAAAACATATAAACACACATAACACCAAAAGCAGAGAGAGCCAGTAACAATTATAGAAGATATGCAGAACAAACAAACAAAAAAGTCTTTACCTGCTGGCAAGACAGAGAGAGACAGGTAACCCTCCCTAGGGGGGGAGGGAATTTCAAACTTTTGGCCCCATGACCCTGAAGGCCCTTTCTTGGATAGACACCCATTTAGCCTCAGATGGCAGCGATACCTGAAGCAGGGCCTTTGAAATTGACCAGAGTGGATGAAGAGGTTCATATGGAAGAAGGTATGCTGCCCCCAAGCCATATAGGGCCTTAAAGGTGGATACCAGCACCTTGAATTGGGTCCCTAAACAAATTGGGAGACAGCATAGAACAAGACGGAAGTGCTACAGTCTGTACAACCCATTCCAGTCAACATTCTGGACACCGCATTCTGTGACAACTGTAACTTCAAGACAGTCTTCAAGGGCAGCCCCTCATAGAGTGCATTGCAGTAATTAATTATACCACAGTGGCAAGGTCTTCTCCCTCTACCCCCCAGCCAGCTGGTTCCCCCCACTGAAGAGGCTGAAAGGCCCCCCTGGCCGTTGCTGTCAACAGGAGGCCCAGGTCCAGCAGCTAGGCAATGAACCTGCTTCTTTAGAAGAAGTTCAACCCCATCCAACACAGGGGATACCTTTTTCTTGTGTCAAACGTTCCCACCACCAGTAGCATAGTGATATAACTGTGGTTATAATATAACTATCATAATATAACCACTGTCAGTACTGTCCATTTAATGCCCTTCCACGTTGCAGCCATGTTTTACAACCAAAGTTTGAAAGGTCTGTGTTATGGGGGTTTAATGTCATTTTTAGAAGTTGGGGCGATCTCTTATATGATCAATGAAAGAGGTTGGGTTGGACCTAAGCAGTTTTTCCATTAATGAAAAAGGACCACCCAAAAAGACTATGCTGATGATCATGGGATCTGCATGGACAAAAGCCAAAAAGGGTAGGAACTATAGTAAGGAAGGGAATAGGATGAGATTGTCGGGGTTCAGCCTAGTATCTGCCTTGGGACGGATTAAAAATCTTCATGTTCTGGAAGCAGCAGCGCTGGGCAGCCCCGTGTTCTCCTCCCCAGGGAACCATGTTGTACTGCAGCATTTTTTTGGTTGGAATTGCCTCTTGCCTCCAGTGGTTTTCCTTTGGGCTGGTTTATGTGTTTGTCTCGATATGGGAAGCGCATCTTGCCCATATCCACTTCTGCAACTTCACTCCTTCTATTTCAGTGGAACGGGAGTGCCGTAGTAGTTTTTCTCTCCATTCCAACATGCCTTTATGGTACAAAAAAATAGAAAACCAACACCACATGAACACATGAAGTTGCCATACACTGGATCAGTCCTTTGGTCCATCAGAGTCAGCTTTGTCTACTCAGACCGCAATCGGCTCTCCAGGGTCTCAGGCAGAGGTCATTCATATTACCTCCTACCAGATCCTTTAACCGAAGATACTGGGGATTGGACCCCGGGACCTTCTGCTTTCCGAGCAGATACTGTACCACTAAGCCACAGCAACGTGGAGAGGCAGCATCAAGCAGGAGAAGGGTGGTGGAGACCAGATGTAGAGTAGGTCTTTCCCTCTCTCTGTTCTTGAAGCAGAAACTGACAGAGAACAAAATGTGCAAAGCACCAGAGGTTACAAGGCATTTATCTAATCACTTGTAGCTACTCCAAATCTTTACAAAAAACTAGTAACAACAAAGGTTCAAATAAATTACAGAATATAAATAATGAGCAAACGCAAAAAGCAAAAGTGTGGATAATGTAACTTAAAACCAAAGCAGTGACAGGTTTTCTCTGTCAGAGGTTTCTCCCGCCTTTTTTCTTGAAGCCGCAACCAACAGAGCTAAAGCTGGATGCTGACGGGGGAAAAAGGGCTTGGAAAGCAATTGGTAGCAATACAGGGACCAACACACCCAGCTTATGCCTGTATCTTGCAAGCAATTGATTATTTTGCCAGCCTCTCTTCTTGTGTGATCATTCTCTCCCCTCTTTCCAAAATACATGGCCCATACATTTCACGCATGAGGCCGTGCAAGAAAATTAATGCACGGAGAAGTAATCGGTAGCTTTGTATCTTGGCCCAGAAACATTATCTTAATGGTAGAAGGTGTTCTCATCCTGTTTCTTACACAGTCCAGTAATTTGTTATAGACTGAGTTAATAGGATTGGTTTGAATTCCTCTGTGGTGTTTGGGTGTACCTGACGCGTCCCCTTTCCCCAGCATTTCACCCTCATCACAGCCTTTATAATGAACGCACGATCCTTGTTAAGAACAGGACTTGTTCCAGATTTACCCTGGTTTGCACATTGACTTCCTCCTTTCTAGCTTGCCTGCGGGTTCTCCACCTGCGATCTTCTTCCTGTCTCTGGTGTCTCCTTAACTAACCCTCTTTTTTCTCTTCTTCCTTTTCTCTCCCACCGCCCTACCGTTGCTTGGAAACCCAGTGTGTCCAGGGCACTAAAGAGCTTTTGAGGACCCTCTGCGCCTCGTGGCAAAACCCAAGGCGATCCCAAGAGGCCCCGGCCAATCTCTGAAAAAAATACAGCCATTTGCCACCACCTGTGCCTCTTATCCTCCAGGGCTATCTATTTTTTTTCCTATCGCCGTGTCTCTTCCCCTTCTCACCGCAAGGGTAGAGAGAGGCCACCATGCACAAGGGGAAAAAAGCTGTTCCAAACCCTCAGCGCATGGGAGTTGAGAGGCTTCTGCCTCCTGTAGGGTTTGAAGCTTAAAAGCCATACAAAACCACCTGCTGTGAGTGCAATAACAGGAGTTTCTTGTCGGCTCCTGTAATCTGGGAAAATGGACTCCAGCGTCTAAGCACATCGAGGCCGGGGAGAGGATCGTTGTATCTAGCCTTATTCTGCAGTAAAGACATCTCAAAGCTCTGAAGCGAGATTT
The DNA here is from genome assembly GCF_029931775.1 of Euleptes europaea. Taxonomy (NCBI): domain Eukaryota; kingdom Metazoa; phylum Chordata; class Lepidosauria; order Squamata; family Sphaerodactylidae; genus Euleptes; species Euleptes europaea. Next base: position 23,752,182 of record NC_079314.1, read on the forward strand.
GTTTTAGTTTATCTATGCTAGTCTAGGACTGTCTCTTTTTTTGCTGTTCTCTTCCCTACCTTATCTGCTCGTGTTGTCAAGATTCGGTGTGTCCATGGGCATGGCGAAGAAGGCACTGTTAAAGGCAGCGTTTGCGCTAGTGCTGTTCTTACTTGGTGTGCTAGGTCAAAGTTGATGTCTTTTTTTTTTAAAGGACCATGTGATGAATTAGGACTGGGAACTAATTCCCAGGGCTATAATGTGTGCACTCGCTACGCTTCTGTAGGAGCACAGGAAGGAAGGAACTCAGAAATGTGGTGATGGGTGGGGAATGCAGCTTCCTAAGAACGCCAGCTGTCATTTGTTTTACAGGGCAAGTTTCTAGACCTTATAGGTATGAAGACTTTGCACAATACCGGGTGGAACCTGGGAAGCCAGAAAGGTGGCACTTAAATTTCCAGTGATTCCCTTCCAGATGGATCTTCAGCGTCCTGCAGAAGCCCTCTGGCAAAATTATGCAAAATAGTAAATGTAAAATAAATTGTGAAATGGGCCCAATTGACATGATTCTGGTTTGTAGAATTTTGTTTCTCTTGGTGCAAAACGTGTGGACTCTTTTCAACAAAATGAAAAAAGCACAGTGTATGTATCCCTGCCACATTTAATACTATACCACACCCTGCCCTAGGATGCTGGAGCCGGATCAAATCAGTGTGCGGCAGCAGCCTGCAAAGCAAGATTTTTGCAAAGATCTTGGCTAAAAACACAAACTGTGTTTACTGACTGTATTACAAGGGAAGACGCACACTCTCTGGGCCGTTTGTGTATGTTGGAGGTTTGTCCCTTTCAACATTTAACCTGCTAAAAAGATATGTTTATAGGACTGCTTTGGATTTCCCCTGTTCCCTCAAAACAGTATTTTGTAGAACATACCTAAGGAATCCTATACAGAACTCTGCCCTCGCTGTTCCGACTGAAAATAATGTTTCAGGGAGAGGGCTAAGGAGCAGAACGGAGGACGAGAAAGGCACCAGAAGGCTCTACACATAGAACCAAACCAGATCCAGCTGGCCCCCTTGAGTATTGTTTGGTAGGGTTTGAAATCCATTAATGCCTTTCACTTTTGTAACAATAAAAGTTCTCCTATCCTACTGCACGTTTGTCTGGTTTCTGTGTGCTCAGCTGTACTTGTGGCTCTTCCCCCTTCTCCTGTTGGAGTGTAATATAATATATAGGGAGTGTAATATAATATATATATACATGATGATCCTGCAAATTGGACCATGAGACTCTGCAGCCCGCCTTAAAGCACAGAACTGTGCCCTTGAGACTTTTGGTTCTGGATGCGCTTTGGCAGGCAGCTCCTGAGATTCCAGAAAGGATTGCTGTGGTGCTGGGGAACTCTTTAACTCCACGATCTTCATCAGACACGAAGAACCACGGAGCTGCAGACATCTGACAGGAAGTCATGCGACTTCAGAATCACATGGCAGAGAGGGGAGAAACCAGTATAAGGATCTCACCAGGTCTGTGGGCAGCAGACCGAGAGAGCTGGGGAGAGAACACATGAACACCTGAAGCTGCCTTATCCTGAATCAGATTCTTGGTCCATCAAAGTCAGAACTGTCTACTCAGACCGGCAGCGGCTCTCCAGGGTCTCAGGCCGAGGTCTTTCACATCACCTCCTTGCCTAGTCCCTTGAACTGGAGATGCCGGGGATTGAACCTGGGACCTTCTGCATGCCAAGTGGAGGCTCTACCACTGAGCCACAGCCCCTCCCCAAGAGAAACACAAGATGAGTGCTGGAGGAGTGTAGCCCAGCGGGTCAGAGCCACATTTGCGGCCGACTTGGCCTTGCATCACTAGTTCTCCATTCCTCTTCATTTGCATGCAGAGAGCCTGAACGCCAAGACTATGGAGAGCCGGTTAAGCATATAAACCAGGGGTGGAGAACCTTATTTCCGCCAAGGGCCATTTGGATATTTATAACATAATTCACGGCCCATACAAAATTATCAACTTAAAAATTAGCCGACTAAGCCCCAAGCAGGCAGCTGCCCCAGCTGACCCCCACCCGGCACGGGCAAGCAACGCAAGCATCCAACCGGTAGTGCACTCGCCCACCTGGTGGCACAGGATGGTCTGTTGCACCAGCCGGGTGTAGCCGTCTAGCTGCACGCCGGAGTTGCTCCTGCTCTGCATGGTCAGGGCCGGATTCTACATCTGGCTCCTGCTACCTCCTCCTGCAGGGATGAAATGAGGACACACTGGCTCTCCCCCCGCCTGCACATTCTGGCCCTGCCCCCTTTAACCCCACCATTGTCACCACTTCTGCCCCCAGCCCTCTTGTAGTACAGAGGGAACACATTTCTCCATGGCCCAGGTGGGAAAGGGTTAACACAGTTTCTTGGGCGGTCCTAGCAGCTCCATAGCTAACGACTTCTGCAAGGTGGAAAAAAGGTTCCTTTTCTCAGCAAAACAAACTCACATCCGCCTTGAATAGAGGCTATTCCTGTCCATGGGAGGGGGCGGATCGCCAGTCTTAGATCCTTCTGACCTAGAGATCTGACAGGACCCACAAAAGGCCAGGCCAAATGATTTCGCAGGCGTTATACGGCCCCTGGGCCTGACGTTCCCCACCCCTGATAAAACCTACAGACGTTTTGTCAGACAGGAATGGGCTTACCCGGCCTTTCTCTGGGCTGCAACCAGCACTTGAACGCTCATCTTCAGATTGTGTTGCAGAAGCTTATCCAAGACAGTAGTAGCAAGGAAGGTTCTGTGAAAGACCCCTTCCCACCACAGCTGTTCTTCCCTCTCCATTGTGCACCAGCTGGAGACCATGGGGTGTGCGTCATAAGTCACAGTTGGATCAAGCAGGGCCGTGATGAGGTCCTGGCCCAATGTGCAGAAGTCGACAAGCCGAATGCAGAAAGGTTGCTCTGAATGCAGGAAACTTGGATACATCTCTGTGCGTGTAAAGTGCCGTCAAGTCGCAGCCGACTTACAGCAACCCATCAGGGTTTTCAAGGCAAGAGACTAACAGAGGTGGTTTGCCATTGCCTTCCTCGGCGTCACAACCCAGGTATTCCTTGTCTCCCATCCAATTTCTAACCAGGGTTAACCCTGCTTAGCTTCTGAGATCTGACGAGATCAGGCTAGCCTGGGCCATCCAGGTCACACCAGGCTTGAAAACCCAGGCCTGCTTTGCCCTCATGCTCTGTTAATGAGGCTAGAATTCAGAGAACCTTGATGTAACATTTTAGATACATTTTAGAGTGCAGAGAGAATGCTACCCTGGAATATTTTGGATAAGTAGGAAGGGCTTCCTACTTATGACTTCAGTAATGTCAGTAATGCTTTGGTAACATTGAATGCGGCTCATTTTTTGGCCAGAGTGGTTGCACTTAAGAAGAACTCTCAATGCCTACTTCTGGCAACTTTTAGTCAGATCGCTCTGCCCCTAGTTTATTTTAGCTAGGAATTTTATCTATCGGGCTGACACCTGGTTTTTAGCACTGTTAATTTAATATTGTCTTATGTTTGCTATGTTTACTTCGTTTTATGTTTTCTATCCTTCCTTTGTGTTCCCCTCCCTCTTTCCTTGGTTCAAGACTGTGGTCATAGACCTAATAAATTATTATTATTATAGACTTCAGTAATTACTACAGGAGAATTACACAACTTTAAGGTTGACAATGAGGAAATTGAAATTGTTGAAGACTTTCTATTCCTTGGCTCCATCATCAACCCAATGGGAGACTGCAGCCAAGAAATCAGAAGGAAATTAAGACTGGGAAGGGCAGCCATGAAAGAGCTAGAAAAGATTCTGAAGTGTAAGGATGTGTCACTGGCCACCAAGATTCATGCCTTCGTATTCCCTATTACTATGTATGGGTGTGAACGCTGGACATTGAAGAAAGTAGATTCCTTTGAAATGTGGTATTGGAGGAGAGTGTCATGGATACCGTGGACTGCCAAAAAACAAATCAGTGGGTTCTAGATCAAATCAAGCCTGAACTGACCCTAAAAGCTAAAATGACTAAACTGAGGCTATCATATTTTGGTCACATTATGAGAAGACAAGAGTCACTGGAAAAGATTGTCATGTTAGGAAAAGTTGAGGGCAGCAGGAATAGAGGAACACCCAACAAGAGATGGATTGACTCCATCAAGGAAGCCACAGCCCTCAATTTGCAAGATCTGAGCAAGGCTGTCAAAGATAGGACATTTTGGAGGACATTGATTCATAGGGTCACCATGAGTCAGAAGCGACTTGACGGCACTTAACACACACAGGAAGTAGGGCCTTTGCTCTGTCTATTGGAATGGCAATTGAAGATAGCTTTTTTGCGGGTATGAATTCTCCACCCAGCTGCTTTGCATTCTAGCTTGCCTTGCTGAATGGGAATGTAAGCCTTACCTCATTATTATTCAAACAGCAGAAGGACGAGGTGCTTTATAAGCCAAAAAAATATTGCTTGCAGTTCAGTGTGATCATGGGAAGGCAACAGGGATGAGAAGGAAAGATGGGAGCAATTACCATTTATGTAAATAAGGAACCCTTCCCCCCTTGTTGATGGTAATTTTTTTTGTTTATGCAATTTATAAACCACTTTTAAAAACCCGAGTTCCAAAGTGCCACACAACAGAGAGAATAAAGCAAAGATAGGAATAAATTCAAGTTTATTTCAACAAAACAACGTTGAAATAACAGCATAAAAGAGCAGGCAGAGAGAATGACATTTAATTAGAAGCCCAGGAAGCATACAGTGTATACGCCACAACAATTGTGAAACATCCTCAAAGATGGAACAAGCTGACTTCTCAAGAGAAGGTATTCCCGCATCCTGGAGCAACCACTGAAAAGGCCTTGCCACGGCTGGAAGTGCGTACTAAGCAACACCCCATTTAAATCAGCTGTTGGCCATGAGGTCAGTGGAAGGGCACAGGTAAGCCCTTTCTCCTAGCCTCAGCCCCTGCATCTGCTGTACTGTATTGTCTGACCTTACAGGGCTGTCGTGAGGAATAGTGTGATGCTTTGGACACAAACAGCTACATAAATGCTAAGTTAAAAGAGGAGCCCAATATCACCTTAAAAGACTAACAAAACTTCTTCCAACATAAGCTTTTGTGAGTCAGAGTTCACTCCATCATATGCATTGAGAGTCAGTGCGCTATAGAGGTTAGAGAGTCGGACTAAGATCCAGGAGACCCAGGTTTGACTCCCCATGGAAGCTTGCTGGATGACCTTGGGCCAGTCCCACACCCTCAGCCTACCCACCTTACAGGATTGTTAGAATAAAAGGGAGGAGAAGAAGGTGATATAGGTCATTTATGCATGGGAGTTTTACCTGAGGTTTGTTGCTTGCTGGACCCACACTTTCCTGTAGAGAGTCTATGCACCAGCAGTCTCCAAGCTCAAATCAAGTCCCGTCCCTTTAAATGCTGCTTTGTAATGGGCTGACTTGTAGTGCTTACTGTGATTGAAAATCCCCCCCTACCCAATTGCCACATAAAAAAGCATTTTAAGAACAACAACATAAAAAACGGAGCAATCTGAAAGGGTGGGGGGAGAGAAATCCAAGCCTGTTTTAAAAAGATTTTCTGCTCAGAAAGAGCTCCGAGGAAGCAGGAAGCATTTGAATTCCCGCCTCTGAACATGCTGTTTTGTAATTGGCTGTGAGTGAAACCAAGCTTGCTTGCCCCACACTTTGCCTTCTGCATGGGGATTTCACCCGGGCTTTGCTCAGGGAAGATGGAAGAATCGGGTTAACAGAGGAATGGGAAGACCCGGACTTTACGAGGGCTGGCAGCGAGGTAATTTCTAATGGACGGAAAACTCATGCATAACTCCAAGGAACAACCGAGACAGACCGGGGGCAAACATGAGTGAAAGTATCCATGTATAAACGACCATAAGCAGCTTTGGGTCCCAGTTGGGATGAAAGATGAAGTAAATAATAAAATAAATAGTGAGCTCTGACCCACAAAAAAACCTGATGCTGCAATGAATTGTGTTAGTCTTTGAGATATTGCCGCACTGTTGTTTAATTGTGCTGCACATGGTCTGCAACATGGCTGTCCCTCTGGAATTATGAATACTAAGTATTTATTCCCTACAATTGTTGGCTATGGTAGATGTAACGTGCATGTTCAAAGGCAGCATACCCAATGCTCGGGGGACAAAGGATTGAAAGGGTTGTCCAAAGAGCATCTACCTTGAAAAGCAGAACTGAGCCGGCACGGGGCTCCTTGTGTGGCCTGCGAAAGTTCCTTGGTGGCGTGATCACAAGCTATGCGTTTGTCGTGAAAAGACACAGCGCAAGCATGTAATTAAGTGTGCCGTGATTCGCTCCTCAGATAGAAGGCACTCCCTTGAGAACTTACCAGAGTTTGAAGACAGTGCTCTAAATCTAAACAAAAAAACCTGGTGGGTGGCTGCGCTGACTACCAAGGAATTCTTTTGATTTGATTTTTCCAGTGATTTTAATTTAGCGATCTCCAGGGGAAACAAAAATTTGAAAACAGGTGAGCCCCAGTTCTTGAAGGACTGTCTCTCTTCATCCATCCTGTGTACTAACAGCTGCCTTCTGATTTCCACCTTTGAACACATGAAGCTGCCATATACTGAATCAGACCCTTGGTCCATCAAAGTCAGTATTGTCTACTCTGACTGGCAGCGGCTCTCCAGGGTCTCAGGCAGGGGTCTTTCACATCACCTACTTGCCTAGTCCCTTTAACTGGAGATGCCAGGGATTGAACCTGGGACCTTCTGCATGCCGAGCAGAGGCTCTGTCACTGAGCCAGGGCCCCTCCAAAAGGCCTAGCAGTGGGGTCTCCAGGGTCTCCGGTGGAGGTCTTTCACATCACCTACTTGCCTAGTCCCTTGAACTGGAGATGCCGGGGAATGAACCTGGGACCTTCTGCATGCTGAGCAGATGCTCTACAAACTGAGCCACAGCCCCTCCTTCTAGTCCCCTTGCTTAAGGGGGCCTACTTGTCATCTGCTAGAGCTGGTTCCTTCTCTGTGGTGGCTCCCACCTAGTGAGGTGGTCTGCCTGAGAGATGCGGAGAGTACCATTTTTAGGAATTGTTTTTGGGAAGCTCTGGGAGGCAATTTTATCAGCGAGGCCTTTTCATAGAGTTTAAGCTTCAGGTCTTTTTTGGGACGGGAGGGAGAAATGAGGTTTTAATTACATTGTGCGTGGTTTTAATCAAGGAATCGTAAGCTGCCCTGAGACATGAGAGAAAGGCGGGGTATAAAAAATACTGAGGGTTTGGTTGGGGAGTGGCTGCATGTATACCGCACAAGAATTCAGCTTGATCTCAGCGGCAGCAATCAGCATCTTGACTTTCATTTCGTTTTTTTAGTTTTTTTAACGTTTCTAGCCCTCATGGTGCAGACAGACAGGAAAGCAGGTGAGGTAATGTCTGGAGCCATCTTACTCAGGGTAGCTGAGTAAGATGTTCAGTCATCTGTGCCATGTGTCATTTCATTTCATAGTATGACTAGTTAGAAGCAAAAATAGTCAACGTACTGCAGAGGAAACACTTTTGATTGGCATAATTTATACGCATTCAGCTTTCCCCAGCATTTCCTGTTTTGTTTTCCTAGCGCAGAATCCCGCTCTGGAAGGTCGAGAGAGACGTTTCGCTAAATCAGCAGAGTAATGGTGATCAATGATATATAGGCCACCTATAAAGTAAGTAAAGGTCCCCTGTGCAAGCACCGGGTCATTCCTGACCCATGGGGTGACGGCACATCCCGACGTTTCCTAGGCAGACTTTGTTTACGGGGTGGTTTGCCAGTGCCTTCCCCAGTCGTCTTCCCTTTACCCCCAGCAAGCTGGGTACTCATTTTACCGACCTCGGAAGGATGGAAGGCTGAGTTGACCTTGAGCCGGCTACCTGAAACCAACTTCCGTCGGGATCGAACTCAGGTTGTGAACAGAGCTTGGACTGCAGTACTGCAGCTTACCACTCTGCACCACGGGGCTCCTAGCTGGCAGCTTTCCGTGCTCCTAGTTTTGGAACCCTGGTACATTTCTGTTCTCAATAATACAAGAAAAAAGAGGGGAATGAAACCCAACCTAGAAAACAGAAGCTGGGCACCCAAGGTTGGATGGGATAAATAAAATATATAGATAATGAAAATATAATTTATTTAAAACACTATGTCAAGATAATTTTTTTAAAAAAAATGCTAAAACAGCACAATGGCATTTCCTAAGGTTGATATCTATAACCACACACCAGACGCGTTTCGGCCTGTTTGGCCTTCCTCAGTGGTCAATTGAAACCCATGTAAAACACACACATTTACATATATATATATATATATATATATATATATATATATATAATATATATATATATATATATATATATATATATATATATATATATATATATATACACACACACATAAAAAGACAATATATATCTGACCAGGCATGTATATAGGATGTATAATTTGTGTGTGTGTAAAGTGCCGTCAAGTCGCAGCCGACTTATGGCGACCCCTTCTGGGGTGTTTTCATGGCAAGAGACTAAGAGAGGTGGTTTGCCAGTGCCTTCCTCTGCGCAGCAACCCTGGTATTCCTTGACAGTCTCCCATCCAAATACTAACCAGGGCTGACCCTGCTTAGCTTCTGAGATCTGACGAGATCAGGCTAGCCTGGGCCATCCAGGTCAGGGCAGGTTGTATAATACATTACCAATTATACAAACATCTGGTAAGATTGTCTCAAGTTGTTATACTGGGCTGTATATGTCCCCCATATAAAATGCGTGCAATTATCAACCTTAGGTACCTAACATTTTCTATTCCCACCACTGCAAACAGGCGGCCTCCCTTCTTAGTTAGGGTTCCAACGTGGGCATATGAACACACGAAGCTGCCTTCTGCCTTGCCTTGAGATGGACAAAACCAGCATGACGGGGCAGAATTTTGGGATCAGCGATGAGTCTCTGGGATGGTTTAGGGGACAGTCGCGTCGCAATGGAGAAGCAAAGTAGGGTTGTTTTTAAAGGCTTTGCTGAAAAGTCTGATGACCAGCAGAAGGACATGTTTAATTGGAGGGAGGGGCTTTCTAGGGTCTTGGATAAAGAGAAGCCCTCTCATCACCTGCTACTACCCAAGGTGCCTTTTTAACCGGGGATGCCAGGGGCTGAATCTGCATGGAAAGCACACTGAGACTCCCCATTGGAGTTTGGAGGATCATACAATCATAGAGTTGGAAGGGACCACCAGGGTCATCTAGTCCAATCCCCTGCATGATGCAGGAGATTCACAACCACCTCCCCCACACACACACACCCAGTGACCCCTACTCCATGCCCAGAAGATGTCCAAGATGTCCTCCCTCTCGTAATCTGCCTAAGGTCATAGAATCAGCATTGCTGACAGATGGCCATCTAACCTCTTCTTATAAACCTCCAGGGAAGGAGAGCTTACCATCTCCCAAGGAAGCCTGTTCCACTGAGGAACCGCTCTGTTAGAAAATTCTTCCTAATGTCTAGACGGAGACTCTTTAAATTTCAACCTGTTGGTTCTGATTTGACCTTCTGGGGCAACAGAACTTACATCCCTCATAGGTAGTTATATCATAGGCGTTATTCCGCCATTGCTTTCTAACATAGCCTGCAACCCTTGATTGGTTGATTTTAAAAGCTTTTGATCCATGAAGGATGCAACTAATTTACAAAAAACACTCGAGTACATGTTCTGACAAAAACTGCACATAAACCTACACGTGACATTCCTCACACGTTATGGCAGCAGTTCCCAAACTGCTCCACGGAGCACTTGGTGCTCCACAAAACATCTCCTAGTGCTCTGTGAAGCGATTGGAAAGAAAAATACTACTGTCGTTCGGTTTAGTATATAGGTGCTAGGTGAAAATCAGTGCTCCGTGATGAATTCCTGTCCTGAAAAGTGCTCCATGACTCAAAAGGTTTGGGAACCGCTGCATTACGGTGTACACAGGGTTTGGGTCTCCCACCCTGCGTCAGAGGAAGTGACACAATCACACATGAATTGCGGTTGTGCCTCAGTTCCTGAACATGCAGCGTCCAATTGGGATCAGGACCATGGTGCACGTGGAGAAAGGCCTTCAGCTTTCCCTCAGTGCCATTTCCCCCAGGGAAAGTGCTATTTGGGGAAAACTTGCATTTCCTGGTAGCATCCCCCAGGACTGTTCCAGGCTGGGAAAATGGTGTAGAGAAAGCTGAAGCCCCTTCTCTATGTGCCAGCGTGGTGAGGTGGTTAAGAGTGGTGGTTTGGAGCAGTGGACTCTGATCTGGAGAACCGGGTTTGATTCCCCACTCCTCCACATGAGCGGCGGAGGCTATTCTGGTGAACTGGATTTGTTTCCCCACTCCTACACCCGAAGCCAGCTGTGTGAGCTTGGGCCAGTCACAGCTCTCTTAGAGCTCTCTCAGGCCCACCTACCTCCCAGGGTGTCTGTTGTGGGGAGGGGAAGGAAAGGTGATTGTAAGCTGGTTTGATTCTCCCTTAAGTGAGAGAGAAAGTTGGCATATAAAAACCAACTACTCCTCCTCCTCTTCTTCTTTCATCATGGTCCTGAATCTTACCTTCACGATGCACATGCAGGAATTGAGGCAATTGTGCGGAGACCTGAAACGAGATTAGGACCCAGACTCAACTCGTATGCTTTATGATGTGTGAGGAGGAACATCCCACCTTTAGAAGAGGAAATGCCTCTTATAAAGCAGACACATGTAGATGGACCATTTTTTAAAGGGTGCTTTTTAAAGCACAGTGGTGATTTATTCATTGGTAAATGTATGCAGATCAGTTCAATTATTTCACTGGTTAAAACATGTATGATTGATTGGCTAAGGTTTCTGTAACCGGATGACATTCCTGCTTGTTTCATTTCTATGTCTCCTTTAAAAAAACACTCAAGGCCATGTACAATGAACCCATAAAGACATAATAAGTGCTTTTGACATGTAGCAGAACCACTGTTCACACCCCATTCCGACTCACAATAGCCCTCCTAGCTGGAGAAAGAATAAGTTGCAATTTTGGTGCTGGGAAAAATGCCCCATCCCTGAAGCAGAACCACTTCCTTGAGGGGAAATGTCTGGATTTGTGTGTGCACGTGCGCACGTGTTATAAACCTGAAATGCCCGAGCTGTCCCCTGAGGAGCCGGGTGGGGCCGGACCCAAACTGGGATCAAGTGAAAGTAAAAGTAGTTTCACTCCTATGGAAAATGCTGTCAAATTGTAAGGAAATTGTAATTCAAATTGTAATACATACATTCCACACCGGAATGCTAATCTTTTAAGCTTTTTATGGAGATGCATACACAATGTGTAAATCTTTTGTCTTCAACGCTGTGCTGGAGAATATTATAAAGCCTTGACCCGCTTGTGAATGGGATTATCGATTACAATGGAAACCTGGATTGAAATCCTTGCTCTGCCATGTATTTTGCCTACTGTCCATGGAACCAGACCATAGAACCAACATCTAAGCCTGGCTTACTTAACAAGCTTGTTGTGAGAATAAAATAGGAGGGGAAACCATGTATGCTGCTTTGAGATTGGAAGGATGGGATGAAAATCTGATGAATCTCCAAACCCCCAACGTAGTGCCTATGGGCACTGTAGCACCTGCCTGCATGTTTCTGGTAGCCAACATCTTCCCCAAATTAGACAGCTAATCCTGGTTTCCCTCCACTAAAGGTTCTTCAGAAGTGCACATAGGATTGCCAACCTCCAGGTACTAGCAGGAGATCTCCCGCTATTACAACTGATCTCCAGCTGATAGAGATCAGTTCCCCTGGAGAAAATGGCCGCTCTGGCAATTGGACACTATGGCATTGAAGTCCCTCCACTCTCCAAACCTGCTGGTGGTGAAGAGGGACCTGGCAACTCTAAGCGCACAGGAGGCATTCCTTTTGGGTCCGTGGGGGAACATCTGTCTTTGCAGAGGGAAGGCTAAATGGAGAGCAGCTCTGCGACCCATCCGTTTATGAACTATATGTGAAGTAGGGTTGCCAACCTCCAGGGGGTGGCTGGAGATCTCCTGCTATTAGAACTGATCTCCAGCTGATAGAGATTAGTTCCCCAGGAGAAAATTGCCACTTTGGCAATTGGACGCTATGGCATTGAAGTCCCTCCACTCTCCAAACCTCGCCCTCCTCAGACTCCACCCCCAAAATCTCCAGGTACTTCCCAACATGGAGCTGGCAACCCTAATCTGAAGTACGATGTCCCTTTCAAACTGCACCTCTTTTTTCTGGCACTGGAAGTAGCCACCCCCCCACACACACACATACCAAAACTAGCATTTTAAAAAATTGGCATAAAATATCATTGTATCGATATCAGATTCTCTGAATCCCCAGCTTTTATTTTTTTTAAAAGGTAATTCCCCAGCCCTATATAAGGAAGAAGGAGATACAAGGAAAAAGGCAGATCTCCTCAAGGGAAAGGGCTAGAGACTTATTTTTGTTCTAAATGAAATCAGGGAATTCAGAGAACCTGCTAAATCTAACTTGTGTGTTTGCATGCTTATATTGATATAAGGGTTGGTGTTGTTTTTTAAAATCCATATTGAAACCACACGTCTTTAGGCCGGGGGAAAGCGGGAGTGGTTTGACAGCGATGACAGTCCAATTATCCAAAAGTGGAGTGGAAGTGGGTGGGGGTGGTCAGGACAAAGGAAGTAGACAGAAGCATTTTGCCCGAGAAAAAAGGCGACTCAGAATTGGCTTCCAGAAAAAGACATCGGGGTAAAAATCTCAGCAGAACCGGGGGGGGGGGGGGGGAACCAGGAAAACAAGCAAACAAAGTGAAAACTAAAGGCACCAAAAATGCATGAAGAAATTGTGAGGTCAATCGAAGCGGCATGGGGCCACAACCCACAAACCCCATGCAGTAGGGTTGCCAGGTCCCTCTTTGCCACCAGCGGGAGGTTTTTGGGGCGGAGCCTGAGGAGGGCGGGGTTTGGGGAGGGGAGGGACTTCAATGCCATAGAGTCCAATTGCCAAAGTGGCCATTTTCTCCAGGTGAACTGATTTCTGTCGGCTGGAGATCAGTTGCGATAGCAGGAGATCTCCAGCTAGTACCTGTAGTTGGCAACCCTACCATGCAGAGAAGCCTAAGTTTTGGGGGGACCCCAGTAACAGACCAGCTCGCCTGGCAACATGCACTCCTGGCCTCTGGATCACCGTCTAGAGAAGTAGCGCGAAGCCCCTGAGAATGCAGAAGATGGCTATCTGTGCTATAAACTGGAATTTCTGGGAAGGCCTGGGCGTGCTCCGGTGTTACCGCCTTCTTTATCCCTGCGTCCCCTGCTCCCACCCAGTCTCTCAGGCTGAGAAGAAAGGCTCCGAACCCAGCCGTGTGTCACCGGAATGAGAAGTGACGGAGGAATTTTGCCCACACCAAAAAGGAAAGCTTAGTGAGTCACCTGGTGGAGCAAGTCACTCTCACACTGGAGCAGCTGAGTTATCGGGCCCCGCCCGTCCCCTCCCCTCGTGCTAACCTGGGATGCATCACCGAAGGGCCACAAAGCAGTGCAAGAAGTGTGTCATAAAGCCTTTTGGTGCGGTATTGTGTGTGTGTGTTTTAGCAGTGTCAGAAGGACGGAATCACCTCTTAGCAAGCGGGAACAGGTTTCCTTCGGAGAGTGAAACTTCACGGTGACTGTGCACACTGTGACTGCCACGAGCAGACGAGCACACGCAGAGAACATGTTTATTAGGGCCCCTTTGCAGCAATTATTTCGATACTGAGGGAGCGGGGGAAGCAGAATTAAGAGTGGCTCAGTGGCAGAGCCTCTGCTTGGCATGCAGAAGGTCCCAGGTTCAATCCCTGGCATCTCCAGTTAAAGGGACCAGGCAAGTCGGTGGTGTGAAAGACCTCCGCCTGAGACCCTGGAGAGCCGCTGCCGGTCTGAGTAGACAATACTGACTTCGATGGACCAAGGGTCTGATTCAGTATAAGGCAGCTTCATGTGTTTTCATGTGTAGGTTCAGGTTAGGTTTGCCAGGTCCCTATTCACCAGCGGGAGATTTTGGGGGCAGAGCCTGAGGAGGGCGGGGTTTGGGAGGGGAGGGACTTCATTGCCACAGAGTCCAATTGCCAAAGCAGCCATTTGCTCCAGGTGAACTGATCTCTTATCGGCTGGAGATCAGTTGTAATAGCAGGAGGTCTCCAGCTTGTACCTGGAAGTTGGCAACCCTAGTTCAGGTAGAAAACTGGGCTAACTCTAGAAATGAATTTGAATGCAGGGGTTATATGTGTTTTAAATCAGAAGGTTTAGTGCCCTGTGAAATTATCCCCAAGGGAGCTTGCAGTACAGTAGAACTGTTCAAGAAAGGTGGCCCTAGGTGGAATGGGGCTCCCAGTTCACCTAGTGGTACAGCTCATATAGAGGCAGGTAGGCCTTGATGTTAAACTTTTCCCAGTTTTCCCAGTTTTTCCCAGTTTTCTGTTGCTTCCAGTATTATATTTATTGGAATAAATATAAAGTTGCTTTTGAAAGCAAAACTCCCGGTTGGATAAATCCTATAGAAGCATTTATAAGAAGAGGTGCACATTTAAATTTGGACTGTAATAATTACAGAGAAATGATAGAGTATAGAGACGGGATATGGGTATTGAAAACACGAGAAGAACTTCAGATTAAAGATTGGTTTATGTACTATAAATTAAGGGATGTTTTTAATAAGGATAATAGGTTGGGTTTTAATCAAACCAAATCTAAATTTGAGATTATATTATCCAAGGGTAATAAAGGATTGATAGGTAGGATCTATAAAGTACTTATAGAAATGAATCTAGAACAGGAAAGGATTAAACCAGTGATGTTGAAATGGATGAGAGATTTAGGTTATAATATAGATTTGGAGACTTGGGAAAAGTTGTGGGAAAAGGAGTGTAAGTTTACTTTTTCAAATGAAATAAGAGAAAATTTATATAAAATGTTTTATAGATGGTACATAACCCCAGTATTATTAAGTAAAATGAAAAAAGAAGATAAAGCTTTTTGTTGGAAGTGTGGTACGGATATAGGTACATTTATGCATGCTTGGTGGTTTTGTAAAAAAATTAGGAGATTTTGGCGGTTAGTTTTGAATGAAACTAACAATTTGATTACATTAAAAATTAAGAGAGGTCCCACCTTTTGTTTATTGGGTATTCCAAAAAAAGATTTAGATAAAGGTGACAGAGTCATATGTCAATATAGTTTTGCAGCATCAAGAATTACAATTGCTAAAAAATGGAAGCAAACAAATAAACCTTCAATTAAAGAGTGGAGAGAAAAATTATGGATGTATATGCGGATGGCCAAAATTACAGTCTCTTTACATGGTAAAGATATGGAGGAATTTAAATCTACATGGTCAAAGGCCGCCGCATATTGGGATAAATTGGCAAAAACGAATTTTGTAAGTATAGTTAACGAATTATAGTACAATTGGTCTTTAATTAATGATATAATAATAGAATTTTTATGTATTGTCATAACATTCCATCGGAAGTCCAATGGTGAAGGGCACTGTGGTGGGGGGTGAGATTTGGATCCAGGGCACTACGGGGTTTTATAAAGAGAAAAGGATAATGTATTAGTAGAGAATTAGTGCTCTGTATTTGTATTTTTTTCCTTCTTTTTTGTGTATTTTATGTTTCTTTTTTCTCTTCTTTTTTTCTGTATTTTTTGTATGTTTTATTATAAAAATGCAATAAAATATTATAAAAAAAAATAGAAGTCAAGCCGGGGGAGTACTTATCAGGAGCGAGGCAATAGCTTGAGTAGGCAGGTCACAAGCAAGGCAGTCCGTAGTTCCAAGTCCAGGCCGAAGTAAAAAGCAGGCAGGGCAATCCGAAGTAGAGTGTCTGATGCCAGAGATCAGTAAGTTGCTTCCACAAACAGCGTCTGTCTTCCTGTTCCATAAATCAGGCCGGTTTCCAGAAGAGGCAGGTGTGGCAATTAATCACTGTCCTCCTCTTCTGCAGCTGTTAATTCTCGCCGCCTCGCTTGGAGGCGTGCTGACCTGCGTCGGTCGCTCATTAGCTGCCTAATCTTCCTCCGTCTTTGTTCTCCCGTAGAACATTCTTCCGAGGGGACCTGCAACCCCTCTGACGGCTTTGTTGTTTCCATCGGCTCTTTCTCATCATCTGCTGCTTCAAGAGGTTCGGCCACTGCAGTCTCCAGAGAGACTGCTAATTGTTCTGATTCTTCCTGGAACGTGACAGAGCCTGGAGCCATGACACTGGGTGACCTTGGACAAGTCACATTCTCTCAGCTTCGCCTACCTCACAGGGTGTCTGTTGTGGGGAGGGGAAGGGGATTGTAAGCCGGTTTGAGTCTCCCTTAAGTGGTAGAGAAAGTTGGCATATAAAAACCATCTTCTTCTTCAAGGCAAGATATCTTCAAAAGCGGTTTTCTGTTGCCTGACTCTGCATAGCAACCCTAGACTTCCTTAGTGGTCTCCCATCCAAGTATCAACCAGGACCGACCCTGTTTAGCTTCCGAGATCTGACAACATTGGGCCAGCCTGGGCTATCCAAGTCAGAGTGCTACTGGACATAATTCAAACATCACACATTCCCACTAGCAGCCCAAAGTAGTACAGCCTAGGAAATCATGATTGACCTTAAGTGTAGAAAGGGAGGTAGATTTCAAAGGATTTGATGAGATAAGCTGGACTTGTAGGAAATGCAGGGTAAAAAAATTCCAGTAAAGAAAGAAAAAGCACCATGAGGCCACTATATATATAGAAAGATCCTAATATATATATATATGCATATTATTTCAAGTCTAATGTTCGTGATAAAATACTGGTTGAAACAACACTGATTAAAAATTGAGGATGGAGTTGAGGATGAAGGCTACAAGCTGAAGATGACAGTCATTTCATCTAGCTTCCTCAGTTCAGACTGTATCTATTAAAAGGGAGACTGCAGCCAAGAAATCAGAATGAGACTGAGACTGGGAAGGGCAGCCATGAAGGAGCTAGAAAAGATTTTGAAGTGTAAAGATGTGTCACTTGGCACCAAGATTAAGTTAATTCATGCCACAGTGTTCCCTATTACTATGTATGGGTGTGAAAGCTGGACACTGAAGAAAGCTGATGGGAAGAAAGTAGATTCCTTTGAAATGTGGTGTTGGAGGAGAATGTCACGGATACCGTGGACTGCCAAAAAAACAAATCAGTGGGTTCTAGATCAAATCAAGCCTGAACTGACCCTAGAAGCTACAATGACTAAACTGAGGCTATCGTATTTTGGTCACATTATGAAGGAAGACAAGAGTCACTGGAAAAGACAGTCATGCTAGGAAAAGTTGAGGGCAGCAGGAAAAGAGGAAGACCCAACAAGAGATGGATTGACTCAATAAAGGAAGCCACGGCCCTCAGTTTGCAAGACCTGAGCAAGGCTGTCAAAGATAGGACCTTTTGGAGGACTTTGTTTCATAGGGTTGCCATGCGTCAGAAGCGACTTGACGGCACTTAACACATACACATATGCATGAAACATCTTCCCTGGCATTCACAGCATAAACTAACAGCTTTAGAAATGCATTCTGCTGAAGAGACAGGAAGGGTAAAAGAATTCCAGCAGTAACTGCAGGACCAGTAGTGGGATAGGACAGGTGTATGTACACTGCCCCCTGGAGGGGAGCCGAAGCTCCTCGGGCTCCTTCCGTCGTGGCCCATCTTTTCTACTGACGCCTGTGCCAGGGCTGGTGATGGCCCCTTGCCCAAGATGTCTCCAAGCAGGCTGTGTTTGTGCATCCTTAGCAGGTAAGCATTCAGTTCCCTCTCTTGTTCCAAGGTGAATCATTGTGACTTTCCTTTTAAGGAGAGGCTGAAAGAAAGGAAGTTGGGGGGGGAGGGTTCGCCGAGAGCTTCTTTGCCACGCCTTGTTCTTGCTCCAGGCTGAGACGCCAAGCCAAAAGCCGATCCCAAGAGCTGAACTCAGCAGAGACTCTGACGGCTCTTGGAGCAGCTGCCTGAATCCTCTCATAGCCAGCCTCCCTGCCCCATCGGCTCTCCCTCGCGCTGACCCCCCCAAAATGGCAAGGAACCACCAAGTGCAGAAAGCCAAGCTGGCCGAACAGGCCGAGCGTTACGAGGACATGGCTGACTTCATGAAAGCGGTGGTGGAGGATGGAGCCGAGCTCTCCAACGAGGAACGCAACCTCCTCTCCGTGGCCTACAAGAACGTGGTCGGCTGCCAGAGGTCTGCCTGGAGGGTCATTTCCAGCATCGAGCACAAGACCGAGGAAGGAGATGACAAATCACAGCTGGTCAATGAATACCGGGAGAAGATCGAGAACGAACTGAAGAACGTCTGCAATGTCGTGTTAGGTCTCCTGGACAAGCACCTCATAAAGAAAGCGAGCGACCCGGAGAGCAAGGTGTTCTACCTGAAGATGAAAGGCGACTATTTCCGCTATCTGGCTGAGGTGGCCACCGGGGACGACCGCAAGCAGATAATTGACAATGCCCGGAAAGCATACCAAGAGGCCATGGACATCAGCAAGAAGGAGATGCAGCCCACCAACCCCATCCGCCTGGGTCTCGCCCTCAACTTCTCCGTTTTCCACTACGAGATCGCCAACGCCCCGGAAGAGGCCATCAAGCTGGCCAAGACCACCTTCGACGAGGCCATGGGTGACCTTCACACGCTCAGCGAAGACTCCTACAAGGACAGCACCCTCATCATGCAGCTTCTCAGGGACAACCTCACGTTATGGACGGCGGAGTGCGCCGGAGAAGAAGGGGGAGAAGCCGGTGAAGATCCCAGAAACTGAATTTTGCAGACCACCGAACGACGGGGACTCCCCGTACACCCCTCTTTTCCCCCTCCTTCTTTCCCAAACCCATCCTGTTTTTATAAGGAGGCAGCGCCAGTTCCTGGAAGCTCCAGCTGGATTTCGACTACGCAAGGGGACTGATTAATTGGCTTGGGATTCAAGTTCTCGCCTGACCCCCTCCTCACATGACAGCTTTGGGTGGGGGCATCCCTGTCTGCGGCTGTTCCTGGTACGTGACCTCTACTGCAACTGAACACTCCTAGCTTAGTTTTGTTTCACGTTTCTAGTTCGGCACATGCTTAACGCAAAGGTCTTCCTGACCTGCAGTGGAGGACTGCACTTCCTTTTTGAGTATTTAATATTGAGGAGGTGGGGAATAAAACCACAGGAAATGTCAGTTTTGTTTGAAATGGCCAGGATCTCAAATACCAGCTGGACAGAGTTAAGCAAGAGCGATCCTTTGCTTCTGTCAGGGTCTTCTTCTGCAAGGGGAGGGGTTCTTACTCGGGACATCCTGTCGTAAGACAACAGAGGTGGTGGGCCTTGGGGGGGGGGCTCTTCAGAATGGGTTAAGAGTAGCAATCTCAAGAAGATCTTTTGCTGTTCGTGGTGATTTGCTACCGTGTTCTTCCCCAATAAAAGTTCGTTTTCATGCCTGCCCTTTTTTGTAGTTTTTGGTCTCCAGTTCTTCAAGGGGCCAGGGTGGTAAACGCTGGAATAGTTTGCATCCTACAGCTCCTGCTGTCTAGCAAGCACTGTAGGATGGGAAGAGGAGAAATCCCGAAGCTCACAAGTCTCAGCAGAGACTACAGAAAGCAGGTTGACGCACGCCAAGGCGGCTTTTCAGCTCTTCTGAAATCCGAGGTGCTCCTGAGAGCTTCAGGGGGAAAGGTTACGCCTGCAGCAAAAAGCAGCACGGCCTGAAAACGTGGTTTGGCCTTCCCTGGGAAAGGAAGAAAGGAGGGTGGAGCAGCCGAAGCTCCTTGGGGAGAGGCTGTCAGTGACTGGAATGGCTTTGATCTGGGTGGGAAAGGGAAGACGCTGCTTACTCGGGAGAAGAAAGGCGGTGCTCCTTTTCTCTGGGTCCCCAGCGCTTCTCTCTTGCTGAGCAGGCAGAGAGGAGGCCACTGATCCGCTACTTAGCTCAGTGGCTTTCTGACCATCCAGCTGCAGGAACCTTAGGGCTGGATCCTATCTGCTTTTCCCGAGGCAAAAGAGAAAGGAGGGGATCCTTTTGACCATTGGTGTGGCTACGCTGGGGACTGTGGGACCCACAAGGGGAGGGGCTGTGGCTCAGTGGTAGAGCATCTGCTTGGCATGCAGAAGATCCCAGGTTCAATCCCTGGCATCTCCAGTTAAAGGGACCAGGCAAGTCGGTGGTGTGAAAGACCTCCGCCTGAGACCCTGAAGAGCCGCTGCCGGTCTGAGAGGACAATACTGACTTTGATGGACCAAGGGTCTGATTCAGTATGAGGCAGCTTCATGTGTTCATGTGTTCAAACAGGGTCTGCGAGGAGGATGGAAACCAGGTGAGATTGAATGGAAAAGCTGATGGGATCCAATCCTTCCCCTTTACATTCTCGGCCAGAGGACCCTCATCATTTCGCAGAAGATTTGGGTGTCTTGTCCAAGAGAAACTGCTCATGTGGGGTGCCGGCCAGGCCTATTGGACCTGCCTGCTGTCCCACAAGGGTGAGAATTGACCAGGAACACACCCATTCCTCTTATGTGACTGCACGCTACAGGTGGAAGATAAGTAGCAGTGGGAAAGCAGCCTCTCAGTAGCAGCTTTCTCCTTGTAGGAGCCTCTAAGAAGTTTCCCCAAAAATGCTCACGACCCTCTTTTACAAATCATTTTCTTCAAAAAGTGACTCTAGGTTTTTGGTGCTTTTGGAATTAAAGGAGTAGGAGTCCAGCAGCACCTTAAAGACTAACAAAATTTCTGGCAGGGTATATGATATTTTGTGAGCCACAGCTCACCTCTTCAGATACAGCTAGAATGTGTGTCCATCTAGCCTTAAGTAGAGAAGAGTGAATTAGACGCCCGTTCTAGCTGTGTCTGAAGACGTGAGCTGTGGCTCACGAAAGCTCATATACCCTGCCAGAAACTCTTTAAGGTGCTGTTGGACTCATGCTCTTTTCTACTGCTGGTGACAGACTAACACGGCTACCCGTCGTGATCAATTGGAACGAAAGGGTTCTAGGAAGCTCCATGACCCTCTATCCCCATCACAAAGTGGCCTTTTTAACCTACAGGAAATTTCTTGGGGGTAGATTATCCAGAGGCCTTCCCAGCCTCTTGAGGTTTTCGTTGTTCTGTTAAGAAGCAGAAAGTGGTTTGCGAATCTACACTCTTGTCTTAAAACAACCGCTGGCAGTTTCTGATAAAGGTGAAACTGGAAAGGGTGTGGCCCGGGCTGGAAGCTGCCAGAACGCTTCCTATCGGCGCAGCAATTCTGATATCCCAGTGGGGAGGGAGCTACTCTGAACCCACGAACACATGAAGCTGCCTTATCCTGAATCAGACCCTTGGTCCATCAAAGTCAGTACTGTCTACTCAGACCGGCAGTGGCTCTCCAGTGTCTCAGGCTGAGGTCTTTCACATCACCGACTTGCCTAGTCCCTTTAACTGGAGATGCCGGGGATTGAACCTGGGACCTTCTGCGTGCCGAGCAGATGCTCTACCACTGAGCCACGGCCCCTCCCCGGTCTTTCCACCATGGTGGCCCAGAAGCCTGGACCATAGTGGAGAATCCCCAATTGTGGCTTCCCCCCAGAGATTCTCCAGAAACTGGAGCAGTTCTGTGACGAAGAGACGTCCCAGTGTGAATGTCTCCCGCATGGTCCAAGGTACCTCATGCTACCTGGCTGGGAGGGAAGGAGCAGCAGGGCAGCGTCGCCCCCATGAACACCAGGACTTTTTGCTGCTACATGACAATTCTCCATTCCCTCCCACCCCCCCAAGTTCCAAATACAACAGCATAAAGTGAAGCATTCGGGTTGGGCTTCTAGGCAAGGATTGCTGAACGTTCTGGATACAAAAAGTGCTGAGCTTGCAGGCTTTTCTGGTTGCACAGAATTCCAGTCTCCTCCCTGCCTCTCAGGACCAGGAATCTACACAGTCGTTAAAGTCACACCCACTACACCCCTTTGTGTGTCGTTAGGGTTGCCAACCTCCAGGTAGTATAGGGCTGCCAACCTCCAAGTAATAGCTGGAGACCTCCTGCTATTACAACTGATCCCCAGCTGACAGAGATCATATCACCTGGAGAAAATGGCCGCTTTGGCAATTGGACTCTATGGCATTGCAGTTAGGGTTGCCAGGTCCCTCTTTTCCTCCGGTGGGAGGCTTTTGTGTTTAAGCATGCGTGTGCGCGCACCGATGCAACACGCTGCACTTCCGCTTTAGAACTGGAAGTGCCTCCTCGCAAGAGGCCTTTACCGCTTAGTTTGAGTGGTAAAGTGGCCCTTTACCACTCAAACTAAGAGGTAAAGGCCCCTCGCGAGGTGGAACTTCCGGTTCTAAAGCGGAAGTGCCGCGCGCGGTATGCACACATGCGTGCATGTTTGCCCACCGACCCTCAGGTGGTTGGTGGGCAAAGGGGGCAATTGCCAGGGGTTTGCCCGCCACCAGCGGGCACCTGGCAACCCTAATTGCAGTCCCTCTCCTCCCCAAACCCCGCCCTCCTCAGGCTCCACCCCAAAAACCTCCCGCCGGGGGCGAAGAGGGACCTGGCAACCCTAAGGTAGTAGCTGGAGATCTGCTATTACAACTGATCTCCAGCTGATAGAGATCAGTTCACCTGCAGAAAATGGCCGCTTTGACAATTTGGGGAGGGGCTGTGGCTCAGTTTGTAGAGCATCTGCTTGGCATGCAGAAGGTCCCAGGTTCAGTCCCCGGCAACTCCAGTTTGAAAAGAACTAGGCAAGTAGGTGATGCGAAAGGCCTCTGCCTGAGACCCTGGAGAGCCGCTGCCAGTCTGAGCAGACGATACTGACTTTGATGGACCAAGGGTCGGATTCAGTATAAGTCAGCTTCATGTGTGTTCATGTGGTCTCTATGGCATTGAAGTTCCTCTGCCCAAAAAACCTCCCACCGGTGGCAAAGAGGGACCTGGCAACCCTATATGTCATGCATACAATCTGCATGAAGTTTTCCTGCACAGTCCTCCTTGAAATGGCCAAGAGTCAGAACTCTCTCCTGTTCTTGTGGAACTCCCATTCATTTCCAGGAGGCCTGCTAGGTTTACCTTCCCTGCGGATTATACACCACATGTATTTCAACACAAAAGAGGGCTCTCGGGTCCTGCGGTGGGCCTGTTGGTAGATTGATGGTTGCACTGCTGTTTCAGGGGCATTTTCTCACCGCCGTTAACGCACCCCACCCAATGTTTTCGCACTGCAAGGTTTGCCACTCTCCAGACTTGCAAGATTGTGTGTGTGTATAAAGAGGGAGGAGGAGGAGGAGAAAAGAAGAAGAAGGAGGAGGAGGAGGAGGAGGAGGTTTTTATATGCCAACCTTCTCTACCACTTAAGGAAGAATCAAACCAGCTTACAATCACCTTCCCTTTCCCACAACAGACACCCTGTGAGGTAGGTGGGGCTGAGAGAGCTCCAAGAGAGCTGTGACTCGCCCAAGGTCACCCAGCTGGCTTCATTTGGTGGAGCGGGGAAACCAACCCGGTTCACCAGATTAGCATCCACCACTCATGTGGAGGAGTGGGGAATCAAACCTGATTCTCCAGGTTAAACACCACTCCAAAACACCGCTCTTAACCACTACACCATGCTGGCTCTCCATGTTTAGGTCTGCGAGGACCTTTTAGTCTGCCCGCACGTTCCAAGGTAAGGGCCACCCTCTTCTTTGAAACATTATTTGAACCAAATGCCAGCTTTGCAGACCGTTGGGTTCTGACCACTTCAAGGGCTTCTCAGTCAGTAGGTGAAATTTATTGCTGGGCGGAGATCAGGATTGTTGCTTGCTAAATAGCAGAGCTGCTGTTTAACGCTAGGCTACAGGGGCAGGTTGGAAAGACAGCCTCCCAGCTCCAGGTGCTTCTCCAATGTCTCCTCCAGCTGCATCTCTGTCAGTGGCTTTTCAGTAGTGATTTTTTTTTTATTACACCAAGTCCCGCTTTTCTGGATTGCTCGTTCTTGGCAAGTCACTGTCTTCTCTTGCCTCGTGGCCACCACATGCTTCCAAGTTGTTGGCTGCAGTCCAACAGAGCTGTTTGCATCTGCTTGGAGGAGCCAAGCGCACTACTGGTGGGTGGGTTTGAAATATTCCACTGCAGTTGCTTGCAATTTGCATTGTAAAATACACTGAGAAGGGGGTTGCCTCTTAAGCAGATAATAGAAATTTGGAAGACACCTTCCCTTCTCCTCCCCACAACAGACACCCTGTGAAGTGGATGGGGCTGAGAGAACTGTGACTAGCTCACGGTCACCCAGCTGGCTTCATGTGTAGGAATGGGGAAACAAATCCAGTTCACCAGATTAGCCTCCCCTGCTCATGTGGAGGAGTGGGGGATCAAACCAGGTTCTCCAGATCAGAGTCCACTGCTCCAAACCACTGTTCTTAACCACTACACCATGCTCTTACATTTCCTTCCTACCCTAGGAGCTCAGAACAGCATGCATGGTTTACCTTCCCTTTATTTATTATCACAACCACCCTGTGAGGTAGGTTGAGAGAGAGTGACTGTCCCAGTGCACTAATCGAGATGACCCAAGGTCTCTGTCCCCCCCCCCCCCCACAAGCTTCATGGATGAGTGCAGATTTGAACCCAGGCTGCCCCGATCCTTGCCTGCCATTCAAACTACAACACACCATCCTGGCTCTTTGTTGAAGGAGTCTCCTGTGCGAGTCTGTTGGAAATCAATTGGAGCTGATCCTAGTGTGATCCACATGGAAACATCCCACGCTCTGTGGCTCAGATCTGTTCATCTCCTGCTCAGGCTGCCCTTTGCTGTCCCTAACTTCCACTGCTCGAGGCCATCCTTGAATTTCTGACACCAAAACAGGCATGCTGACTGGTATGCACTTCTAGAAGCTGTCGCATAAAGGCCAAACAGTCATCGGCTCATTCAGAAGCTGGTTGTTGGAGCAGCTGATTCCACCACCGCAGGTGGACGTTAGAGATGCAAAGGAATGCAAAATGTACTTACTCATCAAATTAGCTTAATAGAAAGATTCTTCTGAAGGGCATAGTTGCTGACTCAAGTGCACTAACTGTGATGGTGTTTAATTATTATTAATAGAGCATTAATGGAGTCCGGGACATCATAGGTGGGTTTCTGGGGCTGTTGATACCTTCCACAGGTAACATTTATGGCAACTGATCTCTGAACTGATTAGTTCACCAGATTAGAGTCCGCCGCTCCTGTTGAGGAGTGGGGAATCAAACCCGGTTCTCCAGATTAGAGTCTGCCATTCTTAACCACTATACCACGCTGGAGGCAGAAGGACCAATTGTCTTGATTTGGGATCAGGCAGAAGACATTGGTGGTACAACACAAAGAAAAGATTTGTAACAGGACTGAGAAAGATCTGGGAGACCCCAAGCATGTAGTCATCCTATTTAACTGATTACATTAAAATTGAGCGGCCTCACTCCTCTCCCATCTCTCACAGAGAACTGCAGTTCAACACTAACTCCAGCTACTTGCAGGTAGCTAAATCAGAGTTAGTTCCTCTCCCTCTGCTTGACTGGGGCTGCTTCCACAAGGAGGATTTGCTCCTCCTTGGCTCTCAGACAGGAGCAAAGTTTGTCGAAGCATCCAAAGGCAACAACCTGAAATTGGGATTGCCGGTTTCCTCCCTCCCTTTGATAGCTGCCTAGAATGAAGAAACAGAGAAGTCGAAGCATTTCTTGTCTCCTACTTGTCTCCATAACACCACGTTCTGTGCAGCAGGTTGCTGTTAATTAAAAAAGAAAGTAACTGCTTGCCAGTACATTCAAGCAGGGGAATAAAACAAAACACGCCAGATGTACAGAGTGTATTTGAAGCTAGTCAACAATACACTCTTTTTCTCCCACTTGCCAATGGGTACTTCTATAAACTGATAAAAATTTGCAGCCCCCTTGCTCCATTTTATTTCTGCCTAATACAGCCAGCGTGATGTAGTGGTTAAGAGCGGTGGTTTGGAGCAATAGACTCTGATCTGGAGAACCGGGTTTGTTTCCCCACTCCTACCCATGAAGTCTGCTGGGTGACCTTGGGCTAGTCACACTCCGTCAGCCCCACCTACCTCCCAGGGTGTCTGTTGTAGGGAGGGGAAGGGAAGGTGATTGTAAGCCGGTTTGATTCTTCCTTAAGTGGTAGAGAAAGTCGGCATAGAAAAAACAACTCTTCTTCTTCTAATATGCTGAGAATGCAGCTCAGTCTCATTCTTGGCTGGCCATTGTTGGGAATCTTTGATGAGAGTGATCTTTATTACCCATGCTAATTAGCAATGGAATTTCCTTGTGCAGAAGCAGAATACCTCTGTTAGCAATTGAGCCGCCATGTGCAGAAGCAGAACTCCTCTGAATACCTGGCTGGGGAGAAGCCAACAGGGAGGATGAAAATATTGAAAGGCATTGGGTCTCAAGTGTAGAAATGGATTTTGATTTTTCTGTGTGTGGTTAATTAACGAATCAATTGAGCACCTATGATTAATCAACGAAGATTTCTTGAACTTGACAGTTGTAACACCTCTGCTGGCCAACTCCTGTGCCTTGAAGAGCTGCAGGACAGGAAGAAATTCTGCAAAGTGCAATGAGCAACGGGGAGAAAGGCTACACTTGATGAATGCCTCAGAGCCATGCAAGGTGTCAAAAGCATGAGAACCTGTGCTGGGAAAGGAGCTGGCAACCCTGTGAATGTGATCAGTTCTGATGCACTTGAAGACACATCATGCAAAAGGGTGGGCCAGAAATTAATGCAATCCCAAGCAAAAACGGTAACCTCTCAAGTCAGAAAGAAGCCTACATCAAAGAATTTGGAATATTCCAAACCACACACCCTTTTCCATGCTCCTCTGGGAATGGGGAAGCCAAACCATTCCTGAACTGGCCCCTTTCCCATTTCATTTCTCCCTAAAGTTGGGTGTAGCTCAGCAATCTCAGCTGTGCCGGGGTTTTCTCACTAGTTGCAACTTGACCGATAATTGTAGCAGAAGCGAGTCATGCCTCCTAGGGCTACGGACTCGTCTAAGCCAGCAAAACAGGGCTAGGGTGTGCCAGGAGGTGGAAGGGAGGCCCAGGCAGCTGCGAGGAGACCAGGTGGGTGAGTGGGCTGGTATTACCTGCCTTTGCTCTGGTCGTCGTCCCACCTGCAGTTATTGCAGATGCTCCCTTACTGCCTTTCTTTCCCTGTGGTCTTTTTTGTAGCGCTGCAGCTTTCATTCCCCCGTTTCCCTTCCTGTGGGCTAAACAGGGTTGCCAGGTCCCTCTTCACTACCAGCGGGAGGTTTTGGGGGGCAGAGCCTGAGGAGTGCAGGATTTGGGGGAGAGGAAGGACTTCAGTGCCATAGAGTCCAGTTGCCAAGGTGGCCATTTTCTCCAGGGGAACTGATCTCTGTTGGCTGGAGATCAGTTGTAATAGCAGGAGATCTCCAGCTAGTGCCTGGAGGTTGGCAGCCCTAGGGCTAGACCACCCTAAAATCGAGACCTAGTCTCCTCCTAGGGTTGCCAGGTCCCTCTTCGCCACCTGCGGGAGGTTTTTGGGGCGGAGCATGAGGAGGGCAGGGTTTGGGGAGGGGAGGGACTGTTGTAATAGTAGGAAATCTCCAGCTACTACCTGGAGGTTGGCAACCCTATCCCCTTTCATTGTAATGGAAAAAAATGAGTATATTCATTTGTGACTAGTTTGGATTTATTCAGTAATGGGAGGCTTACTGTTTGATGAATCTGCATCTCAAGAGTGATAGCAGGTCAGTGATGGGAACCAGTGTGGCGTAGTGGTTAAGGGTGGTGGTTTGGAGCGGTGGACTGATCTGAAGAACCGGGTTTGATTCCCCTCTCCTCCACATGAGTGGTGGAGGCTAATCTGGTGAACCAGGTTGGTTTCCCCAC
Source organism: Euleptes europaea (assembly GCF_029931775.1). Classification (NCBI taxonomy): domain Eukaryota; kingdom Metazoa; phylum Chordata; class Lepidosauria; order Squamata; family Sphaerodactylidae; genus Euleptes; species Euleptes europaea. Next base: position 23,780,029 of record NC_079314.1, read on the forward strand.
TCCTACACACAAAGCCAGCTGGGTAACCTTGGGCCAGTCACACCTCTCTCGGCCCCACCTACCTCCCAGTGAGACCTCAGCACTCTTGGTGGGTTATTGGAAGAGCCAAGCTTGCAGCTGGACACACACCCAGGGACAGGCAGAAGACGAAGATGAAGAAGAGCTGGTGTTTATATGCCGACTTTCTCTACCACTTAAGGAAGAATCAAACCAGCTTACAACCACCTTCCCTTCCCCTCCCAGGGTGTCTGTTGTGGGGAGGGGAAGGGAAGGTGGTTGTAAGCTGGTTTGATTCTTCCTTAAGTGGTAGAGAAAGTCGGCATATAAACACCAGCTCTTCTTCATCTTCGTCTTCTGCCTGTCCCTGGGTGTGTGTCCAGCTGCAAGCTTGGCTCTTCCAATAACCCACCAAGAGTGCTGAGGTCTCACTACAGGCCCACATGAGCACAGAGGGATCTATTGCTAGTCTTCTGGGCCCAGAAGAGTGCCCTGCTGATGTGATCTCATGCTTGCATGGAAAAGTCCCTTCTGCATTCCAGCAGCCTATAAGCATTTTTGCTTGAAAGGAGCTCCCTGCTGTGGGTGTGCTAGAAGGCGGCAGTGCCTCTCTTCAATGAATGCTGAGCTTAGCAAGACACTCCTGAGATTTCCACACCCTGCCAGGTCCCTGGATGGCTGGGTGCCAGTTCCTCGCTGCGGCTTCCTGGAATTTGCTTTTACTAATCACTGGAACTGCAAAGTTTAAGAGATAAATTTATTTAAAATGTTTCGAGCTACTAAAAACGAAGCCTTCCCCCTTAATTGGACTGTCGTTGACTTCAAGGCGAGCGCACCCATATAATTTCAAGCTTACCACTCGACACAAAGGCTAGGGCCTTTCTCAAAACGCAAGCCAAGATTTAGTGCCAGATACCAAAGTCAACACTTGTCCACTATGATTCCAGTGGGGAACACTTTGCTAGTGCTTTTTTTTGGGGGGGGGGATCTGCTCTGTGTATTTCAGTCAATTTGGCAGAGTGCTTAGACATGGGTTCAAATCCCCACTTAGTCTTGAAGCTCTCTTAGGAGGAGGAGGAAGAGGAAGAAGAAGATCTTTCCAATGGCTGCTAGCTATGTACATGATGGAATGGGGAGAGGCAAACATACCGTGATGCAAGTGAAAAGCATGCACCAGCATCACAGCAAGTTCTGGGCAAAACCAGTCCCTCTCCTGCCATCCTCTGTCCTAAGCCTTTCCCTACCCCTCAAACACTTTTCTCTCTACTTCCAGAATTTGAGCCTAACTGGAGTTCTAGCAGCAGATCTTTCAGATGTGGTTGGCGCACAGCTGGGTTCAAAAAACATTTTGCCTGATGTTTGCATTAGCGAAGGAGACCATTTAGGGTGAGGCTGATCTGATATGGATCAGGACGGGGCCCTGTCATCCTCCATTCATCCTATGTCATTCCTTTGATGTGTTTGTGGGGTGTGGTGCCCATTGAATGAGGTGGGGCCCTGGGAGGAGAGGACATGTTTGCGCCAGAGACATGCCCATTGTTTCTACAGCGGCCCGTGCCAGGCATCTTCCAGAGCAGCCGCATGCCCTGGCCTTCATCCTCATACATACCTAGCAGTCAGCACTACCTGGCTGAGATTTATAAGGCCCTTGATGGAATGATTGCTAATGTCAGCAAAACTGCCGGAAGCAGCGATGCCTCCTACAAGTACATTCCTGCCCGCTCGCCCACATCAAGGTGACAGTGAAGACCAAGAATTGGATCATGCATGGGGGGCAGCTTTATGAAAAGGGCTGGACTGAGTCAGATCAAGTGAGTTGCTCATAAAAGATCAACTCTATGGTTGTAGAATTTAGGAATAAGTGGCCCAGAATTCCTACTATTGTTATTGTTATTATTTATTATAGTTTGAAAGGATCTTGGCCAATTAGGCTGGGAAAGATCTCTATCGGAGAGCTGTTGCTGGTCAGACTAGACAGCGTGAATAAATTAGTTCGTTAATTAACATGTATTTATATACCACATTCACCAGTAGATCTGGGATACTTAGGCTCTAAGCCCTACTCTGCCATCGATATTACTGAGAGATCTTGGACCAGTCACACACTTTCAACCTACGCTACGTCATAGGGTTGGTGAGAGGGTAAACCGGAGGACAGAAAAATGATGTAAACTGGCTTGGGTCCCCGTTGGGGAGAAACTACAGGCCAGTCAGTCTGACCTCTGCCCCAGGGAAGATATTGGAGCAGATTTTAAATGGGTCAATCTGTGAGCATCTGAAAGATAACTTGGTGACGTGGGGAAACTGGCACAGATTTGTTCCTAACAGGTCCTGCCAGACCAACCTGATTTCCTCCTCCTCCTCCTTTTTTTAAATTAAAAGAAATTTATTAATATTACCACATACAGATAACCATTAATATGTTTGACAACTATATAGAGAACTTATTACTTACATTTTTAATAATTCACTTCTATACCAAATTACCTTGCATTACTTTCATAATGCCCTGACCTGGATGGCCCAGGCTAGCCTGATCTTGTCATATCTCAGAAGCTAAGCAGGGTCAGCCCTGGTTAGTATTTGGATGGGAGACCACCAAGGAATACCAGGGTTGCTGTGCAGAGGAAGGCACTGGCAAACCACCTCTGTTAGTCTCTTGCCATAAAACCCCCCAAAAGGGGTCACCATAAGTCGGCTGCGACTTGAAGGCACTTTACACACACACTTTCATATACATCTTAATCTTGTTTTCCTCTATTTTTACTTAACGGAAGAATTCCTTATAAAACATTTATCTCTTAAATTGTTTTGTTTTTGCTTTAATTCTCATCTAAGCTTCCAGCCATATGCACTCCCATTTTTCTTGAAATTCTGATATTACTCTTTTATGTATGCAAGAAGTTCATTTTGCCATGACAGCATATTCAGCTAATTTGTTCTTCCATTCTATTAGACTTGCTTTCCATTTCGCTGCAAATATTATTCCAGCCAGTGTCAGGATATATTTGAATCATTCAATATACATTTTCAGGATATGACTCGGTAATATATTTAATACTTTTGGGGTCCATCTTAAACGGGCTGCCTATTCCTGACCTTTCGGCAGCCAGGGACGGTGTCGCCGAGGCACCACTGCGGCACCTCCAAAGCTGTTTCCCTTGCCGCCTAAGGGCTTTAAAAAGCCTTTCAGTGGCTTTTTATTTTTTAAATGGGGCATTTTGCTCCACTGAGAACAGCGAGGCTTTGCCTGCAAAAAAAACAGGTGCAGCAACGCCTTCCTCCCTGCCAGCGTGCCGGGCCGAAAGGAAGCTGGCATAATCACAGCATCACAGGCACGAAAGGCTGTGTCCTTGGTAGCCCTTCTGAGAATGGTGTGAGCCAGCACTTTGAATTGGATTATGTGGATCAGCGGTCTTGGTAGCAATGCAGCTTCATACTTTTGTGGCTAGACTCCCCAAAGGGATTTCTGCCATGGCAGCGCTGGGAGACTGGCATCTGGGCCTCCCTGCTGGCGTTGGGGCCTCTCTGTGCAGTGTAAGTGGCACGGGTGGGTGAACAAGATCTAGGGGTACATATGGACTGATGGGTAAACTAGAAGGCTGTGGACTGGACCCTAGGATAGGTGGTTGGGGGAACTGGTTGCAGAACCGCACTAAAAGAATAGTTGTCAATGGCATTTCACCTGAATGGAGAGAGTTGACCAGTTGGGTGCCACAGGGTTCTGGGCCCAGTACGGGTGGAAAGATACCAGCTGGACATTAGGGGGGAAAAATTCACAGTGAAAGTAGTTCAGCAGTGGAATTGGCTGCCTAGGGAGGTGGTGAGCTCCCCCTCTTTGGCAGTCTTCATGCAGAGACCGGACAAACACTTGTCAGGGAAGTTCTAGTCCAGGCTGATCCTGCATTGAACAGGGAGTTAGTCCTGTATGGACCCTTCCAACTCTATGATTCTAAAGGCAGGATATAATTTAAGTAAATAAATAAATTCCCAGTAGGCAACATTCTGCTTATAGGAAGCTGCCTTATACTGAATCAGACCCTTGGGTCCATCCAAGTCAGTATTGTCTACTCAGGCCGGCGGCGGCTCTCCAGGGTCTCAGGCAGAGGTCTTTCACATCACCTACTTGCCTAGTCCCTTTCACTGGAAATGCCGGGGATTGAACCTGGGACCTTCTGCATGCCAAGCAGAGGCTCTACCACTGAGCTACGGCCCTTCCCCATGGGGATAATCAAGACAGATTTCCATCCTCCCCACCAATAAAACCAGCTCCGAAGTAACGGAAACCAAGGGCGGTACTGGATCAGCACCCAGATTTGTTTAAGCAACACAATGGATTTTCCCGACCAAAGCCACACTTGTGTGCTTCTCACACACAGTCTCCAATATTTATTTATTTACTTTGTGTACCCCACCTTTCTCCCCAATGGAGAACACAACAACCCTGTGAGGTAGGTTAAGCGGAGAGAGTAGGATTGGCCCAAAGTTCACCACAATAGGGCTGGCTCAATCATACATGCAATTATATAGCACAAGACAATGGAAGAGATTGTATTTATTGTTTTCCCTGTTTGTTAGCCTTCCAGGGCAACGGGTTGGGCCTCTGTGTGAGAAAAGATGCTGGGCCAGATGGACCACTGGTGTGATCGTGCAGCGCTAGTCTTCAGCCAAGAAGTGGCATCTCAGCCTGGCCTCACCCCCCCTCCCACCCCAACTCTATCACCCCTCTTGATTTTGCCCAGAACTTGCTGTGATGCGGGTGCATGCTCTTCACTTGCATCACGGTATGTTTGCCTCTCTCCATTCCATCATGTACAGCCACTGGAAAGATATCTAATATATGTTTCCCCAAACATTTTTGCAATATTTGGCAGTCCCAGCTCAAGATCCAATTCCCCTAAGTCAAGGATAACTGCCCAAACGGACTGTTGGAAGGTCTTTTTCCTGGTCTGGTTCTTTCTTTGGTTGGTATCTCACTTTCCCCCTTCTGTACCACGTTTAAACCACATTCTCTGATTTGCACACTATCCGAACATTGAGAACACTTTCCGGGGAGTAAGCCCTACTGAATAGACCTGAGTAGGATTCTGAGTAGATTTTCTTAGGATTGCTCTCTCTGTGTACATTCTGCAGGCACCTGCCCAGCGCAAATGCGGTTAATAAAAACAGCTCTTGGTACACGGGACACACTGGCATGTACCCAGAAATGTACCCCATGATCTTGGCAACATGCAAAAAGGCTTTTTTTTACACTGAATCATCTGTGGGTTTCTTATTCCAGAAAAGCTTGGGATTTCCTATCCCAATGCATTGACGGAGAAGGAGAAGGAGAAGAAAAACAGGAGGAGGAGGAGGAGGAGGAATTGGTTTTTATATGCTGACTTTCTCTACCACTTAAGGAAGAATCAAACTGGCTTACAATCACCTTCCCCTCCCCACAACAGACACCCTGTGAGGTAGGTGAGGCTGAGAGAGTGTGACTAGCCCGAGGTCATCCAGCTGGCTTCATGTGGAGGAGTGGGGAAACAAATCCAGTTCACCAGATTAGTCTCCGCCGCTCATGTGGAGGAGTGGGGAATCAAACCTGGTTCTCCAGATCAGAGTAGTTCTCCTGATTCTCCAGATCAGAGTGGGGAATCAAACCTGGTTCTCCAGATCAGAGTCCACCGCTCCAAACCACCGCTCTTAACCACTACACCATGCTGGCTCTCTTTCCCTGTAATTTAGCCAGGGCTGCCAAGAGAAGGGGCAAGCACAGACTAGGAGGACACAGTACTGGGGGGTTGGTTACCCCCCAGGGGGCTAGGCAAGGCAGCTAGTTTGACTTCCTTATGCTATCTGGGCAGAGTCCAGATGTTGTGATGGATGTCCTGCAGGAATCTTGCCTGGGGCCCCCAGGGGTGACTGCGTTTAGCCAAGGAGTGCCGCCCTGGAAAGCATTCCAGATCGGCCAAGGGTTCCCTCATTGGCTGGCGATCCCAGAGACAGTCCCACCCGCATCAGAAGGAAGGACAACCCAACTGCCCGTCCTCAGTGATGTAATCTGCAGGTTTTTGGTGCTCGCTGCAACTTTCATGGGAGCAGTCGCCTTCTATCCCGCCGCCCCGTCCCAAACGTCTGAGGTAATGCCGTGGGAGGCTGCTCTGCGTAAACTTAAACCTGTTCGCCCTGTTTGCAACACCTGGGGCTCGGCTCCACCCCGTCTCTTTCCCTGTAATTGTCACTGGGACTTCAGAGCCACCAGTTAACCCTTTGTTCCATGTCCCCAATTAATCCCACCACACCTCCACCTTTCTAAAGAGCCTTTGAGGTAGTGGCGGAGGCCAAGAGCGCTTCTGAATATCTCCGTCCCGTGATGATCCTCTCATTCCATTCTGTAAGATTTTGAGGGGTGGACTGGGGAGTTAAAATGGGTCAGGAGTGAGAGAGTAGGTGTACACATGAAGCTGCCTTATACTGAATCAGACCCTTGGTCCATCAAAGTCAGTATTGTCTACTCAGACCGGCAGCGGCTCTCCAGGGTCTCAGCCAGAGGTCTTTCACATCACCTACTTGCCTGGTCCCTTTAACTGGAGATGCCGGGGATTGAACCAGGGACCTTCTGCGTGCCGAGCAGATGCTCTACCACTGAGCCACAGCCCTGCCCCTGTCGGCTGGTCCTGTATTGCCATACGAAACAGAGGGGGGAGAGACCCAACCTAAAAACAAAGTTGGGTACCCAAAAGTTTGGGTGAAACAAGACCTAAATAAAACAATGAAATATATTGATTATAAAGCAATTATGCACATATTTTTTTAAAAGTCCATACGGCAACAGAGACAGGGTTGATAATTAAAACCACACGCCAGACACGTTGCGCCCCTCAGGCCTTCCTCCGTAGTCTAATACAACTTTTTTGCACACGTAAAATGTCAAATACAAACATAATAATTTAGTGTCAGCTCAGATATGTATTATAAGGTGTACTCCAAGTGAGTGTTGCAAAACTATATTTAGAAATGAATAAGCACACATCTAAGGAGTGTAGTTGAAATAATTCTTTCTGGACCGGGCTGGCATAAAATTCAGAGTATGTACCTCATTATCAACCAAAACCTTTTGTTCTGGTTGATAATGAGGTGCACACTCTGCTGGCCTGGTCCAGAAAGAATGATTTTAACCACACCCATTGTTACCACCTGGGATGGCTATACAGTCCCTCATCATTGCCACTATGGTGCAGCTTGCCTTCAGTTTCTCCTGGTCACTAGAGGCCCTCTAGGGTTGCAACCCACCAGGTTGGCATGCAGAAGGTCCCAGGTTCAATCCCCAGCATCTCCAGTTAAAGGGACCAGGCAGGGAGGTGATGTGAAAGACCCCTGCCTGAGACCCTGGAGAGCCGCTGCCGGTCTGAGTAGACAATACTGACTTGGATGGACCAAGGATCTGATTCAGTATAAGGCAGCTTCATATGTTCATATGACTTTTGGGGAGGGGATGTGGCTCAGTGGTAGAGTATCTGCTCGGCATGCAGAAGGTCCCAGGTTCAATCCCCGGCATCTCCAGTTAAAGGGACCAGGCAGGTAGGTGATGTGAAAGACCCCTGCCTGAGACCCTGGAGAGCCGCTGCCGGTCAGAGTAGACAATACTGACTTGGATGGACCAAGGGTCTGATTCAGTATAAGGCAGCTTCATATGTTCATATGACTTTTGGGGAGGGGATGTGGCTCAGTGGTAGAGTATCTGCTCGGCATGCAGAAGATCCCAGGTTCAATCCCTGGCATCTCCAGTTAACGGGACCGGGCAGGTAGGTGATGTGAAAGACCTCTGCCTGAGACCCTGGAAAGCCGCTGCTGGTCTGAGTAGACAGTACTGACTTTGATGGGCCAAGGGTCTGATTCAGTATAAAGCAGCTTCATGTGTTCATGTGTTCGACTGAAGAGACAATCCACCCCCTGGAGATTACAGAAGAGTAGTTGTAATGCTCTGTTACAGCAAAATACTACAGACTCTTGTAAAGACGGGCGGATGGAGCACAGACTTAAATCAATTAGGGACCACTTTGGTTAGATGAACCTTCTACTGGTAGGTGCAGAAAATGTGTGTGCGCGCAATTTTATTTCAAAATGAGGACAGAAGTCCCAATGACACAAGAGGCAGGTGTAGAGGAAAGCCGCCCTGCCTCCGCAGGGCGGTCCTTTGTTAAGGGTGGTCCCAAAGTTACTTCTAACCAAAACACTGAGCACAGGAAGACTTCCTGAGCTCAGCGGGTAAGCTGCCACCAGCCCTTATTCAATCAGTTAGCTCCAGGCAGAGGATAAGGGCAACCTCTGCCTGCTGATACCAAATTAGTGCATAAAACTCACCCTGTAAGGTAGGAGGCTCTGCAGGGGGGAGAATTTACACAGACAAAAGTTTGGGTGTTGGTAGGTGGACCCACAAAGGCACTTAGATTTAGACTTGAAGCCCCCAAAGTCAATGAACACAACCAAAATATAGGTTAAATATTTATTCCAAAGATTTGTGCTCGTTACAGAAAAGCAAAAGCTAATGGTGGTTTAAGCAGAAAATAACAACAGGTTTAACACAGCTAACTACACAGTAAGACTCTTTAGGTTCAAAAGTTTGGCAAAGCTTTAGGCAAGTTTCAAAAGTTTACCAGTTCCACAAAAGTCAGAGCATCTTGGTTCAGCATCCAAAGTTGCTCCAAAAGTCAGTCTGACAAAGTTTCCCCCTGAAAGGGCAAATCAAAATGGGTTTTGCTGAAGTGGGGCATGGTACCTGCCATCCCCAAGCGTTCAAGATCTTGGCTACAAACTGACCTACTTTTATTGTCCCAACTTCATTAGAGTGAGCTCACAAGGTCCAATGAGATTGCGAAGAAATCCATAAACCGGTAATGGCAAACATTGTCCCACTATTGCATCAGGGTATGTCAAAGGTGAGAATGAGCCTGCAGAACTCAGTTCACCTGGACCTCCTCAACGAGAGATACGGCCTTTCTCAACCGATTTGTTGCCTTAGTAACTAATGGATGGCCTTCAATTTGGGCCTCCAATTTTAGGGAGGAAGGAGGGCTGTAAAGGATTCACAGCTGCACGTTATCTCCCCCCCACTCCAGGAGTGAATCTTTCAGAAGTGAAACTGTTCCCATGGCAGTAAGTTGCCAGCTGGCATGTTTGGACTCCAACTATTCAGAGTCCAACATCAAACCAAAGCAGGCCAAGAGCTGAACCAAAGAAATTATAAAAAACAAGGGATAACCCATTTCCTTGACAGCTAGAATGTCACATTTCTATGCAGAGAGCCAATAAAAAAGAGATCCAACCACACCAATAAAGGAATCTATCAGAGAGCCTGTGATGACTGAATTTGCAAGGAATCAGGAAAGAATGGGGGAAAGCATCCACACCTGTAGAGGCAAGGACTTTCTCTAGGGAGCAAACCACTCCCAGGCTCCTCTGAGATAGAATCTGGTATCGTTTAAAATGAGTTCCAACTCATCGGCTTCATGCTGTAGTCTCCTTTTGAAACTGTTTTGTTAAAGTATGGCTGCATTAAGGTCTGTTGGAGAATGTCCAAGGAAATGGAAATGCTCCTCGATCGCCTCCAAGTGTCCCCTTTTTAATGTCTTGATTTGTATCCCCTTATTCTGTAAAGTAGAGAAAGTGTGGAAAATGGCAGAAAAGCATTGCTGGCACACAGTGGCACATGACACAGCTGACTGAGTCTGTCGTGGTACGGTCCTGACTTGAACGCTTAGGGTTGCCAGGTCTCTCACCACCACCGGTGGGAGTTTTTTTTGGGTGGAGCCTGAGGAGGGCGGGGTTTGGGGACTTCAATGCCATAGAATCCAATTGCCAAAGTGGCCATTTTCTCCAGATGAACTGATCTCTTATCGGCTGGAGATCAGTTGTAATAGCAGGAGATCTTCAGCTAGTACCTGGAGGTTGGCAACCCTATGAACACTGCTATTCAGGCCTTGTAACCTCTGGATTGTGCAGAGAGGCCAGGGGACAGCCTTGCGGAAAAGGTTGGATCAGGTGAAGATCATAAAGGATCAGCCCTGTGGTTGTGTGAGGTTAGTGATAAGCAGCCCAGAATCCCTGGCCTCATTAGTCAAAACGGATCCCAGGGCTGAGAAAGATTGCTATCAGAGAGGTATTGCCAGTCAGAGTAGACTAGGTGAATGAATTAATTCCTTAATACATATTTATATGCCTCAGTCTCCGGTAATTCAAGGCAGCAGTTAAAACCACGACGAATAAAGCAACATAATTAATTGTCAGATGGAATGGCCTCAGTACTGAGAGGAAAGAAGCCAAACAGCAAGTGGTCCTATCCTGGGGCTGCTAACCAGCAGGTTTTCTACTTGTAAGACCAGGAACCCTTCCCCCCAGTCTGACTGGCTGCCCAATAAGGGTCCGCCCCCCCCCCCAGTATAATGAAGGGTACAGGCCCATTTTAACTGTTTATTATGTTTTAAAGGGAAAGGAATTTGCCATTCTGCACCTTTCAGACCTTTGCAGCACCAGGCGGCTTGCAGCCAATTTCAACTTGCGTTTTCAACCCAGGCTTTTGGTGATTCAGAAGCAGCTTCTCTAAACACTGCAGCTGTCTTTGGCTGCCTTTTCTGCTTCCATTTCCCTCCTGATATCTTCTCAGCGGTCGACAGACAGCAAAAGAGAACTCTGCAGCTTTGATGAATTTATATTTTCAGCTGGCCTCTAACTAGGGTTGCCAACCTCCACGTATTAGCTGGAGATCTCCAGCTATTACAACTGATCTCCAGCCGATAGAGATCAGTTCACCTGGAGAAGAATGGCCGCTTTGGCAATTGGACTCTATGGCATTGAAGCCCCTCCCCAAACCCCACCCTCCTCAGGCTCCACCCCAAAAACCTCCCGCCAGTGGCAAAGAGGGACTTGGCAACCCTACCTCTGACCCCCCTTCCCATTTTGTCCCTGAGGCCCTGCCCCTCGACCCCACTTGTCATGCCCCTGGGTGGGTGGGCCTTGACCTGGCTCCACCACTGGGTGGGGCCCATTCCTTGCCAGACTGTGCCTCCTCATCAACCCTATCTCAGCTGATTAGGGTTGCCAGGTCCCTCTTCACCACCGGCAGGAGATTTTTGGGGCGGAGCCTGAGGAGGGCGGGGTTGGGGAGGGGCTTCAGTGCCATAGAGTCCAATTGCCCAAGCGGCCATTTTTCTCCAGGTGACCTGATCTCTCTCGGCTGGAGATCAGTTGAATTAACAGGAGATCTCCTGCTACTACCTGGCAGTTGGCAACCCTATAGCTGATGGAGGAGGCCTCTTCCTCTGATGCAGCCAGATGAAATGGGCCACTGATGGAAGCAGTTCATAATAGTTTAATTATATGCAAATCAGCTTAAATATGCAAATCAGACCTGGCCCAGTCTCAAATCCTGGGAAGCAGAGGGTCTCTTCTGGTCCCTGGAATCTGTAAATGGACCTATTTGGCCGAGAGAAACAAAAGGGGGAAAGAAAAACACAACCAATAAGCAGGGTACCCAAAGGTTGAGCGGAAAAGAACTCAATTGTGTATAGAAAAGTGTTTATTTTAAGGGGCTAATGTCATTATTAAAAACATTTTAAAAATATGTTGTTAGAAGGTGCAAATGGCAGCTAATACAGGGCTAGCTGACTATATTGCAATACACATGTCTGGGTTGTTATAATACTACTATAATACTACTATACCTGTTGTATTATGTATATGTGTGCATAATTTTATTAGACCACTGACGAAGGCCAGGGGGTCGAAATGCTTTGGGTTTGTGGTTTCTGCCTACCAACCTGTATTAGTTGCCATTTGTGCTTTCTTTTAACATAATTTTTTAATGTTTCTAACCATGACATTCGCGCCTTAAAATAAACACTTTTCCATACACAGCTGAGTTCTTTTCCAGCCATCCTTTGGGTATCCACCTATTAGGCTGGGAACATAAATCTTGTCAAAAGGGTTAACAGGGAGCAGCCTGGCACGAAACGTGCCCAGTTTTGCAAGCTGGGAGGATAGAAGCACCATGGGGAGCCTGAGTCGAGCTGCAAAGCTGGTCTGGCGGCTTCTCCAGGGATGTGCTTGGAAGGCCTTGGGCTGGCCTCACACACACACACAAAAAGCTGTTACTAAGCAGTTTATATAGGGTGGAGGAATGGGGCACCGCATCGCACAGGCCAGCAAAGAACCAGCAACTTTGCTAACACAGCTGTTTGCGCCAAGAGACCAGCTCGGCTGGGTCAGGCAGAGGAGGCGGGACGCTGGGGCATGGAAGCAGGTGGAACCTGACTGCCAAGCAACGCTGCCTGAGAAAATGCTTCCATCCAGTGGAGGGACCTGGCGAGCATATGGTTCAAGAGAGGGCTGAACCCATGGGAAGATTCCTGTCTCACACCCGCCTAGCCTTCCACAATGTTACCTACGGTTAGGGTTGCCAGGTCCCTCTTTGCCACTGGTGGGAGGTTTTTTGGGTGGAGCCTGAGGAGGGCTGGGTTTGGGGAGGGGAGGGACTTCAATGCCATAGAGCCCAATTGCCACAATGGCCATTTTCTCCAGGGGAACTGATCACTATCGGCTGGAGATCAGTTGTAATAGCAGGAGATCTCCAGCTAGTGCCTGGAGGTTGGCAACCCTACCTACAGTGCAGTGTTGCATTGGAAATGGAGCTGCTCGATTCCAAGGCTGGTGGAGCCCCTTGCTCTGGCTAGCAGTAATTTGGTGGGGACATTAAGAATACAAGAGCTTTCCTTCTCCTATGTTGCAATACGCTCATTCTAGTGATATGGCTTTTATTCGAGCTTCCTCTTTCCCTTTGCACTTTAACATGTTTGGAACACCCAGTTAAGCCTCTTTGCCATCTATGCCCCCTCTGGAGTCCTTAACACTGCATGGATGGTATGAATTCATGTAGTGTGTTAGATTTCATTGAACAGCACTAAAGTGCAGTGAAGTACATGGTGTGGCTATATCTTCAACTGCCAGCAGATGACAGTATCGCTCTAAAACGAGAACAAATAAGCTTGTTGAAGGAATGGCAATGCAATGCGCCTTTAAAGGGCTGGGGAAGGCAGCAATTGCTAATATGGGGTTTAGAATTACTCTGCTTCCAACTATGCCAATTGCTAATTGGGGTTTAGAATTACTCTACTTCCAAATATCCAATTTTGTAACCAAGTTTCAGGACCATCATCTTTCTTTTTTGGCTTGCAAGCTGGCTCGAGTGGAAGTTGTGTGTTGTATGGAGGGCCCTTTCTTTTCTGTCATTTTTATCCCACCCTACCTCCAAGAAGGCTCATGGGCCTCCCTTTCCTCTGCTTTATCCTCACACCAACCCTCTGAGGTAGATTAGGAGCGAGTGACGGGCCCAAGCTACCTCTGTATGAGGCATGGGGTTTTGAGGAAGGCCAGCCCAGTGCCCATCGTTTGGCCATTTACATCTGCCCACCCTGCCTTGAAGAAAAAAGTTGGTTTTTATATGCCGACTTTCTCTACCACTCAAACTGGCTTGCAATCGCCTTTCCTTCCCCTCCGCACAACGGTCACCCTGTGAGGTAGGTGGTCCCGAGAAAGCTCTAAGAGAGCTGTGACTAGCCCAAGGTCACCCAGCTGGCTTCATGTGTAGGAGTGGGCCACAAACCCAGCACAGGTCCAAAGAGAAAATGGAGCAAAGGAGTCCTGAAGTCTCCGGCCCTGTGGGAGTTCTGCCTAGCCCCACCTCATGTCAGAAAGTGGAGATGCAGGTGTGGGATGCAGGTGTGAGAACAACCTGCTTGCAGATGAGGAGAGATGAGAGGCATGGATGAGGAAACCAAAACGACATTAAAGCCAAGGAGCCGCGCATAGAACGGTGTGCCAAGCTCATAAATGTGAACTGCCGAGGCGGCAGCTGCTTGGGAGCTTTGCACTGATCCCTGCCGTTCCCACACGAGGCTCCTAAGTTCAGGTCCAGCCGAGGGTTGCCAGCCTCCAGGTACTAGCTGGAGGTCCCCTGCTCATACAACTGATCTCCAGCCGATCAGTTCCTCTGGAGAAAAATGGCAATTGGGCTCTATGGCATTGGTCCCTTCCCTTCCCCAAACCCCGCCCTCCTCAGGCTCCGCCCCAAAAACCTCCCGCCGGTGGTGAAGAGGGACCTGGCAACTCTAGTCCAGCCGCCCTGGCCTCTGTGCTGTGAGATTTCTGGCTCTTCCTTGTACGGCTCTAGACCTCCGGTCGAAGGAGCTTATTGTCAATAAAGGAAAGGTTTCTGGCTCCTCCGTGGGGCTGTGCAGCCAAGCGCCACTTTGAGCATCCCCACAGCGGTGATTGGATGCGCCTCCCAGCACTTCCAAGTAGTCATCTAGAAAGGAAAGACGCCATGTGAACCTGGGAATGAATCCACAAGACAAGCTGGAAGTTGTGCCAGAAGTTACAGCAGCATTGCTAGATAAAGCATGGAGTGGTGGCTGGAAAAAACCGAGGAAACCTCTCCGTCGGGATGACTCCCTGGTCTGCCTGGGTTGCCACTGTGAATGCAAGACATTTGCAGCAGCAAAGCTGCTTCTGCACAGGGATTTGGTTCATGTTTCCACCACCACCCCACAAACACCTGCCTTTCCCCCACCTTGCTATCAGCAGGCTTCTTGCAATGTTTTAAAGACAATTGTGGGTACTTGGGTATATTGATGGCACTATAGGACATCTCCCACATCAGGCGCTACCCTGGAGGAAAGGCTCTGTGTTAAGGGCAATTAGGCTAGCCTTCAGCAGCAACTTTCCTTTCTGCCCTCCAATACCACCCACCTCTCTTGGTTTTGTAATGGTTACTGCTGTGGTCTCCCCAAAGAATCCTGGGAATTGAAGTTTGGCAAGGGTTTTGAGTAGGGTGGCCAGGTCCCTCTTTGCTACTGGTGGGAGGTTTTGGGGTGGAGCCTAAGGAGGGCGGGGTGTGGCAGGGGAGGGACTTCAATTAGGGTTGCCAACCTCCAGGTAGTAGCTGGAGATCTTCTATTACAACTGATCTCCAGCCAAGAGAACAGTTCCCCCAGAGAAAATGGCCGCTTTGGCCACTGGACTCTATGGCATGGAAGTCCCTCCCCTCCCCAAACCCCGCCCTCCTCAGGCTCCGCCCCAAAAACCTCCCACCGGTGGCGAAGATGGACATGGCAAACCTAACTTCAATGCCATAGAGTCCAATGGCCAAAGCGGCCATTTTCTCCGGGGGAACTGATCGGCTGGAAATCAGTTGTAATAGCAGGAGACCTCCAGCTAGTACCTGGAGGTTGGCACCCCTAGTTTTGAGTCTGCTCCTTAATCCCTTCTCACATCACAGAACTACATTTCCCTAGAGAGGAGGAAAGAACTGACCATGCAACACCTCAGATCTGCTCTTCCTTCCTCTCTGCTTTTGGAACCGCCTTCCCTCACTTTCTAGGCCGGCCTTCTTGTTTCTACTCCCAGCGCCTCCAGCACAGAAACTCAGTCACTAAGGCACAAAGAGGAAACCCTTCACTACCCCAGCTGGCCTTAGACTTCACGGCACCCTTCAAAAGGAAAGGAAAACACTGCCCCTTTCTACTTGCACAAGCAGGTCTTGGTGCAGCTGAGCTGATGGTGCCTCCCCTGCTTACATACCAGCACAGACCTCTGCTCTACCGGTGAAGAAGCAGAAACAGAAGAGTTGGTTTTTATATACCTGTTTTCTCCACCACTTAAGGAAGAATCAAACCGGCTTACAATCACCTTCCTCTCCCCACAACAGACACCCTGGGAGATTGGTGGGGCTGAGAGAGTGTGACTAGCCCAAGATCACCCAGCTGGCTTCGTGTGTAGGAGTGGGGGAAACAGATCCAGTCCACCAGATTAGAGTCCGCCGCTCCCGTGGAGGAGTGGAGGAATCAAACCCGGTTCTCCAAATCAGAGTCCACCGCTCCAAACCACCGCTCTTAACCACTACGCCACGCTGGTTCCACAGCTTGGCGGCTCAACCCTCATCTTTGAGTTCTTCAAGTTGAATGCTCCTATGTGGTAGCCGGCCTTGAGGAAACAATGACCGGGGCGATCACTTCAAATCTCATCTTGCTCTTGAGGCCTGGCCTACCTCGGCGCCTGCTGTGTGCATAATGTTGGCAAAGTGCTTTGAATAATGAAAACGCAGCACCTGACTGAGGCTGCACTCTTACGCCGCACAAGCAGAGCGGCGTAATGTAAAGACCAACTAGCTCCCCTCTGGCAGCACTCTTCTGTGGCCCCAAAAGACGTTGAGTGTCAAAACAGAAGGCTGCACTGAGAGGGATGAATTGGGGTGGGGTGGGAAATTGCCCTTCTTTACCACAAGCAGAAAAGGAGGCTACAATTAGGGTTGCCAACCTCCAGGTTGTACTGATATAAAATTGTGCAATCCTAAGAAAAAAATCTCAGTACACTGCCGCAACTTTCCTTTCAAATATATTTCTCTCTCTTTTTCTTTTCTTTCCAAAGTTTCTTAACTTGTCTTAACAATTTATACAACAACAAGGTTATAAGTTACAATTACTTCATTACACTTAATACCTTAGCTTAGACTTAGCTGCCGGCATTTCATTGTTCCCGAGGAGTACTCATTTATGTTAAAGATTCTGAGAAGGTATTAAGTGTAATGAAGTAATTGTAACTTATAACTTATAACCTTGTTGTTGTATAAATTGTTAAGACAAGTTAAGAAACTTTGGAAAGAAAAGAAAAAGAGAGAGAAATATATTTGAAAGGAAAGTTGCGGCAGTGTACTGAGATTTTTTTCTTAGGATTGCACAACCTCCAGGTTGTGGCTGGAGATCTCCTGCTATTACAACTGATCTCCAGCTGATAGAGATCAGTTCACCTGGAGATTTGGCAATAGGACTCTATGGCACTGAAGTCCCTCCCCTCCCCAAACCCCACCCTCCTCAGACTCCACCCCAAAAACCTCCCGACGGTGCCGAAGGGGGACCTGGCAACCCTAGCTACGATCCAAGCTACAGTTTTTCAGATGGGAGGACCCTTGCCCCTAGTGGCGTTCTAGGACCATCCTCATGAGAATGGAGTAAAAACATGAAAGTTGAGGTGTCCAGGGAGCTCTCCTTGGGGGCAAGCCACGGGTTAGCCACTCACAGCCTTGGCAGACGATCCACTTCAACCTGCTTGGAGTCCGTCACCTCACAGGGAAATGCATCTCACAACCTAATTATATATTAAATTTTAAATGAATTGAATATTTCACCCCACCCTTCCCCTCATCATCATGTTAGCATGCCTGGAGCCTTCCGCTTTTATATCCACACAAGTCAGCAAGGTAGATTAGGCCCAGGGTGCAGGATTTGGTCAAAGATTATTACTAAGGTTTAGATCCCGAGTAGTGGTCCCGGGGTTGCAAGGGCTTTCACTTGAGGAGGGCGCTTTTTTCTGCCTCCCCCCCACCCCCAAATTCCTGCTCCTGTGCTCCCTGAACAGGAATTCAGGGGTTATTTTGGACTGCTGTGGAATATCCCACTTCCCAGGAAGGTGCAATCAGGAGAAATTAGTTACACTACTGAAAGACAAAGACATTCATCACTTTCCAAATGGCAAGATTTGCTGCCGCCATCATGAAGGATAAAAAAGACGATGGGGCATGCTGACCAAAGTATGTTTGACCAGTGACTGCTCCACTCTGGGTCACTGGTCATCTTTTATTTATTCCTGGACTCTATGGTATTTTTTCTTTCCTATTACTATATATATATATAGTATAGTATAATAAATGCTTTGACCTGGATGGCCCAGGCTAGCCTGATCTCGTCAGATCTCAAAAGCTAAGTAGGGTCGGCCCTGGTTAGTATTTGGATGGGAGACCACCAAGGAGTACCAGGGTTGCTGTGCAGAGGAAGGCACTGGCAAACCACCTCTGTTAGTCTCTTGCCAGGGAAACCCCATATGATGATGACTGCCATGGGGGGGGGGGCAGGAAAATCACGCTCCAAGAATGGAAGTCCTTGTACTCATGGATACATCTAGTTATGATTCAACCCCAAGCTCTGTAGGGATTTGAACCTGGGTTTCCCAGCATGCTCACCTCTACACCAGACAGACCATTTGCATTAATACCTGCAATCCAGTAAACAACATATACCAAAAGAAAATTTAAGCAGCTTTTAAAACAGCGACCAACAGATCTCGGTCTGCTCCAGCAAGGATATTTCTACGTTACTTTTCCTTTCTATTTCAGTGTGAAAATCTCTAAAAATGTCAGTTCAAGGAGGTTGTTGTGTTGGGAAATGCTTTAAATCAATCACATCAGCATCTGGATTGTTATTATTTTTCAAGCAAAATGCATGCAAGGTGTTCTGCAAGAGTGGGTTTTTCTCTTTTTCTAGCAGCAAACCCCATTCACCACAAATCAGTGCCCCCCCCCACAAAATGCAGAGAAGAAGAGTTGGTTTTTATATGCTAACTTTCTCTACCACAAGGGAGAATCAAACCGGCTCACAATCCCCTTCCCACAACAGACACCCTGTGAGGTAGATGGGGCTGAGAGAGTGTAACTTGCCCAAGGTCACCAGCAGGCTTCATGTGGAGGAGTGGGGAAACAAATCCAGTTCACCAGATTAGTGTCCACCACTCATGTGGAGTGGGGAATCAAGCCTGGTTCTCCAGATCAGACTCCACAGCTCCAAACCACTGCTCTTAACCACTGCAACACATTGGCCTAAGCGGCCTTTGTCCACCAGCAGCTTTGTGTGGGCAGAATGTGCTCTTCACCTCTACTTCCTCGTGCCAACTAGCAGCCTCCTGAGGCATCACAAGGAATCCTGAGCAGGAAAGCTCCAGTAAGGCAGCCCTTTGAGAAGAAAGTGGCGTCCCAATGCCGTGCCACTGAGTCAGCAGCTTCTGGCGGTGAAGCTTGGAAAAAATGATCCCAGCAGCTCTGCCCCCCTCCCCCGCTCCTTTTTTGGGAATTGTCCTTGTACGCCTGCGGCATCAAAGATTCCTCTGTGCCCCACCCAGCCAAAGTAACAGGAAAGGAGTGCAAATTGTCTCTGCAATAAAGAACATTTAGGTGGGGCACCGAGAATTCCTTCCATCAAAAGTCAATGAAAGGCTGACTTAGCAACTCCAAGGATCGGTAGTAATTGTGCTTCTGTATTAACTGAGCGCTCTATGAGAGGTTTTGCTTTGGATTTGCCTCTCTTTAGATGCACATTTTCCCCATCCAAATTCTCAAAACTCAACAATAAGCCCATGCAGAGTTTTGAGAATTTAGATGGGGAAAATGTGCAACTAGAGAGCGGCAAATCTAAGACAAAACCTCCCGTGCATAAATGACCTATAATAAAGAGCTCTCAGAGGGGCTGTCAACCGAAAAATCACAACAAGAAGCATTTTCCGTCTCCCCTGTCCCCCTGATTTCTGGACAAGGGCAGAAGCAAGGTATAATTCTCCTCCTTCTTTGGCAGAAGGCAGACGTCTCATCTGGCATTTGCACCTCATAACTGGCTTACGAAGTGGCATCTGCATGTCACAGAAGCACATCCTTCGAGAGACCACTGGTCATATCATGCTAGGGCTACAAATATTCCCTGCCTGTCGCAGCATGGTGTAGTGGTTAAGAGCAGCAGGCGCTAATCTAGAGAACTGGGTTGGTTTCCCCACTCCTCCGATGAAGCCAGTTGGGTGACCTTGGGCTTGTCATACTCTCTCAGCCCCACCTACCTCACAGGGTGTCTGTTGTGGGGAGGGGAAGGGAAGGTGATTGTAAGCCGGTTTGATTCTTCCTTAAGTGGTGGAGAAAGTCGGGGGGGGGGGGGAAGCAACTCTTCTTCTTCTTCATATACAGTTAGGGCTGAAGAGCCCCTCATGTGTCGACTGCAGGAATCAGAAAAGATGAACACATATTTTCAGTTGCCGCAAAGAGTCGGTGGCTACCAAGAGCCTCTTTCCATGGTCAGTCTTCAGATGTTTTGTGCAAGAAATAACAGAGCAGGGAAAAGAAGAAGAGGGGGGACCTCAGAAAAAGCAAAAGGAAGCCAACTGTAGAAAATCCCACTCTACAGAACGGTCAACTTTCAACATCAGGGCTCTGGACATATGAATCTGTCTTATACTGAATCAGACCCTCCGTGCATCAAAGTCAGTATTGTCTACTCAGACCAGCAGCGGCTCTCCAGGGTCTCAGGCAGGGGTCTTTCACATCACCTACATCACCTTTAATAGCTGCACAGAACTTGGTAATATCCTACTGCTGCAGGTGTGAGAAAAGTTTAACCACCAGAAATTCCCTCAGTGTGGCATAGAGGTTTAGAGCGGCAGACACTAGTCTGGAGAACCAGGTTTGATTCCCCACTCCTCCACATTAAGCCTGCTTGGTGACCTTGGACTAGTCACAGTTCTCTCAGAACTCTCACCCCCACCTACCTCACAAGGTGTCTGTTGTGGGGAGGGGAAGGTGATTGTAAGCCACTTTGAAACCCCTTAAAGGTAGAGAAAAGCACTGTATTAAAACCAACGCTTCTTTCTTCATCTTTTTACAGTGTTATTTCAAAAGCATGGTGGCAGCCCCCCTACTGAAAGGCTGGCCGTCTAGGCAGACACACACAATAGTTAGGAGCAGAGAGCATGGAAATTCCTTTATTTAGCAGTCAGCACAGCTTTCTCATATCAATAAAAAGGCACAGACAATACAGTATGGGGAGGTGGAATTTGCTCTCCTTTGTGCTGTCAAGTGCTTTTATTTGCTTCACTTTCGCAAGGCCGAAAGGAGATGGAACATTTCTGGCAGCAAGAAAGAGAAGTGGCCGACTCTTTTGAGATCTCCACACTACCCAATGGCAGAGATGTCACTTGGGTTGCCTCTGATAGAAACCCCAGCTGCTTTCCCCTTCGTGGGAGATCCGATCAGGGCTGCAGCCCCCTCCGACTGACCCCCGGGCCTCGCAAAAGCCTCACCATACTGCCTCCTGTTCTTTGGTCAGCAGCGACCATGCGCCAAGTTCTAGCTTCCTCCTGAGTGGAAAGTTGGGGCTTCCCTGCTGTTGTTTGCAAAGGCACCCAATTGCACTGGAAACATCTAAAAGCTGTGGCTCTTGTCCGGGAGAAGCCCAAAAGGGTGACGCGCTGCATCCAAACTGGGTGACGGTCAGTTAGGTAGATTTCTGCCCATCGAGGACCAGGCTGCAATTACTCCCACCACTGCGAGGAAGCACATCATTGCCGGGCCAAGTTATCCTTCCTTGGTGGCCTGCTCCCAGCTGCAAGCGTGTTGCTAAATGTCCATGTCTTCCTGCTTCACGGTGCTCTCCTGTGGTTGGATATACTTCTCCTGGACTGCCAGAGTGCTGGTTATATGGGAATTAAGGAGAAAGCAGCAAGCATGGCTGATACTCAGATAAAGGGCACACTGCACCAGAGAGGTAATGGATTCAGCATTCTTTCTCGTGTTGCTGTTCAAGAGAACAATATTAATAACGCAGTTAGTGCTACTATTGATACAGCTAATTAGATCACATGAAGACACGAAACTGCCTTATACTGGATCCGACCCTTGGCCCATCGAAGTCAGTACTGCCTACTCAGACTGGCAGCCACACTCCAGGGCCTCAGGCAGAGATCTTTCGCATCACCTACCTGCCTAGTCCCTTTAACTGGAGATGCCGGGGATTGAATCTGGGACCTTCTGCATGTCAAGTAGATGCTCTGCCACTGAGCCATGGCCCCTCCATTTCACTAGAGAGGCCAGGGATTGAACCTGAGACTTCTTCACGCCAAGACGTGTTCCGCCACTGGGCTTACTTATGCCCTTGCCCAGCCCCTGCCACTGTTGGTGTAAATGGTCCCTTAAAACAGCAATGCAATTTTGTCCGTGGAGGTTTCTCCAACCCTCTATGACTGCTAACTCCCAAGGCACAGTTTTTTTTTAATCCAGCTTCTGAGTAATGGGGGGAAAGGACGATGAGAAGGATACGACGTGAAGTGGAAATCGGCTCCCACTGCCGCAGACATCAGGGCTTGGAGGCTCCTTTGCTCTGAGTTGCCAAAAGAGTAGCCATTGGCTTTGTCCACCACCTGCATCACGCGCCGCATGCTCTCCTTGTCCTGGGGGAAGAAGAAGAGTTGGTTTTTATATGCCGACTTTGGGGGTTAGCGCACTTGTATTCCCAGCGATGTATTAAGAGTTTGAAAACGTTATAAAAAATTCTGTTCGCACTTTGTTTGGCCCCTTTAGCTGTGAAGACGTCTTCCAACCATTTATAAGCCGTGGTATCCAAAAACCCTTTTAAAGCTATGTTTTTTATAACATTTTCAAACTCTTAATACATTGCTGGGAATACAAAGTGCGGTAACCCCCTTTCTCTACCACTTAAGGAAGAATCAAACCGGCTTACAATCACCTTCCCCTCCCCTCCCCACAACAGACACCCAGTGAGGTAGGTGGGGCTGAGAGATTCTAAGAGAACTGTGACTAGCCCAAGGTCACCCAGTGGGGAAACCAACCCGGTTCACCAGATTAGCCTCCGTCGCTCATGTGGAGGAGCAGGGAATCAAACCTGGTTCTCCAGATCAGAGTCCACTGCTCCAAACCACTGCTCTTTAACCACTACGCCACGCTGGAGAGGGACAGACACACAATGCTGCATGACACACACACCCATGTGCCATCCAGCCGCTCACCAGCGTGGGCTGTGACTTGGTTTGTCACGTGAGAAAAGGCGTCACTAAAAAAGGCATTCCGTTGGTGGGGTGGGGAAGATCAGTCTGGGGAGCATGGGCTGTGATGGCTCATTGGCACATGCGCATTACACTGTGTCTCTGAGCCACATGACACACTATATGCTTACATAATTTAGTAAAACCTTTAGGACTAGAGCTGATGAATGAGTTCCATTGGTGGTGGCCTCTTCCTCTGGCGGAACACACCTCTTCCACCAGAGGCACTTTTGACCAGCTGAAGACACTCCCATTAGTAAAATAGATTCACAGGACAGAGACAAGAGTCAGTGTGGGGTAGTGGTTACAGTATCCAAGTGGGACCTGAGAGCCAAGTTCAGATCTTCATTCTGCAATGAAGCTTGCTTTTTGACCTTGGGCAAGTCACTCTTTTTCAGCCTAACCTATCCCACAGGTTTGTTGTGATGGCAAAACAGGAGGAAGAAATTATGTATGCTACTCTGAGCTCATTGGAGGAAGGGTAGAATATAACTATATAACCAGTCAGAATCCAACCCATGAGTATTTAAATGCTGTAGCAACATACTACAGAGTTTGAAAAGGAAATAAAGACAGAATTCCAAAGTTACTTATTTTCTTTCCTGCAGAAGACAAAGTGCAATCAGCAGTCCACAAACAAAACCCTAAGCAGTTTCTGAAGCATGACACATGCGCGATCCCAAAACACTCGGTTACCTGCACGTTGAGGGGAACAAAGGAGACCAAGCTATAATCTTCAACCACCTCCACAAGTTTTTGGTTCAGCCGATGGTAGTTCTTGAAGAATGGATCTGAAGCCAGGTGGTCTAACAGATAGGAAAGATCCAGAACCTCTGTGTAATAATCTAGATTGAAGGCTGCAAGGCAGGTGAACGGGGAAAAGAAATAACTTTAGGGTTTATTTGATAAAGCTGCATTTTCCTTAGACGTTCAAGGGCAAAAGTCGCAGATTTAATCCATAGTTACGTGGCTATTTGCCCCAGTTAATTTATAACAGCATCTTATTTTTTATTTTTTTATTTTTTATACTCCCAGGTTTAGCATGCAACCTGCTCAGGCTTGAAAAATAACTGTATATTTATCTTTGTACGTGTGTATGTATTTTCTGAGACCACAGAGGAAGGCCTTTAGACTGAAACGCATCTGTTCACAGAGGTTTATGCGTGCTACCAAAATGTATTGCTTTTATATGGTGGTTTTAATACCTCTGTGAGATTTTGGTTTTCAACCTTTTTAGGAATTTGTGCACATAATAAAGAAACTACCTTTTTATGGATTTATGGTCGCTCAACCTTTTTGGTTCCCAGCATGGGAAACACTCCACTGGCTGGGGGAGGGAGTTGCCAATTCCATGAGAGATGAGCAAACGGTCTCCCATCAAAGTGAGAAACAGGATGCTTGCAGCATATTAAAGACTATCAGGTTTTTCTTCTCGGACTGGAGCCCACCTCTGCAGATGCATAAAGGTAGATCCTTAACTGGCAAAGACACATGGTGCAAAGGGTAAAAAAAAAGGACACCTAATGTGAGAAAATGCCCTGACCTGGATGGCCCAGGCTAGCCTGATCTTGTCAGATTTCAGAAGCTAAGCAGGGTCAGCCCTGGTTAGTATTTGGATGGGAGACCACCAAGGAATACCAGGGTTGCTGTGCAGAGGAAGGCACTGGCAAACCACCTCTGTTAGTCTCTTGCCAGGAAAACCCCAAAAGGGGTCACCATAAGTCGGCTGTGACTTGAAGGCACTTTACACACACACACACACACACGTGAGAAAGCCAGTGCTGGACATGATTCTGTAAAATTTCAAATGCAATTAAAAAGAATAAGGAGACCATTCACAAACTGCAGTAATGGAGGCTCCCTAGTTTTGCCTGGCTAAGATCATCCTCTCTTGTAACGGCTCAGCAATCCATGGCTTTTGTGCAATTTGGCCTCCTTTAAAGGTTCTGAAATCATTTCCCAAACATGACTAATGGTCCATCTAACCCAGGGCTGTCTTCTGTGACTGGCAGCCACTCTGTCCATCCCAGGCAGAGGGGAGAAGGAGAAGAAGAGTTGGTTTTTATGTGCCGACTTTCTCTACCACTTAAGGGAGAATCAAACCGGCTTACAATCACCTTCCCTTCCCCTCCCCACAACAGACACCCTGTGAGGTAGGCGGGGCTGAGAGAGTGTGACTAGCCCAAGGTCACTCAGCTGGCCTCGTGTGTAGGAGCGGGGAAACAAATCCAGTTCACCAGATTAAAGTCTGCCGCCCATGTGGAGGAGTGGGGAATCAACCCCAGTTCTCCAGATCAGACTCCACTGCTCCAAACCACCGCTCTTAACCACTACACCAGGCTGGCTCCTTTAAATCGGGGTGTCAAGGACTGAACTTGGAACTTTTATGAACACAAAAGGTATGCCTCCCTCTGAGCTGTGACCCTCTACAGGTCACGGGATCACATTAGCCAGATGTTATAAACAAAATCTGCCCTCTCAAGGCCACTCTAGTTAAGAAGATACATCCACCCGCTCTGGGCCCATTCAGCCACCTCCCACCAGCGGCACTCACCCAGTTTTCCGTACTGTTCAATCAGGTCCATTTTGGAGAGGACGTTAACGTGCGGCAGTGCCACGTGCAGCATGGTGGAGAGGGCGGTGCAGAGAACGGAGATGAACTTGCCGGGGTCCGTGCAGTAGTGAGAATCCACCAAGTGAACAGCAGCCAGCTAAAGGGATTTAAAAAAAAAAAAACAAGAAATGGGGGGAGGAAGGAAGAGGAGAGAGAGAATTAAAGATTTCCAGTTTGGAGCTGTCTAGCTGGTTGCCACGGGAGAACAACAAAGGATGCACACAATTTTAAACAACTTCCTTTACTTAACGTCTAGCTAGGATGCTGTCAAGCAAACCATCATGTCTCAGGGTGGTGTAGCTACAAATTACTTTGCCAGTGCAACTATGTCTCACTCTGCCTATTGCAGATTGAGGGGTTCAGAGTAATAATCTCCCGTTTTTCACTGCTGCTCTTTGACACGAATAAACGAAGCATTCGGTACCCACAGCCTCATTGACAGTGGCTGGCTGAGGCATCCGGTCCACGTGGTTCTTTCCCGTTTGTGCTTCCAGCCAGGTGAGTTGTGTATCCTCAGCCAACAACAGGTGTGTCTTTCAAGGTGGGGAAATGGCAGTGATTTGTATCAACTCTTTGGGCTGCTGGGCCTTGCTGTTCAAAACCCAGAAAGATCATTAGCGTTGGGAGTCCAGCACGGCTTAGAAAGTCAGGTGATGTCATGCAGGGCACTATCACACGTGCTGAATAATGCACTTTCGACTCACTTTTGGTGCACTTTAACAATCGTTTGCAAGTGGTTTCTGCCGTTTCACACAGTAAAATCCAGCTGCAAAGTGCACTGAATGTGGATTGAAAGTGCATTATTTGGCGTGTTTGAAAGCACCCCCAGTCTCCTGCTCCTGATGGTTTATCGTACAAGCTAAACCAAGTTCTTCTAGAATGGCTAAGGACTTGGCAAACAGGGATATATTTCAAATAACTGGCCCACTACATATCAGAAGGTCAGCCCTGGTTAGTATTTGGATGGGAGACCACCAAGGAATACCAGGGTTGCTGTGCAGAGGAAGGCACTGGCAAACCACCTCTGTTAGTCTCTTGTCACGAAAACCCCCCAAAAGGGGTCGCCAACACACACACATACACACCAGAAGGCTAACTTTGGATTTCCTTGCATCGGTCTGGGAACTGGTTATTAATTTATTTAAATCATACTCCACTTTTCTCCTCAATGGGGAGCCAAAGTGGCTTTCAACATTCTTCCCCTTTTAGCCGCACCTTGCAAGACAGCAAGCTCCCATGGGAGAACAAGGACTTGAACCCATCTCTCCCAGATCTTAGTACAGCACTCCAGCGATTACATCACACTAGCTTACACAGTTACTGGTGTAGTGGTTAAAAGTGGTGGTTTGGAGCGGTGGACTCTAATCTGGTGAACCAGGTTCGTTTCCCCCTGGGTGAGCACTGCCAATCCTAGGCAAAGAAAGCCAGCTTGGGCAAGCTAGGTCCTTTAATGTCTGGGGCAATCATTGTATCTTTAAAGGTCGGCAGGATGCCAGCAGGTCTCAAGACCACAGGTTTAAAAAATTCAAATCAGATCTGGATGCCAGCTCCCCACATCTGTTTTCCTACTTTCCCATTTGTGTGGAAGTTGTTGATTATGTTGCTACACAGACTCACCAGGACAACATTGTAAATACACAAGCAGAACCTTGCTGGATAGGACCAGTGGTCCACACTAGCCCGTCTCTCACACAGTGGCCAACTAATTGTCCTGGAGGCTCAAGAAATAGGGCATGGGGACTGAGGCCCTCCCTGATGTTGCCTCCTAGCTCTGGTGCACAGAGGTTTAGTGCCACTGAATTTGTAGGCACCCTTTACTCACCAGGTGAGGGGCTGTGGCTCAGTTTGTAGATCATCTGCTTGGCATGCAGAAGGTCCCAGGTTCAATCCCTGGCATCTCTGGTTAAAGGGACTAAGCAAGTAGGTGGCGTGAAAGACCCCTGCCTGAGACCCTGGAAAGCCGCTGCCAGTCTGAGTAAACAATACTGACTTTGATGGCCCAAGGGTCTGATTCAATAGAAGGCAGCTTCATGTGTTAAACTCCGGCATGTCATATAGGAAAACCAAAACTGTGCAACATTTTAAAAATAGGGAAGGGGCTGTGGTTCAGTGGGAGAGCCTCTGCTTGGAATGCAGAATGTCCCAGGTTCAATCCCCGGCATCTCCAGTTAAAGGGACTAGGCAGGTAGGTGATGTGAAAGACCTCCACCTGAGACCCTGGAGAGCCACTGCTGGTCTGAGTAGACAATACTGACTTGATGGACCAAGGGTCTGATTCAATATAAGGCAGCTTTATGTGTTCACCATGGCTAATAGTTTCCTGGACCGCCTGCCTGCCTGCCTATTTGCTCTGGAGGTGACACTGAACTAAACAGAGGCACCCTACTGAACTTACAAGCTCATCCATCAATACTGCTCTCCAGGTATTGATGACCTGTTTGCAGGGCCTGGCCCTGCCTGAGTGGTTTGGGCTCATTCTTGGCAGAAAGGTTCCATGTTGTCCCTCAGCACCTACTTGATATATATAAATGCTTTGGGTTTCCATGGTTCTTCCCTCTCTCATTTACCTGTTCAAACCTGTGGAGAGAGTGATTGGCCAAGTCTCCCAGTGTGCTCTTTGGGTAAGTGGAGATTGGAACACTAGTCTGACACTCTAACCATTAAGCCACACTGGGTCTGATCTTATATGCCAAATATTCATCCAGCACTTAAGCTACCAGAGGACACTGGATGCAGTCCAGTCAAATAAGGTTGAATCCGGGCAAGACCAATGTCAGGACAGGTTCAGAAGATTTACAAAGCAAGCTCATCCTCAGAGATGAAAGATGGAAGACAATAACTCTAAAGGGCTCCAGTCCACACATGAATCTCTACGATATGGTACTGCTTGGAAACGCAACAGCACAGAAGCATCTCACCACCGCAACTGGTAGCAATTTTCACCACCCAACCCAAACCTCAAAAACAGAAGATTTACAATGGTATGGTTCATATTCCCTGAACCACTTTATACCCCTGGCTTGCAGTTTCTAATGATACCACACCACAAATGGCACTGTGTACTGGGATCAATTGTAGCTTGCAGCGAGGCAAGCTAGGGGAGGGGCTGTGGCTCAGTGGTAGAGCATCTGCTTGGCAGGCAGAAAGTCCCAGGTTCAATCCCCGGCATCTCCAGTTAAAGGGACTAGGCAAGTAGGTGATGTGAAAGACCTCTGCCTGAGACCCTGGAGAGCTGCTGCCAGTCTGAGTAAACAATACTGATGGACCAAGGGTCTTATTCAGTATAAGGCAGCTTCATGTGTTCATGTGTGTTCACATGACTGTTAGAGGCCTCCAGAAATTTTAGCTTCCTGCTCCCTACACCCTGAAAAGCTTTAACAGTTTGATTTATTTTATCCTCATCCCCAAACATACCCTGAAGTTCCACTTGGCAAGCTGGGCAAAGATGTTTCTCAGTGAGCTATGATGGGTGCAAAGTTCCACCTGTCCTGGGCAGTCAAACAAGAAGTAATGCCCCTTAAACTGAGATAGTTTTTCTTGCAGCCAGTCAAAATTAGCTTCCAGATATTCCATGCAATAGATTAAGCCACCATTGGGTCCCAGCTTCAAGTTCTCCATTACATCTGTCAAGGTGATCAGCTCAGATATATCCACAGCGCATTGGTAGGGAATCCCTTCGTTGGCTGGATCCAGATTCACCACAGCTACCTTCCGCCCAATTGCAGAAAGGAATTCCTGCATGCCAAGGCAGTATGTGGTTTTCCCTGAGCCAGGAGGCCCGATCACTGCCTGCCCAAAGGCCAGTGAAGACGGCTTGTGGCTTTTCGACATGATTGGTGTTTCCTTCTCCACCTATAAAAGGACGAAACAAAGAACAACATTTGATCACGTGGACCATTTCACACACTGCTCAGAGACAAACACAGCTAGCTCAGAGACGCAAGGTGGAAAATTTCCCATTTCTAAAGATTTGTTGTTTCGTAAGATTAACAATAAATGGATGCCACTGGCAAGGCAGTATCAGGCAAGCTTGGCAGTTTCCAAGTTGCAAGGAGTTTTTTCCAGTGATTATCCCTAGAAATTGTGTGAGAGTACATGGATACTTTATTGATTTATAAATCAGGGACTGGGGGGGGGGGTGTGAAACCAAAAATTCATACCACAGCCCCAATTTAAAATCATAATCAGGTTATGATTTCACTGGACTGGCTGTGCAGAGGAAATCAAAACCAAAGCTCAAATTCTTATGTATATGTCTCCCTTCACATGACAGAAATCTTGATATGGAACAAGTAGTGCATGTGAAGAGATTTCCTAGGGACCTCCAAGAACAAAATGGATGAGTGGACTGCCATGCCTGCAGCATGTTGTGGGTGTGCTGAAATTAGTATGTCAATAGGTTTCAGGGCCTTCCATTTTTTTCTTAAATTTAAACAATATAACAGAAGTACATACTATGTCGTCTAATTTTTACAAGTATGATTCCCATTAAAAAGTGCCACATCAAGCTCGGAATTTGTTTAAATATAAACATTTAAAGTACACCTATTTCAGTTCAAGTATTTGTTGCTATTAGGATATAAAATGGACACTAATGCTTTTACAAAGTAGTTTACTAAATATAAGTCCAAATAAACATGCTATATCAAATCACACCAGTATTTAGAGCAGCGGTTCCCAAACTGTGCTCCAACGAGCACTTGGTGCTCCTCGAAACATCTCCTAGTGCTCCGTAAAAAGATCGGAAAGAAAAATACTACTATCATTCAGTTTAGTATAAAGGTGCTAGGTGAAAATTAGTGCTCCATGACTTAATTTCTTTCCTGAAAAGTGCACCATGACTCAAAAGATTTGGGAACCGCTGGTTTAGAGAATCAGGTTTTCCAGAACATCCTGATTCATGTTCTTCCAGAAAACACACATTATTTCAGGTAATACAGCAATTCTGGCCGGAGAAA
The DNA here is from genome assembly GCF_029931775.1 of Euleptes europaea. Lineage (NCBI taxonomy): Eukaryota > Metazoa > Chordata > Lepidosauria > Squamata > Sphaerodactylidae > Euleptes > Euleptes europaea. The sequence goes on from NC_079314.1 coordinate 23,810,275, forward strand.
GGAGCTGCATTTATATATTAAGAAACGTGTTCAAAACTTAGAGGTATATATACACCCAACACTCAATGTGTAACGCCCACATTGATAAGTAAGATGTATTTTGGAAACCAAAACAGATCATACATATGAGATGCCACAAGTTTACAACACAGTTAAACAATCCAGTTCCTCCCTGCTTGGTAACTGGGATATTAACATTGCACTCCCAACTTCAAAGTACTCATAAAGGTGTAACTCTGCTTAGCATTGCACTGGTCCTAAAAGGAAAGGGCTGTATAATGCCCCATCAAGTGACATTCCTAATTCACACCAACATGGAACTCCATTTGAAGAAGTAGCAGCAGTCACCAATTTTTGGGAAGTGGGATTTGCTCATGAACTTACTCTGCTTTACAAAACCACCTGTAGAATTTCTCTATGCTACTTCCTACTTAAGAACATAAGAAAAGCCCTGCTGGATCAGACCAAGGCCCATCAAGTCCAGCAGTCACACAATGGCCAACCAGGTGCCTCTAGGAAGCCCACAAACAAGATGACTGCAGCAGCACCATCCTGCCTGTGTTCCACAGCACCCAAGATAATAGGTATGCTCCTCTGATCCTGGAGAGAATAGGTACGCATCATGAATACCCCTTTCCTCCATGAACATGTCTACTCCCCTCTTAAAGCCTTCCAAGTTGGCAGCCATCACCACATTTTGGGGAAGGGAGTTCCACAATTTAACTATGCATTGTGTGAAAAAATACCACCTTTTATCTGTTTTGAATCTCTCACCCTCCAGCTTCAGCAGATGACCCTGTGTTCTAGTATTATGGAAGAGGGAGAAAAACTTCTCCCTGTCCACTCTTTCCAAACCATACATAATTTTATAGACCTCTATCATGTAATTTTATAGACCTCTACTTCAACATAAAACACAAGAGTTTCACATCTAGCAACGCAGAACCAGTTTATATTATACTTTCAATTGTTCAAATTTATCAATAAATTTAATCATTCAAAACAGGCTGCGATACCATGGTCAATTCTCACATTATGCTGTCAAAGCACGAATTTTTCACAGTTCACCCATTTCCACCTCCTCCTTCCTGGGCTCCTGACCACCTGAGAACAACATTTGGGGGTTGTCAAAAAAGCAGAATGCCCTGACCTGGATGGCCCAGGCTAGCCTGATCTCCTCAGTTCTCGTCAGGGTTGGCCCTGGCTAGTATTTGGATGGGAGACCACCAAGGAATACCAGGGTCGTTATGCAGAGGAAGTCTCTTGCCTTGAATACCCCATAAGGGGTCACCATGAGTCAGCTGTGACTTGAAGGCACTTTACACACAAAGTAGCAGAATATATATTTAATAAACAGCAACCTAACTATAATCTCTATTGCTGTGATGCTTGATTCTGGCTGGGATAATTCCAATTTCTTTGGAATTTTCTTGAGTAGTTTCTGAAGCTCAAGGATTCTGTGAAGGGAAGAAGGAAACATGGCATCATTGTGGGAAGGGGCTGTGGCTCAGTGGTAGAGCATCTGCTTGGCATGCAGAAGGCCCCAGGTTCAATCCCCGGCATATCGTTAAAGGGACCAGGCAGGTAGGTGATGTGAAAGACCTCTGCCTGAGACCCTGGAGAGCCGCTGCCGGTCTGAGTAGACAATACTGACTTTGATGGACCAGGGGTCTGATTCAGTATAAGGCAGCTTCATGGGTTCATCACCTGCGTTTGCTGCTTGTGGGAGCTCAATGAGGCTTTGCAGCTGTGTGTGGGGACCCCATGGATAGGGTTGCCAGCCTCCAGGTAGTAGCTGGAGATCTCCTGCTATTACAACTGATCTCCAGCCGATAAGAGGTCAGTTCACCTGGGGAAAATGACCATTTTGGCAACTGGACTCCATAGCATTGAAGACCCTGAGATGGCGAAGCTTACAGCTTTGATAAATCAGAATGATAATGTACAATTTTTCGGGGAATGGGAGGCTTGGAGAATTTACTGCGAAAATCAATTTTCAATGGGACCTTTTAAAGGATATTCTTTGATCTAATCCCTTATCTATACTTGGTATTAATTTTACATTAGGTACTGATTTAATAATGTTGGATAAGAACAGGTTAATTAAAATACTATTGGGATTAGCTCCGTTAGCAAAAGTTTATACTATTTATTTTTAGATGGAAGAGGGAGAAGGGGAAGTCATTTTATTGTTAAATTAGTAATATTACTTGTTTTTTTTATCACTGCTATTATTTTTACTATTGGATATTGTTTCCATGCTGATATGTTAAATGAAAAACAATAAAAAAGTTTAAAAAAGAAGCCCCTCCTCTCCCCAAACCCCGCCCTCCTCAGGCTCCGCCCCAAAAACCTCCCGCTGCTGGCAAAGAGGGACCTGGCAACCCTACCCATGGAAGCGCTGGAAGGCCCATAACAGGGCACATGGGCTGAAACAAAAGCATCCCACGCAGCTAAGAGCACACAACAAAGCTCAAGGGAAAGGCGTGATGCTGCCATTAAGTGAACGGGGGAACCAATAAAAGCACGCACAAGGTGCGGGGAGGCGGCCAGCAGAAACCGGAGCAAACGCGACTCACCTCCCAAGCAGTCGCAACTCACAGCGCTTTTGCTAACGCACACTGAGAAGGAGGGGGGGGGAGTCTCTCTAGGCTACGATTTGGGTGCAAAGGGAAAGCGACCGCCATTGGCCATGAGTCTCCACAGGCACAGAGTGGCGCCGCTCTAGCCTTCTGGATCTCTATGGCGAGATGCCTAACGCGCCACCAGCGCTCCTGTCCGTGTGGAAACAGTAGGCCGAAGCCACAAAGATCCCAAGCGCGCTTGGAACACTGGGAGGCCTCGTTGTAACATAGGCGGGGGTCGCCCTCTTCAGGACGCGAGTGGAAGCGGCGGCGCTTAGCCGGTTTCTGCGCGCCCTCTGGAGGCCGCAGGAGGAGGTGACGACTATTTCCCAATCCCGTGTAGCCAAATCGGCGTGGAAATTGTCCTTTTTTCGATTAGTGGAAAATTCACAGTGGGTAGCCGTGTTAGTCTGCAGTAGTAGAAAAGGGAAAGAGTCCAGTAGCACCTTAAAGACTAACAAGAATATTTTCTGGCAGGGTGTGAGCTTTCGTGAGCCACAGCTCCCTTCTTCAGATCTGCAGTAGTAGAAAAGAGCAAGAGTCCAGTAGCACCTTAAAGACTAACAAAAATATTTTCTGGCAGGGTGTGAGCTTTCGTGAGCCACAGCTGACTTCTTCAGATACCTATTATTCAGACTAACAAAAATATTTTCTGGTAGGGTATGAGCTTTCGTGAGCCACAGCTCACTTCTTCAGATACAGCTAGAATTCTTTACATACATTCTAGCTGTATCTGAAGAAGTGAGCTGTGGCTCACGAAAGCTCATACCCTACCAGAAAATATTCTTGTTAGTCTTTAAGGTGCTACTGGACTCTTGCCCTTTTCGATTAGTGGAAGAAACGCTGCCACCTGCTTGTCGACATGAACCACTCCTAGGGTTGCCAGCTCCTCGTTCGGAAATTCCTGGCGTTTGGGGGTGAAGCCTGGAGGGGTATTCATGGCTACTAGTAAAAATGGATGCTAGTCTTGATGCATACTTATCCTCTCCAGGATCAGAGGAGCATGCCTATTATATTAGGAGGGTTGCCAACCTCCAGGTGGTGACTGGAGATCTCCCGCTATTACAACTGATCTCCAGCCGATAGAGATCAGTTCCCCTGGAGAAAATGGCTGCTTTGGCAATTGGACTCTATGGCATTGAAGACCCTCCCCCCCAAACCCCGCCCTAATCAGGCTCCACTCCAAAAACCTCCCGCCTGTGGCAAAGAGGGACCTGGCAACCCTATATATTAGGTGCTTTGGAACACAGGCAGGGCAAGGCTGCTGCAGTCGTCTTGTTTGTGGGCTTCCTAGAGGCACCTGGTTGGCCACTGTGTAAACAGACACACAGCAGATAGCTTGAGATATTGGTGAACCCAATATTCTTACTTCTCTTCCTCCTATAGGTTTTACAAACACTCTGTGATAGGACCTTCAAATCTTACTAGGAACTCAAGCATGTCAGCTTGAGATTCTGGGATCTTGGATACCTGGGATTACATCACAATAACCCATTCATTTCCATTCCTCTTTGGACCATCCTGCCAGAGTTGATCCCTTTTGGGCAATCTGGTTTGGCCTAGACCAACTATTTATTGTGGAAGTTCAGAGCCATTACCAGATGCTTGATGGAGGTTGGACTACATTTTGTAAATCTCCAACATCAGAGATGGGGCTTTTGCATGGGATTCAAACCAGCTCATCATGCTTAGGCTGGCTTAGATCCCAATGCATTAACCATAAATATCTGGACCTTTGGGCCTTTCCCTCATCTTCAGTGGAAACTGGGGTCCACAGGAGGGTTAAGGACTCCTCCAGTATCTTGTTACTGCAAGGGACTCTGCACATGCCCTGAAGAAGCCGCTACAGTCTAGGTAATGTGTACTTAGCTGAGTTTGTCCAACTTTCTCGCTTTTTATTTGAAAATTTGTGTTGTGTGTCTTCCCTGCGTTTTGAACCCAATTACCCTTTTCCTTTTATTCTCTCTTTTGTAATAGACCTTTTTATAAAGAAGAAGAGTTGGTTTTTATATCCCGAATTTCTCTGCCACTTAAGGGAGAATCAAACCGGCTTACAATCACCTTCCCTTCCCCACAACAGACACCCTGTGAGGTAGGTGAGACTGAGAATGACTTGCCCAAGGTCACCCAAGCTGGCTTTGTGTGTAGGAGTGGGGAAACAAATCCAGTTCACCAGATTAGCCTCCGCTGCTCATGTGGAGGAGTGGGGAATCAAACCCAGTTCTCCAGATCAGACTCCACCACTCCACCGTTGTTAACCACTACACCACGCTGGATCTCACATCTTTTGGTTTTGCTTATACAATTTACTTCTCTAGGATATTTCTCTTAATCTCTTCTCCATGTGCTGGATCACACAGGTGCTACCTAGTTGGTTATAAGGTATTTTGTAGGGTTTTCGACACTGTCACTTTGTTATTGCTCTAGTACAGAGCTAGAAGAATACCTTCTCAGCAGGTCAGCCTGGATGTTGTCAGGAGATCCCTGAGTGGTGGTGGCTGGTTACCAGGGTGCTTTGTAGAACCCTTGGTCTAAGGGAGTTTCTATAACATCCTCCATTTTCACATATTACCCCACCTTCTCATATTTCATGCTGAGAACAAGAGGGCTTTTGCAAGTAGCAAGGATTGCAGAGGATATTCCTTTGGCAAAGCTAAGCTTAGATTTAATGCTGAACTGCTACAGGCATTTGTATGCCTAACCTTACAAAACATTCTGATCAGATTTGTAAACCATAAACCATAATAAAAAGGGCCTAATGTACGAAACAATCTTGGAACCAAAGAGGCTCCTGTTAGAAGAAGAGTTGTTTTTTATTTGCTGACTTTCTCTTACCACTTAAGGATCAAACTGACTTACAATCACCTTTCCTTCCCCTCCCCACAACAGACACCCTGTGAGGTAGGTAGGGCTGAGAGAGCTGTGACTTGCCCAGGGTCACCCAGCTGGCTTCATGTGTAGGAGTGGGGAAACAAATCCAGTTCACCAGATTAGCCTTTGCCGCTCATGTGGAGGAGTGGGGAATCAAACTCGGTTCTCCAGATCAGACTCCACTGCTCCAAATCACTGCTCTTAACCACTACACCACTCTGGCTATTAGAATCCTTTAAAGAATGATGCAGCACAAATATTGCTAACAAAGCTCTGGAAGTCAAAGAATCCAACCTCAGTGCCAACGATTTGGAACTTGACACTTGTTAGGACTTGTCAGAAAAGAGGGAAAGAAGGATCCTGTGAAACAGATGCGTTAAAAATTGGATTCATTTTAATGAGCAATGGCTCACTAATTCCCAGTATTCTACAAGACCGCGTGTGTTGTTTTCTTTCATATAAAACTTAATTAAAAAGAAAAAAAAGACACAGAGTCCCCGAAACATCAGTTCTTGCTGGGGGGCCGCCGCACCTCTCATGAGGAACTGGAGCTGTGATGCACACTGTGCGCAGAATGGACAAATGCCACATCTCGCCGATACTTCATGCTGATAGGCAGTGGGCGCCGAAGCAGCTGCTCCCCTGTGTCCACAGGATGGGGGTCATCATAAACGGTGGATATGAGAATGTGGCTGTCCCTGCAAAGCCTCTTGGGCTTGACGAAAGTCTGGAGCTTCTCACCGTGGTACCTAAAGAAAAGCGAAGGAAGGAGAACAAAGTCTTTAAACACCGAGTGGCACCGCTTCAAGACTGTTTGTACCAATGCCATTTCACTCACTAGTCAGATTCAGATTTATTACTTCCTTCCCTGGAGGTTTTTAAGCAGAGGCTAGATGGTCAGCAATGCTGATTCTATGACCTTAGGCAGATGATGAGAGGGAGGGCATCTTGGCCATCTTCTGGGCATGGAGTAGGGGTCACTGGGGGTGTGGGGGGGAGGTAGTTGTGAATTTCCTGCATTGTGCAGGAGGTTGGACTAGATGACCCTGGTGGTACCTTCCAACTCTATGATTTCTATGATTCTACGGCAAAGCCATTAAAATATTCCTATCAATTACAAGATAGAATTAAAAGACACAATATCTAAGACTATGGGATATATAATTCTTAAATAAACAAAAAGGTAAAGGTCCCTGTGCAAGCACCGGGTCATTCCTGACCCTTAGGGTGACGTCACATCCCGACGTTTCCAAGGCAGACTTTGTTTTGCGGGGTGGTTTGCCAGTGCCTTCCCCAGTCATCTTCCCTTTATCCCCAGCAAGCTGGGTACTCATTTCACCGACCTCGGAAGGATGGAAGGCTGAGTCAACCTTGAGCCGGCTACCTGAAACCAACTTCCGTTGGGATCAAACTCAGGTCGTGAGCAGAGCTTTTGACTGCCGTATTGCAGCTTAACACTCTGCGCCACGGGGCTCCTAAATAAACAAATTACTATTAGCTAAAAACCTCAGATTAGGATAACAGTTTCCGTTTTAGGTTAGATGGCCAAGCCCCTGCTTTGTCTGACGGATCTTGTATATTGCAGCACAGCACTTAGCTACTTGTTTCATCATCTGGGCTGACCCTTCCCATAAGGAGATTCCTCAACCTCCCTTCCTCAGAGCTGTCCTTTGTTAGATTAAGGAGAGGGGAAATTAGCTTAAATCTTGCTCCCTCATAGAAAGATCATCTGAAGAAAATGTGCGCAATAGACTCGACTTCACCCGACTTACAGGGACACCCCCATTCTGATCATGGTAGCCTCTTGAATCTGGCTTCTAGAATCGCCGAAGGTAGGGCAGAACTTCTAGCTAACGAAAAAGCCCTTCTTTGTTTGTTTGTTTCCAGGAATGAAAGGTATTCTGCTGACGCTAACACATATCTGCTGTTGATTGGGGCCAAAAACGCAGGAGAGCTCACTAATCAAATTTGACAGGGAAAGGGAAGCGTTCCACATTCCTGAATCAGAAACTGGTTTTGAATACTGAGTCCCTGGGGCTCCAGAAAGAAATCTGACAACACTGAAGTACAGTGGACCAATGGTCTTAGCAGGGGTTCTTTTGGGTGCAGCAGAATGGGGGAAAGCTTCTGGACCCAGATAGCTTCCTGCCTCTTCCCCAGTGTTCGATCTGGCTCTTTTAGTTATCCGTATGTGAATATTTTTCACTTGATCCCCTCGCCCACCCATCACACCAAGCCTCGTCAGGAGGACTCCAAATTCTGCCAAGACTCAGCTGACAGAAGCAGGTGAAAACAGGACAATGAATCCATTTGCATTCTCCTCAATTTTATCCCCACAACTACCTCCCTGTGAGGTAGGGCAGAGAGTGTCACACAGTGGGCTTCCTTGACAGAGGAGGGATCTGAACCCAGGTCTCCCAGACACTCTATCCACTACAGCATGTGGGCTCTCCCTTTATCTTCATGCTGTAGCTCAGAGAAAGAAGAAAAAGAAGAAGAGTTGGTTTTTATATGCCGACTTTCTCTACCACTTAAGGAAGAATCAAACCGGCTTCCCTTCCCCTCCCCACAACAGAAACCCTGTGAGGTAGGTGGGGCTGAGAGAGCTGTGACTGGCCCAAGGTCACCCAGCTGGCTTCATGTGGAGGAGCTGGGAATCAAACCCGGTTCTCTAGATCAGAGTCTACTGCTCCAAACCACCACTCTCAACCACTACACTATGCTGGTTGAAAGACAGGCTCCGGCCATACTTACCCCAAGCCTCTCTTGCATCTGGGATTCTGGCCCTCGTTGTCAAGAGCTTCGGGCATCCCCGAATTGCTGCTGCCCAAGCCGAGACCCTCAGTCCAGCCCTGCCTCTCCAGCACTTTCCGGCCGATACCCTAGGGTGGGGGGGAAGAAGAAACATCTCTATGTAAGCCAATTATCAATTGAACAGGAACCAAGCTCTTCACCAAAAAGGCTTATAAAAAGGTGGCAACCACATTAAGGCTCGTTGTGACAGTACTTCTTTGGGGTTAGAATAGGATGCTGACCTCCTCTTTACATTACAAGCTTTTAACTATGACCTTTTAACATTTTGACTTTTTAAAAGGTTCTTCAAAATCTGCTAGGTTTTCTTCTGCTAGTGATATCAAAACACACCCCAATCTCTCGTTCTTACCTTGGTATATTTTTCAAAGGTCCCGATCTGTTGTTCCAGAACAGACCCATCTTCCAAGCCATCCCGGAGCCTCTGTTCAAACCGCATCTGGACCAAATCCCGAGCATCCTTGTCACCCCCGTCTGGAAGGAAGGGAAATTCTACATCATTTTGGACCATAAACCACAAATGGCAATAGAAAGGGGAGGGGGCCCACAGCTGGGAGAATAACACGTGTGCCCAAAGTCCCAGATTCAATCCTTAGCATCTGTCCATAAAAGATCTCCAACAGCCTATGCTGAGCGAAGGCTTAGGATAAGATATAAAGAGGGAAGGTTACAGGGAATTGTTCTGCCCTTAGTTTTTTTGAGTGTGGGAAGTCAGCATAGACCTGCAGGATAGGGCATGCTGGGAGGGAGGATTCAGAGTTTTAGAGTTCTAGTGGAAGAACTTAGAAGAGGAATTTAGGAGAGTCCCCTCACTGGTCTCCATCCACAGAATATATAAGGGCAGAACTCTTTAAGAGGGCCTTTTTGTCAGCTGGCTGTTTTTTGTGTGTTTTTTTTTAATGTTTTTATTTTAAACTTAAAATTGTACATAACATTGACAGAACACATAACATACTATACACAATCTAACATAAGACATAACATAAAATCAAGTGTGCCTCATTTGACTCTATCTACTATCTGTTAAGAATTATTGTGTGTATAAGTAAAATAGAGAATTTAATAAGGGCAGGAAAGAGGAATGCGTTGTGCTCAGTCAAAACATAATGATGAATAGACATAGAAATAAGCTGCAGCATGGGAGACTTGATCTTATTTTATTATGTGTGTGTGTGTATATATATATATATAGTATTTTAAATTACGAAGACTGTCAGTAATTCTGCTTTTTTTTAGTTATTGTCATTGTTTTTTTCTAATTAAAAAAAAGAATTATTGTATGTTATCATCTCCTCAAATATATACTTATTATGCTTATTGGTGACAAAGCCTTTCAAAATATTATCTACATTGAAGTACATGAGAAAGAAAGCATTTTAATTATATCTTACTCATGTTTTTATACAGATGTAGTGATTTTTTGCGTTTTCATTTAGATGGCATGTCAGTACATTCTTAACTAAAATACTGGCTGTTTTTAATGTCGTTTCACAGATGTTTGATTGTTCTTTCTTAGTTTTCATATTATTATATACTGGTTTCATTATTAATGGTTTTAAATATTTTTTTAATCCACCTGGATCCTGTTTTAAGAAAACTGAACTACAGAAGTTGTAAATAAATGCATATCAAATGTTTGGGAAACTAGCCATAATTGAAAGCAGGGTGATTAAAAATCCCATACTAATAAATACGACAGCTTGAATGGTGCCTGGAAGGTCACTGGAAGCCAGTGAAGATGCTGGAGCAACAGTGCAAGACATTTAGAGTTGCAACCCTGCCAGGAAGGCAATTGGCGGAAGCTTCTCAGTTGGATGACCTCTGGCCTAACTTCTCTTTCTCACCCCTGCTGCAGTAAACCAATGGCTCAAGTACCTTTGTCGTAGTAGACGCTCATGTCCACATCCCAGTCGTCTGCCGTCTGCTCATCAAAATCTGTCCAAAAGAGAGGCCAAGGGTCAATTGTTTGTACATTTCAGTTCACTGGACTTGGCATCAAGGTCGAGTCAAGCCCTCACACACAATTCTGCACGTGTGCTGACTTCATCACCCCACCCCAAAATCTCAAGCTTCATAAAAAAATGTTAATCCGTATGGCAGGGAAGATAGCCTTACACAATGCTAGGTAGTGTAGCACCCAGCCAACATGGTGTCGTTGTTCAAGTGGCAGGCTAGGATCTCAGAGAACGAGGTTCGAATCCCCACTGTTTCCCCACAGTGGCTAGATGCCACAGGTTAGCCCATAAGAAGGGCCCACTGGCAACAGCCCTCATCTGGTGCTCCACCACAGCATCTGATGATGGGAAACATTCTGTTTGTGAACCTGAAGGTTCCACTTGGATAAAGTGGAGAACAGACAATGACGGACCTGGCTTCCACACATTTGCCCAGCCCAACTTTTAAATCATCTTAACCAGTGGGTCTCACTACATCTTGAGGTGGTGAGTTCCACAAGCCAACAGCTTGCTGTTAGAAGCAATACTTCCTTTAATCTACTGCCAATTGGTTTCACAGGGCTCCCCCCTCCCCCATGTTTTAGTATTATGGGAGAGGGAGAAAAAAAATCTTCTCTGTCCATTTTCTCAGCACCGCACATAATCCCAGAGACCACCATGGCTCCTTATTTCTGTCCCATGTGGTGATAATCTTCATCAGTGTTCTCATGTAAATGCATATGTTCTCGTCGCTGTTGGGTACAAGAGGCAAGGCCACCTAGACAGGCAATGGGCCAAGCAAAGGACAGGACCTTGATTTGCCTCTTTGAAATGTCAGGTGGCTGCTTCAGGTGACCTTGCAGGTTCTTCTGCAGCAGTAGACAGAAAGAGCCATTGTAGTGGTCAGTGTGCTGAACTATGACCAGAAAGCCTTGGCTTCAAATCCTCCCCCTCTGCTATGACAGTCACTGAGCCATTTACTCACTTAGCCTAGCCACACAGGGCTGTCAACAGGATAAAACTTGGGGGCGGGGGCACTATGCAGGTTGCCCTGAGCTTCTTGGAAAATTGGGATGAAAATCTAACACAAAATAAACAAGGGAAAAAGCTTCCGCATGTCAATGCCATCTTGCAAATCTTAATGACACCTGGGCAAAGGAATGACATAAGAAGATAAGAAAGGCCATGCTGGATCAGACCAAGGTCCATCAAGTCCAGCAGTCTGTTCACACAGTGGCCAACCAGGTGCTTCTAGGAAGCCCCCAAACAAGACAACTGCAGCAGCATTGTCCTGCCTGTGTTCCAAAGCACCTACTACAATAGGCATGCTCATCTGATCCTGGAGAGAACAGGTCTGCATCATGACTAGTATCCATTTTTGCTAGTAGCCATGAATACCCCTCTCCTCCATGAACATATCCACTCCTCTCTTAAAGCCTTCCAAGTTGCCAGCCATCACCACATCCTGGGGCAGGGAGTTCCACAGTTTACCTATGACAGCAGGTCAGATGCTGCAGGAAATGCACAGAAAGGACAGGCGGTGGCCGACAGAAAGGGGGGAGGAGTGTCCTGGAAAGTGGCCAAACTCACAAAAATATGGCAGGAAGGGAGCAGATAGGCTTTAACAGCATAAATCTCTTTTGGAATTTTTGCACATGTCATTAATAAGGCTCCTCTTCAAGCCAGGTGAGGTTCCACAAAGAAAGGGCAAATGTGAATCAGGATCATCATGGCACAACCCAAGCCAGAATGTCTCCCTCAGCATCATACCTCCTTCCTCTTCTTCTTGCCAATATTGTGCATCTGTGTAGAAGACGAGCCCGGAGCCTCCCTTCTCCCACTTCAGTTCGATCTCCTCCTCATATAGACGCTCTTTTGCGCGCTCCTGGCTTGTGACGTCCTCATGCAAAGCCTCGTGCCGTTCCCACTCTTCGCATCTATCATCATCCTATGAAATTGGGGGGGTGAAGGGGCAGAAACAGATGAATGACAGAGGGGTTTGTTCTAATCACCATTACTCATTTCCACTCTGACTGTTCTGAGCTCTGGAAAAACCACTGGGACAAGCTCACTGCTAAGACGCCACCCCACACCCCAGCAAATTTCTGCACAGGGGGCATCAGCAGCAGGTCATGATTTTGTGAACTACTCCCCCCCCCTTTCAGAGTATATAGAGTATTGCCAACTGGATTTCCTTTATCAGGCAACCCAAAAATTGCTTTCAAACAGGGTCAAGAACATCCTGTGTTCAAAGAAAAAAACCCTAAATATTCTCTTGGTTCAGGTATTCTAAGACCTTCTCCAAGTGTCACAGCCACACTCTTTCATCTTAACTTTCCTCACAGGGTGGTTGTGAGAAATGAAGGGGGAGAACCATATATGCTCCTTCAATGAAGCAGGGGGGGGGTAGGAAGATGTCCTTTTATTTACATCATTTATCCAACTCTTCTCCCCAATGGGCCCCCAAAGCAGCTGTCATCATTCTCCCTTCCTCCATTTTATCCTCACAACAACCTGTGAGGTAGGTTAGGCTGAAAGTATGTGACTGGCCCAAGGTCACCCAGTGAGCTTCCATGGCACGAGTGGGGATTTGAACAGGGGTCTCCCAGATCCTAGTCCAACACTCTAACCACTGCACCATGCTCACTCTCTGATAGATGATAGATTGATGGGTGTCCTCAAGTCAATCATCTGGCAGGCAGTGTGAAAAGCTGATGGAGATCTTCAGAAGCCATTTAGCCAGCAATTATGGAATAATGAAGCTGGGTGATTAAAGCAGATTTCAGAACTGTGAAAATGGGGCCACAGCTCAGTGGTAGACCATCTGCTTTGCACACAAAGTCCCAAGTTCAAGCCCTAGCATTACTAATTGAAAGGACCAGCTGACAGGAAAGACCTCTAACTGAGATACTGCCAAGAAAAGAAACTACTTACTTCATCCAAATGACAGTTGTCTTCTGCTGCTTCCTTCTCCAGATCTTCCCAGTCTCTGTCTTCCTTGACATCTTTTACAGTTGTGCTCCCTACTGGTAGCAGGGGCTCCCCTTCTGTTATCTCCTCTCCAGTAGCTGTGTAAACCCGCTCCTCCTCTACAACAGTTTCAGTTTCTTCATATGTAAATGGCACATTTCCATATCTGCGAGAGGAGCCAGTCTTGGGGAACTGCAACTGCAGCTTCCTGATGGCACGGGAAGGCATGCGACAAGCATTGATAAGTTCCAAAAAGACTCTCAAAGGGGTACCCACATTCCCATAGGGCATAAATGCAGGAGGGTTCAACTCAGGCAGCTGTTTTAAATCATCCTCAGTAAAAGTTTCACTCGAGGCTTTCTTGTGGAGCTCCTTTTTTGTTTTATATGGAACTGAGCTGACATCTATGAGAAAATATACAACTGGATGACTAAGAAAACAGGGTGACAAAATAAAAAGACATCACTTTCCAAAATAAGTTCTACACTATAGTTTTGTAATTTAACACATCACACACCTCCAGTTTAAATGTCCCCGGGTAACTTTCATAATGTGACTAAACAAGGTTTTATATTTTATAAAGCAGATAAGAAGAGCTGGAAGGACTTTGTATACCACACTGCTCTTCTGTAGGGATAGCATATGGTTCACCTCTCCTCCATTTTATCATCCTAGGCCTGTGAGGAAAGAGTGGCTGGAACACAGTCCATGAAATACCAATTATTATGGCCAACCCACAATACATAGCAAGTGTGCAAACTTTCATGTTCCCCATAACTTTTCATCAAACCAGATGTTACAAACTAAAACAGAGGGGGGAAATTAGTTTTTTCAGATCATCATGATCTTTAGACCAGGATATAATACAACTTCTGGCACACAAAAATTACACACTGTCTTGTGTCATTAGGTTAGTCCCAACAAAATATTTATTTATGTGATTCATACCGTACCCTTTCCTGGCAAAAGCAGGCTCAGGGTGGCTAACAACACATAACACACACACACACAGTGTATAAAGTTAAGTTCTGTGACAGAGAACTAAAATAGGCATGATAGCATTTGTCCAAGTATACATGCACTTCAAACCTGAGTCAGCCTACTCATGCGCAGAAGAAGCATGCCAGTAACCATCTGCCCTTAATACGGCATCCTATTAAGTAGACTCGTGATGCACTTGGCACACTTAGACTGCATCCACGTAGCACTGAACAACATGCTATCATTATACTACAACAATCATTCCCGTCTGGATTCCGACAAAAGAATTCCGCAGTGTAAGAGAGCCAGCATGGTGCAGTGAACAGGGTGCCACATCAGGATCTGGGAGCCCCTGGCTCAAACTCCCACTCTGCCACAGAAGCTTGCCACGCTGGTTGATCTTGGGGCAATAAGACCAACCTATCTTAGAAGTGCGTCACTGTGAGAACAAAATGCATAGCTTTGTGCGCTGTCTTGAGCTTGGGAGAAAAACAGAATATAAACATCTAAACAAATAAAGGAAACCTAAACTCTCCCAGTGGCTCCCTTCTTCCTCATCCGCCCTATCAATACCTTCGTCCAGGGAAACGCGAACCCTCCGAATGAGGCAGCGGCCGGGCAGCGTCTCCCCCTGTGAGTCGATCCAGCGCTTCCCCGAATACATGCGGCCCAAACGGCAGGCCCACCCGGGCTGCACCGCCACCAGGCAGCAACAGGTCGGCCCGGGGCTTAGCCCGTCTCCGCGCTCCGGCCGGTGCCGGTAATGGAAGCGGAGGAAGGCGCCGGCCTCGACGGCCTGGCTGAAGTAGGCACGGAGATCGGCGGAGCGAAGCTGGGCCGGAATGCGGCTCACCAGGCAATACCGGCCTTCAGTCTGGAGGGAGAGAGGACAAGAGCTGGGCGCCGCCATCTTGAAACTGCTAGAAGACTGGTCACGTGACACTCTGAACGTCGGCGGGCACTTGCGTCATGGGAGAGCAGTAACGTCCTCACGCAACAGCTCTTTACGCGTTATGTTCCCTTCCCTAACGCGCTCTAACCATAGAGAGGTAAGAAGCCGAGAGCAGGTGTGTGGGCTCGTCACGTGGGTGAGAGGACAAACAGGCGAGGCGATGAAACAGCGCCCCCTAGCCATAAAAGTTTTTTGGTAAATAGCCGTATTGGCCCTCCGTTAGGGTTGCTAGCTCAGGGTTGGGAAATACCTGGAGATTTTGGGGGCGGAGCCTGAGGAGGGCGGGGTTTGGGGAGAGGAGGGACTTCAATGCCATATAGTCCAATGGCCAAAGCGGCCATTATCTCCAGGGGAGCTGATCTCTATCGGCTGGAGACCAGTTGTAATAGCAGGAGATCTCCAGCTAGTACCTGGGGGTTTAATACAAAAAAATCACCTGTACTGTACGGTAATAAGCTGGAGAAGAAACAGTACTCAACTCTATATGCAAAAATATCAAATGTGTGAATATACATACAAATGTGTGAATATACAATACAGTGAATATAACAGTGAAGTGCTAACAAAAACTTATAAACAACCTAAACAAAAATAAACATGAAACATAAGGTTTCATTTCAATTGAGTCCAAACGACTTCTAGATGTTGTAAAGTCTTATTTATAGTCCGTTAGAACTTGCATGTATCTTGATGCTTAATTTTCAAAAGATCAAGTGGAATCTTGATTCCTTGGAAGAGGAAGGTAAAGGTAGGAAAACGTCTTCCGGAATTTTTAAAAAATGTTTTTCGCAATTGATGCTTCTTCAGCCTGTGAAATAGAAGTTCAAAGGCACCAAACTAAGGGCTGCAGCTTTCCTTGTCAGTGTTCTTGGACTCAATTGAAGAACCTTATGTCTCATGTTTATTTTTGTTTAGGTTAGAGTCCAGTAGCTCCTTAAAGACTAACAAAAATATTTTCTGGTAGGGTATGAGCTTTCGTGAGCCACAGCTCACTTCTTCAGATCCAAAGCGGCCATTTTCTCCAGGTGAACTGATCGCTATCAGCTGGAGATCAGTTATAATAGCAGAAGATCTCCAGCTAGTACCTGGTGGTTGGCAACCCTACCTACTGTCTTTTTAAATCTTGTACCTTCATGCCTGATGAAGAGTCCTGGTCGGTGTGAAAGTGCGCACAGTGTTTTGTGCTAATTTGGTTGGCCCAATAAAAGGTATTGCATGGATTTTGTACTTGTTTTTGAAAACGGAGACTGTAATCCTTGTTTACATTTCCAGTCTATGCTACATTTAAATTTGCAGGGGTTTGTTTAAACCAGGGGTGGGGAACGTCAGGCCTGGGGGCCGTTCAAGGCCCGCGAAATCATTTGGTCTGGCCCTTTGTGGGTGCTGGCAGATCTCTAGCTCAGAAGGGTCAAAGACTGGTGATCCACCCCATCCCGCAGACAGGAATAGCCTCTATCCAAGGCAGATGTGAGTTTTGCTGAGAAAAGGAACTCTTTTTCCCCCTTGCAGAAGAGTTGTTAGCTATGGAGCTGCTAGGACCGCCCAAGAAACTGTGTTAACCCTTTCCCACCTGGGCCATGGAGAAACGTATTCCCTCTGTACTACAAGAGGGCTGGGGGCGGAAGTGGCAACAATGGAGGGGTTAAAGGGGGCAGGGCCAGAATGTGCTGGGCAGGGGAGTTCTTAGCCAGTGTGTCCTCATTTCATCCCTGCAGGTGGAGGTAGCAGGAGCCGGCTGTAGAATCTGGCCCCGACCATGCGGAGCAGGAGCAACAGACCATCCTGTGCCACCAGGTGGGCAAATGTGCCACTGGTTGGATGCCTGCCTGCTTGACCATGCGGGTGGGTCATCTGGGGCTTGGTCGGCTAATTTTTAAGTTGATAATTTTGTGTGGCCCGCGAATGATGCTATACATATCCAAATGGCCCTTGGCGGGGAAAAGGTTCCCCACCCCTGGTTTAAACCATAGTGATTCCAGAAACAAGAGCGCTCATAGAAAACATGGCTGGTGGCGGTGGATTTACCAGAAGTTTGTGCTGTGGGCCCCTCGAGTTCTTTTCAAGCTCTGTGTTCTGTTCCGGCTGTTGATGTCATGCTGTTAATGTATTTATTAATTTGTATTTATTGGTTGTTAGCTGCATTGAGCCTGACTTTGGTTGGGAAAGGTGGGACAGAAGTCACCATCATTATCATCATCATCATCAGCAGCATAAAATATAAGATTTGGGGGCTACGTTTCTATGGGGTCCTAGCATCTAGGGTTGCAAACTGGATTGGATAAAAATATATAACAGCATGAGCCATTTTCCAAATTGCAAAACATTTTATTTGTTTTTTTAAAAAAATAATAACTTAACGCATATTTTATTGCTACATACAAATCACAGAAAAGTACTCACTCACAAAATGTTGACATCAGAAGTCAGGGTAAAGAAAGGTTTGTGTAGTGAACAACAGCGCTGCTAACTGGGGAGGGGGGAATCCACCCCCCACTGGGCAACACATTTTTACAATGGAGTCAGAGAAAACAAAGGCCCAGGTCAGAGAATGTTTTTCTGTGATGAAGATCAGATCAAAGCAACCCAGGTTTCCTTCCCTAGCAGTTTATAACGTCATTTCAAGCAACTGTTGAATATTTCAGATTGAGCTCACAGGAGCTCCAGATTTCTTTCTTGGGGGACATCTGTGTGCTGCCTTGGAACTCAGCCTCAGTAAGAAAGATGCATTGGCTAGCCCTTGGCATGTTGAGAACCTGGATTGTTTCCCTGATGCTGCTGGAAAGTATGTATGGGGACACAGCTGGGTGGGAAGTAGGGTTGCCAGGTCCCTCTTTGCCACCAATGGGTGGTTTTTGGGGTGGAGCCTGGGGAGGGTGGGGTTTGGGGAAGGGAAGGGACTTCAATGCCATAGAGTCCAATTGCCAAAAGCAGCCCTTTTCTCCAGGTGAACTGATCTCTATCGGCTGGAGATCAGTTGTAATAGCAGGAGATCTCCAGCTAGTATCTGGAGTTTGGCAACCCTAGTGGGAAGGGTGTTCTGGAGATGCTTATGGGCAGTTTTTGTTTCACTACGCCCAACAAAGTAGTCCCAACCAGAGTACCTGTTTCATGGTGGGTTAGCCTTCTTATACACAATAAATCACTTTCGGCACGTAATGCAGCAATAGCACACCTCAGAATGAACACTTTTGTTTCCACTGACTTTGGCAGGGACCGAGTTTTTGAAGATCAGAAGTCAGGAAGGGTTTTTTTTAAACACCCCAATATCTTTTACATTTTTAAAAAACTTTTTTCTTGTGCTGAAACTTCCTGAGGTGTGAGAGTTGACGACATATCTAAACCGCAGAGTCAAGCTGGTAAAATGGGAGCCGCTTTCACTGGAGAATTCTGGCAACTGTAGTTCTGTGAAGAGGGGTAAAGAAGATGTCCAACAGAATGTGCAACAACCTCACCAAACTACAATTCCCAGGATCCTCTTTGGGGGAGTGGGGAGCTGTGTGTGTGTGTAAAGTGCTGTCGAGTCACAGCAGACCTATGGCGGCCCAGTAGGGTTTTCAAAGCAAGAGACGAACAGAGGTGGTTTGCCATTTCCTTCCTCTGCGTAGTGACCCTAGTAAACTGGAATACAAAGTATTACCTACAGGTAAACTGGAATACAAAGGGACAGACATTTGCAATGCATCCTTGTAGCTTGGCTCTGCCAGCTTGCGTTGAACAAGGATAGCTTTGTATGGTGCCCATACTTCACATCTGATGACACTGGCAAAAGATTCTAAGTCAGCTTGCAACGCCAGGGCGGAAGAAGAAGAGTTGGGTTTTATATGCCAACTTTCTCTACCACTTAAGGAAGAATCAAACTGGTTTACAATCACCTTCCCTTCCCCTCCCCACAACAGACACCCTGTGAGGTAGGTGGGGCTGAGAGAGCTCTAAGAGAACTGTGACTAGCCCAAGGTCACCCAGCTGGCTTCAGGTGTAGGATTTGGGAAACAAATCCAGTTCACCAGATTAGCCTCTGCTGCTCATGTGGAGGAGCGGGGAATCAAACCCAGTTCTCCAGATCAGACTCCACTCCTCCAAACCACTGCTCTTAACCACTACACCACACTGGCTCTCTACACAGCAGTTATTACCCGTATATATAGCAACATAACAGAGGAGCACAGAACTGGGTTGATAGTTGCCTTGTGCGCATCTACAAGACAGTTGTGATTAAGATCTACTGTTCGTTCCATTCCCAAATTGCACGGCCTCTGGGCGTGAAGCACAAGGGCCCAGCGTGTTGCGGGAAAGCCCCAAAGCCAATCTTACTCAAGGTGTCGTGGCCAACAGACCTATTTCATCACCAGCATTTCTGTAAGCAGCTGCAGAATGTCTGTGTTGCCAATCACTGGCTGGAAGAAAAGGTCAGTAATGAGAGGAGGAGGGATGGATTTCAGGGTGGAAGCAATCAGCAGGACGCGAGCAAAGCGGTCTTTGTCCTCCAGATGGAAAAGCGCCAGGACTTCTTGGAGCGCTCTCTGGGCTTCGCGCTGGAGGCTCTCGATGTAAGCGGAGGCCTTGAGACCAGGCACGTCTGGCAGAAGAGAGAGAAGAAGTCCAGCTGAATCAGGGACTCAAGTAACGTTTCAAATCGTTCAAACCTTTGGATGTTGGAAACAAACAAGCTGCAAGATGCATTCAAACGTACTCCATTTGCCCTAACGTAACACCTCCCCCCCCGGGAGTAAGCCCCATTGTATAGACTTGAGTAGGATCCTGAGTAGACCTACTTACGATTGCTCCCAGGATGTGGTGGACATGGGCCCTTCAGCAACCAAAAGGGTTTATCTGTGTTGACATTCTGAGGAAGGTGTCTTCGTATTTTATAACCTCAACCTGTCTGCCTCTGGTTTGGATCAGGATTGTGTGGGAAGGGGTTTAACCCTTCCACCTCCACATGTCTTCATTAATTAAAGCCAGCCCTCCTTGCTGTGTTATTAATCCATTAAAAGGATACACCCAAACATGGCTACCTGTCTTTTTCTTTCTTTAAAGAGCTATAATAGTGTAGTGAGCCCAGTTTCAACGGGGACTCAAGGTGGCTTAAAGCAATGTTCCCTGTCCTCTATTTTATCTTCAAAAGAATAACTCTGTGAAGTAGGGTAGGCTTAGAGAGATATGTTTCTCCGTGAGCATGCCCCAGACCTCACCAGGCGACCGCAGTTGCACTCAGCGATACACATGTCCCTCACGTGGCTCTGGAAGACTGGCTTTCTTCCCAGCAATGGTAGTTCTGGGATGATACAGGATGACTTCCTCTGTTTTGGGGGTTGGGGAGGGCATTTAAGGGAAAGCACGTTTGGGGCCCCGTGGCGCAGAGTGTTAAGCTGCAGTACTGCAGTCAAAAGCTCTGCTCACGACCTGAGTTCGATCCCGACGGAAGTCGGTTTCAGGTAGCCGGTTCAAGGTTGACTCAGCCTCCCATCCTTCCGAGGTCGGTGAAATGAGTACCCAGCTTGCTAGGAGTAAAGGGAAGATGACTGGGGAAGGCTCTGGCAAACCACCCTGCAAACAAAGTCTGCTTTGGAAATGTTGGGATGTGACATCACCCCATGGGTCAGGAATGACCCGGTGCTTGCACAGGGGACCTTTACCTTTTTATGTTTGGGGCAGTATACGTTTTCTTCTTTTCCTCCAATTTGGCCCTATAGTTTGAAAGCTAGTGATGCTAGTATAAGGCTAGCAAGTCTAGCTTTATAAGTGGTTTGGATGGGAGACCCACCGCCACCACCCTGGAATCATACAGAAACTCTGAACAGTGAAACCATTTAGGAGGCATCTTCATTCCCTTGCTGACACCAAAAGCAGTAAAAAATGAAGTGTGTACCCCTCAGGCAAAAGGTGCATGTGTTTGATTCATATATTACATACTACACATGTTGGCTCTCACATCCCCACCCTGTGTAATATTCAGACATGAGTTGTGGGGACCTGATTTGGATTGGACCCATAGCGCGCATGGAACGGGTCATGCTGCTATAAAATACTTGGAGGAAGGGCGGATTAAAATGAGATAGGCAGCTAGATGGACTCTTGCTCTATGGTATACTTCTAATTTCAGCAACTTTGAAACTTTAGAATACAAACAGTACTGGAAAGCAACTTGTATCTACTTGTAATTACTAAATATGGGAACATACTACAGGAGAAAAATAATATTAATTATCTAAACTATCTTGTTCAGAGTTTTGATTCATTTCAGCATTTCATGACCACTAATGATTCAACCATCCACGAACGTTGGGTGGCACATTGGGGGATCTGCAGTGAGAGGGGAGTATCAGCAGAAATTATTGCTCTGGCTTGTGAAGAGTTAAAGCACCATTAATTAAGACATTTATATCCTGTGTGGTAGGTTAGGCTGCCTGTGTGTGACTGGCCCAAGATCACCCAGTGAGCTTCCACCGGAGAGCGGGGATTCGAACTTGGCTCTCCTAGATCCTAGTCAGACATCCTAACAACTACACCATGCTGGTTCTTGACGGTTTCAGATCTGTACAGCTGAATACATGAAACCGCAGATCACAACAGCCACTTGGCCAGTCTAAATGTGGGGTGTGAATCAAAAACTCTTGGAACTGTATGAATGTGCCTCAAGAAAGAACAGCAGCCCTGAGTTTTTGCAGTCTGTGGGAGCTGAAGCAAAAGGGATGCTGCAGTTACTTTGAAACTGGTACCACCTGCTGTGTGCTTGTTTCTGCACACCCACTTGGTATCTGCTTATTGGAACATGGGCATATTCTAAGCATACCACAAGCCTCCAGAACTCTCCCCTCTGCAAGTAATTCTCTCTGTTCCTGTTGGCAGCAGAGGATAGGACTCGCAATAATGGGTTTAAATTGTGGTCGGAAAGGTATTGGCTGGATATTAGGATATTTTTTTTACAGTAAGAGTTGTTCAACGGTGGAATCAGCTACCTAGGGAGATGATGAGCTCCCCCTCACTGGCAGTCTTTAAGCAGAGGCTGGACAAACACTTGTCAGGGATGGGCTGTGGCTCAGTGGTAGAGCCTCTGCTTGGCACGCAGAAGGTCCCAGGTTCAATCCCTGGAATCTCCAGTTAAAGGGGCTAGGCAAGTAGGTGATTTGAAAGACCCCTGCCCGAGACCCTGGAGAGCCGCTGCCGGTCTGAGTAGACAATACTGACTTTGATGGATCAAGGGTCTGATTCAGTATAAGGCAGATTCATGTGTTCAGGGATGCTCTAGACCAGTGATGGTGAACCTTTTAGAGACCGAGTGCCCAAACTGCAACCGAAAACCCACTTATTTATCGCCGAGTGCCAATGCGGCAATTTAACCTGAATACCACACCCAGAGGGGGCCCAGAGGGAGAGGCTAGGGTTGCCAAGTTCCTCTTCGGCATGAGTGGGAGATTTTTGGGATGGCGCCTGAGGAGGGTGGGGTTTGGGGAAGGACTTCAGTGCCATAGAGTCCAATTGCCAAAGTGGCAATTTTTTCCAGGGGAACTGATCTCTATTAGTTGGCGATCACTTGTAATAGCAGGAGATCTCCAGCTAGTACCTGGAGACTGGCAACTAGTTCCTTAGTGTTTTCTCTCTACATATCAAGACAAATGGAAAGGTGTTTGGAGGATGGCTTGTGGACACTTCAAAGGTGGAATAGGACTGCACGTCCCTCCACCCGCACAGACCCAGAGGGAGCCGGAGAGGCCGCTGGAGGGAAAGAAGGAAGGAAAGAAGGGAAGGTAGGGGGAAAGGGAAGGAAGGGAGGGAGAGAAAGAAAGAAAGAAAAAGAGAAAGGGAGAAAGAAATGGAGCGAGGGAGAGAAAGAAAAGTAGCGAAAGAAAAGGACAGAGGGAGACAGAGAAAGAAAGAGGCCATTTATGCATGGGAGGTTTTGCCTTGGATTTGCCACTCTCCAGATGCACATTTTCCCCATCCGGATTCACAAAACTCTGCATGGGGACTTACTGATGAGTTTTGAGAATTTGGATGGGGAAAATGTGCATCTACAGAGCGGCAAATCCAAGGCAAAACATCCCATGCATGAATGGCCAGAGACCGGAAAGCCTTCCCGCTTCTCTCTCTCTCTCTCTCTCTCTCTCTCTCTCACACACACACAAGCCCCCCTCCTCCCTCAGCCCGCAGCAGAGAAGGGGCGCGCGCACGCAGAACAGCCCACAGCGCACGGGTGCCGGGAGACCCTTCCCTTCCTGCGGAGGCTCGGCATCCTGCCCCACTGACAGCTGCCCCTGCCCAGCCGGGCCCACTACCAGCGAGGGAGGGGAAGGAGGCGCCCCAGAGCCTCCGCCTGACCTCCTGCCCCGCGGCTCGCCAGCCACCAGCCCTGCCACTGCGCCCTTCGCCTGTGTACGGGGCTGGGCCTCCCCCCGGGCGCCTCCCACGTGGCCGGGGTGAGCAGCAGCAGAAGGAGGATCCCCCACCCGGCTGGGCCTCGCCGCCACCCGCCTCCACCCACCCCTTTCAGAGTGGAGCTCCGGCGGAAAGGAGGCCCGTCTGGCGCAGAGGGAAGGAAGGAGGGAGGGAGCCCAGCCTAGCTCAGCGCCCCTCTCTGCCTGCCTGGCTTGCCCAGGCCCCTAAGCCCCCCGCCCGGAGGGGATCTCCCACCCGGTCTGCCTGCCCCAAGGGGGGGATGCGGTGAGAGGCGAGCAAAGTGGGGCAGAGGGCGCCTCCTTCACGCCACCGGCCAGCCACGCCCCTCCGCCCGTACAGGCCCAGAGGGCACCGGAGAAGCCGCCAGCCATGCCGAGTGTGGGCGCCCGGCTTCTGTTCCCCGCTCTCCCACCCGCCTGGCTGGCCGCGCACGCTCCCTCCAGCGGCAGCTTCTGTGGGAGAGTCTGGGGGCCACCGCCAGTGATGTCGGAGGTTCCCCACCCCTGGGCTACAGCCTCACCCATCTGGAGAAGGGCAGAGCCGGAAAGGCCAGAGGCTTCGAGGAACCGCGCGTGCCGGCAGGGAGGGCTACGCGTGCCGGAAGTGGCACGCGTGCCATAGGTTCGCCAACACGGCTCTAGACTGATCCTGCATTAAGCAGGGGGTTGGACTAGATGGCCTGTACGGCCCCTTCCAGCTCTATGATTCTAAGAAACCAAGGAGCTGTGGCTCAGTGGCAGAGCAACTGCTTGGCATACAGAAGGTCCCAGGTTCAATTCCTGGCATCTTCAATTTAAAAAGATCACGTAGTAGGCAATCGGAAAGCCCCATATCCAAGACACTGGGGAGCTGCTGTCAGCCAGTACTGCCTCTGTTAGATTAATGGTCTTTTGATGTGGTTCTGTATAAAACAGCTTTGTGTGTGCAGGAAACTGACTATGTATAGTTAACCTTGGATCTTCCACCACCATCCAGGGAAAGCAGGAGCAGAACACAACATTTTGAAGGCCTTTGAGGGGGCGGTTGCAACCAGGCGCGTCTTACTTGCTAAAGTCTTATGAATGAACCCCTTGAAAAAACAAGTTCCTATTTTTCCCTTCAAGGCTGTGCGCTGCCCCCCCCCCCCCATCCTGTTTGCAAAAGGTTTGTTTTCTAGGAAGACCTGGCACTTACCGGGGTTGAAAAGCATAGCCCCTTTCAGGTAGGCATACTCCTTCGGGCTGAGGTCTAGGCTCCAGAACTCATTCAAGCTGCACTGGAGTCGCTGGACGCTGGCCAGGGTGGGCTGAGCTCTCTGCAGCTCCTGCCTTTCACACTGGCCATCGAGAAGGATCCTCTTGAGCATGCTGGGCGCCGGGGTCTCTATGACCTCAAAGGTCACCATCTCTTGGACCAGGCCGAGGAGGAAAAGGGGAGCCCAACAGCCGTCCAGGAGCAGCAGCTGATCTTCCCAGGGGAGCAGCTGGAAGGAGGGGAGGTTCTTCACAAAGCTGACGGTCTTCACCAAGACGTCCGACGCTGCTCGGCAGGTGACCTGAGGCGCCTGGAGGCAGACGGTGCGGCGTTTCTGGCACAGGCAGCGCCCCTGCGAAGGGCTGCGGCCCTCCCGCCGGTCTCGGCTCAGGAGCGTATAGAGAATGGCGTTCTGGCTCTCCCGGCACTGGCATTTTTCATACTCCATGTCTGCGATGGAGCAGCGAGGCAGTCGCTCGGAGGGCAAATGCTGTGCTCACCCCTGGGAGCAGTGCACGTTTCCCAGTACCGTTGGCTTCGCTGCCCCTTTTGGCTGAGCTCTGCCTTATAAGGCTCCTGTGGGCGAACGAGCCGCCGCCGCCCCCCACCTCCCATCAGCAACCTTGACCTCCCCGCAACCAGCAGCCGTTCATTGAACAACAAGTCAGCCCTGAACCCATTGGCTGGGCCCCCACGTGGCCCTGAGAAGGGTTTTCTCAATGAAGGTGCCAGCCGGGGCCAGGAGACCGGAGGACTTGGCAACCTGCCCTCTCTGGATTGCCCCTTATCAGTATCGACAAAGCCATTACCCCAGGCTGTACCATGGCACCAAGGGCTTCGGGATTGTAATCAGCTTTCAGAAGACGGGCTGGGGTCACTGCCAAGAAGGTTACACACGAACGCGGCAGCCCAGCAGCAAAACAGCTCATAAAACTCTAGCCTTGGGAAGAGCAAACTGGAAGTCCAGTTATCAGCAAATTGTTTGTTTAATGCAGACGGTTGCTTTTTGCTGATAATGAAGGGTGGGGGGACACAGTGAAATGGCACCCAGTCAGCAGCGTGGTGTAGCGGCTGGAGGAAACCTTGGGCTGAGTCCCCCTTCTCAGCTGGGCTCTTACTGATTTCAGGGCAGTTGGTCTCCCTGAGCCAAATTCACCTCACAGGGTTGTTGTGAGGACAAAAAAGGGGGAACCACATGCGCTGCCCAGAGCTCCTTGAAGGGAAGGTCACCCATAAGGGGCAGATGGGTTTTGCTGGACTGGATGGAAGGATAGTACCTGAAAGGCTGTCATATAGAGGAGGGTGCCGAGTAGTTTTCTGTTGCCCCAGAAGATCAGACCAGAACCAGTGGGTTTAAATTAAATCAAAAGAGTTTCTGTCTAGACATTAGGAAGAATTTTCTAACAAGTGGAAGAATTTTCCTCAGTGGAACAGGCTTCCTCGGGAGATGGTAAGCTCTCCTTCCCTGGAGGTTTTCAAGCAGAGGCTAGATGGCCGTCTGTCAGAAATGCTGATTCTATGACCTTAGGCAGCTCATGAGAGGGAGGGCATCTTGGCCATCAAGCCCGGTTTTTCTTTTGCCCAGAAGATGGCCCAAAAAATCCTCTAGGATCCCTGGCCAATCTGACCTGGAGGAAAATTGCCTTATCACCCACGACCTTGTTTACACAAGTTGCAGGGGACTCTGGTCCATTAAAGCACATACTGGAATATGTAGTGGTTAAGAGCGGTGGTTTGGAGCGGTGGACTCTGATCTGGAGTACTGGGTTTGATACCCCATTCCTCCACGAGCGGCAGAGGCTAATCTGGTGAACTGAGTTGGTTTCCCCACTACTACACATGAAGCCAGCTGGGTGACCTTGGGCTGGTCACACTCTCTCAGCCCCACCTTCCTCACAGGGCATCTGTTGTGGGGAGGGGAAGGGAAGGTGATTGTAAGCTAGTTTGATTCTTCCTTAAGTGGTAGAGAAAGTCGGCATATAAAAACCAACTCTGCTTCTTCATCATCTTATGAATCCTGAAGACGTAACCAGATCCCTGTTTAGCTTTGCAAATTGCTGCATATCAGTGGCAGGTAAAGGAACAATTACTGGGACCAGTTCAACCACACTTCAGATAACCTGACCCGGGAGCAGGCAAGAACAGGGAACGGAGTTTCCCCTGCAGAGTCCCTGGAAATCCGCCAGTCCGAGTGCTGAGATGCCAAAGCATCTCAGGAATGAGGCACTTCAGGCCTTTTATCTTGAGACAGGAGAAGCCCTCGGCGCAAATCAGCACCTGTCTCATAAAGAAGAGAGAAATTAGGCTGCTGTCCACATGATGCATTCCTTAAATCAGCACCTTTGCTTAGCATGGTGTAGTAGTTAAGAGAGGTGGTTTGGAGCGGTGGACTCTGATCTGGAGAACCAGGCTTGATTCCCCACTCCTCCACATGAGCAGGGGAGAATCAAACCGGCTTACAATTGCCTTCCCTTCCCCTCCCCCCAACAGACACCCTGTGAGGTAGGCGAGGCTGACAAAGCTAAGAGAGCTGTGACTAGCCCAAGGTCACCCAGCCGGCTTCATGCGTAGGAGTGGGGAAACAAATCCAGTTCACCAGATTAGCCTCCGCCGCTCATGTGGAGGAGCGGGGAATCATACCCGGTTCTCCAGATCAGAGTCCACCGCTCCAAACCACCGCTCTTAACCACTACACCATGCTGGCTCGCTAATAAAACCAGTTTGGAAGGGAACCGCTGAGAAAATTCAGTTGCCTTGAGACACCTCACCACCTGCTGTGAGTCAAGGAACAGCAGTCAGGATGACCGGATTTGCAAAGATGAGCGTTGCTATAACAGCAAATAGGACCCTTTCTTGGGTGTCAGCCAGTAAGTATGAGTGGAAAACTGAAGATGTTCAAAGGGTCAGAGGATGACAAGAAAGACAGTTCACACCAACATGCTAGAGTGTGAGGAATAGCCAGAGAGGTAAAGACTTCAAAAGCACGTGACAAGACGCAGAGCTGGCAGCATATTGAAAACCACCAGTTACAAATTTTTGTACAGATTCATACTCTTAAACGTTGGCAGCCTTCACTGAAAGAGACCCTTTATGCTATTCTTGTGACCACTGTTTCGTCACAGGAGTAAAAACAGCAAACACACTTTAAAAACAGAACAGTAAAGGTACAGAGTTTATTTAGTTAACCTTTGAAGCCACCTCAGAAGTATTTGGCACATGGATAATCAGGACACAGGGACACACTGACACCCCATGAAAACATCTCCTTTTATTGTACATGCAGAATACAAGCTGTCTTTTCAGCAACAATGCCCGAAAGGAGAACACACACAAAGCTTCTCACTTGGCATGGCCAATGTGCGGAGGAGAATGTACATCGAACAGTTCCAGCCAGGTAAGCGGCTGGTCTTCGGCAAGCCAGAGAGCCACCTGCCATCTGGTGCGCTCCCACTGACGTAGGGAGAAACCTTTCCCACTTTAAAGCGAGACATAAGCACACTGAGCTGCAATCAAATGTATCTTGAGTCCACCAAGGGTACAGAGAGTGGGTTAACCTCCCCAAACCGATCAGTTATTTAACAGACTTCACCTTAGTTCTAAATCGGAGTTTTGTAAGGCCACACCAACACCGGCATTGTAACAGAAGGTAAGGAAGTCATTTGGACAGCACATCTCTAAAAGAACCTGCAGCAGACATGCGTCATTTGGGCAGCACAGGGCCTTGCCAAAAGAGCTTAGAGACAGCACCGTTTGTAATAAACATCCCAATATACCAGTTTCTGATGTTGCTTCCTCTCCAGACTAAGAAGTTTACTTATACTTTGTCCTGAACTTGACAAATGTTTGCAAGGAATTCTTCCTTTTGTACCCAAGCACATGTGCTTGCAACAAGAGAGGGGTTTACAGAAAACGCTGACAAGCGGATATGAGAATGCTCCCGCTTTCGCTGTCATGCCCAGTGGGAATTTGCGCAGGGGAAGGCACGCACATCACTCCTGCCCAAGTTTTTCTTTGGATGTTACCGTGCGCGCATCACAAGCGTAAGCAGGGGCCACACAAGGGTTCATTTATCAGTCTTCCATCTCAAACTGTTCTCAGTGATGCTGTACTAAGCCAGCATTCTGGAGGGCCATTTGGTTCAGAACGGGAATACGGGAAGGACTGCCAATGGGATGTCTGAGGGAGGCCCTTTAAGGGCAGGGTGGAGAGAGGGCAGGGTGACCAAGATGCTTCCCAAAGTATTTAAATGACTGCCTGACAATACTAGGAAATCAACCTGGCAGTGAGACCTAAATTTCCATCATGAAGCCTCTTTTTCCTAGAATCTTAAAGTGTGGTCTTTCCCTAAGCAAAAACAAGTTTTGGTTCAGATGGCCAACTGATCCTGCTGCTGAAAAACCCAACATCTAAGCGATGTGCTATACTGATAAACCAGTATCGATTTTATTTTTTTATTTTTTTGCACAGACAGTTGACTTGGGAACGATGAGAGCATGACTCAAATTGTATGTCCTATTCAGATTTTATGTATTTTTTTCTTTTTTAAAAAAAGGGTGGTGTAAGGAGTGAGAGGGGACGATCATCTCAGTTGAATTTTGCTTTTGAGAAATCCATTTCTGGATGCTGTTCCATGAATCTGTAAGAACAAGAGAAGCCAACCTTTAGCCAAGAGCTAGAAAGCAAGTCAGGAGGGCCATGTTAAGCAGAAGTCTTGCACAGCCCAAGGGTGGCGCTGTAGTAAGAGTGTTCAAATCCCCAGTCTGCCACCCCCTTTGGACTGGTAATTCCCTTTCAACCTAACCTACCTCACAGCTTTGTGAGGTTAAAACAGGGGTGCAGAAGAACATAAGAAAAGCCATGCTGGATCAGTCCAAGGCCCATCAAGTCCAGCAGTCTGTTCACACAGTGGCCAACCAGGTGCCTCTAGGAAACCCACGAACAAGATGACTGCAGCAGCATTTATCCTGCCTGTGTTCCAAAGCACCTAATATAATAGGCATACTCCTCTGATAGCAGAGAGAATAGGTATGCATCATGACTAGTAGCTATGGATAGCCCTCTCCTCCATGAACATGTCCACTCCCCTCTTAAAGCCTTCCAAGGTGGCAGCCATCACCTCATCCTGGGGCAGGGAGTTCCACAATTTAACTATGCGTTGTGTGAAGAAATACTTCCTTTTATCTGTTTAGAATCTCTCACCCTCCAGCTTCAGCAATGACCCAGTATTATGAGAGGAGAAAAGCTTCTCCCTGTACACTCTCTCCATACCATGCATAATTTTATAGACCTCTATCATGTCTACCCTTAACTGCCTTCTTTCCAAACTAAACAGCCCTAAGCATTTTAACCGGTCCTCATAGGGCAGTTGCTGTAGCCCCCTGATCATTTTGATTGCTCTTTTTTGCACCTTCTCAAGCTCTGCAATATCCTTTTTTAGATGTGGTGACCAGAACTCTACACAGTATTCCAAGTGTGGTCTCACCATAGATTTGTACAAGGGCAGTATGATAGCAGCAGTTTTATTCTCTATTCCAAATTCCTTGTGGCCACCATGGAATTTGCTTTTTTCACAGCAGCCACACAGCATCAGTGTATATGTGAAGTTGGGATTTTTTGCCCCAATATGCATCACTTTACACCTGCTCACATTGACTCTCATTTGCCATTTTAATGCCCATTCCTCAAGCTTGAAGAGATCCTTTTGGAGCTCTTCACAGTCCAGTTTTGTTTTAACTACCCTAAATAATTTGGTGTCATCTGCAAACTTGGCCACCTCGCTGTTTACCGCCAACTTCAGGTCATTGATGAACAGGTTGAAAAGCACCGGTCCCAACACAGATCCCTGAGGGACCCCACTGCTCACATCCAGCCATTGGGAGAACTGACCATTGATTCCTACTCGCTGCTTCCTGTTTTTCAACCAGCTCTCAATCCATAAGAGGACTTCCATGACTATGTAGTTTGCTTAGCAGTCTTTGGTGGGGGACTTTGTCAAAAGCCTTTTGGAAATCCAAATATACAATGTCTACAGGCTGGGTGAGAAGACAATGTGAAGTGTTCTGAGCACCTTGAAGGAAGGATATGGTGTTTTTTTTTAAATGTCAACTACACAACTGGAAGTCAAAGACTTCATAACTGGTGAAGAGTTCTACCAAAACATTCAGGAAGACCAATTAGTTTGTGGGACAGATGTGACCTCCCTAGCCGTTTTTCACAGCTTTTTTCAGGATGAAAAACAAATTGACCCCAGACTTTAACACCCTATCTCTTGTTTGGGGGTTTTGTTTGTAATGCTATAACTTAGCACACTGGGAAACACTTATAGCAAGAATGAACTGACTTTATTATGCTGCTGACCATCTCCAGCTGCCAGGTCACATGAACACATGAAGCTGACTTCTACTGCATCAGACCCTTGGCCCATCAAAGTCAGTATTGTCTACTCAGACCGGCAGCAGCTCTCTAGGGTCTCAGGCAGACGTCTTTCACATCACCTGCTTGCCTAGTCTCTTTAACTGGAGAGGCCAGGGATTGAACCTGGGACCTTCTGCATGCCAAACAGAGGCTCTACCACTGAGCCACGGCCCCCTCCTCCAATCAGTGACTGGAAGAACAGTGAACAGGAGGACAAAAGAATGTTTGCTTTCTTCATTTATACCCCGCCCTTATCTTCCGCGGGGACCCAAAACAGGTTACGTCTCTTAGTTTACCCTCCTCTAGTTTGCCCTCACAACATCCCTGTGAGGTAGGTGAGTCTGAGAGGGTGTGACTGGCCCAGGGTCACCCAGCAAGAGTCCATGGTAGAGTGGGGATCTGAACCTGGGACTACCAGATCCTTGTCTGAAGAAGAAGAGCTGGTTTTTATATGCCGACTTTCTCCACCACTTAAGAGAGACTCAAACCAGCTGACAATCCCCTTCCCTTCCCCTCCCCACAACAGACACCCTGTGAGGTAGGTGGGGCTGAGAGAGCTCGAAGAGAGCTGTGACTAGCCCAAGGTCACTCAGTTGGCTTTGTGTGGAGGAGTGGGGAAATCAACCCGGTTCACTAGATTAGCCTCCGCCACTCATGTGGAGGAGTGGGGAAACAAACCTGGTTCTCCAGATCAGACTCCGCCGCTCCAAACCACCGCTCTTAACCACTGCACCATGCTGGCTCTATAACTGCTTCACTAAGCTGGTTCATTCAGCCACTCAAACCACTGCAAAACAACCACCCTCCGTTCCTGGGGTTCAATGGCAGAAGGTTTGCTTTGCATTTTGGAAGGTCCCAAGCTGCTGCCCGTCATACTCGACAACCTTGCTCTTGACAGATCAATGGCCTAACTCGGTAAAAAAGGCACCTTTGTGTGTTTTGTAGGTCACAGGTCTCCTTACTATCGGTGGAGCTGTGCAGAGATCAAGCCTGCGCAGCCAATCAATTTCTCTCCCTAGTAATATCAGTATAAAAAAATCACCAGAGTTACTGCTACGGCTGTAAATGAGCAATGAGAAATTAATCAAATATGCCCTTGGGAACTATTAGCTCTTGGTCAGACACGTAGCACCTGGCTCATTAGTAGCAGGACTCCAGTCCATGCAGACATCGTTTCTGTTTGTGCAGTTAAAAGGGATAATGACCAGAGAAGGCTTTTGGAGATAACCGAGGAACGAAGTTAATCCTCAGAACTTCCTGGTAGATCCACTTTGATTTTTGTCTCCCTTGCCATCAAGATCACATCTGGAGTACTGTTCATTTATGTTATGGTACAATCCTATACAGATCACGATGGGTAGCCGTGTTAGTCTGTCACTAGCATTAGTAAAGAGCAAGAGTCCAGTAGCGCCTTAAAGAGTAACAAAATTTCTGGCAGGGTATGAGCTTTCGAGAGGCTCACAAAAGCTCATACCCTGCCAGAAATTTTGTTAGTCTTTAAGGTGCTACTGGACTCTTGCTCTTTTCTAACCCTACACAGGAGAGCCTTGAGGCGCAGAGTGGTAAGCTGCAGTACTGCAGCCCAAGCTCTGCTCACGACCTGAGTTCGATCCCGACAGGAGTCAGTTTCAGGTAGCCGGCTCAAGGTTGACTCAGCCTTCCGAGGTCGGTAAAATTAATACCCAGCTTGCTGGGGGTCAAGGGAAGATGACTGGGGAAGGCACTGGCAAACGACCTTGTAAAACAAAGTATGCCTAGTAAACATCAGGATGTGACGTCACCTCATGGGTCAGGAATGACCCAGTGCTTTCACAGGAGGCCTTTACCTTTTTAAGTACAGAAAAATAAAACAAAAAAGTGTATTTAACATGTGACCTTGTTAAAGAGAGAGGTCATCCTCACTAAACTATTAACTAGATAATTAGGGGTCTTTTCTTCTGGCATCTGAAGAGTCATGTCCAGGATGGATGGTGGTAGCCAAAGAAATACGTTTTTTTAGAGCTAACATTACAGACTAAACCAGCCTCCTTACCATTTCCGGAAAAGCAAAAAAGAATCTGTGGTGGGAATCTTGGGAGGAAGAGACCCTGCTTATGAGTTGGTGCATATCCTGGTATAGTGCTACATCTCAACTTATCAGCAACTCACTACTCATTTCCTCTGGGTATCTTTGGTTCAAACGAGTCACTAGAGATAACAGAAGCGAATGGTGCCCCATGAGGCTTGCCAGCATTAGAACAGTGCTGTAAACTATTAAAACTAACCACATTTGGAAGAGAAGGCTGTTGATGGATGAGCAATTCCTCCTTTTAAATTTAGGAGAGTTGGTTTTTATATGCCGACTTTCTCTACCACTTAAGGATCAAACTGGCTTACAATCACCTTCCCTCCCCCCCCAACAGACACCCTGTGAGGTAGGTGGGGCTGAGAGAGCTTTAAGAGAACTGTGACTAGCCCAAGGTCACCCAGCTGGCTTCATGTGTAGGTGTGCAGACACAAATCCAGTTACCAGATTAGCCTCCGCCTCTCATGTGGAGGTGTGGGGAATCAAACCCGGTTCTCCAGATCAGAGTCCACCGCTCCAAACCACTGCTTTTAACTACTACACCACGCTGGCTCTCAAGAACTTACCCAAGAATCTCACCTTCCCCCCACCGCTACCCACAATGGAGGTGTTTAGGAATGGCCCAAAGGGAAGCCGGGAGCTTCCAACCCCAAGAGCTGTCACCCTGTGTAGCCTTAGCAGAGGATTGCTCACAGAAGCTTCTGGGCAGACTTTTGCCAAACAGGGCAATAAAGCCATAAAAATCATGACTGTCTAGCAATCCCGGCACAGGTGAAGGGAAGGTTATCTAGCTCGGAGGCACGTGGAGATTACAGTCAAACATATCACGTCACCGTTCGAGCAGAGATGGCACTGCCAGGCCCACAAGTCCCCTGCTGTGCCCTAGACTTAGGAACTGAGCTGCATCTCATAGACCAGCAGTTTCTACAATAATGGTTTCTTGTGTTTGCTGGCCAACTAGATGTGGGGAGTGGCTGTGGCTCAGTAGTAGAGCATCTGCTTGGCACGCAGAAGGTCCCAGGTTCAATCCCTGGCATCTCCAGTTAAAGGGACTAGGCAAGTAGGTGATGGGAAAGACCCCTGCCTGAGACCCTGGAGAGCTGCAGCCAGTCTGAGTAGACAATACTGACTTTGATGGACTAAGGGTCTGATTCAGTATAAGGCAGCGTCACGTGTTCATGGGTGTATGCCCAGCATGCAATTGTTTCCACATGGAGACCTCATTCTATGCCCAACCATTCCTTTCTTTTGCATGCTTCAAGAAGTACGAAAGGGCCTTACTCACTTTTTCAATATGTCCTGCTTCTTCTGCTCATCAGATGTGGGAAGCCCCATTGATTTCTGCCGTTGATCGTACATCATTTTCTCCACCATGCTGCGAGTCTCGCCGTCCAGGTCTGACAGCTTTATAATTCAAAGAGGTACCATTAGAAAGTGCAAATCTAGGGGGACCACCTGGGCGAAGCTCCTTTTGAGAACATGGTTGTATCCAGAAGCTTCATGCTCTCTATGTATTCCCCCCCATTAAGGCATCTCTGAAGACCCCCGCACCTCTTGCAGGCCCCCAGGCAATTTGACTCCAAATAATTAGAAAGGTTTAGAGAAAGATTACACATCTGAGAAATGACCAAGCACCCGTTTCTCACCCGTTCCTTAAATCAAAATTTGACAGGAGGAATGCTTACTTTGGAGTTCTCCGGGTTAATCTTCTTGGTGTTGATCTCTGGGTCTGTTTGGACTAACTTGTTCCACCATTCCATCTTGTTGATCTAAAAAAGGAAGACAGCAGGTACAAAGTATTTCACAACTAAAGCAATTTCCTCAAACAGGCGACATACTTCTAAGGATTTAACATTTTCAAGTTTACTAGAGAACAAAGATAACAACATCCAGTTGTGGTAGATGGTCACAACATAGTAGTCCACTCTGAATGGGAGGCTCACAGTGCCGTCCTAAGCACAGTTGCATTTTTCTAAGTCCATTGATTCAATGGACTTATATGGGGTCCAATTCTGCTCAGGATAGCTTAAACAGGGGTGGGGAACCTTTTTCCCTGCCAAGGGCCATTTGGATATTTATAACATCATTCGCGGCCCATACAAAATTATCAACTTAAAAATTAGCAGACCAAGCCCCAAGCAGGCAGCTGCCCCAGATGACCCCCCCGAACGCGTGGGCAAGCAGACAGGCATCCAACCAGTGGCGCACTCGCCCACTTGGTGGCACAGGGTGGTCTGTTGCACCAGCTGGGCGTAGCCATCCAGCCGCACGCCGGAGTTGCTCCTGCTCTGCATGGTCTGGGCCAGATTCTACAGCCGGCTCCTGCTACCTCCGCCTGCAGGGATGAAATGAGGGCACACTGACTAAGAACTCCCCCCACCCCCTGCACATTCTTGCCCTGCCTCCATTAACCCCTCCATTGTCGCCACTTCTGCCCCCAGCCCTCTTGTAGTACAGAGGGGATACGTTTCTCCATGGTCCGGGTGGAAAAGGGTTAACACAGTTTCTTGGGCGGCCGGTCCTAGCAGCTCTTCTGCAAGGGGGGAAAAAGGTTCCTTTTCTCGGCAAAACAAACTCACATCTGCCTTGAATAGAGGCTATTCCTGTCCGCAGGAAGGGGCGGATCGCCAGTCTTAGATCCTTCTGAACTAGAGAGCTGCCAGGACCCACGAAGGACCAGACCAAATGATTTCACGGGCCTTAAATGGCCCCCGGGCCTGACGTTCCCCACCCATGGCTTCAAGAATTACTTAGGACTGCAGGCCATCAGATGGAAAGAAAACCAGCACAGCTAAGAGCTTGCAATGGTAACAAGTCAAGCCATGAATTTAAATGTTGAAGCTTTTCCTCTTACCTTCTCCAAGTGTACAGTGACTATTTTCCCATCCTCAATCAGCCAAGAACTCTCCTCCACCTTCACCTCATTGTACATGTCTCCGTCAATTATGGGGGGGTGGCCTTTCAGCCCCACCTTCAGACGCCGTCGCTGGATGTCCACCATCAAGTCCTTCCCCTTCAGCCTGAAGTTCACTTTGAATGGGATGGCCAGCTGGATAACAGAAGTGATACCGAGGGTTCAGGGAGAGGGGATGAAATTTCACAGAAAAGTCTTGAGCAGTTTTTTCTTCTGGCCACAGATTATGTGCTGCAGCAGCAGAATGTCCACGTTACAGATTCAACTATAGTTGAGCATCAAACCGGGGCTGACAGAGCATGACCACAATGTACCTTATAGTAAAAGCAGCAGCAGAAGAGTTGGTTTTTATATGCTGACTTTCTCTACCACTTAAGGAAGAATCAAACCAGCTTGCAATCACCTTCCCTTCCCCTCCCCACAACAGACACCCTGTGAGGTAAGTGGGGCTGAGAGAGTGTGACTAGCCCAAGGTCACCCAGATGGCTTTGTGTATAGGAGTGGGGAAACAAATCCAGATCACCAGATGAGAGTCTGCCGCTCATGTGGAGGAGTGGGGAATCAAACCCAGTTCTCCAGATCAGACTCCACTGCTCCAAACCACCGCTCTTCACCACTACACCATGCTGGCTCTCGAATTTCCTTGAACCTGGATGTTCATGGAGGAAAGGGGTATTCATGGCTACTAGTTAAAATGGATACTAGTCATGATGCATGCCTATTATCTGCAGGATCAGAGGAGCATGTCTGTTATCTTAGGTGCTGTGAAACAGAGGCAGGACAATGCTGCTGCAATGGTCTTTTTTGTGGGCTTCCTAGAGGCACCTGGTCGGCCACTGTGTGAACAGACTGCTGGACTTGATGGACCTTGGTCTGATCTAACATGACCTTTCTTATGTTCTTATCCATTTCTGGTCTTCTTGTGTGAAACTATTTTGCATCGAAGGAGCCATTACACAAAACAAAAGGAGATTAACAACAACAAAAAGGTCTCCTAGCACCATTTGGCTCCCTTATGTGTTTCACCCTTCTTAATAGGCAGCCAGGGACTCTTTTTCCTGTGACTAAGAATATCATGGAATAAGCAAGTGATACAACCTACTGCAAAGTTACCAAGTCAAGCCACAGACATTCTGCTCCAAGACCACACTTACATCCACTTCAGAGAGGGTTTGTGTCCATCTATAGTGTGGAAGATCTGCCCCGTTCCCAGAGTTCGGCTTCAGTTTGCCTTTGTCCTTCTCATCTTCCTCCTCTTCATCTGTCTCCTAATCAGACACAAAGCATACACAAAAAACACTTCCAAGATGTCAGTGATGATGAAGACTGCACCTTTATCCCACCTTTCTTTCAAGAAGCTGACAATGGCATACATGGTTCTTCCCCTCCTTTAAGAAAAAAATACTTGCAGCAACCCCATGAGGTAGCCTCAAAGAGTGGGAATTTGAACCCAGTTCTCCCAGACCTTAATCTAACACCACTATGCTACACTACACCAGTGTTAGTACATCTTTTTAACATGCTTTGCTAAACTTGTGCGGGATTACTATGCTGGCTGTATTGTTTGTACACTTAGTGGTTCTGCATTCACCTAGTTGAAACTTCTTAACAGAGAATTCTGCTGCTGAAGAAGAAGAGTTGGTTTTTATATGTCGACTGACTGTCTCTACCACTTAAGGAAGAATCAAACCTGCTTACAATCACTTTCCCTTCCCCTCCCCACAACAGACACCCTGTGAGGTAGGTGGGACTGAGAGCTCGAAGAGAGCTGTGACTAGCCCAAAGTCACCCAGCTGGCTTCATGTGGAGGAATGGGGAATCCAACCTGGTTCACCAGATTAGTGTCCGTCGCTCAAGTGGATGAGTGGGGAATCAAACCAGTTCTCCAGATTAGAGTCCACCGCTCCAAACTACCGCTCTTAACCACTACACCATGCTGGAGCCAGTTATTTGAGTTCTCAGATCTCAGAACAGTATTACCTGGGCCCTTTAGCACAGGAACTCCTCTAGTGCCCAGCTGTATCAAAGCCCCTATTGCAAGAGTCCTAGTTAGTCTAATGTGTGTTCACACACAGACCCGAACCCATCATAAACAGGAAACATCTGCTCACAGCTGCACAAACCTCAGATAACACATTACCTGTTTGCTGGACCCTGAAGATTCCATTGGATGCTCAGATGATTCTACAGGGACATCCTTGGATTCATTTTCTTTCTTCTCTTTTTTCTGTTTGGAAAGATACCCCGCCCCACAAAACATTCACAGTTTTAGCTGAGGTTCATAAATGTGTGTTAAAGTGTTATTTACTAACAGCAGCAGTAGGGGCCATGCTTCTTGCCATGTTTAACTCAAGGCAGCAAATAGCTATGAATGAATCAGCCACAAAAAATGACCCAGAAAGTGGGGAATGTCTAGACTTTTACACACTGTAGCTGGAAAGTACCACAATGCTTGTTAAAGTGTAGAGATACTGTCTCAAAATAGCTCATTTGCTTAGGTCAGAACACAACTACACTAAGTAAATGAGCTACTTTGAGACAATATCTAATTTATGTGGGGGGAAGTTTGAAGAAGATTTTTATATGACCATTTTTCTCTACCACTTAAGGGAGAATCAAACAGGCTTAAAATCACCTTCCCTTCCCCCCCCCACAACAGACACCTTGTGAGGTAGGTGAGGCTGAGAGAGCTGTGACTAGCCCAAGGTCACCCAGCCAGCTTCATGTGGAGGAGTGGGGAAACCAACCCAGTTCACCAGATTAGCTGCCGCCGCTCATGTAGAGGAGTGGGGAATCAAACCCAGTTCTCCAGATCAGAGTCCACTGCTCCAAACCACAACTCTTAACCACTACACCACGCTGCCTCCTATCACTGACCTGCTATCACTCTTGAGATGCAGATTCATCAAACCGTAAGCCTCCCATTACTGAATAAATCCAAACTAGCCACAAACAAACATACTCATTTTTCCATTACAATGAACAGTCCAGAAACACGCCGCCCTGGTACAATGAACTGGATTTCTACCTGATCAATTTCCAGTTGCAACCTTTCTGCCTCCTCGTCAGTGAGCTCCTTAATCTTTGGCTCAGCATCACCTTCTACCTGCTTTGCTTCTTTGGCGAGTTTCGCAGCCCGCTCCGCTTTCTCCCGCTGCTCCGCCTCCTGGCGGGCTGCCTTCTCTTTCTGAGCTTTCTGAGCCAGCTTGTTGTGGCGGCTGAACGTCTCTGTGATTAACTGGGGAGAAAAAGACCCAGTGGGAGTTGTAATATCGATATCTAGCTTTTCGAAGCTCATACCCTGCCAGAAAATATTTTTGTTAGTCTTTAAGGTGCTACTGGACTCTTGCTCTTTTCTACTAGCTTTTCAACCATAAGAGTTCTAAGATTTTAGTATTCTCTAGGATTTACGTTCCTCAGGTACCTATACAGCAGCAGCAACTGAAGGCAGATTCTTCCATGGAATCTCTAGCACTTTTTACCCCAAGATCTGATGCAATTGGGGGGTAGGGGTGGAAAATAATATTTTGGAAAGAATATTTTGACTTCAAGTTGCAGCACTTCACAAGGTATTATCCAGAACAGGAAAAGAGCATGAGAAGCACTGTGCAAAGTCAGCGATGCACATTCAAGTGAGAGTCTACAGTGCGTGATTTTTTTTGCCTGCAAAACCAGGATTCAGAGGTATGCAAACCCTGGAAAAATATATTTTTAAAAAAACTTTGGGTTAGTGTCAGACTAGGATCTGGGAGATCCACGTTCAAATCCCTGCTCTGCCATGGAAGCTCGCCAGATGGCTTTGGGCCAGTGACTCCCTCCAGCCTAACCTACCTCACAGGGTGGCTGTTGGGAGGATAAAATGGAGGATGGGAGGACAATATTGGAAGCCACTTTGGGTCACCAGAGGTGAGAAAAGAAGGGTTTAGATATCGAAACAAATGAATACATTTGTCCCTTTCCCAAGACCCTGAAGGTTTTGAGAGGGGAGTGGACATGTTCATGGAGAGGTATTCATGGGTACTAGCAAAAATGGATACTAGTCATGATGCAGACCTATTCTCTCCAGGATCAGAGGAGCATGCCTTTTATATCAGGTGCATTGGAACACAGGCAGGATAATGCTGCTGCAGTCGTCTTGTTTGTTGGCTTCCTAGAGGCACCTGGTTGGCCACTGTGTGAACAGACTGCTGGACTTGATGGACCTTGGTCTTATCCAGCATGGTCTTTCTTATGTTCTTATGAACACTGCTACCTTTGTCTGCATTTCAGAACAAAGGGTCTGAGGGCTTGGACTCTCGCACGTTTGTTGCAAGAGGTGACGCAGTCACTTGTCCCAGTAACTGGCCATATTTCAAAGGTTCTCACTGCTGGGTGACCTTCAGTTAAGGGCCATGAACAGAGATGCCTGGGATTTGGTAACCTGTGATCTCATGTGCCCTTTGGACAGTGACATTTTGGCAACCTGAGCCTGCCGTAGAAAAAGCAACGTGGCTGGGTTTGCTGTCTCAGTCTTTTAAAAAAAGAGAGAAAATATATTACCCGTTATAAAGAGAGACTAAGAACAGAGTCCCTGAAGATTTACAGAAAACATGGATTTCTTAGACCGGCTTAATCCACTGTCAGATTAATAAGAATTTACAAGTCTAAGGATGACTGGACCTTCCTGTTGCCATCAGCAAAGGTACCAAATAAACATTATCATTTCTGCCAGCAATTTTTGGGTTTGACCAAACTTTATTATCAGGGATGATGCTACAGTTGTAGAAGCGGACTTAGTGCTTTTCCAGAAGTGAACAAACAAAGCAAGCTGAGTGTTATGGACCCCCCACACTTGCCTGGCACAGTAAAATCACGATGAGTCTGTCACTAGTAGTAGAAAAGAGCAAGAGTCTAGTAGCAC
The DNA here is from genome assembly GCF_029931775.1 of Euleptes europaea. NCBI lineage: Eukaryota > Metazoa > Chordata > Lepidosauria > Squamata > Sphaerodactylidae > Euleptes > Euleptes europaea. The sequence goes on from NC_079314.1 coordinate 23,851,341, forward strand.
CTTAAAGACTAACAAAATTTCTGGCAGGGTGTGAGCTTTCGGTAGCCACAGCTCACTTCTTCAGATACCCTCTAACACCCTGCCAGAAACTTTGTTAGTCTTTAAGGGTGCTATTGGACTCTTGCTCTTTTCTACTCCAATAAAATCAGTATATCTGGCAAGCAGAAATAGCCTTTGGTCAAAGCAGTAAGGCGTCACAGAAATAAACATGGTCAGACAATGTCAAACATTGATCAGTTTGGCCTCTATTGCTTTCAGGAACAGGAAATGATACCATTCCTATACAGCAGCCAAGGGAAACTAAAGGGTATATATGAGACATAAAAACAACAGTGTGTGAAACAGCTCTCCCCACCGCAGAGAGATAACTGTCTCTCCACAAGACAATCACTAATAAATCCGATACCTTCTCTGCAGCACCATCTTCTCCTCCAATGAAGAAATCAGTTTTGCGCCTCAAGAAGCTGAAGAAGGTGTTCACAAGCTGCACAGAAGAGAGATAAAGTGTTCTTAAGAGGTCGGAGATACTGGTTTCAGGCAACACCAAGCACAGATTCCTCTTCAAGAATCCAATCTAATTCACAACCTTCTCCCCTTCCCTAGTCTGTACCAGAGTCCTCTGGTAGCCTCCCTTCTTTGCAGCTTTGGTTCAACAGCCATCTCCCCAAAACAAGCAAGCATCAGAAGTCCCAAAAAGGCAAACAGGGCGTTGACATCACAACTGCCATATTGGTCAGAGTAACAATCCTTCGACCCCAGAATTTTGTCTCTAGGTCAAATGTTCCAGAAGGAAATGTGCTATTACAAAGTCATGATCCCGCTCATGATTGCTTACAGCAGTGGTTCCCAAAGTGGGCAGTACCACCCCCTGGAGGGCGGTGGGATTACCTAGGGGGGCACTAAGAGGCAAGGGGGCAGCAGGGGGCGCTAGAGGGGGGCCCCTTCAACTGTGTTGTTGGATAGGGGGTGCTGGGGTTGAGTTTGTGGAACCAAGGGGGCAGTGGCCCGAAAGGTTTGGGAAACACTGGCTTACAGCATTCAGAAACCACAGCTACAAGGACATCTCTAATACTCTAATGTGGTAGCAATTGGAGTGTCAGACTAGGATCTGGGAGACCCAGGTTGGGAACCCAATTTGCTGTGGAAACTTGCTGAGTGACCTTGGGCCAGTCTAACACACTCAACCTAACCTCCCTTGCAGGGTTGTTGTGAGGATAAAATGGAGGAAAGCAATGTAAGCCACTTTGGGTCTCCATTTGTGGAGGAAAGGTGGGGTATGAATGAAGTAAATAAACTAGAGGCTATATTTCTCCGACCATCTCCACTAATAATGGATCTAACAATGAATAACAAGTTTTAATTCACTCACTGATCTCTATTTCCAATGTCACTCCAATTATATCAACAGAACACCAGAAGCTAATGAATTACACCTTTAGAAGATGGGGGGTGAAAACAGAGAGATAATAAGTGGAGGAAAGAGAAATGTGTACTCTTGAAAAGGTGGGGAAACACAGAATTGGAAAACCCTGCTTACTCCCAACAAAAATGTAACAGTATAAACCATCACTTCTTTAGGTCTAGTCCCCAAATCCACGACCGTGCTCACATATCAGTACACGTCATGGCTTTGGTGTCACATGACTGTGCCCTGGGCTCATGTGCTTCCCCCCAATCATGCCTGCGTGCTGCAGGTCAACTAGCAACATTTAGGACAAGCCATAACTGGCCATCATATCTAACCTGGTGAATTATGACTTGTGCTTACTTTCCAGATCAGGGCTTGAAACTAGTCATTAACTGAATTGGAGCATGTAAAACAACCGGCATGGCTGTGAAATGCCAGATCACATTCTGGCATTACAACTGAACCGATGTGATTTTGCCATGTTTGATCAAGCCATCTACTTTGGTTTACAAAAAGCTGCCTTGCAGTAGTCCATCTGCCCAAGTGCTGCCCACACTAACTAAGGAGCAGTTCCTCTAAGAGCTCATTGCAAAGTTCCCAAGAATATTCTTTGAGACCACAAACAGAACTTGGAACCTTACTTGGGCAAAGGAAGTTCTTTTGGCACTAAGCTACATGCCTCTTCCCGATGATCTCACTTTGCACATATTAAGCATTTTTAAGCTGACAGAGTCAAAGGCTGCTGCGGGTCACTCTTGGATAGAGGGATCTAATCTGTTTTTAGATTCCAGTGCAGTTGTGAATGCACTTTACTATCAAAAGCTTCCTTCCGCATTTCAAAGTGCAGGCCAAAGATAAGCAAATGCTTTTTTAAAGGACCCCTTTCTCTCCCTGTTCCCTCCCGAAAAACCGCAGCTCTGGAAGAGATAAGAGAAGGACCTGTATGATGAAGGCAGAAAAAAGGGTGATGGTTTACAATTACACCCAAGACTGTGGGGTAAAGAGAAAAACTGCTTGTGTACAGTGTAACGTTACTAGGCAACTTTCATATTACGCAGAAAACAACTGAATTGGGGCACAATCACCACGTTCTCCACACCTGTCATTTTATTTATTTTTTATTTTATGCTTATATTTATAGCCTGCCCTCCCACTCAATAGCAGGGCTCAGGGTGGGTATCAGCCACTTAAAATACACAAAATATATACACAATTTACACCTAAATTGAAACAGTACAATAGATGGTACTAAAAAAGCAACAGTGTGCCTAGTGCAGTGGTCGGCAAACTCATTAGTCCAGAGAGCCAAATATCAACAGTACAACGATTGAGATTTCTTTTGAGAGCCAAATTTCTTAACTTAAGGGGGGGAGGTGTCAGGAGGGGGCTTAGTCCTGGCCGCTGGGAGGGTCTCTGCCCAAGAGGATGTCGGGGCTGAGACAGTCTCTTCTGCCTCAGAACAGTCCGAGGGGGAGTCAGAGCTCGATTCTCCCTCGGACGTTTGTGCCAAGAAAAGCTGTGTGGGCAGGAGCTGCCGGCGGGGGGGGGGAGACGCCCTGGGGAGGAGAAGAGGCGCCCCAAAAGTGAGTGCGCGTGGGCGGTGGCGCTGTTCTGCCTCACCTTAGTCCTTGGGAGGGGGGGTCCGGGGGCCACCCTGGCCGCACGTGCCTGGGGACCGGCCGTGGCGCGTTCCTCGGCTCGCTTGCTCCCGAGCCCCTTACCAAGCTGCAGTTTGAATCAGGCGCTGCCGCCAGGCGTCCCAGCCCAGGACGCAGGGCCGCTGGATGAGCGGGGGGCGAGGGGTGTGTGGGAGAGTCGGGAGGCTCGTGCGCTCCGTTGCCTTCCCCGCCTCCTGCTGGCCCGAGAGTCTCGAGGCCGCTGCTGGCCCTTCCTCCGCTGGACCGCGCTCGGGTCAAAGGAGCAAGAGAAGGCGGCAGTGAGGAGGTTGCCGGCCCGGCGCTGGAGACCTCCCCACTTCCTGCGTTGGGAATGGAACAGTCCGGCGACGAGAGGCGCGAAGGGGGACGGGCCCGTCTGGGTTCCTCCTGAGCAGGGCTGCTGGGGAGATCGGTGCCAAAACGTTGGCTGGGGCACCCTCAAAGTAGTTGCAGGGGTCGCCCGCGTCTTGCGCTACCGGGACAGAAGGCGCCTTCTCCACCTTTTGGGGCGGGGAAGCGGTTTAAATTAAAAGTTTGCCATTGGAGAGTCTTCCGCTGGGGAGAGAGACAGACCTGTTGGTGCCGCCCTGGATGAGATGCCGGTGAGTGAAGGGGCAGAGCTGCACTCAAGGGGCCAAAGAGCCGCATGCGGCTCATGAGCCGCAGTTTGCCGACCACTGGCCTAGTGCATAATGTTGCAGGGCGAGAAGGACAAGGTTCAGGCTAGCCGACAGATTTGCTGCATGCTGTCGCTCCCCTCAACTCAAGTGAAACTAGGTAACAAGATGTTTAGATGTGCCCCTGAGACCATGGATGAAATGCATGGTTACAGACCATAAAAGCCTGCCTCCAGACCTAGTCCACCTAGTCCAGGATCCTTTGTCTAACAGGACCAAGAAGATGCCTCCAGCATCCTCTGTAGGATATAATTGCAGGGGCTTTCCTGTTTTGTCCCCAGCACCAGGTAATTCAGAAATAGAGAGTCAATGTACATGGAGGTTCTATTTGTATATCCTCAATGAATCTGCCTAACCCTTTCTAAACAGCTATCTGAGCCAGTGACCACAGTACCAAAGTGTGTCTCATGAAGTAGTACTTTTTTGGGGGGTCAATTTTGAGCCGGTAACCTGCCAAATCCATTGGGTGTCCTCAAGTTAGAGGTACGAGAAAGAAGAACTATTTCCTTTCTGAAAGATCAAGGTGGTTAAACAGCTGAAATTTCTGTTTTATTCAACTTATTTGTATTGCAACCACCTCTGATACAACTATTCCTAATACTGGATGCTGTCTGTGTATGACTACCGATTTAGATAAACACGTATTTTCATACAATAAACTGAAAGGTATGTTTTAGATATCAGGAATTATTTCAGAAGCTGAATCTGTAGACTCCTTGCTTTAATCATTCACTTGAAAAAATCAAATGGAATTTCCTTGTAGGTCATAAAATCAGCACACCAAAATTCTTAGTGATGGTCCTAATTCTGTTCTTTAAACAGGTCCTTACTACATTTACATTTAAAGTTTTTAATAGAGTTTCTGGATAGTTGGTTCTTGTAGGTTATCCGGGCTGTGTAACCTACAAGAACCAATGAACTCTGACCGTGAAAGCCTTCGACAATATTTCTGGATAGTATTTGGATGCAATATGTTCAAACATTTCTGTATGCCAATTAAGAATGGCTGTTGCTGCATCTCCCAGAGAAAGGATACTAGGCTAGATGAGCCAAGGAAATTATAAAAAGATATAGGAACAAAGGGGATTAGAAACTGTGGAAACACAACAGTATTTAAGCTCCAATGGCTATTGCTGTGTGAAATAAAATGATGCTGCCTTTGAGTTCAGTATAATGAACATCTGGCACGCAGCAGAACCATATTAAATACAGGGTTCATAGAACAGGGGTTCATAGTCAACAGAACACAGAAATGTTGAAAGAACACAGACGGGAAAGAAGGAAAATCAAAGAGAATCCTTTTCCTCAGAGAAAGTTGCCTCACCCAGGTACTACAGACAGAAGTGCTCTTTTAATTGTGAAGAAGTAGGAGAATGAGGAAATCAGCAGGTGTAGTTTGTCATTATCATGGTACTGCAGGGACAGAAGAGTTGCACTTACCAAAACGTCTTCCCTCTAGCACTGTGGTTAATTCGTGAGTTGGAAGTCTTAGATGGGTCACAAGCCCCTACACAACCAAGGATTCTTGGTACTTTGGGGGAGGACTTGCTGCTAGTTTGTCTGCATAGACGACTCCATGCCTCATGCCCTCTTGTGTGGCTGCTGAGAGAGCAGCAGGAGAGCAATGGAGAGGATTCCTCCCTGTTTCTGACATCTGACTTAGGTTGATGGATTTCCACTTTGTACAGTTAAACAAAGGGAATTCCTGTCTCATCAACCTTATGGAGTTTGGACAGGTTAACAAAGATGTAGGTAAGGGAGACATCATATACTTGGACTTCCAAAAGGCTTCAGACAAAAGTATCTCACCAGACTCCTGAGTAAGCATAGCAATCATGGGATAAGAGGACAGGTCCTATTAAGGATTAAAAGTTGGTTAAATGACAGGAACCAGAGAGCAGGAATAAATAGCTCTCACAATGGAGGAAAATGAGGAGTGGGGTCCCACAAGGATTGGTATGGGGGCTGGTGCTATTTAATTTTTTCATAAGTGATTTGGAATTGGAGCTGAGCAGTGCGGTAGCCAAGTTTGAAAATGATACCAAATTATTTGAGATGGTGAAAACCAAGGCAGATTATGAAAAGTTACAGGAGGGTCTTCCTAAATTGGATGAGTGGACAACAACATGGCAAAAGAAATTCAACATGGTGTTGCATATTGGAACAACCCCCCCCATTTTAAATATATGTTGAAAAGGAAATATTTCTTTACTCAACAAGTAATTAAGCTGTTCAATTTCTTGCCAGTAAAATTAGTGATAACCATAAACACTGAGAGCTTTAAAAGGGGATTAGATTAATTCATGAAGCATAGATCAATCAATTGCTACTAGCCATGATGACTGAGGGAAGCCTTCACATTCAGAGGCAACAAACCTCTGCATATCACTGCTGGGAGGCAGCAGGAGAGGACCCTCAGTCTCTATGCAATTCGTTTGGTCCTCCAGGGCAATTAAAGGATCGCTGTCTAAGACAGAATACTGGGCTGAAAAGACCACTGGCTTGATCCAAGAGACTCTTATATTCCCATTACTCTTGTTCCATCAAGATCAGCAAAATCTCCTCCAACTGACAGTGGCGCTCCAGGATCTCTGGATGAGGTCTTTCACTTCCTACAAAGATGTGGTGAGGGCTGCCAACTTGGAAGGCTTTAAGAGGGAAGTGGACATGTTCATGGGGGAGAGGGCTATTCATGACTACAAGTCAAAATGGATACTAGTCATGATGCATACTTCTTCTCTCCAGGATCAGAGGAGCATGCCTATTATATTAGGTGCTGGGGAACACAGGCAGGATGGTGCTGCTGCAGTCGTCTTGTCTGAGAGCTTCCTAGAAGCACCTGGTTGGTCACTGTGTGAGCAGACTGCTGGACTTGATGGTCTGATCCAGCATGGCCTTTCTTATGTTCTACCTGACCCTTTTAATTGGAAATGCCAGGGACCCTCTGCATGCAAAGCTGGTGCTCTACCACTGGACTAGGGCAGTAGGCCCTAGAGATAAGCTGAAAGGGTAGAAAGGGTGTGTGTGTGGGGGGGGGGGTCTCCCTCTTGGCCTCCGTCTTACCTCCCGCACGCCACCCTGGTGTTGCTGGGCCATGGCTAACAACATGCCGTCGAAGCGCTCGTCGCTGTCAGGCGCATCCTCCCCGCTGGCCCCCATCGCTGCGGGTTCACGTGTAGCTTTTCCCCCCTTTCCTGCCGTAGCAAGAACCGCTTCGGCCTACCCGCCTTCTTCAGTTGCCAACACGCACTGTCAGTACCGACCCCGGAACCTGAAACTCGGACTCCGCCGGAAAAAGGGCTCTGGCCAATCGCGAGTCTCCGCTTACTGATTGGCAACGCTCTCTTCCAATCGAGATTGAAGAAGAGGTCGGGATGAGCCGTTGGCGTCGGGTCTTCCCCGCCTCCGGCGTCGGTTGCCGTAGTTACCACGGCGCGGAATGACGGGAACTTCCAGAACAATCTGGATTTTTTTTTTAAGTCCTGCCGTAATGAGGAGTAAAAAAAAGTCGCCTAGGCTTGCCAACACTCTGGAGATAAAGTATCTTGTCCTTTTATTAGGTTTAACGGGCCATTATTTACCAGGTGATGGAAATTATTGCCGCTACAAAAGGTTCACCTACCCATAAGGTTGCCAACCTCCAGGTGGTGGCTGGAGATATCCCGCTATTGCAACTGATCTCCAGATGATACATATCAGTTTCCGTGGAGAAAATGTCCACTTTGACCATTGATCTCTATGGCACTGAAGTCCCTCCCCACTCCAAACCCTGCCCTCCTCAGGCTCCACTCCCCAAAATCTCCAGGTAATTCCCAACCCAGAGCTGGCAACCCTACCTACCCAGTTCCTCACATTAAGCCTCCATTTTTTCCTCCTGCCTGTTAGCTTCTTCCTAGCCCTGTATGTGGTCCCCCTTTCAGCTTCACAACTATTCTGTGAGGTAGGATAGGTAAAGAATAGGTCAGGGTCATCTCATCTGCTGTTGTATCTTACTGTTTTTCTATGCTCCTTACATAAAGAAAAGTTTAGTCTCCAAAATTATCCCTCGACATTTCGGAGCTATTTTCATAGAAAATTGCAGATGGGTGGCCATGTTAATCAGCAGCGAAACGAAACAGAAGTCTAGTGGCATTTTAGATGTGAGAAAACATATGCTAGCATAAGTTTCCCTGAGCCAGAATTCTCTTCATCTGATGGATGCAAGCAACCGAAAGGCTGGGGGAGAGGGACATGTTAAAAAGCCAGACTTTAAAGAGATGAAATTGGCTGTCTATATAAAATCTCTTTGCCTAGCCCCACCCCACCTTTCTGTTGTTCACAATCTTTAATATAAATGTATCCACCTAACGGATGTACACTTTATGCACCTGATGAAGTGAGCTCATGAAAGCTTATGCTGGATTTGCTGAAATAAATTTTGTTAGTCCCTAGGGTGCCACTGGGCTCCTGTTTTGTCTCACAGGTAATGAAACCAACAGAACTATGCAGAGCTGCTAGGAACCCTTTCCCATTTACACCCTCCCGGATTCCCTCTTCCTTTGATACTATTCTGTCTATTGTGCTAGTATATATATAAATCCCTGTAATGCTCCCCCAAAAAAGCAACAACAGGATAAAAATTAACAACGAATGGATTTGGGGAAGTTCCCTAGAAGTCCCGCCTATGGTGGATCAGCCAAGGACTCTGTGAATTGCACAAGACAAGGTCATCAGGAGAAACACCTTCTGTTCCACTCCCTTCAGGGCTTAAAGTCTATGGCATTTGGCCTCAAGCCAGCTTTGGTGGTTCACTAGCAGTCATTCAACTTTATAAAAGTTAAAAGAGCATGTGCTTTAAAAAAAATACCCAAACGCCAAAGTTGCTAGGATCTCTATTCCCAAGTCTCACTGAATTCACTGGGGACAACTCCCAACCCAGTTGTGGGTTTGCTATGGGTAAGGGAACAAGGGTTGCCAATCTCCAGGCGACAGAGATCAGTACACTGGGAGAGAATGGCCGCTTTGGCAATTGGACTCTATGGCATTGAAGTCCCTCCCCTCTCCAAATCCCGCCCTCCTCAGGCTCCACCTCCAAAATCTCCAGGTATTTCCCAACCCGGAGCTGACAACCCTAAAAATATAATACGCGCGTGTGTGTGTGTGTGTGTGTGTGTGTGTAAAGTGCCGTCAAGTCGCAGCCGACTTATGGCGACCCCTTATGGGGTTTTCAAGGCAAGAGATTAACAGAGGTGGTTTGCCAGTGCCTTCCTCTGTATAGCAACCCTGGACTTCCTTGGTAGTCTCCCATCCAAATACTAACCAGGGCTGACCCTGCTTAGCTTCTGAGATCCGCCAAAATCAGGCTAGCCTGGGCTATCCAGGTCAGGGATAATACAAGTACACGTGTTGAAATGCTGCCCCTGGGAAACCCTGAGGAGTGACATGAGGGAGGCCTGCAGTGGGAAGGGGAATGGATGGAATTTGCCAATTTAGTCTTGATCCAGCTCACTAACTTCAGAATGCTGAGGACAGTTGACAATCAATTGAAACAGAGGGGGCTGGGAAAATTGGCATCCTGAGGCCCCTAAAAATATAGTATTCCAGGGGATGAGGTCTAGGGAAGGGACATTTCTTAATTGTTTATCTCCTAGGGCACTTGTATGAGCTTCCTTGAAGGGCCCTTTATCTGATGAAATGGGCTTTGGTTCACAAAAGTTTATGCCACAATACATCTGTTAACCTTTATAGCACCAGAACACAATTGCATTGCATTTGGACATCACAAACAAACTGTGGTTTGTGTCCAGATTAAGAATAGGAAGTCCTCAGGCTCATGTTCTCCCTTTTTCTTTCTTTTGGCACACTATGCTAAAATTGAAGACTTCCTGGTTTAGGTCTAGCAGCAGTGTATTAAGATGTCTGAATGGTGGTTTGTTTCTTGCCTGCAAACCGTGGTTCCAAAGCATGGTTTAATGCTAAACCCAGATTCTGAACACAGGTATAAGAGCCAGTGTGGTGTAGCAGAGTTTTGAACTAGAATCTGGGAGACCCAGGTTCAAATCCCCACACTGTGGCAAAGGTTGTCAATCTTTAGGTGACGGCTGGCTGGAGATCTAGAATAACAACAGTTCTCTAGGCAACAGAGATCAGTTCCCCTGGAAGAAATGGCAGCTTTGGAAGGTGGACTTTTTGGAATATTCCTGCTGAGCTCTGTACCCTCGCCAAATTTTGCCTCCCCCAGGCTCTGCCCCCAAATTTCCCAGGAATTTTCCAAGCCTCAGCTGGCAAACCTACTTGCGATGGAAGCTTGCTGGGTGACTTTGGTTCAGTCAGTCTCTTTCAGCCTAACCTACCTCACAAGGTGGTTGTTGTGAGAATAAAATGGAGGCGGGGAAAATGATGTTGTAAATGAGGGATGGATAGGTGGATGAATGGATGGAATCCCAGTTTGTAAGCAAGAATCAACTTGTTGTTCAGAAATAATGCTTTGTTGTTAGTACTGAACCAGAAGTCTTCAAGACTTGGCTTGGTGCACAAGGAGAGAAGCAAGAAATCACATGAACATAAGGACTTCAGGTGACTCATTCTGTAGAATAAGGAAGTACACACAGAAGGTTTTTCCCCTGCCCTTTTGCTAGCTGTATTTTTATTGGGCCGGTATGCAGATTAGAATGGGGGGATAGAGTTAACAATCTGTCTACTGCTGCAATGGGATTAATTGTCCTTGAATTGACTGACAACACAGAACAACCCTATCAGGGAGGGTTAATTTTGAGATGCAAAAGCACTCCTTGCAATCCTGAAATTGATAACTACTGGACAAGCCACCTTCTCTACATCGTAGTTTCACCTGGACTAGAATGAAGAGCTCTTCCTTCACCTATGAAATTGTTTATTGTTACTTCAAGGCCTCCTGCATTTAAGGAAAGCGAACTTGGGGAAGTCACAGTGGTAGCTGAGCCTTTAAATCATCAATAGCAAAAGAATAGGCCAGGCTCAGGTGCAGCTTTTCTTTCCCTCTTACAAGGCCACAAATCTGGTGTCACTAGGGTTGTCAACCACCAGGTGCTAGATGGAGATATCCTGCTATTACAACTGATCTCCAGCTGATAGAGATCTGTTCACTTGGAGAAAAGGGTCTCTTTGGCAATTGGACTCTATGGCATTAAAGCCCCTCCCCAAACCCCACCCTCCTCAGGCGCCGCCCAAAAACCTCCCTCCGGTGGCAGAGGAATCTGGCAACCTACCTGGAGAAAATGGCTGCTTTGGCATTTGGGCTCTATGTAGGGTTGCCAGATCCTTCTTCGCCACCGGCAGGAAGTTTTGGGGGCGAAGCTTGAGAAGGGAGGGATTTGGGGAAGGGAGGGACTTCAATGCCATAGAGTCCAATGGCCAAAGCAGCCATTTTCTCCAGGTGAAGTGATCTCTATCGGCTGGAGATCAGTTGTAATAGCAGGAGATCTCCAGCTACTACCTGGAGGTTGGCAACCCTAGCTCTATGGCATTGAAGTCCCTCCCCTCCCCAAACCCCACCCTCCTCAGGCTCTGCCCCAAAAATCTAAAGGTATTTCCCAACCCGGAGCTGGCAACCCTAGGTGTCACAACGGCATGTTCAGGAATCAAGGCTGTGGCCGGCTTAGTGCAAACAGCTAGTTGTGTTCCACTATGATGAAAATCAACAGGCCCTTTGAGAATGGACTTCAGCTTCTTTGTCCAGCATAGTCTTTGTGCTAGCATTATCGCCACCACCCCCTGAAACTGGGGGTTGGTGGGGGGGGGGATTTTGATTACCAGGGTGAAAAACTGGGAGAGCCATGACCAGGGAACAGGGACAAAAATTATTACCTTCAGGGAGAAATTCCTCCTCTGTGTCCAGGTGGGGGAAAGATAACACATGTTGCTTCTCTGATGAGGTCAGAATTGCACAGTGGTTCCAGAGGGCACTGCCCTTAGAAGCATGGCTTTTGCCAATGCTGGATCAAAACGTGTCAGCTGGACCCTGATTCCCAGGGCGGTACACAAAGTGCACCAGGTGAAGGCCTTCCTGATAGCTAAAGATACCTAACAGCAGAGTCGTGGGATCGTGGAGGAGGTGGGACAATTTGGAACCATCTGCCTTCTCTGGGATTGCCTGATCTCTTGAGAGCAGACTGATTTCTACACCCACACCCACCCTCCTCTGACTCTCAGCTGCTCTTAACACTCTTTCCTTCCTGGAACATGTTCAGTTAAAAGGATGTTTGTTTATCTTTTGGTTAATGTATTAAGTCATATTTTCTGGTATACCTGAGGAGTAGGGTTACCAACCTGCAGGTACTAGCTGAAGATCGCCTGCTCTTACAACTGATCTCCAGCTTATTCAGTTCACCCGGAGAAAATGGCCAAGTTGGAAATTGGATTCCACGGCCTTGAGGTCCCTCCCCAAACCCCGCCCTCCTCAGGCTCTGCCCCAAAAACCTCCCTCTGGTGGCGAAGAGGGACCAGGCAACCCTACTGAGGCATCCTGCAAGTAAGTAGAGCCTAGGGTTGCCAACTGCCAGGTAGTAGCAGGAGATCGCCTGCTAATTCAACTGATCTCCAGCCCATAGAGATCAGATCACCTGCAGAAAAATGGCCACTTTGGCAATTGAACTCTATGGCACTGAAGTCCCTCCCCTCCCCAAACCCCACCCTCTTCAGGCTCTGCCCCCAAAATCTCCCGCCGGTTGCGAAGAGGAACCTGGCAACCCTAGCCCCTTGCCTTATCATTGGGTTGTTCAGTTCTGTAGCTTTCATCATTCATGCAGAGGGCTGGCCAGTTATGAGGGTTGCCAATCTCCAGGTAGTAGCTGGAGATCTCATGCTATTACAACTGATCTCCAGCTGATAGAGATCAGTTCACCTGGAGAAAATGGCCACTTTGGCAACTGGACTCCATGGCATTGAAGTCTCTTCCCTTTCCAAGCCCCGCCCTCCTTAGGTTCTGCCCCAAAAACCTCCCACCAGTGGCAAAGCGGGACCTGGCAATCCTACCAGCTATGGTCTCCTGACAGCTCTATCAAATACCCAACAGATGAAGAGGCTTGAAAGATATGGCCTGGAAGAAGTGCTTTTCTCCCACCCCTTTTTCACATCCGGCCCGTGAAGAGTTCCAGTCCCCCTCTCCCCCATCCTTAACAAGGACTTGGGATTCCTCACTCCCTATAGATGCTAATGCCCTGACCTGTATAGCCCAGGCTAGCCCAACCTTGTTAGATATTGGAAGTTAAGCAGGGTCAGCCCTGGTAGCATATGGATGGGAGACCACCAAGGAATTGCAAGGTCGCTATGCAGAGGCAGGCAACGGCAAACCACCTCTGTTAGTCTCTTGCTTTGAAAATCCTACAGGTTTGCCATAAGTCAGCTGTGGCTTGACAGTAAATAAACAACAAGCAAGATGCTAATATCTTCACATATACTACCCCTTATAGATGTTGATAAATTCAGCTATACCGTTAGACTTTGCTATTTGGATCTCATTATAATTTATCCCTAGTTTAGATTAGATCTGATTTTATGTTAATCCTACTTTGCCTCTCTCACTATCACCCACCCTGAGTGGACTTAATACTCCTTTGAGTGTATATTGTTTTAAACTGGCCCCTCTCTGTAGAATTTTCCCCACCTCTGCCTTTCTATTTGCAGTTTTCAGTATAAATATATCTGCTGAATATACACTTCATGCATCTGATGAAGTGAATTCTGACTCAAAAAGTGAATTAAACTGAAATAAATGTTATTTGTCTTCGATGTGCCAATAGATTCCTGGTTTTTTTTTTTTAATCCCTCTTATGCTTTACCTTGTTGCCCTCTTCAGGCAAAGAAGGGTACTGAGCATTCTGCAGCTCTGTTCCAATTGAACCGCGTAGAATTTCTCATTAAAAATCAAATCAGTGATCAGGCCTGATGAAAACTTGTTTTCTGGTGATGAAAGAGAAGTGGCCACACTTAGTCTCGAAGTGAATACGTACTTTCCAATTGATCAAGACGGGCAGTTGACGAAAGGAGAGACCTGCAGGATCAGACCAGTGGTCTGATCAGTCCGACATCCTGTTTTACACAGTGGTCAGCCAGTTCCTCTGGAGGGCCAACAAACTGGGCATGGAGCCCAAGGCCTTCCCCTAGGATTGCCAGGTCCTTCTTCTCCACCGGTGGGAGGTTTTTGGGGCGGAGCCTGAGGAGGGTGGGGTTTGGAAAGGGGAGGGACTTCAATGCCAAAGAGTCCAATTGCCAAAGCGGCCATTTTCTCCAGGGAAACTGATCTCTATCAGCTGGAGATCAGTTGTAATAGCAGGAGATCTCCAGCTGGTACCTGGAGACTGGCAACCCTACCTTCCCCTGATGTTACCCTCTAGCATTAGTATTCAGAGACTTGCTGCCTTTGAATATGGTGGTTCCCTTTAGTCACCATAGCTAGAAACCATTGAGGGACCTGTCCACCAGGAATCAGTCCAGCAGCCCCCTTTTAAAGCTGTCAACATCCCCTGCCATCGCTATATCCACTGGCCGTGAATGCCACAGTGTAATGACTCATTAAGGAATATTTCCTTTCGTCTGTCCTGAATCTGTTGCCCATCAACTTACAAGAGTGCCCCCTGAGTGCTAGTACTATGGAACAGGGAGAGAAAATTCTCTCTGTCCAAGAGTTGGAAGAGAAAAGTTGACGATCCAATAATCCAATGGTTAACACGCTTTTTAAAAATGCCGTATTTTGTTTTCAGATAAACATCAATAAAGCAAGAGACAAGCTCAGATCCGATAAAGTGAGTATGGGATTCATGTGCATAATTTAAAACAACAACTTTAGGGTCCAGTGATATTTTGTTCTCTGAGATTTCTTTGATAAAAGAACCCTAGCCAAAAATATTTTAATACTTTATCAATTTGTGTCTCTGTGTGTGTGTGGGGTGGGGGGTTGCACATATTTTCACTAATATTAAATATGCTGATAGGTATAAATTTCAGGTGTCATAATTTATTTTGAACCCAGAGACTCTGCTGTGTTTGTCTAACTCTTCTTGAATATGAGAAACACAGATCTCTGGGGAGGTGACACATTGTATGGGGGTCAACAGTGATAAGGCTAATTTTTTGGTGCTGTCTCCATTCACGAGTTCCCCTGCTGAACCAGGAAGTCTGTGGATTGAAACTGGCAAGCCTAACTGTAATGCCATACAGCCCATCTTCCAAATTAGACATTTTCTCCAGGGGAACTGATTTCTGTAGTCTGGACATCAGTTGTAATTCCAGGAGATCTCCAGGTCCCACCTGGAGTTTGGCAACCCTAGGAATAATACTGGCAGGACCAGTATATAGACCAATTGCCAACGCTCAGTCTAACAGCCAGCCTGCTGCCAGCCAAAGATTTGGGCCTGCCCATTCACAGCAGGAATGCAAAATTGCCCAGAGGTCCGTGCAATGCTGACAGGAGCTTAGAGGAGCACAAATGTTTCTCTTGTTCTCCCCCCGCCAGGGTGTATCTTCATGCCCATCCCACATCCCCAAGCCTGAAGCCCTCCCTGCATATTGTCTGTTGAGAGGCTTAGCAAGAAGATAAGATATGCAAAGCGCTTGGAACATCACTTGAAATGCTCTGTGTAGACCTGCTCCATGTTATTCTCAAACTGTTGGTATGTTTGTTCTTGACTGTACTTGCTTACCACGGTGGGTGCCATAAAAGTGTTATTTGGACAGAGCCAAACTGGAAGAGGCAAGGCATTGTTGTCTAGATGGTATCAGCAGGCAGTTCCTGCCCTCCCCTTCTTTTTACTGCAGGGCTCTTGCGACACTAGAGGAAAGCGGAGATGTAACAAACGGATCAACCTATTCAGTGATCCAAGTCCCTGTATTGGAAAGCACCCTTGTAAGATACCACGCATAAGTCACGGACAGACAAAAAAAAAAGAAGAAGAAAAAAGGTGGGGGCGGTTCTATCATCAAGTAACCAAAAACAGCCCAGGCTGGTTTCCATTCTGCTTCCAATAACTTGTTTACAGCCTGAACCCAAAGAAAGGGAAGTCCAAGGACATCAAGGCTGAGAGACGCTCAAGACTACAGCCTCCAGATGGGGCCTGGAGATCTCCTGGAATTAAAAGAAGAGTTGGTTTTTATATGCCGATTTTCTCTACCACTTAAGGAAGTCTCAAATCGGCTTAAAAACACCTCCCCTTCCCCTCCCCATAACAAACACCCTGTGAGGTAGGTGGTGCTGAGAGAGTGTGACTAGCCCAAGATCACCTAGCAGGCTCCATCTGTAGGAGTGGGGAAACAAATCCAGTTCACCAGATTAGCCTCTGCCATTCATGTGAACGAGTGGGGAATCAAACCCGGTTCTCCAGATCAGAGTCCACTGCTCCAAACCACCGCTGCCATGGAAGCTTCCTGGGTGACCTTCAGCAGTGGCGGACCTACATTTTTGGGACCCTGAAGCTTGAACTATTATGGGGCCCCCTTCGCAACCAGCAACAATAGGGCAACATCCAACAAGGTCCAAAGGGCCTTGCTGCCCTTGCAAGGACCTCGAGGCCCAAATGGCGGAGAACAGGGTGGTCGGGTGGAGTCCTTGAAAATGGGCCATACAGTGAGCCCCTTCCCACCAGAAATGAGGTCTGGGTAACAGCTCTTATCTTCTTCAGTGGGGTTGTTCTATGGCAGATGTATTGGTTCATTCTCTAATACAGAGGTAGGAGGTCATCAGAGGGGGCTCGTTAGGATAAAGAGGTGAAAATCTGATTTTTGGTGTTAAAATGTACAAGCGAGACGAGTGCAGCCTGAATTGAGAATTCAGATGTCTTTTTATGGTTCCAATTGGCTCTAGCCTTAGGGCTGAGCTATAGGACTATTAAGCCGTGCACCAGCGAAGGATTCGAGGATCCAGCTGCCAAAATGTAGGCTATGAAT
The DNA here is from genome assembly GCF_029931775.1 of Euleptes europaea. Classification (NCBI taxonomy): domain Eukaryota; kingdom Metazoa; phylum Chordata; class Lepidosauria; order Squamata; family Sphaerodactylidae; genus Euleptes; species Euleptes europaea. The sequence goes on from NC_079314.1 coordinate 23,867,981, forward strand.
AGATTCTGGTGAGGTCACTGAGCCCATACACCTGGGGGTTCAGGCGCTGCAAGCCTCCGAGAAAATTTTGAAATTTGACTAACTACAGAGACATTTTGGGGCCATACGAAATGGGTATTAGAGCACATTCTAAGGTCAATATTTTCATCCCATTGTCTTATCATTCTATCACTAAAATAGCCTTATTTTAATAACAAACACTTAAAAAAAACATCGCTTTTGTTGAAGAATTCACTCATTAAAAAAAAAACTTGCTTCAGGGCCCTGCCGAGGTTAGGGACCCTGAAGCTTAAACTTCATTAGTTTCATAGTAGATCCACCACTGACCTTCAGCCAGTCCCAGACTCTTAGCGAAACCTACCTGACAGGTTTGTTGTAAGGAGATGCAGAAGGGAGAACAACGTAAGCTACTTTTGGCCCCCTCCCCCATTGGGGAGAAAGGCAAGGTATAAATAATGTACAATTATTTTAGTTTTAAGGGACAGAGCAAGTGACGGAGACAATACTGAATGGCAGAAGAGTTAGTCGCCACAAATATGTTCCTGTTTTCATATGTGAAATACTGGATGGTATGTATCATGTGTCAGCAATGCCCTTCTGCCTTTGCCACAGGCAAAAGCAGTCGCCTTGAGTGTGAGATACTCAACAGGACAAAGTCAGAAGCGGCAACTCTGACTGGTGAGGGAGGCTTTAACTCTCTCCAAATATTCTGTACGGGACTTGAATGTTCTTCTTAGAAATGTTTAAAAGATGGAAATCCCAATGTGAAGCTCCCCAGTTAGAATTTGTTTGCAAATTAGATCCTCTCAGATCCCTCTGGAATAGGGTTGCCAACCTCCAGGTAATAACTGGCGATCTCCTGCTATGACAACTGATCTCCAGCTGACAGAGATCAGTTCACCTGGAGAAAATGGCTGCTTTGGCCATTGGACTCTATGGCATTGAAGTCCCTCCCCTCCCCAAACCCCGCGCTCCCCAGGCTCCGCCCCAAAAACCTCCCGCCGGTAGCGAAGAGGGACTTGGCAACCCTACTATGGAAGGATCCAATTCGGCCTCTCCATGGACTGGGAGTAGGGTTGCCAACCTCCAGGTAATAGCAGAAGATCTCCTGCTATTACAACTGATCTCCAGCCAATAGAGATCAGTTCACCTGGAGAAAATGGCCGCTTTGGCCACTGGACTCCATGGCATTGAAGTCCCTCCCCAAACCCCGCCCTCCTCAGGCTCCGCCCCTAAATCTCCCGCCAATGGCGAAGAGGGCCCTAGCAACCCTAACTGGGAGGGGCTTGCTCATTACAGAAAAGCAATTGTCCCTCTTTATGTACACAGCACACCGGCATCATGCCCTGCCAATTCACTGCCAATTGGAAATGACTCATGCCTGCTCTGGCTGGATTATGCACTCCTCTGATTGGATCTAGTTTGTTTTTTTTTATTTTGCTTTGTTAGATTTGGCCTCACTTTGGGGGAAAACCACCCTCTCCACCCTCTTTCCCCCCACCCACTGATGATATATATAAACCCATGAGGTTACTACCATGCATCTGACAAAGCAGGCACCAGAGCACAAAAGCTTATGAAACAATAAATCTGTTAGTCTTTAAGGTGCCACACTGTTTTTTTTTTGTTTTTTTTTTAGAAAAGAGCTAACCCTCTGGAATTCAGCACATGCAAACACACCTTCTACACCAAGAGCATTATGATTGCTTAGAACAAGAAGATGACGGAACTCTGATGGAGAGTGATAAACAAAAAATGGAACACAACTGTTTCCTGGATTGGTACATCGGGCACCATGCACGTAGGCTGTACGCAAATGTGACATCCAGTAAAGGGGCCTGATGCAGACAGATGTTCCTAAAGGAACCATCCCAGTCCTCCGCTACACGCCTGGTTGGAGCTACATGTCTGGCCGGAGCCTTTTCTGGTTTTCGCTAGACGTATCAAGGTATCCACCCTCATCTTTGCAGCTTTTTGTCTTGCTCTTCTACCCTAGAACCCAAATATCAGGTTCCCACAGAAACTACCACCCAGGCAATGACCAGATCTGCTACATTTCAGTGACCCCCAAGCCTTCTAGCCACACAAGGGAAGCCTTCTGGCCAAGCAGGGAGGTAGCTTCTACTTTGCCTTTTACCGGCCGAGTAGGGCTGCTTCAGTATAATTAAGAAGAAGAGTTGGTTTTTATATGCTGACTTTCTCTACCACTTAAGGGAGACTCAAGCCAGCTTACAATCACCTTCCCTTCCCCTCCCCACAACAGACACCCTGTGAGGTAGGTGGGGCTTGGAGAGCTGTGACTAGCCTGAGGTCACCCAGTTGGCTTCATGTGTAGGCGTGGGGAAACAAATCCAGTTCACCACATTAGCATCTGCCACTCCTGTGGAGGAGTGGGGGAATCAAACCCAGTTCTCCAGATCAGACTCCACCTCTCCAAACCACCGCTCTTAACCACTACACCACGCTGGCTCTAAGAGACATCAGGAATACTTACAAATATTTTTCTTACCCCAAGCATGTAATGTTGCTTTCCAATCCACAAGTAATCCCAAATCTTGAAGGTCAGCTTGCTAGCAGCTTGAAGCCAGATCCCAACAACTGCTTGTTTTATTTATTTTTACGATGTATAATCAAAGAAGGGAGGGGATGTTGCTTCTTCGCCTCAGTGCATGTTGGAGCAAGCATGTATTGTTGTTTACTTTATTGGCCTTGCAAAGAGCATGGTGACTGACTATTCTAAAATGGTCAGATTGCTCAGTGCGCTTCCACCATATCATGTACCAGGAACACCGCACCCCCTTTTTCTTTAAGCATCCAGTTTTTTGGAGGAAGTTCCAGCATGCTTCTTTGTGGCTTTTCGTGATCCCCAATAAAGAGAATTTTCTACTGTTGCTGTTTGCATTTCTATGGGGGGGGGGGAATCAATTTTACTTCCTCCGACAAGTTTTCCCCCTTTCCCTCTAGCAACACAAGAAAAGGGAAAACTGGTCCTTCAAGTCCAGTGAATTCTAACCTTTGAGCTCTCCCTACTCCCCTGAAGCAATCCCTTTTGTGAAACACCACCCAAGATCCAGCCAATCTTGGGACACACCCAGACTGAACCACAGGATTTCCCCTTGAGAGTACACTAAAGGTCTCTTGCCCTGCTTCCCGTCCGTTTCTTTACATGCACAGAGCCACAAATGGTCAGGCACGCCCTATGTTTTTCCCAGGTGAACCAACTTACTGGCCAAATGGGCAGCACCTTCTAGTCACTGTTTTGGGCTAACTGACAGTCCTTCCCAGGCACACCCCTTAACCCATAAGGAAGTCCCGTATTGCTCTTTGAGCATTGCTTTGGGCTAAGTAATGGCTTCAGGAAGAGCCCCGTGGCACAGAGTGGTAAGCTGCAGTACCGCAGTCAAAAGCTCTGCTCACGACCTGAGTTCGATCCCGACGGAAGTTGGTTTCAGGTAGCCGGCTCAAGGTTGACTCAGCCTTCCATCCTTCCGAGGTCGGTAAAATGAGTACGCAGCTTGCTGGGGGTAAAGTGTAGACGACTGGGGAAGGCAATGGCAAACCACCCCATAAACAAAGTCTGCTTAGTAAATGTTGGGATTTGTTTCCCTACTGACCTGAAACCAACTTCTGTTGGGATCGAACTCAGGTCGTGAGCAGAGCTTGGACTGCAGTACTGCAGCTTACCACTCTGCGCCACGGGGCTCCTGGGAGGCAAAGAGGGCCTATTTTTGGGGGTGGGGGAGAATGTCCCATGAGACAAGAAAACTTAAAACAACCCCCAACAAGTACCTGTCTTTGGCCTTTGTAAGATTTCTTGCAAGCAACACCAACTCAGCAAATAGCCAACCAGTTCTTGCTTCTGATGACATGAGCTCTGACACACAAAAGCTTATGCTGGAATAAATGTTAACCTTCAAGGTGTCACCTGACTACTGTTTAAATACCTTCCAGCCAGACCTCTGAAAGGAGGTGGGGACCAGGTGGGGAAAGTGGGCAGAGTCAATTGGGGGTGTGTGTTGCATTTACTGCATGCAGTGGTGATTTTAGTCTCTCCTTACACAGTATGTAGAGCTGCATTGCTGAAGGCGGGGCTAACAAAGGAACATGGCTCATAGCTAGCCAAGAGGAAGGCAGAGAGGGACACACCTGGGAGGCCTGCTGTTTGGGCTCTGCCGTGCACGATGGACACGTTTCATCCCGGACAATTCTAACACTCAAGCAGTGTTGTGAGAAATCAGTTTTATTGGTAGACAGCTCCACACAGAGCCTTCTGTGCAGTGGCAGACATTTAAGACTTGTGATTGCAATTGAGGTGGGTCATTTTGACAGAGCTCTGAATTTTCATCTCAGCTCTTTACCATCTAAAATAAACTCAGGGGGAAAAAAAAGAATACTGGTAGTTATGCACAGCTACCAAGCTTAGGGACACAAACAATAGCAGGCATGTAGGACCTCTGTTTGGATTAAGACCCTGTCATGATGGAAGGGTTAGGCTCTCTCTCCCACCCACTTTTCCTAACCTGAAACAGTCCTGCAGGGTTGTTAATTTGCTCCAGTGAAGCCAACTTGTATCAGAGCCTCCACGGGGCTGATTCAGGAAAGGGAATCAGCATGGGAAAACATGCCTCCACCTCCACCTCCCAGTCCAAATTCAAATTGGGGATCCACACATGACAAATATTAAAGCAGGGATGGGGAACCTCAGGCCTGGGGGCCATATGCGGCCCCCGAGGACATTTTTTATGGCCCTCGGGATCTCGGGGGCCCCACCATGGAGGTGCGACATAGGGCGGCCCTCCCTGAGGGTGTTCCCGGGGCCACTGCTTGCAGGGGTGCTGTGGCGCCCTTTGGACCTCCTCTCACCGACTGACGGCTGTTGGTCAGCAAGAGGAGGGGGAAGGACGCTTCCCCCAAGGTTGCCCCCTATAGCCGCAGCTTGCAGGAATGCCGTGGCACACTGTAAGCCCCTCTTGCTGCCTGTGGGCTGTTGACCAGCGAGGGTGGGGAGAACAGGCCCGCGGCTCCCGGCGGCAGAGCATGTGTGCAGGAGCCGATCGGGCTTCAGGGGGCCTTTTGTGGACTGGGGCAGGGAGGGCATGGAGCCTGGGGCTAGGTCGCATGGGGCTGGCGTGTGTGTGTGTGTGTGGGGGAGGCTTTTCTCACTTCCTCTCTTTCTGTCTCTTTCTTTGTCTGTCTCCCTCCGTCCTTTTCTTTCTCCCCCTCTTTCCATTTCTTTCTCCCTCTCTCCCTTTTCCTCTTTCTCTTTTCCTTCCTCCCTTGCTGATCGACCGTGGGCTGCGCCTCCCTGGCGCCTCGTTTGCTCGGCCCACCACCGGCTGCCCTCCCACCTGGGAGGGGTGGAGGACCGGGGGAGCCCTCCAGGCCTTCTCTGCATGGCCTCCCCTGGGGTTGCCAACCTCCAGGTGGTGGCTGGAGACCTGGCAACCTTAGCCTCTCCCCCCCCCCACACACACACCGGGAGATCTACACCTGGTATGGCCCCCGAATGATGTTATAAATGTGCAAATGGCCCTTGGCAGAAAAAGGTTCCCCACCCCTGTATTAAAGGAACGAACAACAAATGCTTGGAAGCTCTATCCATGAACTCACCAGCATCTCACCTGATTTGGCCCTTAAAGTAAAAGCAATAAAATTCCGAGACAGCTCTAAAAGAGGTGTACTTGATTCTCCATAATTTAGGAGCTTCTCTAGCATGTCTGTGCCATGCTTTTAAACTATTTTCCAGCTAGTTTAATCATCATGGCTCCTAGCCAAGGAATCCTGGGAATTGCAGTTCTACAAAGGGACCAGAGGTCTCCATGAAGACAAACCTTGCCCAGTTTACCTGTAGCCAAACCAACCGGTTTGGGCTCTTTTAGTCAGCAGCTTTGTGGAAAGATGCCAAAGCTTAGATGTGGGTCCAACTTGCCACCACTTGCTTTCTAAACGCAGTCCACCCAATGCACAGAGTAAGGTATCCTTGGCAAGTAGTGTCCAAAGAAATCACAGATGTGGATACAAACCGTCAGGCACCAAACACCATCAAGCTGGCCACTGCAAGCTGCATGGATGACCCGCAGCAGGGGGTCCTTTAGATCTTAAAAGGCCTTTGAACTATTATACTTGTGCAGAAAAACCCATCGTTCCGATACAGTCTACTGCCGAAAGAGCAGAGAAGCAATCCAGGAAGTAATCAGCATGGCACCAGCTGGTCATCTGAAGGCAAGTTTAAAGCAGAATTCGAACTCGAAAAGCAGCAACAGGATCAGGGCATTACGCAGAAGGCACAGCCGACTGCCAGCATCCTCTTCCTGCCATATTGTTTCTATGGTGCGTCTCCAGCACCCCACCCCCGCATGCAAGGCTCTCTTAGGAGGGCTTTTTAAGATCAAATACAAACAAAATAATGGTGGCAGCAGAAGTCATTTACAAAACGGGGAGCTTGTGGCGGGCAAGGCGCTGGGTCTTGCAGTATGTGTGCTCCCGAGGTCCATTCTCCCAGCAATATGTTGAAGCAGAGGAGCCCCCGAAGAATCCGTCTCTGTGTCCTGGAAGGAGGACCCCCTGCTCAGTGGAGACCCTTGGAGAGACAGAGAAAGACAGAGAGAGAAAACAAAATACTGAATTTGCGCACACAGAACACAGAACGAAAGCCAGGAAAAGTTTATACTCTAAGCCAAGCTGGATTACTATACTATAACCAGGGCTTTACACGCATTGCACCAAAGAACTCGAATTCTGTGCAGACAGAGAGCTTTGGAAACTGAATTAGGATTTTTGAAGCACATCTGTTTTGTTTGTCTGAACTCCCCAGTTTTACATACGAAGTTGCTTTTACCAAGTCAAATCACTGGTCTATTTAGCTCTGCACTTTCCAATGGGAAGGGTCTTTCCGAGGCCTTGGTCATTTCAACGCCCGCTACGCAAGACCCTTTCGCTGGTAAGCGCTGGGACTGAGCCCAGGACCTTCTGCATTCAAAGATGCACTTGAAGTCCCACCTCAACGGCAGATGTCCTACTCCACCCTCTTAAAATTCCACCACACTTATCTTTGGAGCAAAAATGGCTAGAAAAAAACCCTGTTCTCTTTCAGTGCAATTGTGGAGGTGCAGAAGGCTCAAAGCCCTGTTTATAACGCATCTGAGATCCCACGTAAGACCAAAGAACTGCACCCAGCCATTCCTGCATCAAGCTGAGAGAATGTAGCTCCACTACAAACTAAAATAGAGGCTCATTAAAAATCATTATAGTCAGCAGTGGTTAAGGGTGGTTAAGGCAGGCCTTGTGATAGTCGCTTGAGTTCTAAAACCAGAGGTCACTTGGGGGGAAAAACCCCAAATAAGGGAGGAGAACCCTGGCATCTTATTAAGGTCTTGAGAAAGGAATGGAAAAATTAGCTGTCAGAAGGCAGATAGTTAAGGGGCAGCCCTTTATTAATCAACACAAGCACTGTAGTCCTCTCAAAAGTCTGCACCCGTGAGGACTAGAGCTCGCCTTTTTAAAACAAGAGCCACTGGAACCAAAGATTCTCATGATCATCATTCCTTGGTATAAAAACACAATACAGAAAGATACAAAAGGAATGGAAATATTAAAAGATGCCCTTTGTAGAGTCATTAGAAGACAGTTACATCGAATAACGCTGTTTGTTGATACTGCCATCTAATTGGCGGGCTTTTAAAACAAACTTTAAAAACTGTGCCACCGTCCCCAATATTTGGGGCGAACGGTTGTTCAATAAATAGGAAACGTTAAAAGAACCCGAGACATTCTGTCTATTAACCAACAGGGGGCTTAATAGTTCATTACGAGATTCTGTATAGAAACTCCAATAAAATAGGACATGACAGTTTCAATACAATTGTTGCCACAAGGGCAAAGCCTGTCAGACAGAGGGATTTTCTGAAATCTGCTTTTGAGTAGCGCCAAGGGCCAAACATTAAATCTGGCCAGAGAAATGGCTCTACGTTGAGAAGGATCACACAGGTGAGATAAGTATGGGGAGGGGCAGAGATTCTCTATTCTGGCAACAATGCTAGCGGGGAAACCCATTTTTTGCCCAGAATTCAGCAGCCTGAGAATTTCAAGCTTTAATTTAAAAAGCCAACAGCAGGTTTCTAGACCTTTGGGTTGCACAAACAAAGCATGGAAGCACACAGGCAAATGCCTAGTGAGATCCCAGAAGGCAGCAGAGAACAGAGGAGGAGGGTTAGTGGTCAGAGCTTCAGTACCTTGCTTAGCTCTTTGCCTCTCTCTGTGGCTAGCAGAAAAAGAATACATTATGAAACCTCGTGTATGTCATGCACTTTGACAACTTCCCTAGCTAAAAAACTTGCTGGGAAGGGCAGATATTATAAATCCAAGCGAAACAGAAGGAGGCTAGAGACAAGTAGCTGAATATCCTTAAACATTAATAAAAACACGCTCTAGGAATACTTGGGCAGACACACACTAAATCAACTGTATAAAAATGACTGTTTTCTACCCCCTCTCAAGTTGTTCCTCCAATCCCCGCTTTCCCATCATCATCAATGACAAACGATTTTAAAAACACAGCTTTGAAGAGCCTAACCATATTACTAAAAAGTGCCTACTAGGGGTATGCATCCAGATATGCCAAACTGAAAAAAGCAAAAAAAGCTGTTTCAGCTTTTTTGGGGCTGAAAAAAAGAAGCACCGTTTCAGTGGAGCCAAAAAGGCAAACCCGAAAAAAGCCGATTTTTTTTCATATTTTTGTTTGGAGTTTTCAGGTCTATTTTACCATAGAGGAGTCTTTGCACAGCTCTGGGGAGGCTGTGTTTTGAGGTAGAGGGACCACGTTTTCAGTGTAGCTTCAAGTAATTCTCCTTCGAAGAACCCTCAAGTTTGGTAAAGATTGGATCTGGGGGTACAATGTTATGGGCCCCCAAAGAGGGTTCCCCCATCCATTCTCCATTGTTTCCAATGGAGAAAAATGGGGCTCCATAAAATTGGACCCCTAACCCAATCTTCACCAAACATGGGGGTTCTTGAGATCAGTTCCCCTGGAGAAAATGGCCACTTTGGCCATTGCACTCTATGGCATTGAAGTCCCTCCCCTCCTCAAACCTTGCCCTCCTTAGGCTCCGCCCCAAAAACCTCCTGCTGGTTGCGAAAAGGGACCTGGCAACCCTATCCATACGTAACATACAACCCTCCCCGCTTAAATTTTATGCAATCTGCTAAACTTGTAAGGAGAGTCATCAGCAGCTATGCTGCAAAGTTGGCGTCTTTACCTTAAACAACTGCCCCCCAGAGCCCCACAAAAATTTCCAAACAGTTTGCTTATGCTGGGAAAATTTTCTCTCCAAAATAAATATGAACAGTATGGACATTCAGACTATTTGTGTTGGAATATTTATAATTAGTCTAATTGAAACAGGGATCATATGGCCCCTCAGGGAATGATCTATACATCTTGGAGGGGCAGAAGGGGGCATTCAGGATTTCAGCAGACACTTTTCCCTAAACGAATAAAAAGGAAAGAAAGAGACCGAAATGGTTAATGCGTTGTTACCTGGCGTGCTGTACAACTCATGCCTCATGACCCTGGCTTTCATATCTGCCGTGGTTTCTTGAGAAATCTTAACAGACAGATCTGGAAGGAAGACAATAAAAAAGATTGAAGAGATGTATATTTGTGGCCACTCCACACATTACATTTTTATAGGTACATAAGCACTGGTCGGCGGCACCTGATGTTGGACACACACCTGGCAGCTAATTCTGATTTTCCTGTGGGCAACATGTCCCAGTTTTTCCAACACCTACGTATCTAGTGTGCCAGACCAGCGCCTGGAAGACCAAGGTTCACATCCCCATTCAGTTGTGAAGTACCCCCCCCCACAACTGACCTTGAGCCCTGTCAAACTAATCAACCTCACAAGATTGTTGCAAGAACAAGGGGACTGGGAAATGTGTATGCCACATGAAAGACAAATAAAATGTGCTGGATCTCATGCAGTAGGATCTCATCAAATAGATCTGTATATAAAATGTTTTATAGATGGCATATAACCCCAATTATGATATCCAAGATGAATAGGGGAGATAAGGGAATCTGTTGGAAATGTGGAAAGGAAAGAGGAACATATATGCATGTATGGTGGTTATGCAAAAAAGTTTTTAAAAATTGGAAAAAAATATTAAGGGAAACAAATAATTTGATTAATAGTAGAGTAAAAACGAAACCATCATTTTGCTTATTGGGAATCCCACCAAAAAATATATCTGACCAGGATAGGATTATCTGTCAATACAGTTTTGCTGCTGCAAGAATTGTGATAGCCAAAGTATGGAAACAAGCAAATAAACCTTCAATCATTGACTGGAGAGAGAAATTATGGATGTATATGAGGATGGCCAGGTTAACGGAATTTCTGCATGGAAAGGATATGGGAGAATTTTAAAAAAATGGGTTAAGGCCACCTCATATTGGGATAAGTTGGCAAAAACGGACTTTACTTTATTAATTAATGAGATATAGAAATCAATTTTTTTAACAATTGTGATTTATAATATTAATGGATAAAATAAAACTGTTAAGACACTTCTGCAGAAGTCGGGTGAAGGGTCACTCTTTAGGTGGGTGGAGGGGAAAGGGTATCTTGGCTTAACATTATAAATTAGTAATTATGAATGTATTAATTATGGTATATGAATACCCTTTTATAATTTCTTGTATTCTATTTTGTAATTTTTCTTTTTTTTTCTTTTTTTCATGTTTTCTTAAAAAAATCTAATAAAAATTATTTAAAAAAATAAATCAAATAGATCTGTGTGCACAAGAGGAGGTGTGATTTCTTGTGTTTACAAGAGGAGGGGCTGTGGCTCAGTGGTAGAGCCTCTGCTTGGCATGCAGAAGGTCCCAGGTTCAATCCCCAGCATCTCCAGTTAAAGGGATTAGGCAAGTAGGTTATGTGAAAGATCTCTACCTGAGACCCTGGAGAGCTGCTGCCCGTCTGAGTAGACAATACTGACTCTGATGGACCAAGGGTCGGGTTCAGTATAAGGCAGCTTCATGTGTTCATGTTTTCCCAAATTTCTAGCAACCCTCCAACTCTTCCCTCAAACTGCTTGTGTGGCCCCCCTGTACGCCAGGAGCGGCATTTTAGGAGGCACTTTGAGCTGCGGGGGGGGGGGCAGGAGGAGGCAGAGAAGGCCCGCTATGTCAGCAGTAAAGCTCAACCGGGATCCAGGACACAGATCAACAATACAGCTGGAACTCATTTAAGATGTCGGGATCTCTCACCTGGCAGGAAAACAAATAACATAGACTGACCACAACATATGGTAAACTAATGATATATAATAACACCAATTATATGTGCACATGGAACACCTCAAATTCTCAGGTAAGTGTTCTCAAATAAGAACTCACAGGTAAGTACACAAAGTCAAGATTCAACAATCACAAAGAGCTTTGAATAATGTAATAAGACAAATGATGTCAAATCTTCATATAATGAACACATCTTGTGAAGACCCAGCAATGAAAAGACGGTCTTCCAGAAGAAATCTTTCGTTTCGTCATGTGACTTCACCCGTTTCTTATGCCTCATAACATACATCATTAATAACATCTTGTAGCTAAATAACATCTTGTAGCTCACAGCTTACATTAATCATATATTCTATTACAGGTCCTTGACATATATATTTCCAGAGCCGGATACTCCTCAGTCAGGTGGATCTCTCACCTGTCGTAGAACTCTCTCTTCTCATTCATTACCACAACATTCCTGGGAATAATGCTAACTTGCTTCCCATTTTGCAGATGGAAAACAGAGGCTGAGCAAATAGAAACATGGGCAGCAAGCAAGTGACCAAGTTGCAGACTTCAGCTCAAGCTTCCCTGAGCTTCCTAGTCCTCAGTTACTGGGTACAGTTGCTTCACACAGTGCTTTCCAAAGGCTATTTTCCTTGTCCAGTCATGGCAAGGAAGGAGATACTTATGTGTGCATCGCTGTGGTGCAAGAGAGCATCTAAAGGCTGCTGCGAGCTTTCCATATATAAAAGAAGCACAGACTGTGATCCCAGACCACTCTCTTTCCCGCTAGCTTGTGATGACTTCTCACCTCCAAGTGGTCATATGCTCATATGAAGCTGCCTTATACTGAATCAGACCCTTGGTCCGTCAAAGCCAGTACTGTCTACTTAGACTGGCAGCGGCTCTCCAGGGTCTCAGGCAGAGGTCTTTCACATCACCCACTTTGCCTAGTCCCTTGAACTGCTATTATAACTGATCTCCAGCCGACAGAGATCAGTTCCCCTGGAGAAAATGGCCACTTTGGCCATTGCACTCTATGGCATTGAAGTCCCTCCCCTCCTCAAACCTTGCCCTCCTCAGGCTCCGCCCCAAAAACCTCCTGCCGGTTGCGAAAAGGGACCTGGCAACCCTACCCATACGTAACATACAACCCTCCCCGCTTAAATTTTATGCAATCTGCTAAACTTGTTTTTATCCCTCACTGCTGGATTATGTCGTTGTATTATATATTACTATTCATTTTGCAGCCTGGATTTGTATTTGTACACTGCTCCAAGAACCTCTTGGTTGAGGGGTGAGGTATAAAATCATAAATCAATGCACTTATTTATTGCTTCATCAGATCTCATAGCCTAAGGACACTGTTGTTGTTTTTTAAATAGGAGCCTGAGGAAAAAAAAGTTAAATGTGTTATGCCCAGTGAGATTCCCTGTTCTCCAGAGTTCAAACACTAATGTTGTCCTTTAAAAGCATGCTTCAGGAGAAGTGCTTCAGGAGACAGAAGGGTCTGCTTTGCAAACATCATTTACCTACTGATTTTTGGGCTTCAGGATCTAATTTGCTGGGCTTCTACCATAGAAAATGTGCCCCTACCGAGCGTGTTTGTTTGCTTGGCTTTCACAGAGATATAATCTTGTCTTAGATCTGTACTGCAAGCTCTATTTAATCTTCATCTTAATTTTATACAGCACATTTTTATCCTACCTTTTGTTCCCCCAACGTGCTCAGGAAGAATACATGACTCTGCCCTCCCGTTTTATCCTCAAAACCATCCTTGTGAGGTAGGTTAGGCTGAGAAAGAGTGACTAGCCCAGTGTCACTTGGCAAACGGACTAGGGTTGCCAACCTCTGGGTACCAGCTGAAGATCTCCTGCTAATACAACTGATCTCTAGCCGACAGAGATCAGTTCCCCTGGAGAAAATGGCTGCTTTGGCTATTGGACTCTATGGCATTGAAGTCCCTCCCCTCTCCAAACCCCGCCCTCCTTAGGCTCCGCCTCAAAAAAAAACCGCCAGTAGTGAAGAGGGACCTGGCAACCCTAAAACTGACATGGCCAAGTAGGGATTCAAACCTGGAGCTCCCAGATCTCAGCCGATCATCTTAGCGCTACTAAATTATGCTGGTAGCCTGGGTCCTCTGAGATTTCTGCACCAGGAAATGATTTACAAGTTGAATACCCACCCTTGTGCCCCTGCCCTAAAGTTGCCAATTCCAGGTTGGGAAATTACTGGAGATTTTGGGGGGTGGAGCCTGGGGAGGGTGGGGTATAATCATATAGCATCCAGCCTCCAAAGCAGCCATTTTCTCCAAGAGAACTGATCAGGGTTGTCTGGCGATCAGTTGTAATTCTGGGACATCTCCAGGCCAAACCTGGAGGTTAGCAACTCTGCCTTGCCTTCGGAGAACAGAAGTTGGCAACTACCAGCAAGACACGCCTCCCCTGCTCATATCCCTTTCACAAAACTCACTAGCAACGCAAGTTCATCTGATACATATTTTATGAACTCATTTACCCATACTATACACTCTACCTTGTTTATACATATGAGGGTGGGAGAATTGTGTTTTTTACTGCTGAGTTTGTTTTTAAATTTGATGCCATTGGATTATGTTTGCATTTAATTATTGATCTCCTGCTGTTCTGCTTAAAACAAAATAATGGGCAGGAGTTTCTTGGAAATCTAAAACTTTCGGCGGGGGCAGGGGGGGGCGGAGTGATAGATTTCCTTCTTGAAGTACCACTTTGCATCCAGATCCCCTATTACAGATTTTAAAGCACATAGTTAGCTTTCCCACTAAGCTCCTATCTAGCCCATATTCAGCCTGTCCTTCCTCCAAGGAGGATGAGGAGGCCCATTTGGCTCTCCATGTTGTGCTTTAGCCTAGCAACAAACTTGTGAGGTAGGCTAGGCCACCCAGTGAGTTTCCATTGTAGCGAGTGGACTTGAGCCTGGGCCTCCAAGACCCTAATCCAACACTCCAACCACTACATTGACTAGACACAAACATGTGTCTTGTTCTTTGCACACACACCCATTTTGCATTTGGCAGGCTGGGACTACCCCTCATCTCCAGTACATGCAACCCCCACCTCTCCATTGCATAAGAAGTATTTATAAAGACCTCCATTGCATAAGAGGTCTTTATACATCAGGGGTGGAGAACGTCAGGCACGGGGGCTGTTTAAGGCTGCAAAGTCATTTGGTCTGGGTCCTGGCAGATCTAAGGATCCGCAGAAGGATCTAAGACTGGCGATCCACCTGCTCCCGCGGATAGGTATAGCCTCCATTCAAGGCGAATGTGAGTTTGTTTTGCTGAGAAAAGGAACCTTTTTTCCCCTAGCTCTGGAGCTGCTAGGACCGCCCAAGAAACTGTGTTAACCCTTTGCTACCTGGGCCGTGGAGAAATGTATTCCCTCTGTAGTACAAGAGGGCTGGGGGCGGAAGTGGCGGCAATAGAAGGGTTAAAGGGGGCAGGGCCAGAATGCGCGCGCTGGGGGGGGGGTTCTTAGCCACTGTGTCCTCATTTCACCCCTGCCTGCTTGGGGCTTGGTCGGCTAATTTTTAAGTTGATAATTCTGTATGGCCAGTGAATGATATTATAAATATCCAAATGGCCCTTGGCGGAAAAAATGGTTCCCCACTAGGGTTGCCAACCTCCAGGTAATAGCAGAAGATCTCCTGCTATTACAACTGATGTCCAGCCAAAAGAGATCAGTTCAACTGGAGAAAATGGCTGCTTTGGCCATTGGACTCTATGGCGTTGAAGTCCCTCCCCTCCCCAAACCCCGCCCTCCTCAGGCCCTGCTCCAAAAACCTCCCGCCGATTGCAAACAGGGACCTGGCAACCCAATTCCCCACCCCTGTTATACGTGAACACCACTAAGCTCCTAAGTCTAGGAAGTTGTGCTACAAGCATGTGTCTGTGTAGGTGAGCCGGACACATTTATATCCAAGACTATAGCCATTGCATAATGCTTTTTTTAAAGTACAGATTCCAGTACACCAGATTTCCACCAAAACGACTGACTTAAGAAGCAGTCTTACGCAGACCCCTGGCCTATCTACCCCATCTACTGGCAGCCTTACACCCCCAGTCCTGCCATCCAAATCTGTTTCAGTGGTTCTACTAAAGGTAAAGGTGCAAGCACCGGGTCATTCCTAACCCATGGGGTGACGTCACATCCCGACATTTCCTAGGCAGACTTTGTTTACAAGGTGGTTTGCCAGTGCCTTCCCCAATCATCTTCCCTTTACCCCCAGCAAGCTAGGTACTCATTTTACCAACCTCGGAAGGATGGAAGGCTGAGTCAACCTTGAGCCGGCTACCTGAAACCAACTTCCGTCGGGATCGAACTCAGGTCGTGAGCAGAGTCTTTGACTGCAGTACTGCAGCTTACCACTCTGTGCCACGGGGCTCCTCCGTGGTTCTACTAGGTACTAGGTATTTTGAAAGTAGAACCTTTGGCATGCAAAGCATGCACTCTGCTACAGATTTGTAAGCCCATTTACTCAGCCTGGTATCTTAAAAAAAACACACACCAGTAAACCCTCCCAGCTGCCGTGAAAGGCTTGAAGCCTGCATCTGCCAAAGTATTCCAACAGTAAAGAAGGCCTGGCTGTACAAAATCCTCTTGCTTTTCCGCAATGATGATGTGAGATCTTTTAAAAGGATTAGATTACTTGGGAGTCGCAGCTAGCATCTGCAGAGCAAGTTAAGAGGCTGGCGTGTACCATGGACCCAACCTTATCTGAAAAGCAGGCTGATATAGTGGCCATGAGTGCCTTCTATCACCTGCATCTGGTTCACCAACTCTCACCTTCCTTACACTCAGCAGATCTGACCACAGTGATCCGTGCTTCTGTAAAACTCACTGCTGGACTACTGCAATATGCTCTACATTGGTCCTTGACCTTGAAGACAACCCAGAAGCTTCAGCTGGTTCAGAATGCAGCAGCCCATTATGGTCAAGGACCGCCCAATCTTATCTATCTTAAAACAGCTACACTCACACAGATCGACCTTTGGGTGGGAGATCGACCTCTGGGTAGGAGCCATAGTGATTGTCTTTTGAAGTGCCAGATGGATCCCACTTCTACCTATCTAATAAGAATGAAAGAACAACCCTGCTAGACTGGAGCAATGGCTCCTCAAGGAGCATTATGTTCCCCACAGGAGCTGGCCAGATGTTCCTAGGCAGTCCACAAGCAAGGGATTGAAGGCAACAGACCTCCCTTGCTGTTTGTCCCCAGGAACAGACATTCAGAACTATGTAACTATTGAACACATGAAGCTGCTCTAAACTGAATCAGACCCTTGGTCCATCAAAGTCAGTATTGTCTACTCTGGCAGCGGCTCTCCAGGGTCTCAGGCAGAGGTCCTTCACATCACCTACTTACCTAGTCCCTTTAACTGGAGATGCCGGGGATTTGAGCCTGGGACCTTCTGCATGCTAAGCAGATGTTCTACCACTGAGCCACAGCCCCTCCCGTGCATGCCCAATAACTGTTGAGGGACATCCCTCCCATTCATTGGTCTAATTAAAAAAAATCTAAGCTAGCAGCCACCACATCTTGGGTTGATGAATGCCAGATGTTAAGTTACACACTAGGAAAATCATTTTCTTTTATCTGATTCGATAAAAATTTCAGAACCATTTTAAAGAAACAGGCAATCTGCACAGTCTTAGCATTATCAAAGATAAGAAGAGTTGGTTTTTAATATGCTGACTTTCTCTACCACTTAAGGAAGAATCAAACTGGTTTACAATCCCCGTCCCTTCCCCTCCCCACAACAGACACCCAGTGAGGTAGGTGGGGGGTGAGAGAGCTCTAAGAGAGCTGTAACTAGCCCAAGGTCACCCAGATGGGTTTATGTGTAGGAGTGGGGAAACCAATCCAGTTCACCAGATTAACATCCCCCGCTCATGTGGAGGAGTGGGGAATCAAACCCGGTTTTCCAGATTAGAGTCCACCGCTCCTAACCACCACTCTTAACCACTACACCATGCTGGCTCTAAATAAAGCCCTCTCCGCATCAGTCCTTTGATAACCTTCACTACGACTCCTCTTAAATAAGAAGCCCCAGACATTTTAGGCTTCTTCAGAGGAACGGTGATCCCAACCACCCAGTCGTTTTGGCTGCCCCTTTTTGCGCCACATATACCTTCTTCACTTGTGAGCACTGACGCCACCATCGTCTCGTTGCCGCTATCAGGTGGATTGCAGCGCATCGTGTTCTCCTCTGGGCTGGGGTGGGTGGGGACTGAAACACGGGGCCGGACCCTGCTCTTCCGCGTGCTGATGCGTATGATCCCCCGAACCAGCCTGCATTCAGCATCCTGTTCGTCCAGATTGTAGTCCTGAGTGATGCTGCTGATGAGGTCGGAGATCTTGTTGGTTTTCTCCAGGAAGGCGGTGTCCGAAGTGCATTTGGCCAGCTCGTCGATCTGGTGGACGCTGAACAGCTCCGTCAGTTTCTTGAAGATCAGGACGTCGATCTCCCGGCTGGACATGGAGCTCAGCTCGCTGAACTCAAAATCCGACTCGTGGAAGGAGTAGTACTCCTCCGAGCTTCGATGGCTGCTGGAAGTAGGTTGCTTCTCTATGCTGTTGTAGGAGGTCTTATCCGGCAGGGGCTCCTTGTAACACGAATCGGAGTCAGTTCGGGAGCCGGGGCTCCGGTTTTGGAAGACCGGGATCCCTTTCAGTTTCACGTCGGGGTAGCTGAAGCTGCTCCCGATGGTGCTCTTTTTGGTTTGGCTCCCGTTCTTTTCCGGTGGGGAGCTGTTGGCAGGGCTGTTCGGCAAACGCCCATTGCACTCCCGGGGCTTCACATCATCAGTCAAAGTCTCGTTGTAAGGGTACGGGATGCTGGCCCGGCAGTCCTTAAAGCAGCCCCCGCAAGTCACGATATAGCAGAAGATGGTTCTGTAAGTGCTCCAGGCCCGAGACAGGGCGGGGCAGCAAGGGGGCTGGGAAGTCTCTGCAGCGCTGGAGATAAAGCTGGCATTTTCTCCTTCCCTCCCGTTTGAGTCTCTGGGGTCGGCCTTGCAAGCTCGCCTGTCCCGCATTGGCTTGCGGCCCTGCTTGAGCTCTGGCGTGGAGCCGCCGAACACCTCGAGGCTGATGTCGCCGGCCGTAGGGGTCTCAATTCTCTGGGGCACAGCATCTTGAGGGGGCTGGTAGATGTAGGTTGGCCTGTTCCCGGTTCTTCTGCCAAGCATGGCTTGCCGCCCTTGAGACTGCCTGTTGACAGGAAAGACCCCGCATCAAACTCAGGAAGCTTGACCAACAACTTCCGTCAGAAAAGAAAGATCAGACATCCAGTATCCTCTTCCTCTATCAATGTTCCCTGAAGCCTAAGCCCTCTCTAGGGTTGCCAAACTCCAGGTACTAGCTGGAGATCTCCTGCTATCACAACTGATCTCCAGCCGATAGAGATCACTTGGAGAAAATGGCCACTTTGGCAACTGGACTCTATGGCATCAAAGTCCCTCTCCTCCCAAACTCCGCCCTCCTCAGGCTTCGCCCCAAAAGCCTCCTGCCGGTGGCGAAGAGGGACCTGGCAACCCTAGCTTTCTCCCTCTCAGTGTCCTTTCTGCTGCACTACGGGAACGGTCTGAAAGTCAAGCCAAGGATAGTCTGTGGATTACAGAGGTGTAGGGATCCAAAACAAGAGTTGGCGAACATAAATATGGTTAATGTAGGGGTCCCCAATGTGGTGCCTGTGGGTACCATGGTGCCCACCGACACTTTCTCTGGCGCCTGCCAAGTGTTTTTAGGAAGTGGGCAGGGCTTTTGCCTACCAAGGCTTCTGACTGGCTGTGCAGATTTTTTAAAAAATGTTGCTTTGGCAGCAGCTGCCACCACAGCACAAGGATCTTCACCGTGTGATTGAAAGTAAACTGTGGCAATCATTTTATGGCTGGCTCCGCCTCCTGTGGCAGCCATTTTGTTGTTGCGCTCACCATGCTGTGTCAGAATTCCAAATGTGCCCACAGGCTCAAAAAGGCTGGGGATCCCTGGATTAACGCAATGGGCGGGAGAAGTGGAGAGGCAGCTCCAAAAAAACCAAGCAACCCACCAGCTTCAAAGCAAAGTCTCAAACTCAACAGCTGGAAAATAGTTACTGAAGACTTTCAAAATGCATCAGACCCAGAGTATTTTCATAAGAATCCGTGGGCGTGAGGCCAAGAAAGCCCTTGTATGGGTGAAGAACACTTTTGGGAGCACCAGCCTACTGAAGTCTCTGGCCACTGTGATCCAGTCACGATTGATTATCCAAGCTTCAACAAGTCTAGGCCCAGAATGCAGAACTACACTTAGGCCAACAGGCACAAATTATTCTGAACATTGTTTTTGCTCTAGGATCAACAAAACTACCCTGGGTTGCAACTTCCAGACATATTATTCTCTTTCAAATCATTTACCTTTAGCCTTGCCTCCTCTGGGATGAACCTAGGTTCTAAGGATCCACCACCTCCATTTCAGAAGATCCTGTCCTCGCAAAGAAACAAATAATAATGGAGACGTCAAGCCTTATATCTGTGAGCAAGGAAATCCAGGGCATTATTAGACATGCAGGTAAAGAACATGAATGTGCCCCATTTACATTAAAAGCGGAGGATGGTGAGAGAGGAGTAGAACCTTCCTCTACTCTTGGGCAGTTTTTCTGTTAGCAATTCATATCCAGCAACAGAAATGGGAAGATCCCACCATCGGAGATGCAAATGATGGCCCTATTAGACGATCCTGCCAAGTACGCGTATGTTTGCCACAACGGGGCTAAATAGCAGCTCCCTGGGCCAGTCTGAGGTTGGAAAAGTGCCATGTGGAGGAAAGCTTAAACCACCCATCCACCACAGCCCCAAGCAGAATCAGGCCCCTGATTGCCTTATAATTTAAACACACATAAACACCTAGACTAGGGTTGTCATCCTCAAGGTATTAGCTGGAGATCTCCCACTATTACAACTGATCTCCAGCCGACAGAGATCAGTTCACCTGGAGAAAATGGCCGCTTTGGCCATTGGACTCTATGGCATTGAAGTCCCTCCCCTCCCCAAACCCCGCCTTCACCAGCCTCCACCCCAAACACCTCCCGCCAGTGGTGAAGAGGGACCTGGCAGCTCTAACTTGGACAGAATCTCATCTTGTTTGACCCTGGCAATGGATTACTAACAGGATACTAAGATCGTAAGAGGAGAAATCTGTACCCCATCACCTTCAGAGGCCAGCCTCCCCATTTTCTTGACAAGATCATTTCAAACAAAAACAGTCACGTTTCAAACTTGGCAAGGAGGACAATCCTTGACAAGCAAGCAAGCAAGCAAGCAAGCAAGCAAGCAAGCAAGCAAGCAAGCAAGGGGCCTTCAAGAAATCAGAGGGAAAGATTTGAAAAGGGCATCTCTCTCCCCTCGGGTGGCCAACCTCCAGGTGGTGGCTGGAGATCTGCTATTGCAACCCAATTGGGTTGGATCCAGACTAAACTGGCAATTACATGTCCCCCTTCCCCTGCAGACCCCCTTATGTAATTTCTCAGGGTCCTCTATCCCTCCGGAACCGCATTTTGTAGAGATCAGTGGGCTGCAGTAGGAAAGGCAGCAAAACTCCATTCTGCCACTGGGAAATGTAGTCTGGATTTAACCCATGTGATTTTTCTAGTATATCTATACATTTTTAGAGCTGTGTAGAATAAGCTACTTGGTAACAGATACTGGTTGCATAGAGTCTTCAGTCATGTGTAATGGGCACAGAATGCTTGGGCAGTGTGGGTGCCAACCTCCAGGCAAGGTCTGGAGATCTCCCAGAACTACAACTGATCTCCAGACTACAGAGCAGTTCCCCTGAAGAAAAACTGCTTCCTGGGAGGGTAGACAGCTTGTTCTGTTCACTTCTGTCCTCCATTAGTCAAATGGAAATTCCAGAGATGTGCCTCCTTAGCACAAATGACATATCTAAACATTCTGTACTGAGGTAGTTCATTGCAAGAAAACCTATATACAAGCTGTGTGAAGAGAGCCAGTGTGGTGCAGTGGTAGGGTTACCAAGCCCCTCTTCACCACTGGTGGAAGGTGTTGGGGGCAGAGCCTGATCAGGGCGGGGTTTGGGGAAGGGAGGGACTTCAATGCCATAGAGTCCAATTGACAAAGCAGCCATTTTCTCCAGGTGAACTTATCTCTATTGGAGGAAGATCAGTTGCAATAGCAGGAGATCTCCAGCTAGTACCTGGAGGTTGGCAACCCTATGCAGTGGTGAGAGTGCTGGACCAGGATCTGGGACATCCAAGTTTGAATCCCCACTCTGCCATGGGTCACACACACACACACACACACACACACACACACAATTTATTATATTCTGAATGGAGATTTGTTTTTATAATGTTTTTCTATAATGTTTTTTCCCTTTCTATCTCTTTTCTCCTTTATTGTTTCACAGGATATTGGTGGATGAATCTGTATATAATGACTATCTGATGTCTGCTGTATTGATCAGAAGCTTTTAGCTTGACACTACATACTGCACCACTTGAGGAAGGCAGTAGACAAAATGCATTCGCTGTTTGTTATTTTATCATAGTCTTTGACCAGCTGAGTGTGTGTCATTTGGTGACTTGCTCTGTACGAATTAGCTCATCTGCCATATTCGAAAAGGGATTTATGTATAGTAGAGAATTTGTTTATGGTGTGGGTAGTCTACCGGTCATTATTTTATTATAATTAATGGATGATTAAAACTCAATTTTAACTTTTTCATTTGTATGTGTTTTGAGGTTTGCTTAACCCTTTTTGGCTATTTGAGCAATTAAAAATATGCCACACTTAAGACAAGCAGTTTTAAAAACAGAGGTAAAAAAACAGGGAACATTATGCAGGATAATACTGCTGCAGTCATCTTGTTTGTGGCTTCCTAGAGGCACCTGGTTGGCTACTGTGTGAACGGACTGCTGGACTAGTTGGACCTTGGTCTGATCCAGCAGGGCTTTTCTTATGTTCTTATGCACTAAGCCATTAAGTATCTGGATGAATAGACTACTTTTCACAGAAATATTAACCACATTGATACTGCACCAGAAAATAAAATTAACCACGTCTGGGGAAGAAGACATTCCATAAATGAGATGCCATAGAAAAGGCCTTGTCCCAAGTTGCCACCAACTTAACTTATGAGGGCACAGGAGTAATTTCAGCACAGCCGCCAATGCAGATCAAATAGGGGGCAATCTTTGAGGTACTCTGCCCCAGGTTTCTGCACACCTTTAAGTTCAGAGCAGCATTCGGCTGACTAAACAACCTTATTGCAAAATATTGTCGAAGGCTTTCACGGTCAGAGTTCATTGGTTCTTGTAGGTTATCCGGGCTGTGTAACCGTGGTCTTGGAATTTTCTTTCCTGACGTTTCGCCAGCAATTGTGGCAGGCATCTTCAGAGTAGTAACACTGAAGGACAGTGTCTGTCCTTCAGTGTTACTACTCTGAAGATGCCTGCCACAGTTGCTGGCGAAACGTCAGGAAAGAAAATTCCAAGACCACGGTTACACAGCCCGGATAACCTACAAGAACCAACCTTATTGCAGTTAGTGTTTACGGCTTGCCTGTCATTTTCAAGTTACATTTGTTAAATTTTGTATTGTAACAGGTAGTTGGCTGCCTTGACAGGATCCAAATTTTAAAATGTATAAACAGGAAGAATCACCAACCCCACAAGGGTGTTGCATAAGAATTTGACACTGGGGAAAAATATGCCATAATGTACAAACAGCTGCAAAATGGGAACTGCTTGGAGAAAGTAATTTATAGAATACAGCTGCATAAAGGGAGTTCAGCAGAGAACTCTTGCATCACAAGTTTCTAGTCATGATTAGACATAGACAGGGGAGCTTCCAGTAGAATGCAAAGGCGTTGTGAGAATTTAGGGCTTTGCAGGAGTAATAAAGGGCAGCTTAAAAAGTTAGGCTCAAATATTAATGGCTTTGAGGGAACAGCTGAAGTATGCAGGGCACGTTTAAAAAGTGAGCAGCACTGTCATCTAATCCACCGTTTATTGTATGTATTACCTCGCTCTTACGGCACTGCTTTCTACTTCTGTAATTCCTTTTTTTTTACAATGTGTACGGCATATTAAGTTATTTATTTATTATTTCCACTTATTATCCCGCTCTCCCCAGCCAAAACTGGGCTCAGAGCAGCTTACAAAATATAAATGCCCCATTAAATCAGTAAAAAACTTTAAAACATTTTAAAATAGCCCTATAAAATCACATCAATATCATCCTAATTCACCTAAGGCGCATCTAAAGTATAACACAAAACACAACTTCAGCTAGGCAAGCAGATGGAATAAATACAGATTGAATAAAATTACCACAGCAGGGAGGTTAGGGAGGCCACCACTGATAAAAATGTGTTTTGAGATCCTAGTCCTACACTCTTTGTTGGACGTCTCATGTTACCAGACTACACTGTCGTACACTGCGAAATTCACCTTGAGTCTCAGCAAGAGAAGCAGACCAGAAATGAAATAAACAAAATAAAGCCAGCATAAAAAAAGTGACTTCCAAATCAGGCAATGAGACTGGCCAATAAAACTGAACAAACAAGTGCTCACTCCTGCATCCTCTTTGTACATACTGCTGAAATCGCTCAGCTCAAACCAGCCCTCCTATGTGACATTTTAAAAATTCCCCAGTGGTGATTCCCAGCCCCCACCTACCACACCTGGGCAGGTAATTCCCAGTACTGTCCAGTCAACCACTCCTACGGCCAACAGACATCTGCTCCAATATTTAGTGTAAACCTTTTTTTTTACTCCAAAGCTAAAGCCAGCAACCAACCTACTGCTTGCAATGCGACGCCACTGCTACGTTATTTTGGCAACCCTGCTTTTGTCAATAAGAGAACCAGTGCTGAACAGGAGGAATGCACAAGGGTCTGTTTCAGCAGTGCTCTGCAGGATATATGCTAAATGTGTCACAGATCATCTCTTCATAAATCAGAATGGTAATAGGCAGATTCTTTCTTTCAATGCAAGCCTATGAGAATAGCAGCTATAATGATAAGGACAGAAATTAAACTATGGGAGTTATTCTGCAGCAATTAATAATGAGATTTCATTTCTGCAGTTTCATTGCTGCGTTCTTAAGGGAAAGTTTAGTATTCCAGGAAATCTTCAAAGAACCAGAACGCGCTGGGATCCAATGGAAGATTTCTGTCTGCAAGAGTACAGCTTTCTTCTCTCTCTCTCCCCCCCCCCCCGCTCACTGCAGCGCCAAATGCCCCCAAATGCCCCCAAATGAGGGGGTCAGGCAAGGAAGTCATGCTCGGTAGGCAGAAATCCTTCTGTCAGAAACACTCAATTATATCCAAGCCTATGCTTTGGAGGCACTTGATGGGATTCAGGAAGAACTGTCTGTCACCTTCTGGCCTCTTATTTCAAGAAAGCTACGACAGACAGATTCTGAACTTCTCATCATCCCTGTTGCTATTTCCTCCAGCCAGTTCCCCCAGTGTAGAAAAATATATAAACATATACCTTTGTGTGTGAGCGTGCATGGAGAAGTTTGGATTGGGTCAATC
Source organism: Euleptes europaea (assembly GCF_029931775.1). Lineage (NCBI taxonomy): Eukaryota > Metazoa > Chordata > Lepidosauria > Squamata > Sphaerodactylidae > Euleptes > Euleptes europaea. The sequence goes on from NC_079314.1 coordinate 23,892,846, forward strand.
TCATAAGTGGCAGAAGTTATAGGATATTGGTGTTTAGGTAGACCTGCTTTTAGGACAAATGTTGAGGTCGATCTTTCAAATCTAAACATATTGCTTAAGGGAATCTTGACTAATCCTACCCAGGAGTAAACATTACAGGAATGGGATGTACTAAAACGAATGACAAATCAGCCCATTGGAAGCAATGGGAGAGGCTGCACAGCCCATTGAAGATAATGGGAGAAGAGAGTGTCTGTTGACTTGCATTGACTCCATTGAAAGACATTACAGCACAAAAACGGTTGCCTACACTCACTTCTGCCATTATCTTCAATGGGCTGTGCAGCCTCTCCCATTGCTTCCAATGGGCTGACTTGTCATTCGTTTTAGTACATCCCTACAGGAATCAATAGCGGTTCCCCTGATCCAAATAGAAAAGGGGCGGGACAAGAGGAGGTGCCTGCGGTGGCAATTAAAATCTACTTCTGGGGGAAGTAGTATATATTTTGCAAGGCTCTCCCAAGCACCGCCCTAAGGCAACAACCCTACTCAGACTCAATCGGAAACAAAGCCCGAAGAAGAGCAACAGGACCTCCAAGCAAGCATGTGGACTTCCTTTAAAAACCAGAACAAAATCCGATTACCTGCAATTCTTCTTTAGGGAGGGGGGGATCTTGGAACAGAAGCGGCACCACCTCGGCAGCCCGATCTCCCACCCACCCCAAAGGCCAGTTGCTTTCAGCGGCCCACTCCCAAAGGTTGAAGAGTTCAGGGGGTGAAGGTGGAAGAAAGGCGCCGGATGCAAAACTCGGGCATAGTGGACAAGCGCAAGAAGGAAAGGGGTGGCGGTGTCACCCAAACTCCCCCCCTCCGAGCCCCGCCTTGGCATTACCTGCCCAGCCAGGTGAACGGCATCCGGGGGCCCTCCCTCACCTGAGCCCAGGTGCGGTCACGTGACGCTACGGGTCGCCTCTCGGGACACGCTTCCTCGGGAAGAAAGAGGCGTGCCCTCGAGAAGCTCCTAGGCTGCCCCGACCCGCCCATTTTTTCCCCGGCTCTCCCCCCCCCGCCCCGTCTTTGCAGGAGTTAACTTCGGAACCAATGCAACGATATTATTGGTGGATATTATTGTTGTTGAAGTATTTCTAAAGTTGCGTTATTGTTCGGGTCTTCTTCCAAGCAGCCTACATGGGGATGTGCCAAAACGCGTGACAAGCCAGCCCATGAGAAGCACTGGGCTTCTCTCTCCAGTCCTTAATTGAAGGTTTATTTACTTGTTTCCAGAGAAACTGTGGATGTATATGCGGATGGCCAAATTTACAGATTCTTTACATGGTAAAGAGATGGAAGAGTTAAAAAAAAAAACCAACCCTTGGCTAAAGGCCGTAGCGTTTTGGGATGAACTGGCAAAAATGAATTTACAAGTATAGTTAATTATTTAAATTAACTATGCTTGTAACTTATAGTTAAAAATTACAAGTATAGTTAATGAATTATAGATAAAATGTAATGTTGTTTATATAACAACAGTATAATTTTAAAATACTGTCAGAATACTTCTCCGGAAGTCCATTGGTGGCGGGATACACATTTAAGGTGGGTGGTGGGTACTTGGGCACTGTTTATTCAATAATATTATAATAGATGATGTAAAACTATAGTATAAGTGCTTTTTTGTATTTTTTTGTTTTTTTGTTTTTTATGTGATTATAATTTGTTTTTGTATATAAACATTAATAAAAATTTATAAAATAAAAAAAGAAGCATTGGGCCTAGAGACCTTGCTGGAAAACCCGTTCCACTTTTCCTCTGCAACTCTTTTTGTGCTGTAATGTATTTCAATGGAGCCCATGCAAGTCAACCGACACTCCCGGCTCCCATGATCTGCAATGGCCTGGGCATCCTCTCCTATTGTTTCTAATGGGCTGGCTTGTCATGCGTTTTAGTATATCCCGGGCCCTTAATAATATAATGATGACAACGTAGGGTTGCCAGCTCCAGGTTGGGAAATACCTGGAGATTTTGGAGGTGGAACCTGAGGAGGGTGGGGTTTGTGGAAGGGAGGGACTTCAATGAGCTATAATGCCATAAAGTCCACCTTCCAAAGTGGCCATTTTCTCCAGGTGAGCTGATCTCTGTCACCTGGAGATCAGTGGTAATAGCGGGAGATCTCCAGCCACCACCTGGAGGTTGGCAACCCTATGACAACGACTGTTATTGGTAGTAGCAGTAATAGTAAATCATTAATCGTGAAAATAGTGGTTTTGCTGAGTCAGGGATTCGCACGCTGTTATTGACTTGTCAACAACCTGGAGGGGGGGGGAAGTTTTGTCCCTTTAATAGAGGCTTGATGTGTGGAAATGGGCAGGTGAGGCTTTTCATGACATGGTGGTAACACTTGGTATGTCTCCGACCAGCGAGCCTCTATTAAAGGGACAGGACACTTTATCTCTAGGGTGTTGGCAACCTTATTGTTATCTGATCTTGTGTGAGAATGCTCTTGGGTCCCTACATCTTTTTTGCCCTTCTGCCTGGCACATTGGGGTGCCCTTGAGCCAGTCACGCTTTCAGCCTAACCTACCTCACAGGGTTGTTGTGAGGATAAAACAGAGGCGAGGAGAACAATGTAAGCCCCTTTGGGTCCCCGCTGGAGGGAAAAGATGGGGTATAAATGAAACAAAAACAAGAGCTTCCAGATCTTGCACTTAAATAAACTCCAGTACACAAAACATCTTTAATGAAGAAAATAATACAAAATTGGAAATGTGCATCCACTAGGTGGCAGGCTGTGCCAACTGATATCCTCCACAATTCCTGGAGAATTTTAAGACAGCTCTTCCAATTAGTACACCAATGATCCCTCATTAAAAATGCATTTACCTTGCCCTTGACTCCCTTTGAAAAAAATCAATGGAATTTTGCAATCACTCTTTCCACCCCAGTTCTCCATGCTATGGGGCATTCCCACCTCTTATGATCCCAAAGGAGTCACTGCTTTCTTTCCTGACAAAGATGACTGTGCCTTGAACAGTGGCTTTCAGCCTGGGGATTCTTTCCAAGTTTGTAGTCAAATAACTCAAGCAACAAGTTCACTGTAAGCTCTCTGTACAGGAGCTATGCAAATGGTAGTCTTGAACAATTTTATTGGAAATTGTTCAGACTAGTGACTGCAAGTTATTCAGTAGCTGTAGGATACTGAACTGCAAATTTTTAAGTATTAAAGCATGTGCTTTGGATCCCAGGTCGAATCTCTGGCATTTCCCAGTTTTTTTTTTTAAAGGATCTGTTGACAGGGTTTGGAATAGCCTATGTGAGGCTAGGTAAGAGCTTGGCTTGGTTAGGTAAGAGCCCCGTGGCGCAGAGTGATAAACTGCAGTACTGCAGTTCAAGCTCTGCTCGCGACCTGAGTTCGATCCAAACGGAAGTTGGTTTCAGGTAGCTGGCTCAAGGTTGACTCAGCCTTCCATCCTTCCGAGGTCGGTAAAATGAGTACCCAGCTTGCTGGGGGTAAAGGGAAGATGACTGGGGAAGGCACTGGCAAACCACCCCGTAAACAAAGTCTGCCTAGAAAACGTCGGGATGTGACGTCACCCCATGGGTCAGGAATGACCCGATGCTTGTACAGGTGACCTTTACCTTTATGTGAGGCTAATATATTTGTATGTGTGGTCCAAAGGTCCAACTCAGTAAAAAGCAACTTCATAAGCCCTGTTGGAGTTGTACAGCAACATCAAATGGCTATTCAGCAGTAAACCAATGGTAAAGTGCTACTGCAACACCCCACCTCCCCAGATGTTCTGGGTACAACCGGCTCCAGATCAGTCCTGAAGGGCATTTGGATGAATTCGTTCTAGCATTCTGCTGCAGAATGTGTGAGTCACTCCTCTTCTGAATGGTAGTGACTCATCTTCTCAGGTGGGTGGGAACAGCATACATGCGATTGTTCAGTTTGGAGGGTTTTGTGAATCGAGAGACTTGATATTGCAGAAAGCCAGGGGAAATCATTAAGGGGCATGGGGAAAGGGCAGCTAACCCCATAGTGGGAAGAATGTGGTTAGGGTTGCCAACTCTGGCTTGGCATGTTCCTGGAGATTTGGGGACGGAGCCTGGGGTGGGTGAACTTTGGGGAGGGAGTTCAGTGGGGATGCCCTCTGAAGTTGCCATTTCCTCCAAGAGAACCCCCTCTGTGGTGTGGTGATCATTTGTAATTCCAGGAGAGCTCTAGCCCCCCTCCACTGATAAACCTGTGTGAGATTCAGAATGTTGTTTGCAAGGATTCAGCCATCTACATGATCACACCAGGCAACCTTTACTCTCCCCTAACTAATAGCAGTGTTGCAAAGCAGGGAGATGTCCATTGGTTGGGAGAGTCAAACTCCCCAAAGAAGTGCACAGCTTCTGTCCCCTAATAAGAGGGAATTTTGGAGAGGTACAGTAGAGGTGAGAAAAGCGGAACTTCCTAAGTTCCCATTTCTATACACCAGTGACTCAGTTTCTCCTTGCACTTAACCGACTTACAAAACCCAGTGGTACAAGAAAGTGGGTATTTATCAAGATCCAGGCCTGGCATAACCTCAGGGGGCAAAAATGCCTAAATAATGGCTCTACCCTTTGGTTCAAAGATGTTTTCTTTCCTTTAAACTCCTCCCTCCTGAAATAAACCACACCCCTTGAGCAAAACCCCCTCCCCTACACTAGGAGCACACTTCCAACACTTCCCAGGACATACACCAACCGTTTCATGTGATATCCAAAATATCTGAGTTCCTATACCTTCTATAATGGTGTTGGGGAGGAGGAATTTCGACAGATGTTGCTTTTCTCATGTCAACATTTTTATTTTTCTTATCTCTTTACGTCAGTTTCTTGAAGGGACTTGAGGTTGATTACGGAGTTATAAAAGACAATGCAAAAAGCAGTACACTACACATAATAAACAATGCAGTAAATCTGTATTGTACAAATCAAAGAACAAAAAAATACAGTATAATACATTGCATAAACTAGAATTCACAGTTAAAGAATGATGAATTACATAGTTTAATACATCCAGTAAGCAATGCAGTCTAAAGGGGAGGAAGAAAAAAAAAGCTGTCTAAAAATTCCAGAGGTGATCAAAGTAAAACCTTCTTACCTAAATAGAAAGTGCCCTACATGTACCCAGGTTATCCCTTCTATACGACTATGAAGTAGAAGGAAACCTGCCCTCCTCTATATCAACTCACCCTAGATGACTAGGCTCAAGTTATGGTAAGAAGACACATAATGGTACAACTTTACTGGTGCTAAGTGGGTTGGGTCTGGTCTGGGTTTGAATGGGAGACAACCTGGGAAGACTCCTTACTAGAGTTGCCACTGTCCAGGTGGAGCCTGGAGATCTCCTGGAATGACAACTGACCTCTAGCCTACAGAGATCAGCTCACGTTACAGTGAACACACATACAGTCTGCATGTACATGCATTCTCCTGTTTTGTAAGAGCCAACGCGTGTTCACTTTATGAATTAAACCAGGGGCTGGTACCCAGATAAATAACGGGTTTAAATCACACATGCAGCTGTATATACATTGAATATAAGATGGGAATTACTCCATGCATGTATAAAGAATAATTAAGCACACACTGTATGTATGTGCGTTCACTTTAACTTGTGAACAGTTTCCATTTCTCTGCACACCGGAATCTTCTCTCCCATCAGAGTTAATGAATCAGGGTCAAGCAGCTTCCTCTTTCAGCCTGATTTAGCTCCATCAGGTCACCTTGCTTGAAAACTCTCACATTCTCTGGGTCACCTGGCTCGCCAGGAGATAGATTTGGTCAGGAACAGTTGATGCTGACACAGCATGTACTTAGGCCGAGCTAAAAGCGGCAGAGCAGCTACAATGGGCCCTGACTGTGCAGAGCATCTGTCATGCCACCGGATGTTCTGCAGAGCTGAGTCAATGCGGCAGCAGTGAGCAATAATGTGAAGGGAGGGAGGAGGCCCTCATAGGCCACAGGAGATGATTTGGGGGGTCACCTTGGCAAACAGACAGAATCATAACCCTTCTCTACATTTAGCAGACAATGGAAGGCACTCCATTTTGGCTAAAGCACACCCCTGCCCTGGATATTGGGGATCCTGAGTCGATGGCAGGGCCTGCCTGGATTTATACATAGCAATGGCATTGTTGCAAACTTGGGAAAGAATGTCTAATTATTTACATTTAATCCTTTCTATTATAGAATCATAGAGCTGGAAGGGACCAGCCAGGCCATCTAGTCCAACACCCTGCACAATGCAGGAAATTCACAACTACCTCCCCCACCACACCCCCAGTGACCCCTACTCCATGCCCAGCAGATGGCCAAGATGCCCTCCCTCTCATCAGCTGCTTAAAGTCATAGAATCAGCATTGCTGACAGATGGCCATCTAACCACTTCTTAAAACCCTCCAGGGAAGGAGCATTTACCACCTCCCAAGGAAGCCTGTTCCACTGAGAAACTGCTCTAACTGTTAGAAAGTTCTTCCTAATGTCCAGACGGAAACTCTTTTGATTTAATTTCAACTGGTTGGTTCTGGTCCGACCTTCTGGGGCAACAGAAAACAACTTGGCACCGTCCTCTATATAACAGCCCTTCAAGTACTTGAAGATGGTTATCATATCCCCTCTCAGTCTTCTCCTCTTCAGGCTAAACATACCCAGCTCCTTCAACCTTTCTGCATAGGACTTGGTCTCCAGACCCCTTACCATTTTTGTTGCCCCCCTCTGGACACGTTCCAGCTTGTCTACATCTTTCCTACAGCATGTATGCATTTTTGCATGAATTCAAATGCTGGGTTTCTCAGTGAAAAAGCGGAACTTCCTCAAACTTTGCATCACATTTTCTCAGGCTTTGCTCCAGAAAGCAAAAATGCAGCCCTTTTTGTCTGCAAAGGTTCTTCCCATTGTTTCTTGTGGATGCCCTTGGGACATGGATGTGCCACAGTTAAGCCCATTTCACAATAAAGAAACCGAGGCAGAAAGAGACTGACAACCCCTTCCTGAGCTGAGAGGGGTGAAAGTGGTCTGGAGGCACGCAAAGGCTCGTGCTGGCATCGGCGCCACTTGCGCCGATGCCAGGGACACTTACGCCGCCACAACCAGCACGGACGCACGGATGTTGGCCATGGCAGTGTGGCCCTGGGACACCGGCTTGGCTTCCCGGTGGCATCCTAACGGCTCACTTCCGTGTGCCGTTGTCCTGTGAGGCATTCCCGGGGTGGAGCCACCTTCAGGCGACTTCCTAACCCCCTTTGAGGCTGGGAACAACCCCTTTGTCCTTACTTGCTCTTACGCTACCTTTGTAGGTGGCGTAGCACCTTGGAACGGTTCCACGGGGCTTGCCAAGTAAGGGCAGCTTTCTGCCTTGGGGTGGGTGGGGCCCGAATCCTCCAGCCACCAGCGCTGTCCCTCCCCTCAGGAATGGGCTGTGAGGCAATCAGTGTTTAGATCGGCGCCCTAAAACCATGGCAACCATTTATTTGCCCAAGAGGGGAGAGACAGAGGTCGATTTTTCACGGTGGATTTTGCTTCTCTTTTGCCGTGGAGCAAAAAAAGAACCGATTTAAATTTGTTTTTTATGGCAGCGGATCTTCCATCCCTAAGCAGTTTGGGTTTTTCATGGGAATAAGCACGCAGTATTCGGCAGTGGTTATCTCTGTTCTCTTGTCCTTCCCCTTCCACTCAGCTCATGCCTAACCACCCCCAACTTCGCCCACCCCCGCCCACTTTGCCCATGCTGCTGCTTCGCTCCATCTGGCCGCTAGCTATCGCTCCCTCTCTTGTTTTTTGCTGGATATGGCTGCTTTCTGGCTCTAGCAAAAGAACGCTAGCCGACTAATCCAACAGCCGGGAGATTTGAGCACGCTAGCAGTTGCGAGATTCCAGAGGCGTGATTGGTTAGCACTTGTCAGCTGACTGCAACTTTGAGTGCATCTCTCCAGCACAGCACACAGGATTGAACTGCTATCAGCTGACTGCAACTTTACATGCATCTTTCCAGCATAACATACGGAACTTTGGTGCTGATTGTAAAAAGATTTTTTCCCCTGGGGGTTTAATGTGTTACCAAAGTTGTTTTTCTGTATAACAGTCCCACCTTGTATTGCTCAAACTTACGAAGAAGGGTACAAGAATTGTACTTTGAAATCGGTAACAGCAAATAAGACTTGTATATGTTGATACTGAAGTTACAGAATCTACATTATAGATTAGTTACAAATCGTAGTGGCTGTGTACTGAGAATTTTTTTCTTAGGGTTTTGCATTAACCTCCATATACTAGCTGTAGATCTCCTGCTACTACAAGTGCTCTCCAGGCAGCAGAGATCACTCCATCTGAACATAATGGCTGCTTTGGAAGGTGGACTGTATGCCTTCACACTCCAAACCCCGCCCTCCTCAGGCTCCAGCCCCGACGTGAGGAAACTTTGGATATTGCTACCACAGTTAAGGAAATGGGTGAACCACATTGATGTTGGGAGTCACTTATGGGATGGAGCCCCTGTGCCGCCGGAATTTTGAATTTAGCCCAACATCCCATCGTTTTGATCCTGGAAGCACAAGCATGCCTTAATGTTTTAATAATTTCTCTTGGGTGCTGGGTGCAACAGCAGATCAGCAGAGTTGAAGCCATTCATCAATCCACCCACCTCTCCTAAAAGAAATCCTAGAAGGGGTGGGGAGGATACCGTCCCTTCGCCTTCTTTTTATGTTCTATCTTTGACTTTCCAAGGCGGCGTTACCATTTGGCATCCCCTAGGGAGCTTCCCAAAATCAGGGGTGGTGGTGGTCACGAGAAGGAATGGGTCAACTTCTCACCTAATCTCTACTTTTTTGGTGTCCTTTGAAATCCGTGCTGTTGCCACAGACCAACTTACAAAGAGACAAGGCAAGGGGCCAATTTGTGATTTCTAAATGACAACTATCCCGACATCTGGATGTTTCCCCAGAGACATTCAAGATGAGGCATTTGATTCAAAATGCTCCGGTGGCAAGTTCTGACTTCCGCAATCGCTGAGGAGGCCCTGTAGGTGCTTTACCCAACGGCTGGCGCTTTACAACCTGCTGATAAGCATCCGCTTGTGAATTGCCACTGTATATGTATATAAATGTGCACATTCCATAGATTTGCATTACTTATTTTTTTCCAAAGTTTTTGGTGTTTTGCTCTTCTCACAGCAGCAATTGTCTTGGGGGGGGGGTTACACAGTAAAGATGAGCTGACCAAGTTGCTGTAGTCTCAGCAGAAATTGTTCATTATTTCAACCCCCCCAACGTAAACCTGGCACCATAAGGCTTGAGAAAAACAAACCGCAGAGATGGAGAGGGGAATTAACTTTATTGAGCTTTGAAGCAAAACATACAGAAGTAGGAGAAACATTCGTCGAAAGACCATGGATATGTCAAAACTCACAAGGTGGGTGGTGGTTGGAGTTTGAGAAGTGCAGGCTAAACACTATCAGAATACACTGATGCTTACAAACAGATGTGCTGCAGCAACACCAGGGCAGCGTATTAGGACCCAGCCACCAGCCCCCAGAGCTCCCCCCAACTCCTGTTCCCAAGAGGCTACGTGCAGCTCACACTGCGCGCCTGCTCCGGGGGGGGGGGCACCGTTACAGCTGGTAGCCATGGATATATACCCCTCTACCCAATGAATATGCCCACTCCCCTCTTCAAGCCTTTGCGTCCAACTCCAGAGGTCATTCTGCAATGAGTTTGGTTTTTTCCCCCCTTTGCCAGTCCAAGTTATCTGTGTCACTCTCCTCCAACACCACCACATTCCAAAGAAAAGGGCACTTTCTATGCCTCAGCCAGCTATTTCTGCATTCCAGCCATGAGAAACTGCATTCATGAATTCCTTCAAGAGCCTGGGGGGTGGGTGGGGGTCAACCAACCGGAAGCGAATGGACTGAAGATCTCCTTTCGTGTCCCCGCTCAAATCAGCCCAAGTGTTCCTTTTTCAGACAAAAAGCATCACCGCGCCAGAACCACCTGTGGTTTCTCATTCGTGAGGCATGCTGCAGTGCAATTATTCAAGGAATACCACCCTGCCTGGTGCAAGCCATCTTGCTGAGGGGTGGCAGAAGCCTTCTGCAGACCTTTAATGCATCCACAAAAATAGCCAGGCGTTGCAGAAAGAAAGAGTAAAATTTCCATGAAACTAACTCTGCGCCACAGGGCAGAATCACTGCATTGGGGGATGGCCTGTGGCAAATCTGCCCACCTCCCTGGAAAAGCCTGTCTAGATGCCAATTGCCAGATAAAAGATGTGCGGGGGGTGGGGAAGTATGCGGTAAAAGAATGTACTAGGAGGGCCAGGGAGGTTGTGTGCATGTGATTTTCTACCTCATTCTCAAAATGGCCATCCAGGAAAGCTGGCTGCATTTCCCCTTCCCTGTCACAAGATGAAATTCTAGCAAAGGCCTGCCAAATTCCTGACCGGCTGACTTCTATTTTTCGCATTTCTCAGCCCGGCTGGCTTCTTTAAAGGGCAATCCTATCCTGAAACGCAGGAAATATCCTCTCTGGGCCAAGAGTCCAGGAAGGCCTACTCAGCTCCCCCAACCCCGCAACTGCTATGGAACCTATTAACAGTTCAAATGTTAAAAATGGAACTCACCGTTTTCTTTCCACCCCCCCCCCCCAGAGGCACCAAGAGGTGTACAGGCTTTGCATCTGAAGCAGAGTAGCATGTACACCTAGGAATTAAGTGGCATTTAATTTGCATCCATTAAAAAAAGGCACTAGGCAGAATTCAACCACTGATAAATCTAATTTATTACTCTCTTTTCTCTCTCTCTCTCCTTCCCAAAGCCAAAAAAATTCAGCTTTTCCAGATTTGGCTTTTTTTGGCTCCAATGAAATGGTGCCCTTTTTTTCGGTTCCACATATCCAAATGCACGCCCTAGTTCAGCAGGAACACCAGACATTTGGCCTACCTGCCAAATGAAATGATGTCGCATTAAACTTGATTGGGGGAGGGGGGAAGAGAAAAGTGGATTACGTGTCCAAGTGCCTCATTGGCACAGAGCTGAGTATCTGCCACAAGGGGCAGGATTCCTTACTCTGGATTGGGTGGGGGAGGTTTTCACCTAAGCAAGAAGTTTTAAAAGGTGAATTCTTCCTTTGTTTTGGGTTCCTTTGTTTTGGGTTCAAAGGGGGATGGGGATGTGTTGGCTCCACCTAAGGTAACTGTCTTGTAATGCAGTTTAGCTATAATTATGTTTTCCTTTTATTTCCATAGATCTGTATTCTGCTATGATAGTGTTCAGGCAGGCACCTGAGCAAAGAGGCAATGAGCACAGTCCAAACACAGTCCAGGATGAAAGTACAAGTATTCAGAAGTCCAAGCATCAAAACAGAATGGCAAATCCAAAGAGCATAAGCCAGGTCACCGTCCAGAAGGTCAAACACACTGATTGGAATTCATGTGGATTTCCAGGTCAGTGTCAATCCAGATTTATTTCAGACAGCTTGTACCTTGGCTTTTAGCAAGAACACATCTAATCTGCTTTTTGTGTCCCATGATTTAGCAACCACCCAGCTGTTCCTCAGTTGTGATCTTTCCCCCTGGTGCCTCTGCTTACCTTGGTATGCCTTGAATACTTGGAATAAAGCAATGGCAGAATCCTTTTTGTCCCAAATCCCAACTTGTGGGTCTGAAATTGTATGGAATCACAGAACATGACACAGCCCCTTGAATAAAGCTAATTGTACATAGAAAGCACATGACAAAAAATACATATTTTTCTAAATTTCCTGTGTGCCTCTTTTTTTGGTTGCTACCCAAATTCACACACCACTTTTTGGGGAAAGTTGCTGTATGGACAGCCTGCCCCAGAACTCCAGGAGGTGGGTGCTTGTGTTATGGGGGCCAGGATCCTTTCCCCATGGATTTAGGCTGCTCCTTACTAGCCATTCACTTTGGAATGGTTATAATTCATTCGCCTGGTCTGTTGTTGCAGATAATCTGTATTAGAATATTTTCTATGCTGTTTATTCAATTTTTTCAGACTGAATACCATTTTTAAGAGAGCCAGCTTGGTATGATGGTTAAGAGCGGTGGGCTGGAGAGGTGGACTCTAATCTGGAGAACCGGGTTTGATTCCCCACTCCTCCACATGAGCAGCGGAGGCTAATCTGGTGAACCGGGTTGGTTTCCCCACTCCTCCACATGAAGCCTGATGGGTGACCTTGGACTGGTCACAGCTCTCTTAGAGCTCTCTCAGCCCCACCTACCTCAAAGGGTGTCTGTTGTGGGGAGAGGAAGGGTCAGTGATTGTAAGCTGGTTTGATTCTCCCTTAAGTGGTAGAGAAAGTCAGCATATAAAAACCAATTCTTCTTTAAAATTCAGACACACAGTTGCTATACCAATCAACCCAGCATGATGTTCTTGAAGATTCCCAATGCTACTGTCCTTTAAAATTGTCCTCTTTCCCCACAAGAGGCTTCTTTAATTGTGTTGTTTCCTTTTAGGTCATTGTGGAAGGGGTTAGCTTTAATTACTTTTTGCAAATAGATACATTGGTTCTTGTTGGTTATCCGGGCTGTGTAACCGTGGTCTTGGTATTTTCTTTCCTGACACTGATAGGATGGAGAAACTTTTGAAAAAACATAACCTACAAACAGTGTTTAGAGAGACACTGTCCTTCAGTGTTACTCCTCTGAAGATGCCTGCCACAGCTGCTGGTGAAACGTCAGGAAAGAAAATACCAAGACCACGGTTACACAGCCTGGATAACCCACAAGAACCAATGAACTCTGACCGTGAAAGCCTTCGACAATATTTAGATACATTGGGTTTATCCCTTGATGAGCTGCTTTTGCTCTCACAAAGGGAAGCACTCGAAACAATCAAGGGTAGAATTTTGGACATACAACTACAAGACCTCAGTAGCGCTGCTGACAAAATTTGCTCTCCACTAAGGCTAGGGTCCTCACTGATGAAAGGTGGAACAGCATCGTATCTTAACTCTTTAAAAGACCCACATTTGCATAGAGCCTTTTCCCTGGCCAGGTTCAATGTAATGCCCTCTGCGGTCTTATTTGGCAGATTTCAAAAAGTGGCTTAAGATGATAGACTTTGTACATGTGCATTAGGAAGAGTAGAATCAATTGGGCATATTCTTTTCAATTGCCCTTTTTATACGCACCTCCGGCTTAAATACATTGACCCCATTTTTATTAACCTAATGGGCTTGACTGATCAAGCTAAAGAACGACATGTACTGAAAGATGTGTTTCCCGACATCACTGTGGAGGTGGCCAAATTTCTTAATAACGTCCTAAAGATTCGCCAAAAAGAGAACTGGGGGAAATCTGATGTATTTAACTATGTTTCTATGGCTGTTTGATATCTGAATGAAATTTATATTAATTGTTATCTTATGCCATTAAAGGTTTTTTGGGGAAAAAATCACTTTTTGCAGCCAAAACAATTGCACTTAAAACACACACAACTTTCCACTATTGTAATTGCAGGAGCGCCATCATAATAAAAACATAAAGGAACAATTTATTTATTTATTAGCTACCAAGAGACACTAAAGTCTCCCCCTGCACTGAATGGACTAATTAAAGACCAATTCAGGAAACCCACAGCTGCAAGACAACTAATTAAACTGGGAAGCAGAAATCTCTTAAAAGAAGAGGCCAGGGGGAAACTAAAAGGATCGTGGCAGGGAGAAGCGACTGAACTGGATTTTCTCCCATGTAAACATACAATAAGATCTTGCCCATTAGGATGGACATTGCTGGATTCTTATGGACAACAAAGCAGCATGTTAATTGCGGTGTGCAGTTTCCATTTCAATTCTGCTTCCAGCTGATTGCTGAAAAGGAATGTGTCAGTCGAGTCCTAGCGCAGAAACAACCAGTCATGTGCATGGAACTCAGATGAATGGGTGCAGTATTTCTGCGCTAAGCCAGGCCCATGAGTGCTCCCTCTAGAAAAATGCACCTCGCCACCAGTTATGTGAGATGGTTTTCTGGAAGTGCAACAGATCTGTTTTTGCTGCCACCTAGGACCACAGAACTTGGGTGAAGGAGTTTGCTAAGCACCTGGTAGATAGGGTTGCCAACCTCCAGGTAATCCAAACAAAAAGAGGCTCAGTGCTGTAATATTAGTAGGCAAGAAAAAAACAGCACACAAGTTGCAAATATATAGAATAATCACATATATTGAAAAGAAAAAGCAAATTTGTGAAAATGAAACCAACACCTAAGAAAGCATACAAATAGACAAACATACAATGTATCAAATTTCCAACCTATTGTAAAAAATATTCAATACAGAAGTAATTCATACGCAAAGTCCATACTAAGAATCCACAAGTAGAAAGAAGTGTTGAGTTCCATTGCGCTGTGAAATTGACCAGTTCAGGCGCAAATGTGAACTGAGATATATACAACCTTATCTTCCAGTTCAAGGTAACAATAGGTTGGAAGAAAATGGGGACCATACGTGTTGTCTAGATCCTTGTGATACACGTTTCGCTGTAGGCAAATTGATATTCCATAATAGGTAATTGAAAATACAGGACCAACAGGTTCTCCAACAAAATTCTCAAAAGCCGAATAATGTAAGAAAGGTTTGTGGTATTAAGTCAAGATTCCCAGGTGTAATCAATTAAGTGGACAAGCTGCAGAAACACACTGACAAGCTGTGCATTAAAGACAGTATGAAATTTACAAGGAAATTACAGGGATTCACAGAAAGCAAGAAAAATCTAAATCTGTATTCAAACCTTCTGGAGCTAAGGTCCAGTACTGGTCAATTTCACAGCGCAAGGGAACTCAACACTTCTTTCTACTTGTGGATTCTTAGTACAGACTTTGTGTAATGAATATTACTTCTGTATTGAATATTTTTTGCAATAGGTTGGAAATTTGATACGTTGTATGTTTATCTATTTGTATGCTTTCTTAGGTGTTGGTTTCATTTTCACAAATTTACTTTTTCTTTTCAATATATGTTATTATTCTATATATTTGCAACTTGTGTGCTGTTTTTTTCTTGCCGCCTAACCTCCAGGTAATAGCAGAAGATCTCCTGCTATTACAACTGATCTCCAGCCAATAGAGATCAGTTCACCTGGAGAAAATGGGAGTTTTGGCAATTGGACTCTATGACATTTAAGTCCCTCCCCTCCCAAACCCCACCCTCCTCAGGCTC
The DNA here is from genome assembly GCF_029931775.1 of Euleptes europaea. Taxonomy (NCBI): domain Eukaryota; kingdom Metazoa; phylum Chordata; class Lepidosauria; order Squamata; family Sphaerodactylidae; genus Euleptes; species Euleptes europaea. The sequence goes on from NC_079314.1 coordinate 23,908,027, forward strand.
CGCCTCCAAAATCTCCTGCTGATAGCAAAGAGGGACCTGGCAACCCTACTGGTAGATCGTCATACGTGACTGATGGACAGTCTTGAGCTTGGTGGTGTAGTGGTTAAGAGCAGTGGTTTGGAGCTGTGGATCTGATCTGGAGAACTGGGTTTGATTCCCCACTCCTCCACGTGAGTGGTGGAGGCTAATCTGGTGAACCAGATTGGTTTCCCCACTACAGATGAAGCCAGCTGGGTGTCCTTGGGCTAGTCACAGATCTTAGAGCTCTCTCAGTCCCACATACCTCACAGGGTGTCTGTTGTGGGGAGGGGAAGGGAAGGTGATTGTAAGCCTGTTTGATTCTCCCTTAAGTGGTAGAGAAAGTCGGCATATAAAAACCAACTCCTCCTCCTCCTCCTGAGTCTTTGGATCAAAGGGGAACAAACTTTCACATGATGCCATGCGCTTATTTGAACCCTGTTCACAAGTTAACAGTGAATGCAGCACAACCCATGAAGCGTACGCTTGGTTTTCTTTATACATGCATCGAGTAATTCTCGTGTTATATTCAACGCACGAACAGCCGAAGATGTTATATTGAAAGCTCACATTTATCCAAAGACTGGTGTCCGGTTTCATTTGGAAAGTGAATGGGCATTGGCTCTTTCATACAAGTAAGTGTGCTATAAATTGTGCTAACCTTTGATGGAAACTCTGAATGTGGTGCCAGTGATACATGGTCTCGTGTATCAGTCAAAAATCCCAAACACAATGCAGTCAGTGGTGAGGAGAGAGTTAATACTTATGAATGATTGAAGAAGACTGCAGAGTAAAACCCTGCAGCCATACAGAAATCAGTTCTAAATACCACGTCTCAGGAGGGAACTGAAAGCAGGAAACAAAACTCACCAGAATGCTGCTTATGAAAACCCTGTGCCTGACAGAAAGCAAAGATATTTCATCAGCTTGTCAACATGGAAGGCTGGATTTTATTCAAAATAGATCAGTTCACCTCTCCTGTGGGATGTTGGGCGGGGGGGGGGGAATCAAAGCAGTTTTGCATTAAAAAACAGACACCTTGTGGAAAAGGTTTTATCTATGTCATCCTACTTTGTGTGTGTGTGTGTGTGTGTGTGTGTGTAAAGTGCCTTCAAGTTGCAGCCAACTTATGGCAACCTATTTTTGGGGTTTTCATGGCAAGAGACTAACAGAGGTGATTTGCCAGTGCCTTCCTCTGCACAGCAACCCTGGACTTCCTTGGTGGTCTCCCATCCAAATACTAACCAGGGCTGACCCTGCTTAGCTTCTGAGATCTGAGATCAGGCTAGCCTGGGCCATCCAGGTCAGGGCTGTCATCCTACTAGGTTGGCTAAATAGATGTGTCCTGGAAGGCCTTGTAATGAGCAGAAGCCCAGAGTAAAACAATTTAACTGCAAAGCCTAAAATATTCACCCAGGAACATTAAACCCGGAGAGATTAAATTTAAGCAGAAATCAGATGTTTCCATTGTTTTCCAGTGTTGTAATTCTAGCCCTATTGCATTGTTTATTAAATGTTTTATACTGTTTGATCAAACTGTGTTCTATACTTTGTAATTGTTTTCTGTATTTTGTAATCCACCTTGAAACTCAGCAAGAAAGGTGGGCTAAAAATGAAGTAAAATTAATAAGTAACATAAAGACTAACAACATCATTTTTCATGAGTCAGAGCTCACTTCATCAGATGCATTCAGCAGAGCAGAATGGAACAGAATGGTGTAGCTGCTGGAGTGGTAGACTGTGATTTGTGATATGCCGGTTCAAATCCCCCCTCTGCCATGGATGCTCGCTGGGTGACCTTGGGCCAGTCACACACTCTCTGCTTAACTTACCTCACAGGGTTGTTGTGAGGATAAAAAAGAGAATGGAGGATATTGTAGGTCTCATTGTGTCCCTTGAGGGGAGAAAAGTGGAATATAAATGAAGTAAATAACATAGATAAATAAAACTCATGAAAGCTGAGGCCGGAATACATTTTGTTGGCCTTTAAGGTGCCACTGGACTTCTGCTACACTTTGCTCCAACTAATACAGCGACCCCTGTGGAAACATTAATCTACAAAGCACTTTATCTCTCTTGGAGCAGTGGTTAATAGCGGTGGTTTGGAGCGGTGGATTCTGATCTGGAGAACTGGGTTTGATTCCCCACTCCTCCACATGAGCAGCGGAGGCTAATCTGGGGAACTGGATTTGTTTCCCCACTCCTACACATGAAGTCTGCTGGGTGACCTTGGGCCAGTCACACTCTCTCAGCCCCACCTACCTCACAGGGTGTCTGTTGTGGGGCGGGGAAGGGAAGGTGATTGTAAGCCGCTTTGAGTCTCCCTTAAGTGGTAGAGAAAATTGGTCATATAAAAACCAACTTTTCTTCTTCTTTTTCAGCATACAAAATATCAGTGCAGTTAGCACCTCCCGAGCCCCTGAGGTGTTATACTGAGAGTACATGGAAGCAACTACCACAGGGAGAAACTGTTATGAATAAGCAGGTACTCCAGGTGCTTCAGGTCTGTTTTTTCTTGATTCCACTTTTATTCCTCTCACCTTCCCCCCCACTCCCACAACCGCATTACAATTTGGAGGCCTCTCTTCTTTTATGTGGCTTATGCAACTGTCTCTGGAAAACGCTGAAGATTAACAGATGGCTTTGCTGTTTGCTTCCCTCAGGCAAACTGGCTTCTGGAAACAGCTTATTATGGGGGTTGGGCTCAGATCCACGAGGGAATAAAAAAATAATTGCCTATGGCCGCTATTTGATCACTACTGCTTTGCGCTGTTTTCTGATGAGTAAAACCTGTCCCCCCGAGGCTCATTACACATTAACCTTGTATCTGGGGCAGCTCCCCTTATTCCTCAAGGCTCTGTGATCACCTGTTCTATTCTTCCTACAACACAATTTCAGCGTAGTTTGGAAAATTCAGCCTCCCATACACCCAAGGTGCTTTCACACATGCTGAATAATGCACTTCTGATCCACTTTCAACGCATTTTAAACCATTGGTCAACCTGAGAAATCAGCAGTGGCTGAACATGGACTGACCCAAACAGGATATAGGGTCTTATTCCAAGACACTGAAATAATGGACAATTCTACCAACTATTTTGTCAGATTGCACAGAGAAGCCATTGAAATTCATAAACATCAGCACAACTTTAACAGAAAAGAAGAGAGTTTAAGAATGAATAAGGCTTGGCTTCCTGTCCTGAAAACCTCCAGACTAACAAAGACTACAGTCTACAATAGCCATGCAGATTAGCTTTGGATTCCACACGTTAACAGATCACTTCAGGATACGTTGGTTCCACATTAACATACCACACCCTCATTAGCACATTATCTTGATACTTACAGGACAATGATTAGCACATTACCTTTAATGCTTTGCAGGACAATGACTCAGCTCAAACCCAACCCCCTTCTGACTATATATTACTCTTCCTACACACTTGACAGAGAGACACTGTCCTTCAGTGTTACTCCTCTGAAGATGCCTGCCACAGCTGCTGGCGAAACGTCAGGAAAAAAAATACCAAGACCACGGTTACACAGCCCGAATAACCTACAAGAACCATTTTAACCATCGTTTGCAAGTGGATTTTGCCATTTCACACAGGCCGTTTATGCTTGGTAATTAGCAGCACGTTCCAGGCTGAAGTGCCCCGCATATTTATTTCTTCACGCTGAACCATCATTCCAGACGTCACTGCGAAGCCGCCGCAGACCTGCTCTGCATTTCTTAAGAGCCCCCTTAACGCGACCTTTTGTATTTGCTCCGCCCCCGTCTGGAAGAATCCCCTCAAGGAAGCATGCAGAATCCCAGCCGCAGCTTAGCTATGCAAATGACTGTTGCTAATGGCTATGCAAACAAAGGAACGAAGGAGCAGGCGAGTGTGGTGGAATTTGTTTGACTTTCTCCTCTTGCATCGGACCGTGAATAGTCATTTTAAAGGTCAGATTTAAAAAATCAGCATTGAGCGAGGAGCAGAATCGACCCTGCATAAATGGCCACAGTAAAATCCAACTGCAAAGTGGATTGAAAGTGCATTATTTGGTATGTGTGAAAGTGCCCAGAGACTCGAATGCAACCAGTTCCTTCTTCTTCTTTCTAAAGCTTGCACACTCCTGTGTTAACAATGCCTGGTCTTAGTAAACAATTTATTTCTGTTTTCATCTCATTCCATTAATCAATTATAACCTTTTGAGTTATTAAAAAAAATCCCCTTATTGAAATAGGGCAGCAGATTTTAAAAACTGTGTTTTTAAGTTTTCTTCCATGTTTCCTGGACTGAATACTGCTTGGAAAGCCTTCCCATGGGACAAATAATGCCTCAGTGGGGCCATGCCACATCAGGAAAACAGTGCAGGAGAAGGCAGGAGCCCTTCCTGCCCCCACACAACAGTCCCGAGCCCAATTAGGCCCCTGCAATCCTTTAAAGAGCAGTTCCCTGCTCTTGATGTGTGGCTACTGGGAAAGAGAACCAAGTCCAGTGAACAGACCCACTAAAGCCATAATGTGTAGTTTGGCCCTTTGCAAGTCTTTAGAAAAAGCATAGACGGCATCTAAGAAGAAGGATTCTCTCATTTTGAACTCGGAGTGAATGCCTCTTCTAAGCCCATAGAATCATAGAGTTGGTAGAGACCACCAGGGTCATCTAGTCCAACCCCCTGCACAATGCAGGAAATTCACAACTACCTCCCCCCACACCCCCAGTGACCTCTATTCCATGTCCAGAAGATGACCAAGATACCAGGCTGCTATGAAACATGACTCATCTTAGAAGAGGCATTCTCCCTTCTCTCACACAAAGAAGAAGAGTTGGTTTTTAGATGCCAACTTTATCTACCACTTAAGGAAGAATCAAACCGACTTCCAATCACCTTCCCTTCCCCTCCCCACAACAGATACTTGAGGTAGGTGGGGCTAAGAGAGCTCTGTGACCAGCCCAAGGTCACCCAGCTGGCATCCTGTGTAGGAGTGGGGAATCAAACCCGGTTCTCCAGATTAGAGTTCACCGCTCCAAAACACCGCTCTTAACCATTACACCATGCTGGCTCTCAATCAAACAAAGGAGGGAATGCCACTTCTATGTATGTATATGTATGTATATATATGTGTATGTATGTGTATATGTATATATATATAAATTGGTATATTTTATTTTTACCATATATATATATATATATATATATATATATATATATATATATATATATATATATATATATATATATATATATATATATATAATTTTTACCATAATATTTTTTTTAAATACATCTGCAACTCAGAACATCTCTCACTTGTTCTGAGTGGGCCTCTGATCTCCTGCCAGCCCATCCCACTTTCAGTCTTATTAATAAAGCCTTACGTAACCAAGCTATTGGCAGACATGTTACAGCATCAGGTGGAGCATCTAGTGGAAGGATGCTGTATTTCACAGAACGTACAAGCATGTCAACAGATGGGCTGTGTTCTAGGAGAGCAATATAACCAGATAAGCTTGGAAAGTCTAGAGAAATATCAAGTGATTTTTCTCAAGGTGTGTGTGTGTGGGGTGTGTGTGATGAAAAACCAAACAGTTTGAGCACACAATTATTGCTCTGGGTTTATACAGCAAAAACCTGATTGAGCCAGCTTTCATGCTACAAGAAGGGATGTATGTACCTCTACAACCCACCTCTCTCCATAGCCTAACAATAGTGGGGAGGGGCCGTGGCTCAGTGGTAGAGTATCTGCTTGGCGTGCAGAAGGTCCCAGGTCCAATCCCCGGCATCTCCAGTCAAAGGGACTAGGCAAGTAGGTGATGTGAAAGACCTCTGCTTGAGACCCTGGAGAGCCGCTGCCGGTCAGAGTAGACAATACTGACTTTGATGGACCGAGGGTCTGATTCAGTATAAGGCAGCTTCATGTGTTCATGTGTGTTCAATGTTCCAGGTTTTTATTATTTAAAATATTTGTACCGTGCCTTTCCCCTTGGCTCAAGAAAGCTAAATGAGGGACCTCCCCCACAACCCCATCCCATCCTGATGCTTCTAAAACAAAATCCCCTGGAAACAGATATTTAAAAGAAAAAAACCATTAGGCATTGTCAGTCATTCCTTTTAACATAACCCATAACCCAAAGGTGCTTACTCCTGTGTCTATGTGCAAAGGACTGCAGCATTAATCTACTGCAGAAGCAGGTTGGGTGCTTTGTGATTCACGAACTTGGGTTATTTTGCAGCATGAGCCTAACCACGTTGACTCAGAAGTGAGTCCCTTGGTTTTCAAAGGGGCTTAAGAGCAGGATGCCAGGGCTTCTGCTCACATTGAGAGATATGGGTGATTGCAATGGTACAAAGATACACACTGGGCTTGGGCAGCAGCCAATATCTCCTTTCTCAACAGCTCCCTCGAGAGGCTGGTATTTTTCCCCCCTTTGACCCTGCATGGATCTCTATAGAAACCTCCCCCTGAGAAAGTTTCCAAGGTTTCATCCTCTCTTCCGCTGCCTTTTCAGAACTCAGTGACGGCAGAGATGGATCAAGTGGCAGCTTGGTGATAAAACTCCCTGAAGCTTGTCGCAGAAATCTTATCTGCAAGGGGACACCTGCATTTTGCAAGATGCAGAAAAAGAGCTGGCCGCCATCAGAAATACCTTGAACTGCCTAACTGACCAGTATTAACCGACCAGGATTTACAGTCCATTCCTGAGCCCAGTGGCACCAGGGGACAGAGTGGCCCGGAAGCTGCTGTTGCCTCCAAAGAGGTTTGGAGGCTGCCATGAGCAGGAAAAAGGGCCATTTAACTAACAAAAATAAAAACGGGGGTGGCGGAGCCCCACAGACTAAAGCCATGCTGCACCAGCAAAAAACCTGGCACAGCACCGCTGAGGCGGAGGGGTGCGTGCCCAGGCTGGAAGGGGTTAGGAGGCTGCCTACCAGCAGCTCCGCCCCCCGGAACACCCCGGGAATGCCCTCTGGGATGCCGGCATGGGCGTGTGAATCCATCTGTCTTTAAGTAGAGGAGAGTGAATTCAGACCAGCATTAGTATGTCAATGTTAACAGTCTGTAAATGTCAAAAAGGGCAAGAGTCCAGTAGCACCTTAAAGACTAACAAAAATATTTTCTGGTAGGGTATGAGCTTTCGTGAGCCACAGCTCACTTCTTCAGATACAGCTAGAATGTAAATCCATCGGTCTTTAAGTAGAGGAACAGTATGTAAATGTGAATAGCAGGCTTGATGGGATTAGGTGTGATATGCAGAAGAGTCTGTGATGTCCAGGGGAGAGATGGGTGTGGAGAAATCAGCATTGGTAATGGGCCATGAATGCAAGGTCTTTATTCAGCCCAGGTAAATGCATTGACTTTAGTTTGAATATCAACTGTAATTCAGCAGTTTCTCTTTCCAATCTCCCTTTAAAATTCCTTTGTAAGAGAACTGCTACTCTTAAATCTGCAGCAGAATGTCCTGGAAGGTTGAAATGTTCTCCCACTGGTTTTTGAATATTGTGGTAAATGTGAATAACAGGCGTGATGGGATTAGGGGTGGTATGCAGAAGAGGCGGTGATGTCCAGGGGGGAGATGGGGGTGGAGAAATCAGCATTGGTCATGAGCCATGAATGCAAGGTCTTTATTGAGCCCAGGTAAATGCATTGATGGCCCTGACCTGGATGGCCCAGGCTAGACTGATCCCATCAGATCTCAGAAGCTAAGCAGGGTTGACCCTGGTTAGTATTTGGATGGGAGACCACCAAGGAATACCAGGGTTGCTGTGCAGAGGAAGGCACTGGCAAACCTCCTCTGTTAGTCTCTTGCCTTGAAAACCCCCCAAAAGGGGTCGCCATAAGTCGGCTGCGACTTGACGGCACTTTACACACACACACAAATGCATGGAGGGCGGAGTAGGAATAGCAGCGAAGAGCCCCCCCCCCCCAGCGGGCGTGTGCGGAGGCGACGCCCCGGCCGGCGAAGAGGGAGCCCAGCGGACAGATTGGGGCCGGGGAGGGCCGCGGAGCCTCGGACGGCGCGGGGAGGGCCCCGGGCGGGGATCAGCGGGTTGCGCCGCTCCGACTGGCTCGGGGACGCATCTCTCAGCGCCCTGCCCACCCACCCACCCCCGTTATAAGAGCGCTCGGCGCCGCTGCCAGAAGCACCGATCCGGCGTCGCCGTCGCCCCTCTCCCCGCGCCTTCGAGGGGAAGCCCGTCCTAGCCCAGCCGGGAGCAGCCACGCCGGGAGGGCTTCCCAGGAGGGCTCGGCGCCGGGGAGGTCCCCCTTCGGCCCCCCGGCGGGACGGAGAGCCGCCCCCCCCCGCCGCGCCCCCCGCCTCTCCAAGGCGCAGAGGTGAGCGCGGCGTCTCCAAAGCGCGCGCCTGCGATGCCCGGCGGCGCAGCGGCCCCCGTCGGCCGAGCCCTGCCGCCGCGCGGCTCCCCGGGCTCGGCGGCGGCCAAGGCGGAGTGCGGGTCCGGCGCGGCCGGCCGCGAGGCGCGAGGCGCGGCGCCGGCGCTGCCCGCGGCCGTGCGGGGGGCCCTGGAGCTGGCCGAGGCGCGGCGGCGGCTGCTGGAGGCCGAGGGGCGGCGCCGGGTGGTGTCGGAGCTGGAGAGCCGCGTGCAGCAGCTGCACCGCGTCTTCCTGCAGGCCGAGGGGCGCGCGGCCGGCCGCGCCGAGAGCCTGGGCCGCCTGGGCGGCGGGGCGGCGCAGGCCGAGCTCTACCTGGCGGCGCACGGGCAGCGCCTGCGGAAGAGCCTGCGGCGCTGCAGGAAGGCGCGCGCCCCGGCCCTGCTGGCCTCGGCGCTGGGGCTGGGCGGCTGCGCGCCCTGGGCGGCCTGCAGGGCGCGCCGCGGCCGGGGGGGCGCGCCCGAGCCGCCCGAGTCGCCTTTCAAGAGGAGCCTGCAGGGGGCGGTCGCTTCCCCGCAGGCGGCGGGGGGAGCCCGGCCTTAGAGGGGCGGCACGCCCCCGGCTCCGAAAGGAGGGACTTCTTCGAACCAGGGGTGGCCGCGCTGTCTTCTTTCATGGCTTTGGAAGTGTTGCATTGGGGAACTCCCTGCCGCAGGATGTGGTGATGGCTGCCAACTTGGAAGAGAGGGGCGGGACACCTTTGGCTCCAGTGACCTGAGCGAAAGGAGGGACTTCTTTGAACCAGGGGCGGTCGCGCTGTCTTCTTTCATGGCCTTGGAAGTGTTAAATAGTGGAACTCCCTGCCGCAGGATGTGGTGATGGCTGCCAGCTTGGAAGAGAGGGGCGGGACACCTTTGGCTCCAGTGACCTGAGCGAAAGGAGGGACTTCTTCGAACCAGGGGTGGCCGCGCTGTCTTCTTTCATGGCTTTGGAAGTGTTGCATTGGGGAACTCCCTGCCGCAGGATGTGGTGATGGCTGCCAACTTGGAAGAGAGGGGCGGGACACCTTTGGCTCCAGTGACCTGAGCGAAAGGAGGGACTTCTTTGAACCAGGGGCGGTCGCGCTGTCTTCTTTCATGGCCTTGGAAGTGTTAAATGGTGGAACTCCCTGCCCCAGGATGCAGTGATGGCTTCCAACTTGGAAGAGAGGGGCAGGACACCTTTGGCTCCAGTGACCTGAGCGAAAGGAGGGACTTCTTCGAACCAGGGGCGGTCGCACTGTCTTCTTTCATGGCCCTGGAAGTGTTAAATGGTGGAACTCCCTGCCCCAGGATGCAGTGCTGGCTGCCAGCTTGGAAGGCTTTAAGAGGGGAGTGGACATGCTCCTGAACACATGAAGCTGCCTTATACTGAATCAGACCCTCGGTCCATCAAAGTCAGTATTGTCTACTCAGACCAGCAGCAGCTCTCCAGGGCCTCAGACAGGGGTCTCTCACTACCTGCAGCCTGGTCCTTTTAACTGGAGATGCCGAGGATTGAACCTGGGACCTGCATGCCAAGCAGAGGCTCTAGCTCTGAGCCACAGCCATGGCTACTAGTAAAAATGGATACTAGTTGATGCATGCCTAATCTCTCCAGGATCAGAGGAGCATGCCTATTATCTTAGGTGCTGTGGAACACAGGCAGGATGCTGCTGCAGTCGTCTTGTTTGTGGCTTCCTGGGGGTACCTGGTTGGCCACTGTGTGAACAGACTGCCGGACTTGATGGGCCTTGGTCTGATCCAGCAGGGCCTTTCTTATGTTCTTATAAGTGGGGACATGTGCCGAATTCCATGGATGAAGACCTGTGCGTGTGATGATGTCACCCGTGCTGGTGACAATCAGTTCTTGGCTTAGAAACATTTGTCCTGCCATACATTAATCACTCCACCCCCTTCCATTTTGCTCTCACAACCATACTGTGAGGTAGGGTAGGCTGACAGTGTGTTACCCGGCCCAAGGTCATCCACCAAGCTTCCATAGGGGAGTGGGGATTTGAGTCTGGGTCTCCAAGATCCTGGTCTAACGCCATAATGGATACACCGTAACTGATGGCACCATTCTTTCTCTGTTGGTAGCCTGGTTCTTTGACTCCTTCTCCACTTGTGACCCATTTGCACTGCCAAGGGAGTGCCTGATTCTCATGGCAGATGCCAACCTTAGGAAATGCTGGTGTTAGGGTTGCCAGGTCCCTCTTCGCCACTGGCAGGAGGTTTTTGGGGCGGAGACTGAGGCGGGCGGGGTTTGGGGAGGGACTTCAATGCCATTGAGCCCAATTGCCCAAGCGGCCATTTTCTCCAGGTGAACTGATCTCTGCCGACTGGAGAGCAGTTGCAATAGTGGGAGATCTCCAGCCACTACCTCGAGGTTGGCAACCCAAGCTGGTGTGTGTGTTTGTATTTGCCAAGGATCCATCTCATACTGCTGATGAAGTGGGCTGCAGTCATGAAAGATTAGGTCAGAAGTAAAAAAATAGTCTTTAAAGTGCAACCAAAAAAAATGGGGGGGGGGGACCTCAACCAGAAAAGAACACGGAACCTCAAAGGTTGAGCTGGAAACTCAAACTATAACAAAATAATTATATTTATTACAAGGTGTACACTGTAAATTTGTTTAAAACACAGGGTCTGTTTCCAGCTCAACCTTTGAGGCTCCCTAGTCTTTAAAGCCAGTGTGGTTAAGAGCGGTGGTTTGGAGCAGTGGAATCTGGAGAACCGGGTTTGATTCCCCACTCCTCCACATGAGCAGTGGAGGCTAATCTGGTGAACTGGGTTGGTTTCCCCACTCCACATGAAGCCAGCTGGGTGACCTTGGGCAAGTCACAGCTCTCTTAGAGCTCTCTCAGCCCCACCTACCTCACAGGGTGCATGTTGTGGGGAGGGGAAGGGAAGGGGATTGTAAACTGGGTTGATTCTCCCTTAAGTGGCAGAGAAAGCCAGCATATAAAAACCAACTCTTCTTCTAAAGTGTTCCAACAAGACTTCAGTTTGGTTTGGCTGCAACTGTGGAATTCATGGCCATGGAAGAAACCTTTGGCAGGGACCATTGGCTTCAGGTCCTCTACGAAATGCTCATCGTCAGGGATATGGGGAGAAATGGCTCTCTAGGCTACCCCTGGGGAAGCAGAAGGAAAAGACAGGGCTGTGCCCGTCTGTCGTTTCCTGCCGTCTCGGGTCTGGTCCTGTGATGTAGGGTGCCATGTTTCTTCAGGACCTGGAAATATTCCAGCTTGGCTCGTGTAATGCTGACACCCATTAGTTTTCCTGTATCCTGGCATTGCCCCTTCTGAAATGAGCAGATTGGCACATTAATGAGCCCCGGAGCAAGCTGAGCAGAGAAGTCCTTATAGTGCCAGCAGCATCACAAGGTCCACTCGCCATAGCCTGGGGCTTTAGTGGAATGGACCATGTGGTGCTGCCGGTACTGCAGGGGCTGCTCCATGAAGGAGCCGGTGGTAAGCCCTCCTTCCCTGGAGGTTTTGAAGCAGAGGCTAGATGGCCATCTGTCAGCAATGATGATTCTACGACTTTAGGCAGATCATGAGAGGGAGGGCAACTTGGCCATCTTCTGGGCATGGAGTTGGGGTCACTGGGGATGTGGGGGGGGGAGGTAGTTTGGAATTTCCTGCATTCTGCAGGGGGTTGGACTAGATTACCCTGGTGGTCCTTTCCAACTCTAAGATTCTTCTATGATTTAGCTTGGTTCTGGCCACCAGTGGCTCACCGGCAATTTCCCTGTTAAGTGAAAGGGCTGTTGCTTTTAAAACCTGATTTTATCCGTAAAGAAGGAACCTCTGGTTGATAAGGAGGACAATCCACGTTATGTCAACTGGGTTGCATGGGATTTACCACAAGGTCAAGCTCGAAGAAACTGTGTTGTAGAAGGACAGATGTCTCACCTGCTGCTGATTTGGGTGTCGCCAGAGATTTCCCCACTAGTTCCAACTCAAAATTGGTATTTTGTTTGCCCACACTGCCGGTTGTTATAATTTCTTACCCATTTTCCCTTTCTTGGTCACGGGGAACTGGATCCAATAAGCCTGCCTTAATTTTGCCCTCGTCCATATGAAACCATTTGTTATCAGCTGGGGAAAAACTTGCTCTGGGACTGCCGCAAGCTAGATGCAAACTGAACTGATCCTCCTGCCGTTCTGGACATTGCATTGGTTTGGACTAAGAAGCAACTCCTTCGCCGACTATTGTTATCATAAGTCTTTTCATGGCCTCCTGTAGAGTGCTTAACTCATAACAGCTGGGCTTTCCTATTGTCTTGAATGCACCAGGTCCAGCACACAGAAACAGAATCACTTCTCATGTTGAGAATCTTTTCCTGGTCACAGGAAAGCAAATGGCTTCCAATGAGGGTGAACTTCTCCGTGCTGCCAGTTAGCTGATGGGAGCTTGAAAACATTTTTATAGCACTTTGGACATAGATGGTGACTTTTTTGTTTGCTGCTTGGTTTCCACAGGGTACTGTTTTGGCCCACCATTGGTGACGAAGTGCTCCTGTCCAAGTGCCATTGGAATGAATGGGAGCCATGCACCGTTTCGTACTGTGGTCCTGCTGGATCCCCATTAATTTCATCTAGCTTTGGACAGGAGCGCTAAGGGGTTGTGCCCTTAGCTCGTGGGTCTGCAGCCTTTTATAATTCAAAAGCCAAATGTCATCGAAATTCCGAGCAAGTGATCAACAGTCAGCCAGTGTAAGAGAGTCCGTTTGCATAAGTGAAAATATTAACCGTACTGATAACGGTCTTGTTGATTCATAACCCATGAAGTTTCTGCAGCCCAAACGCTGGTTGTTTCACACCATTAAAAAGGGGCACCACAAGGTCTCACAATAAGTCATCAATATACTCAGGAGCACCTTGCACAGTTGCTTTAGGGCACTAGCATAAACATGCACATGGTTCACACTTGCATTCCTGGTAGCGGTTCACCGTAACCCTTTCCCTAATGCATCACTAAAAAGCCCTTTAGTTCCATAAGAATCTTTGTTTGTCATTCCCTTTGTATCCTGGTTATTCAGGCATCCAACCAACTCATTCCACAACTTAAAGATTTCCCACTCAAAACAACAAAAATTTATTTGTAGTCATAGACCATTGAATAAAGCAAATATGCATAGTTAAATAGTATAGGATAAAAACAAATACAAAATAGATTTGCTATTAAAATGGTTAAAAATGGCAAGATTATCAAGGTGCATAACTAATTGATATCTGAACAAATACTAAAAGTGGGTAAAATTAGAATGCTTGATAATGTCCTAAAATTACAGAGGCTAAAACTTAAAGATTTCATTTTCTTTTCTAATACAGCCGTATTTGGTTCAGCACTGAGCTTCATTTGGCTCTTGAACCGTTGGTTGCAGGTCCCCTGGCCGTAGCCTTTTGCAGCCAACAGATTTGGATGTATGGCATTAAAAAAATAAATCCAAGCTTTGTACATATTGCAATAACTGCACTTTAAGCCACCTTGCCGAGAGATTAGGTCGAATCAGGGGTCAGAGCAGAGGTCTTCATACCCGGAATATGCTGAAAGAGAAGCTGTGCGTAGTGTGGTTAAGAGCGGTGGTTTGGAGCGGTGGAGTCTGATCTGGAGAATTGGGTTTGATTCCCCCACTCCTCCACATGAATGGCGGAGGCTAATCTGGTGAACTTGGTTGGTTTCCCCACTCCTGCACACGAAGCCAGCTGGGTGAACTTGGGCTAGTCACACTCTCTCAGCCCCATTTACCTCATAGGGTGTCTGTGGTGGGGAGGGGAAGGGAAGGTGATTCTAAGCTGGTCTGATTCTTCCTTAAGTGGTAGAGAAAGTCGGCCTATAAAAACCAGCTCCTCGTCCTTCTTTAATGTTGAATTCCATGCTCATGTACCTGCTGATTTTGTTGTACAGTCTAGGCAGTTCTAATTGCCAGCAGGTAAGACGTCCCTGGTCAAATTGTATTGCTTTTGCAATCAGGTGAAGTGGTAGAGAAGGATTCAAGAGACTTTGGAGGGGGAGGTTTTGAAGAATACAGAAATGACACCCTCTCACAATCTGTATGCCAAGAGATAGTTTTGTTTCCTTCAGGAAAATCATGATCAGTTATAAGACTGTCAAAGACTGGACAGATTAAAGGGTTGCTATTTATTCTTCAGGTCCTTTTTGGGGTGAACTTCTGTTATCATTTGACTGCTATAGGAGAGAATTTATCTACGCATTTTTTTTAAAAAAAACTGCTGACGTGTGAGCTGTGCTGCATTTTTATGAGTTGTAGGAACTACCTGAATGTGGAAGAGAGACAGCTGGTCTGTTATATAATCTTTGCCTCCCGGATGTTTCTGTCGAATGATTCCTGACTCACCGATGCTGTCCTAAGGCTTGGTGGAAATGAATGTACAAATGTCTGTCGTGGGCACCTGCTGGAAGACAGCACCCATTTCTTACCTAAATAAACATTTTGCTCATTGCATAAGGAGTCTTTGGGGGTGTGTGTCTTAGAGTCATCACGTGATTGAGCTGGGAGGGGCCTTGTGTGGGAGAACTCCAGGTTCGCATCAAGCTGCGTGTAAGAATGGACTCAGAGAAACCTTGAAATCTAGAGGTATAGCTTTAATTAGGAAAACAATGCGTACAACAAGAAAACGATTCGTGAACAAATAAGCATCTACGCAAATGGGAGAGAGGCGGCAATGACCCATAGGTCACCACTGGAGACTCTGAATCCATTAGTAGACAGCTTAGTATTTTATAGATGTATGTAAACAACGTTCCATTATTGCAAAAAAACAACACTTAAAGCCCAAACCAGAACTTCTGATTTTCCCTAGTGGCATAATTAGAGATGGTTGGAAGCATAGCTGGTCAGAGGCATAGATGTCAAGTTGACCCTTTGGCAAACCACTGTAAGAGGGAAAGTTAACTTCCCAGTTGTTGTTTCTATTTCAACAAGTATGTTATTACAGAGTAGATATATGTATAAGGCAGTGGTTCCCAAACTTTTCAGGCCACCGCCCCCTTGGTTCCACAAGCTCAACCCCAGTGCCCCCTACCCAATAGCACAGTTGAAGGGGCCCACCTCTAGTACCCTCTGCTGCCTCCTTGCCTCTTAGTGCCCCATTAGGTAATCCCACCGCTCCCCAGGGGGTGGTACTGCCCACTTTGGGAACCAGTCCTATGAGGAAAGGAAGGAGCTGGATATGTTTAGTCTGAAGAGGAGAAGACTGAGAGGGGATATGATAACCATCTTCAAGTACTTGAAGGGCTGTCATATGGAGGATGGTGCCAAGTTGTTTTCTGTTGCTCCAGAAGGTCGGACCAGAACCAACGGGTTGAAATTGAATCAAAAGAGTTTCTGTCTAGACATTAGGAAGAATTTTCTAACAGAGCGGTTCATCACTGGAACAGACTTCCTCGGGAGGTGATAAGCACTCCTTCCCTGGAGTTTTTAAAGAAGAGGCTAGATGGCTATCTGTCAGCAATGCTGATTCTATAACCATAGGCAGATGATGAGAGGGAGGGCACTTTGGCCATCTGGGCATGGAGTAGGTCACTGGGGGTGTGGGGGGGAAGTAGTTGTGAATTTCCTGCATTGTGCAGGGGGTTGGACTAGATGACCCTGGTGGTCCCTTCCAACTCTATGAGTCTAAGGTTCATAAGTGCATTTCTGCTCTTAACTACTTGGGTTCATGCATAGCATTCTGGGTATGGCTTAGGCCTTAATGTCAGACTTCCCCTTCTCTTGCAGGTCATCCAGTCCAAGCCTTTACCTAACTTTCCCAGGTTCAGAAATGGCTTCTGGGGGGTGGGGGGAGAGAGTAAAACAGGGAAGACCCACAATCCTTGATCCTTGTGCTACGAACGACGATGTTATTAATGCTGAGGCTATGATCCACAAAGCGCTTTATCTGGGGGCAGCATCATTACAGTACGTGAGGCTTCTTGAGAAGGTTTCACGGAAATCCTAAAATTATGTGGCGCCAGTTTGTTAGATGACATGTTTGGGGTATGAGCGCTTGCCGGAGTGGTGTAGTGGTTAAGAGCAGTGGTTTGGAGCCGTGAAGTCTGATCTGGAGAACCAGGTTTGATTCCCCACTCGTCTACATGAGTAGCGGAGGCTAATCTGGTGAACTGGATTTGTTTCCCCACTCTTCCACATGAAGCCAGCTGGGTGACCTTGGGCAAGTCACAGCTCTCTTAGAGCTCTCTCAGCCCCACCTACCTCACAGGGTGTCTGTTGTGGGGAGGGGAAGGGAAGGTGATTGTAAGCCGGTTTGAGTCTCCCTTAAGTGGTAGCGAAAGTCGGCATATAAAAACTAACTCTTCTTCTTGTTGAATGTCAGATGCTTAAGAAGGGTGGGCAATGAATGGTAATCATAATGCAATCCATTTCCTCATAGCTGCATTTCTGAACATGTCGACATACCCCAAGTGCATCAGAGAGAAATCCTGACTATTTTCTGGGGCACTAAACCTCAGTGATGTACTGGGTGGGGGGAATTACATCACTGTAATGAACCGGTGAGAAATAATCCTTATTCAGATCCAAAGGTGCATGGTGCATGAACCTCAGGAGGGCTGCTTAATGTAGTTCAGTTTTTACTGGTTCCCCCCACCCAATAGATCATAACAAATAATTTTCATGAGTCAGACCCCACTTCATCAGATGCATGGAGTATACAGCCACTGTGCAGACACCTTTATAGCCAAAGTTACAAAAGGAAGAAGGGGAGCTGGACCAGAGAGAGACCTGTTGTAAATCCTGTAGTGTCCTATGAAAAACTGGGACCTCTCTCCTCATCTACTGTGTATAACAATTACATCCATTCCAGTCCCTTTCACACTTGAACGATTCATAACAGGATTGATGCCAGGTCTCTGCTACAGTTCTCCCTCCTCCAGCGTGATGCAGTGGTTAAGAACGGTGGTTTGGAGTGATGGACTCTGATCCGGAGAACTGTGGTTGATTCCCCACTCCTCCATATGAGTGTCGGAGGCTGGGTGACCTTGGGCCATTCACAGCTCTCTTAG
Source organism: Euleptes europaea (assembly GCF_029931775.1). Taxonomy (NCBI): domain Eukaryota; kingdom Metazoa; phylum Chordata; class Lepidosauria; order Squamata; family Sphaerodactylidae; genus Euleptes; species Euleptes europaea. The sequence continues at coordinate 23,925,415 of NC_079314.1, forward strand.
AGCTCTCTCAGCCCCACCTACCTCACAGGGTGTCTGTTGTGGGGAGGGGAAAGCAAGGTGATTGTAAGCCGGTTTGATTCTTCGTATTCTCTCCAGGATCAGAGGAGCATGCCTATTGTATTAGGTGCTGTGGAACACAGGCGGGCCGGTGCTGCTGCAGTCATCTTGTTTGTGGGCTTCCTAGAGGCACCTGGTTGGCCACTGTGTGAACAGACTGCTGGACTTGATGGACCTTGGTCTGATCCAGCAGGGCTTTTCTTAGGTTCTTGTGTCCCTTAAGTGGTGGAGAAAGTCGGCAAATAAAAACAAATTCTCCTCCTCCTCCTCCTCCACCACCACCACCACCACCATTTATTTTCTATTTTGGTTATAAAAGTGTCTGCAAAAGGACTGTCCATGCATCTAATGGACCGGGGTTTGACTTGTGAATGTTTATGCCGAAATAAGCTTTTGAGATGCTACAACACTCCTTTTTTTTTTTTTTTTCACAGCAACAGACTGACAAGGCTATCCCTTTGAAAATGCTGTATGTTACTGATACGACTTATGAGGAGTTGTCCTAGCAAACAATTACAGCCACGTCTTTTTTGTTGTTTGAAGTCAATGTGTGTCTGTGTTGTTTTTTTTAAGTGTCCTTGAGATGCTCCTGACAGGTTTGCAGTCCTGGCTCCCTTCCAAGGCTGGAGACTTTTTTCCTGCTAGCTGCGTCACGCTGTGCAAATGAAGTGCGTCACATCCAAAACCCATATGGTGGAAAGGCCAGGAGCCTTGTCTGCTGCTGACTCATGCTTTCTTTTGTCTGCACTATAATTAAAAAGTGAGTTCCTTTTAAAGGCCTCCCTGTCCAAAACTTTGCTATGTTTTAAAATGTTCTGAGCCATATGCTGTAGCAGGTTTTGTCTTCGGGATGTCACATGAACACATGAAGCTGCCTTATGCTGAGTCAGAGCCTTGGTCCATCCAAGTCAGTATTGTCTACTCAGACCGGCAGTGGCTCTCCAGGGTCTCAGGCAGGGGTCTCTCACATCACCTACTTGCCTGGTCCCTTTAACTGAAGATGCCGGGGATTGAACCTGGGACCTTCTACATGCCAAGCAGATGCTCTGCCACTGAGCCACGGCCCCTACCCAAATGTACACATGAACACATAAAGCTGCCTTATACTGAATCAGACCCTTGCTCCATCAAAGTCAGTATTGTCTACTCAAACTGGCAGCGGCTCTCCAGGGTCTCAGGCGGAGGTCTTTCACATCACCTACCTGCCTAATCCCTTTCAACTGGGGATGCCAGGGATTGAACCTGGGACCTTCTGCATGCCGAGCAGATGCTCTACTGCTGCCACAGCCGCATGCAGGGTCTCAGTCAAGCCCCTAAAGAGAATCTACTTCAGGTAGATGTCAGAAAGATCTGGTTGAAGCTGAGGAATCTGCCACTGGGGTTGACAGTCCCAGAAGGGTAACTCAGGGTTAATAGCCGGGAGACACCTCAGGGCGACAGTCTTGGGCCTGTTCAGACCCATCCCTAGCAGCAACCTGAAACATCTGATTCACTTGTGAAGGCATGAAGCTAAATTATCCTGAGTCATGCCTGAGTCATGTTCATGGAGGAGAGGGGTATTCATGGATACTAGTAAAAATGGATGCTAGTCATGATGCATACCTATTCTCTCCAGTGTCAGAGGAGAATGCCTATTATATTAGGTGCTTTGGAACACAGGCAGGATAATGCTGCTGCACTCGTCTTGCTTGTGGGCTTCCTAGAGACACCTGGTTGGCCACAGACTGCTGGACTCGATGGGCCTCGGTGTGATCCAGCATGGCCTTTCTTATGTTCTTTGGTCTATCAGGGTCAGTATTGCCTACTCTGAGTGGCAGCGGCTCTCCAGAGTCTCAGGGAAGGCCTTTCACATCACCTCTTATACTGGGAGTGCCAAGGACTGAACCTAGGATCGTTTGCATGCAAAGCAGATGCTCTACCTCTGAGCTGTGCCCCTTTCCCCTTCCCTGCTCTGCTTTCTCTCCCTAAAATTTTTTTTTGGTATCAATGCTGCAATTTCAGGTTTCCTACCTACAGACTAAAGATGAAAGAGCTAGTGGGACAGGGAGCTGGTGGGCAAGATGACCCTAGACATTTTGGTGCTTAAGCCTGAAACGGCACCGAGGCAGAGTAGAGGGGTAGAGCAAGGGTCCCCAACCTCTTTGAGCCTCTGGGCACCTCTGGAATTCTGACACAGGGCGGTGGGCGCAACCACAAAATGGCTGCCACAGGAGGCAGAGCCAGCCACAAAATGTCAGGGAGTGAGGTTATATGTAACTGTAATAGTACCTCTTTAGTATTTCAGGCAGAAGCTCTGTTTAACAGGATGCCTTTTAATCTGCCCAATCAGAAGCCCTGCTGGGCACCCGCCCCACCTAGCCCCTCCCACTTTCCAAAAACTGTCGGCGGGCACCAGGAAAGGTGTTGGCGGGTGCCACGTTGGGGACCCCTGCATGGAGAAAAAGACTTGTTTGGCTAAGATGTACAACATTTGTGTGTGTTCCAAAGTCCACTGCTGCCAAATAACAACATACAGACATAATATCGGTCTTCCCAAGGACTCAACACAGGCTACGTCAGTGCCACACTCAGAAAGCAGAAAATAACCTGCACGCAGAGCTGACAACTCAAGAAAGTGAGCCATGCCATGGACATACACAGGACGTAGTAAGGGAATGATCTAAATTGCAGTTACCCACTTTATAGACGAAGAATAAGAAGACATATTATTTACTTCATTTATACTTTGACTTTCTCCGCAGTGGGGACCCGAAGCAGCTTACACTGCTCTCCTCGATCCTGGGAGGTAGGTTAGGCTGAGGCCCAGCAAGCTTCTATTGGAGGGTGGGGATTTGAACCCAAGACTTTCAGATCCTAGTCTAACAAAATTTCTGGCAGGGTGTGAGCTTTCATGAGTCACAGCTCACTTCTTCAGATATCGGAAGAAGTGAGCTGTGACTCACAAAAGCTCAATACCCTGCCAGAAATTTTGTTAGTCTTTAAGGTGCTGATGACTCTTGCTCTTTTCTACTGCTACAGACAGACTAATGCGGTTCACACCCATTATGATCTAGATCCTAGTCTGAAAATCAGAGTGAGTTCAAGGCAGAGAACTCAAAATGCACACAGAGTAGGGTTGCCAGGTCTCTCTTCACAACTGGCGGGAGGTTTTTGGGGTGGAGCCTGAGGAGGATGAGGTTTGGAAAGTGGATGGACTTCAGTGCCATAGAGTCCAATTGCCAAAGCAGCCATTTTCTCCAGGTCAACTGATCTTTATTGGCTGGAGATCAGTTGTGATAGCAGGAGATCTCCAGCTAGGACCTGAAGGTTGGCAACCCTAATGCAGAGATTCTGCAGCCCATAGCTGCCTCCAAGGAAGCACCTGCTTTTATTTAAATGTTAATATCCCATTTTTCTCTCCAAGGGAGACCCAAGGCAGCTTACAACATTATGCTCCCATCTTCCACTTTGTCTGCTCAACAACCCTGTGAGGCAGGTAGGGTGAGAGAGAGCAACCAGACCAAGATTGCCCAGAACGCTTCCATGGCTCCATGGGGATTTGAACCCAAGACTTTCAGATCCTAGTCCGACACTCTCACCAGTACACCTGGCATGCTTATAAGTTGTGACTGCCTGGGAGATGCTAAAGGAAGGGAGAAAGAGGAAAGGTGGAATATTATTTGCGCACACTATACTTTCAGCAGGGAGGGAAAACTGTCGCTAGCCTGAAGACAGTGTGTGTTCTCTCCTTTTCTAGACTTCCAACCGACTTTAAAATCAAAAAAGAAACAGAAAAGACAAAAGTACATATGCCCAGGAAGGGCATCACGAGAGAGGGCATAACAAGAGAGACACATGTCCAGGTTGCTGTCTTAATCTCCTCCAGGGCCTGCTGGCCAAAAGGAAAACGGAGATAATTTTAATAGGGGGCTTAGAGGGTTCAGATAGGCAAAGGAACACATTATCCCCTGCAAAGTTTCCCTTAATGGTATGAAATGCACAGCTTGGTCTTAAATCCTCTCATTCTACTCACTCTGGAGAGCGATTAGATTCAAATCGGCCGTTGGCCCTATTACAGCAGAACCTAGTCAAAAAGAACGGAATGCGACAACGGTGAGACAATCTGGTTCCTGTCCTTCATCGGTCCGCTCTTTTGCGACAAAGACCCCTTTGAAACTTCCCTTGGCCAGAAATCCGTCCCTTCCGTCCTACTGGCAGCCTCTAACATGCAAACGTGTGTGGTGCTGCTAGTTTGGGCCAGGCTGTTGTGCGGTGCCAGCCGTGTCTCAGTGGTAGAGCCTCTGCTTGGCATGCAGAAGGTCCCAGGTTCAATCCCCGGCTTCTCCAGTTAAAGGACTAGGCAAGTAGGTGATATGAAAGACCTCTGTCTGAGACCCTGGAGAGCCACTGCCGGTCTGAGTAGACAACACTGACTTTGATGGAGCAAGGGTCGGATTCAGTTTGAGGCAGCTTCATATGTTCATATGTTCAGCCACCAGAATAGGGCAGGCCCAGCTGCCCAATGGGGAACCTGAAAGGACTTGCAGTGCGCACCTTTCCTTTGTATCCCCCTCCCCACACTATTTCCTTCCTCCTGGCAGCTCCCACAACTTCCCTTTCCCTGCTTCCTTTTCTTCTTCCCATTCATCAACCAATCTACCTTTTATTTGTCCCCTATCTTCAGGTATGGGAAGGCAGCACGATACTGCTGGATCTAGGGTTGCCAGGTCCCTTGTCGCCACCGGTGGTTTTTGGGGCGGAGCCTGAGGAGGGCGGGGTTTGGGGAGGGGAGGGACTTCAATGCCACAGAGTACAATTGCCAAAGCGACCATTTTCTCCAGGGGAACTGATCTTGTATTGGCTGGAGATCAGTTGTAGTAGCAGGAGATCTCCAGCCACTCCCTGGAGGTTGGCAACCCTAGCCGGATCTCATTGGATCTCGGAAGCTAAGTAGAGTCGATACTTAGAATGGAAGCCAATAAGGAAGACTCTGCAGAGGCAGGCAATGGTAATCCATCTCTGCTTCTCATTTGCCTTGAAAACCTCTTGCTGGGGTTGCCATAAGTCGTCTGTAGCTTGACGGCACTTTACACACACACACACACACACACACACAATCTTAAGGTAAATTTATTATTTATGTATACCCTACCTTTCTCCACAATGGGGACCCAAAGCAGCTTGCATCATTCTCCCCTCCGCCATTTTATCCTCTCAACAACCCTGTAAGGTCAGTTAGCCTAAATGTGCGCGACAGTCCTGACCTTGGCAGAGCAGTGGTCTGATTCAATAAAAAGATAAAGGTAGTCCCCTGTGCAAGCACTGGGTCATTACTGACCCATGGGGTGACGTCACATCCTGACGTTTACCAGGCAGACTGTGTTTACGGGGGTGGTTTGCCAGTGCCTTCCCCAGCCATCTTCCCTTTACCCCCAGCAAGCTGGGGACTCATTTTACTGATGTCGGAAGGATGGAAGGCTGAGTCGACCTTGAGCCGGCTATCTGCAACTGACTTCCGTAGGGATCAAACTCAGGTTGTGAGCAGAGCGTTTGACTGCAGTACTGCAGCTTACCCCTCATTGCCACGGGGCACAGCGGCTTTATTTAGGACTCAGCCTGATTTGCATGCAGGTCCCATCCCAGACATCTCCATATAACGGGATCGGGTTGTTGGTGATATCTGAGACCTCTGCCATGGAGAGCCGCAGCCAATTGAAGCAGACAGGACTGACCTTGACAGACCAAGGGGTCTGACTCAGTCTCAGGTAGTTTCATGTGAGGATGGCCATTTATGCAAGGCTGTTTCCTCGCGGTCACCCCGCTGACTACTTCGGGGCTTTGCTTTGATTATGCTTGCATTTTCTGACGGTCAGAAGTCGCCTTGCTCTCCCCGTGCGTTTCTGCGTGTTTCCCCCACGTTTTCTGGATGCTGGCTAAGCACAAATAAAGAATACATGGGGGAAATGTGCGGAAATGCGCAGGGAGAGCGAGGCGACCTCTGATGGTTGGAAAATGCAAGCATAATCAAAGCAAAGCCCCAAAGTAGTCGGCGGGGTGACCGCGAGGAAACAGCCATGCATAAATGGCCGATAACTCTAACCAGAAGGGAATATACCAGCTATTTCCATATTAGAAGGGAGATTTAAGAAGATCCCCAGGGTGGGGAAACTTTGCCCGTGTGACACGGGCAAGCTGGAGACCATTGAGCACGTATTTTTTAGATGTCCCCTCTACAAGTCAGCCCGTTTCAATACGATTGACCCTTTAATTAGGGAAATGGGCTCTGGTGTTGAGGGTGAATGGACCACAAGGTTTCTGCTGGGAGACAGCTCAGCAGTCACCACCCAGGTTGCAAAATATTTTGCAGTAGCAATGAAGCTACGTTGCCCCAATGTTCCCTAATCTATGGAAGTGTAAAATTGGGTGATTCCTAATTTTGTTGGCCTTGGTTGTAAACATCTACTCTGTATGTTCAGTTTCTGTTTTATCTGTTTTATCTGGCATATTAGCCACAAATAAAAATTTATTATTACCAGCTATTTCCTTAAAGAGAATCCCAGATGTGAGGTTACTTAAGATACCAGGATGGAATGCATGCAAATGTGGTGGGCGTGTCTGCATAGGAGATGGGTTTATGACATGGGTTACCCCCCAGGCCACTATTCCCAGTTAGTGACTGCTCAGACGGAAGCTTTTACTAAGTGAAGTTCTTGACCAGCAGAGATACATTTGTGCAGGTACTTGAGGGGAAAAAAAAGAGGTATGGCTACGGGGTTCCTATCAGCACTGCTGACAATCCCCCCCTTGCTCCTTCTGCCCTTACAGCAGCCTCCCAGCACTGACCCAAACATCATAGGCATGAGGCTGGAACACAGCTCCAAGCCAGGTACCAGCGTCTCAAGCAAGGGCACCATCAAAGTGGTGGAAGGAAGCATAATCCACCTCCGGCTCTATGGGCAGGGTATTGACTCTCGTATTGGGAAGATGACGCACTTTGTGGCGGTCCCGTCCGATGCCAGCAGCCTTAACACCAGCTGCTCTGAAGACAACCAAGACCTGCACGTCTTACCCTCCATTCTTGCCTTACGAGATACTTCTGCCGTTCTAGTCGTAGAGGTCAAGGCCCTGCGGAAGAACACCCACGGCAATAAGTATATGATGTGCATAAAGCGCGAGAATGGGCAGCAGCTCCTGTCTGATGATATGCTTATCGAAGTGGTGGAGGACACGGACCATCACCTGCCCATGTGGCTTCATGTCTCCCTCATTGCCGTCCTCATAGGGCTTTCAGCGTTGTTCAGCGGCCTCAATCTGGGCTTGATGGCGCTGGATCCCATGGAGTTGCGCATCGTGCAGAACTGCGGCACAGAAAACGAGAGGATCTATGCTGCTCAGATTGAGCCCATCCGCCGGAAGGGCAACTATTTGTTGTGCTCTTTGCTGCTGGGCAATGTTTTGGTGAATGCCAGCCTTACCATCCTGTTTGATTCTCTGGTGAACACCAATTCTATCTCCATTGCGGTCTCCACCCTGGGCATTGTCCTCTTGGGGGAGATTATCCCCCAGGCTATCTGCTCCCGCCATGGCTTGGCTGTGAGTGCCAACACCCTCCTTATCACCAGGTTAGTGATGCTGCTGACGTTCCCAGTCTCTTACCCCATCAGCAAGATCCTAGACTGTGTACTTGGTAAGGAAATGGGCACTGTTTACAATCGAGAGAAGCTTATGGAGATGCTGAAGGTGACCGAGCCCTACAGTGACCTCCTGAAGGAGGAGTTGAATATCATCCAGGGCGCCCTGGAACTGAGGTCCAAGACAGTGGAGCACGTCATGACTCCATTAGTCGACTGCTTCTTGCTAAGCCACAATGCAATCCTGGACTTTGATACAATGAGCGACATCATGGAAAGCGGATACACTCGCATCCCCGTCTATAACAAGGAGAGGGCTAACATTGTTGATATGTTGTACATCAAGGATCTTGCCTTTGTGGACCCTGATGACGCCACCCCGCTCAAGACCATCACCCAGTTTTACAACCACCCCATCCATTTTGTCTTGCACGACACCAAACTGGACGCCGTGCTTGCAGAATTCAAAACCGGTAAGGAAGGCGAACTCCGCACTCGTTGTATTTATAGGGTTGCCAACCTCCCGGTAATAGCTGGACATCTCCTGCGATTACAACTGATCTCCAGCCGATAAGAGATCAGTTCACCTGGGGAAAATGGATGCTTTGGCCACTGGACTCTATGGCACTGAAGTCCCTCGCCTCCCCAGACCCTGCCCTCCTCAGGCTCCGCCCCAAAACCTCCCACCGATGGCGAAGAGGGACCTGCCAACCCTACCTATTTACTCGTAAGCATGGCATGTATAAGCCACCATTTCATTTGTATGGTGATTTGGAGCAAGTGCCTAGAAACCCAAACACTGAAATATTTTTTAAAAGAGAACGCCCTTCTACTTAATAATAAACAAACACCTCGCAAGGAGCAGATACCTCCAACTACCACAATGTCCTGGTTATGGCATACAGTTTACAATAATTTGCACAATTAACACTGTTACAAGGATTGCCATTTGTCTACCTGCAACTGGCAAACCACCCCGTAAAACAAAGTCTGCCTAGTAAATGTCGGGATATGACGTCACCCCATGGGTCAGGAATGACCCGGTGCTTGCACAGGGGACCTTTACCTTTAGTGGGTCAATCCCTGCCCTTAGCCCCAATCCCTCATCCTCAAGAAACTGACAACTAGGAGAAAAAACTGGCCAGAAAATGGCCTCCACAGTGGCGCTCCCTGTGTCTACCATAGATTTCCCCGGGTCTACCATAGATATTAGGGTAAATTCCTACAGCATCACCAGGAAGTGACCTCTTCCCCAAACGCCACTCCACCCGGGCACTGCCCTCAAAGCCTCCCAAGGCAGTGCTTTCAATGTTAGTTGTAACTGTCATAAACGTAGTTTGTATTTTCCTTGTAGTGTCTTGCTCAACACCTCCCGACTGGGCCGCTTCCACAATAATGCCACAGTCTCGCTGCTCCTCACAGCCTTTCTGTCCTAGGCATTTTAGGGGTTTTCCTTCCGACACTCCACAATCTGAACAGGACTGTTTTCCTCAGTTAGGATCTCAAAAATAAGTCTGGCTGCTTCTCCCTCCCCCCCACATACAACCATTGCTCTTCTCTTCCCATCTTTCAACTGCTATTGCCGTCCCTTTTCAAGGTTCCAAAAATCATAGCAACAGTTGCCGGGATATGTGCGCACTCCCCTGACCCCTCCTGTCCAGGATTTAAGGCCCTCTTCACATATTGAAATCTTTAATGCCCCTAAAATGTTCATATAATGAGCCAGTTAATTGACAATGAGGGTTACCGCACTTTGTATTTCCAGCGATGTATTAAGAGTTCGAAAATGTTATAAAGAACATCGCTTATAAATGGTTGGAAGACGTCTTCACAGCTAAAGAGGCCAAACAAAGTGCAAACAGTATTTTTTATAACGTTTTCAAACTCTTAATACATCGGTGGGAATACATAGAAAGTGCAAACAGTATTTTTTATAACGTTTTCAAACTCTTAATACATCGCTGGGAATACAAGTGTGGTAACCCCCAATATATGTATGGTGGAGGAGGCAGGGGAAAATCCAATACCCTAACCCAGCCTCCCTCCCATTTATTTAAATGATAGCTTCTCTCTATTCTTGGAGACGCGAGGACCCCCACATGGCAGCCATTTTCTGTTGGTGCGCATCACTCTTCCTCAAAATTCCCGAAGTACTCACAGTTTCAACCTTAGTTAGACTAATCTTTGTCAAAACATAAAGCTCTCTGGGTGATCTCAGGCCGGTCATTCTTGCTTAACCTGACTCACAGAGTGGTTGTGAAGATAAAAAGGGAGGAAGAGAGAGAGACACGTACACCACCTCAAGCTTCTTGGAGGAAAGGAGGGGGTTCAGATGTGAATGATACATAACCTATCCTAAGAAAGAGCATCACCGTACTCAAGATTAGACTAGATATGGGATATTATTTATTGAATGTAATACTTAACATCTCCCCCCGAAAAAAAATTAATTTGTCAGTTTTTAAACCTACCTGGTGTGATGCTTGTCGCAGTAATACCACCGAAATGTTTTCCACAGGTAAAAGTCACCTGGCTGTGGTCCGAAAGATGAGCGTTGAGAGTGGGCATGACCCTGTTCACGAAGTAGTGGGAGTGGTCACCCTGGAGGACGTCATTGAAGAGATAATCAAGTGCGAGATCCTGGATGAATCGGATATCTACAGTTAGTCCCTTTCATTCGCCATTTCCCTAGAAAATAGCGGCACCCGAGTGTTGTTCTTCCTGCATTACGTTTTCATGTGCAAAGACGGCGGTTTGCAAGCAGTTGGGTTGGGATTAAGGTTGCCAGGTCCTCCATGACCACCGGTGGAGAGTAGGGAGGCAGGGCTGCCAGCTCCAGGTTGGGGAACTCCTGGAGATTTGGGGGTGGAGCCTGGGAAGGACAGGGACCTCGGCGGGGTACAATGCCACAATGTCCACCCTCCAAAGCATCCATTTTCTTCAGGGGAACTGATCTCTGTAGTCTGGAGATGAGCTGCAATTCCGGGGGACCCACCCCCACCCCGGTCCCACCTGGAGACTGCCATCCCTAGCTGGGATGCATCGTACGCTTCCCCTTCCTAGTGTCTTATTCAACATGGTGGACTTTGCATGGTGAGCTTTAACGTGTCTGCTTCCTTCACAGCTGACAACCGCAGCAAGAGACATGTCAGCAACTGGAGGAAGAGGGACTTCTCTGCCTTCAAGGGCAATAGTAGTGAAACCAGAGTCAGGATCTCTCCTCAGCTACTCTTGGCTGCACACCGCTTTCTTTCCACAGGTCAGAGTCCTCAGCTTGGGGGAAGGGTCACCTGGCATGGGAGAGAAACGTTGCGTGCCACACAAGGCGAGCGCCTCGCACTAGGCTGTACAGCGTGAACACAAGTTGCTCTGAAGTGTTCCTGGCAGCTTTAAAAGAAACAAATGTCATAGGAAATTGAAATGGGGAAGTGGTGAGCAAGCTGCGGGAGGGAGTGCCTTCACTTGGCACCACCTACTCCCATCTTTAGCCACCCCCCCTTCTTTATCCTTCATGCAATGAATTCAGGGCCGCATACGTAGGCTTGCCATCCTCCAGGTAATGCTGGAGCAAAAATTGCACACGTACTAAATCAGTCAAGCTGCGATAAAAAATAGTACGGGACTCTTAATATCTTACAAACATTATAAATTTAGTGATAAAAGTGAAGGTGCAAACATACATCAAATAAGCCTTATAATCTATACATGTAATGACACGACACAAAAATGAAACCTAACACAGTGACTAACAATCTTGGCTACAATATATCACGTAGAACTATATTACAAGAAAATTTGAAACATTTCTGGTCACACTGGACTCTCAAGCTCTTTTTATACGAACATTATTATAAAAAGAGCTTGAGAGTCCAGTGTGACCAGAAATGTTTCAAATTTTCTTGTAATATAGTTCTACGTGATATATTGTAGCCAAGATTGTTAGTCACTGTGTTAGGTTTCATTTTTGTGTCGTGTCATTACATGTATAGATTGTAAGGCTTATTTGATGTATGTTTGCACTTTCACTTTTATCACTACATTTATAATGTTTGTAAGATATTAAGAGTCCTGTACTATTTTTTTATCCTCCAGGTAATAGCAGAAGATCTCCTGCTATTACAACTGATCTCCAGCCGACTTCTAGGCTTCTCTGCATGGTAGGGTTGCCAACTACAGGTACTAGCTGGAGATCTCCTGCTATCGCAACTGATCTCCAGCCGACAGAAATCAGTTCACCTGGAGAAAATGGCCACTTTGGCTATTGGACTCTATGGCATTAGTCCCTCCCCTCCCCAAACACTGCCCTCCTCGGGCTCCGCCCCAAAACCTCCCGCCAGTGGCGAAGAGGGATCTGACAACCCTACCACATACGTGGTTCTCTTTGGGAATGCATTTACCCAAGGGAGGAGCACCCCCTCCCTTTACCATTTATAGTCTGGACTAGGGTTGCCAGGTCCCTCTTCACTACTGGCAGGAGGTTTTTGGGGCGGAGCCTGAGGAGGATGGGGTTTGAAGAGGGGAGGGACTTCAATGCCATAGAGTCCAATTGCCAAAGTGGCCATTTGCTCCAGGCAAACTGATCTCTATCGGCTGGAGATAGGTTGTAATAGCAGGAGATCTCCAGCTAGTACCTGGAGGTTGGCAACCCTAATCTGGACACATCTATGCTAGAAACAATTTGGTATGAACAGGCACAGTTATCTACAGCTGGGAACTCAGAACCTGATTTCACACTAAAATAGTGGATAGAGATCAGTCCACCTGGAGAAAATGGCTGCTTCTGCCATTGGACTCTATGGCATTGAAGTCCCTCCCCAAACCACGGCCTCTTCAGGATCCACCCCCAAAATCTCCAGGTATTTTCCAACCTGGAGCTGGCAACCCTACTTATCAAACAGCTAGACTTAAATCCAGTAGCACCTTCGAGACCAACAAGGTTTGTGGGAGGGGTGTGAACTTTTGAGAGGGGCCGTGGCTCAGTGGTACAGCATCTGTTTGGCATGCAGAAGGTCCCAGGTTCAATCCCCGGCATCTCCAGTTAAAGGGACTGGAGTCCTTGAGCAAAGCAGAGCATCTGTGAGAAACCAAAACTATCCCTAAACGCAGAGAGCAGGCCTGACAACTAGGCAAGTAGGTGATAGCAAAGCCTCAGCCTGAGACCCTGGAGAGCCGCTGCCGGTCTGAGTAGACAATACTGACTTTGATGGACCAAGGGTCTGGTTCAGTAGAAGGCAGCTTCATGTGTTAATGAGAATAAATCTCCCTTCGTCAGATATGGAGACTTATGGTATATCAATTGTTTTTTCAAATGTATACACCAAGCCAGGTATAGGCAAAACAACAAGTGCCTGGCAAACCTCCTGGAAAAGGTTCCATAAATTGGGTGCCACTACCAAGAAAGCCACGTTGCTGAATGCTGTCCCCCTCACCTCTGTAGATGAAGGCACACAGAACTTTTCACCAGGATGAGCCAAAACACCATGAAATCGCATGCAAACTTTTGAGTTGTTCAGAACTCTTCCCCAGCCCAGATGCAACCCCTCCAACAAACAAAAACAAACCAAAACCAAAACACAGGGACGCTCTGTCACACCACCCTAACTCTATGATCCCTCCCTGGCATGCAGCGGTGTCTCCATTCTCTCCTTCCGTCCTTCCGGAGAAGTTCCTGTTGCGTCTCCTGAAATACCGTGACGTCATCTGTGAACTCAAGTTTGATGAGGAGAACAAGAAGGCTCCCCAGCACTATTTGTACCAGAGGAACAAGGTGGCTGACTACTTCATCCTCATCTTGCAGGTAGTGCACGGCTCCCCCTACACCTTCCTATTGGCAGAGGAAGCAGGAGGTTCTGGGAACAGAGCAGGAACTTTTAGCCCCCAGATCCTCTGTGGTATAGCCATGGGGCACACTACTGGGAACCCATCTGTTAAGTCCGCGTGGGAAGGATTCATGAGGTCGGAGACAGAGTTCAAACAACAACTGCGTTTATTGATTACAGGAACAGAACTGGTTAACACAATAAGCAACCCCTGTTTATATGCCCCCTTGATCCGTGATAGGGGGACATAACCTCCTGGTGACCAATGGTACATATTGGCTTAGAGCCAATGGGGTCCGTTTGCTTGACCAATAGGGTGAGCAGGGTTTAGGATCCTTCGTGCAGAACTCAAGCTCCTAAGTCTCCCTTGCTTACTCCCCAACTATATACATACACAACACCATCAATACATGTGACTGTTTGCACCATAACATTTGAGAAGTCCGTACCAACTTGGTGCAGCATGAGCGGATCAGTAGAAAAACAAATTCCCCAGCAGGGAGGGACTGTGGTAATTTATGCATGGGAGTTTTACCTGAGGTTTGTTACTGGCTGGACCCACACTTTCCCATTGGGAATCTATGCACCAGCAGTCTCCAAGCTCAAATCAAGTCCCGCCCCTTTGTGTTTGTGTTAAGTGCCTTCAAGTCGCGTCCGACTCATGGCGACCTTATGAATGAAAGTCCTCCAAATTGTCCTATCTTTGACAGTCTTGCTCAGATCTTGCAAATTGAAGGCTGTGGCTTCCTTTATTGAGTCAATCCATCTCTTGTTGGGTCTTTGTTAGATTCATAAGGGCTTACTGCTACCATTCAGAGGGAGTGGATCATTGGTCCTGGTCTATTGAAAATAAAGCTTGATCACACACACGCACAAAAGACACAAGATGTTTGTCTTAGTAATAAGCAAAGTTTACTCTAAACTCAAGGGTAAGGGAAATTCACTGGGAGCAAAACAAATAATCCTTACTACATTCTAAGTTTCCTATGCTTGCCAGAAAGGTTCTGGTAGGTGCTAAACTTACTCTCGAGTAAGCATTCTTAAACGACAAGAAAGCCTCTCCATCCTAACATGCTGGCATCCAAAAGGGAACCAGAAAGCAACTAACTGCTTTCACTTCTAAACAAAGGATATCGAAAGCAGTTAAACATGCAAATTGTGGTATACGTGACCACCAGGCACGAGGTCGATGGCCACTATACTGACCACTTGGTTAGTTACAATATTAACCCTTAACTGTCTGACATGTAGCAAAGCTCGCTATCTAATACCCAACAGTCTTCCTCTTTTCCTGCTGCCCTCAACTTTTCCTAGCATGACTGTCTTTTCCAGTGACTCTTGTCGTCTCATGACGTGACCAAAATACGATAGCCTCAGTTTAGTCATTTTAGCTTCTAGGGTCAGTTCAGGCTTGATTTGATCTATAACCCACTGATTTGTTTTTTTGGCAGTCCACGGAATCCGTAACACTCTCCTCCAACACCACATTTCAAAGGAATCCATTTTCTTCTGCCCCTTTAAATTCCGCTTTTTAATCAGCTTACTTGTAGTGCTTACTGTGAGAGGAACCCCCCCCCACAAATCCAATTGCCACATAAAAAAAGCATTTTTAGAACAAAAAACCCCCAAAAAACCCAGAGCAATCTGAAAGGGGGTGGGGGAGAGAAATCCAAGCCTCGGTTTTATAAAGCCTTTCTTGTGCTCAGAAAGAGCTCAGAGGAAGCAGAAAGCATTTGAATCCCCGCCTCTGGACATGCTGCTTTGTAATTGGCTGTGAGCAAAATCAACCTTCGGTGTCCCGCACTTTGCCTTCTGTGTGGGATTTCACCCGGGCTTTTCTCAGGGGGGAGGAAGAGTCGGGTTAACAGAGGAATAGGAAGAGCTGGATGAGGGCTGGCTGCAAGGTCATCTCTAATGGATGGAAAACTCACGCATAACTCCAAGGGACAACCGAGACAGACCGGGGGCGAACGTGAGTGAAAGTACCCATGCATAAATGACCTGTGTTGAACTGGGCTTTCTCCTTCTCCTCTTGACCACACCAGCCGCTTCCACCTACCTCTTCTTACAAGATACAGTTTCGAAGCCAATTTTGTTAATTGTTTGGATGCCTCAAGACAGTGAGAGTTGATTCCCAGCAGGGAGGCCAACATGGTGTAGCAGTTAGAGTGTCGGACTAGGATCTGGGAGACCGAGGTTTGAATCCCCACTCGGCCACAGAAGCTCTCTGGGTGACCTTGAGCCAGTCTTTTAGCCTAGCCCACCTCACGGGGTGGTTGTTGTGAGGATAAAATTGAGAAAGGGGCAATGGTATTCTAAGCTTTTGGGTCCCCACTGGATTAAAAAAGCAGGGATAAAAGCCCTATGATCGTGCAGGGAAGGGGAAAGTGGCAGATGCGAGGGGAGGGGAAGGACTTGGTGCTTTGGCAGCAATGAGTCCACAATGGGAAATCTGCATGGAAGCAACGGCAGTTGATCTTTTTCGGCAGGGCAGGCTTTGAAGATTCTAATGCCACCTCTCTTTTACAGGGGAGAGTGGAGGTCGAAGCTTGTCAGGAAAACATGAAGTTTGAGAACGGACCCTTCTCCTACTTCGGCGTCATGGCCCTGGGTCAATCTTGCCTGCCTTGCCTATCAGGTCAGCCCTCGTCCTTCTCCCAAGAGCCGACTTTTATCCCTTGCCTCTTAACAGGAGCAGGATGTCCGTGTTACCAAACCTGCAAGTGGCACCTGGAGCTCTTCCAGAATTACAGCTGATCCAGGGTTGCCAACCTCCAGGTACTGAACAAGAAAACAACAGGAAGGCAAAGCCACAAGTAGTATGCAAAAGTGTGAACGTTGTTGTAAGAGTATCAAGAACTATGTCATGTTATGTTCCCTTAATATATAGCCTTATCTGAGGAAGATTAATAATCGAAACAGGAAGATTACCGGATCCCTGTTGCCAACACTCTTGATACATGTCAAGGGAACTCAGAAACAGCATCATTGTCCAAGATTTGCATGCTATATAGCAAGCTGATTTACTGCCTTGAAGTAAATTCCTACAAGGTTTATTCTATGACCTAAAAGGACTTTCTTTCTTGGACATCCCTACAATTTGTATACCTGCTGTACTTTTTTATATACAGTGAGGGGAAAAAGTATTTGATCCCCTGCTAAATTTGCCCGTTGTTAAATTTCCTGTTGTTATTCTGTCTCTCACAGCTACAATAGACCTACCATTAAAATTATGGACTGGTCATTTCTTCGTCAGAGGGCAAACAGGCAAATTCAGCAGGGGATCAAATACTTTTTTCCCTCACTGTATTATTGCACTTTGTATTTGACATAATTCTTGATATCTTACAACAACGTTCACACTTTTGTATACTACTTGTGACTTTGCCTTCCTGTTGTTTTCTTGTTCATAACCTTTGTAACAATGGGCTAACTTTGTATTGAAACCTCCAGGTACTAGCTGGAGATCTCTCGCTATTAAAATTGATCTCCAGCCGATAGAGATCAGTCCGCCTGGAGGAAATGGCCGCTTTGGCAATTGGACTCTATGGAACTGAAGTAGGGTTGCCAGGTCCCTCTTCACCACCTGCGTGAGTTTTTTTTATAGTTTTTTAAATTTTTATAACATAAAATATAAAACATAAAACAAAACAAATCAAACATATACAATAATAAAAAATACAAAAGAGTATCAATTATTTAAACTACTTAATACAATCAAAAATCAAAAATACCCTTTCAACCCTCCACCCACCATAAAAAGTGACCCATCACCAGACTTCCAGAGAAGTGTCTGAACAGTTTAAAGATTGCAATGTTAACATTAACAGAAAAATATAAACCTCGTTTCTATAACTCATTAACTAAAATAGTAAAATCCATTTTCCTCAGTTTATCCCAATATGTGATGGCCTTTGCCCATATTTTTTTAAATTCTTCCATATCGTTTCCATGTAGGAATTCTGTTAGTTTGGCCATCCTCATATACATCCATAATTTCTCTCTCCAGTCATTAATGGAAGGTTTATTTACTTGCTTCCAAACTTTTGCTATTATGATTCTTGCAGCAGCAAAACTGTATTGACATATGACCTTGTCATTTTTGTCCATTTTATCTTGTGGAATCCCCAATAAACAAAATGCGGGATTCCTTTTTACTCTAATATTAAACAAATTATTAGTTTCTCTTATTACTTTTTTCCAAAAACTTTTACATATCCACCATGCATGCATAAATGTTCCTCTTTCCTTACCACATTTCCAACATAAATCCGTATCTCCTTTTTTCATTTAACTTATCATCACAGGAATTATATACCATCTATAAAAACTGGCGTGAGGTTTTTGAGGTGGGGCCTGAGGAGGGCGGGGTTTGGGGAGGGGAGGGACTTCAATGTCATAAGTCCAATTACCAAAGCAGCCATTTCTCCAGGCAAACTGATCTCTATCGGCAGGAGATCCATTGTAATAGCAGGAGATCTCCAGCTAGTACCTGGAGGTTGGCAGAACAAACAACACTCTAATAACAGTATTAAATATATGCACATGTAATTATAAAATACTAAATATATACAATACCAGCAAGACACTCAAGAAATAAAACAATGTGAAGTACAAACAAACACCTAGAACAAATACAACGGGGAATCCGCTCTTGAGATACAGACTAGAACCTTATGAGGTCTTCCAATATTCACCTACTATGGATTGATATTTCTATATTTTCAATATATTGCGGCTGAAGAAGCCCACTGCGAAACGTGTCCAAAACGATCTAGACAACACGTACCAGAATTCTTCTGCCTTCGAACCTGGAGACTTTTCTGATTCATTTTGCATAACAGTCCACAGTACAGCAGCATTTTGCGCTATATATATGACTGTCGAGAAGTTGCTCATTGATAGTTAAAAGTTGTTTATTGACTGCATACATTGTACATATTACCACAGGTTCGAAGTACGGGTTTCACCGCAGTGTGTTTCCCCGTTGTATTTGCCGTACGTGTTTGTTTGTACTTCACATTGTTTTGTTTCTTGAGTGTCTTGCTGGTATTGTATATATTTAGTATTTTGTAAGTACATGTGCATATATTTAATATTGTTATTAGAGTGCTGTTTTTTCTGCCTACCTCACTACAGCACTTAGCCCCTTTTTTGCCTCAAGTACCTGGAGGTTGGCAACCCTACACTGAAGTCCCTTCCCCACCTGAAACCCCGCCCTCCTCAGGCTCCGCCCCAAAAACCTCCCACTGGTGGCTAAGAGGGACCTGGCAACCCTATTGGCTGGGCAGATTTTTTTTTTTTATGTGGCTTTTGGCAGTAGCTGCCACCACAGCACAAGGATCTTCACTGTGTGACTGGAGCTGAGCTGCAGCAGCCGTTTTGTGGCTGCACCCACAATGCTGTGTCAGAATTCCAAAGCTGCCCACAGACTCAAAATGTTTGGGGACCCTGTCCTAGTCCCGCAGTTCAACCATTACTCCAAGCTGCGTCTCACAATGCATATCAATATAATATAAACATGAGGTGCAGTGCAGTTTACTGCAGTGCAGAAAATTCAATCTGTGCCTGTGTTTTTCTAACTCCGAACTGCAACCACGTCTCTCAATCCTGTACAAGAGTAGGGTTGCCAGGTCCCCCCTGTCCTCCGGCGGGAGGCTATTCGGCTGCTATCGAAGGATGTGCTTGCGTGCGCGTCACTTCCGGTTTAGAGCCGGAAGTGCTTCCTCGCAAGAGGCCTTATACCTCTTAGTTTGAGTGGTAAAGCGGCCCTGAGTGATATAAGGCCCCTCTCGAGGTAGCACTTCCGGTTCTAAACCGGAATTGACGTGCGTGCGGTATGTACGCGCGCGTACACGTTTGCCCGCCCACCCTCAGGTGGTCGGCGGGCAGAGGGGTAAATTGCCGGGGGTTTGCCCGCCACCAGCAGGCACCTGGCAACCCTATACAAGAGTGGGATCACCGACTAGGCCAATGTGCAAGTTGCTCCTTTTCTGGTCAATGGCCTTGCAGGGACGTTTCCCCGCAGTCACCTCCGCCGACTGCTTCGGGGCACCCATTTGATTATGCATGCTTTTCCCGCTTGTCAGGGGTCGCCTCGCTCTCCCGTGCATTTTGCCTATGTTTTCCAGGTGTTGTTTTAGCCAGAATCTGGAAAATTCTCTGACTGGTGGAAAAGGCATGCATAATCAAAAGGAAGCCCTGAAACAGTCGGTGGAGGTGACCGCAGGGAAACGTCCCTGCATGAAAGGCCACAGTCAGCTTTGAGCACACAGAAAAATGTTTAAGGGCATGCCTAAGAGAGAAGAGTGGGTTGACACTATTCCCTTCTCCCCATTCCAGAAAGTTCTAAGCATGCACTAGCATGTTTTTCTTGCAGAACAGCCGAGGTCTTGCAAGGAGCACTATAGTTTTGCTAGGAGCTCACCTTTAGCAAAAATTATTTTTTTATAAAACTCCCTAAAGATAAGAGGCTGTATGGCCTGTATGGCCCAGGCTAGCCTGATCTCGTATGATCTCAGAAGCTAAGCATGGGTTGGTCCTGGTTAGTACTTGGATGGGAGACCACCAAGGAATACCAAAGTTGCTATGCAGAGGAAGGCAATGGCAAACCACCTCTGTTAGTCTCTTGTCTTGAAAGAGGGTTGCTGTAAGTTGGCTGCATCTTGACGGCATTTACACACAGAATAGGGTTGCCAGGTAGTCTCCAGGTAGTAGCTGGAGATCTCCTGCCATTACAACTGATCTCCAGCTGATAGACATCAGTTCACCTGGAGAAAATGGCTGCTTTGGCAATTGGACTCTATGGCATTGAAGCCCCTCCCCTCCCCAAACCCCGCCCTCCTCAGGCTTCACCCAAAAACCCTCCCACTGGTGGTGAAGAGGGGCCTGGCAACCCTACTTTATAAGCTTGTACAGCTCTTAGCAAGTTTTTTCAAAGTTTATTTTTTTCTTGTTATGATTGCTAATGGGCTTTGATTTGGAAACCCTCAGAGAAGCAAATATTTGGCAGCACTTTCAGATAAATCCTCGTGAGAATAAAAGGAACCTGGTGGCAACAGAGAGGAAAACCAGTCTTTAAAAAGATATGGGGCAGTACTAGTAATCCAATCATGGACTATATAGGGAAATCCAGTAAATTCATTGGCAGATGAGGTCTGGTGCCCTCTAGTGGTTTTATTTGGAGACAGCTTTAAAAATTATCGAGGCAGCAAGGAAGAAACAAAGGTTGCTTCCACATGCAGGTTTTTCTATGCTTTTGCTTCTGAAGTAGACAACTTCCCCCCCAGAGCATCCATACAACATCATGCTCTAATTGTGTTCCAGTTGTCCTTCCCATGTCCTTGGTATGTTTTTTTCCAAACCTGCTTTTCTCTGATCTTTGTGGAACAGCACAGTCCAAACACCTTCTGGGAGAGTGTGTATTCTCCAAGGTCCCGCCCCAGCAGATGCTGTTCTTGAAAGCAGTTCTTGAGTCTCTGCACGGTGGAATTCTATAGTTTGGCTGCTTGAGGAATAAGTTCTCACTTAGGCTTGTTACTTAGAAAAGAAATAGAAAATATTTATTGTAAGAGAACTCCATACTGGATAGGAAAGGCAGAGTCAAGGCTTTTTCTAGCTACCTATCTAAGCTAGGATGGAGAGAGATTGTAGAAAGCATGTCCAGCCCTCAAGGTGGATGGAGGAAGAGAGCGAGAGAAGGGAAGGGACCAGGAGGAAGGGACCTCTGAGAGTAGCATCCTGGGCAACAAAGCAGCAGCAGTGGACAAAGGAAAGGCCAGAGAGCATCCTATCTGCCCCTGTACTGACTCTCTACTGCCCTCCCCTGAGGCTCAAAAATCTGGGTACCACACTATGCTAGCATTAAGCGACAGTCCATTCCTTCCAACACGTCTCCTTCCCATCAGCTCCTTGCATCTATTCATGTTCCCTGTTGTGTCACTGAAGGGCTTTAGGGATAGGGTTGGCAGGTGCCCGGTAGCGGCGGGCAATCCCCTGGCAATTCACCCCTCTGCCCGCCAACCAGCTGAGGGTCGACGGGCAAACGTGCACACGCGCGTACACACCGCGGCACGTCACTTCCGGTTTACAACCGGAAGTTCCGCCTTGCGAGGGGCCTTACGCCACTCAAACTCCCAGTTTGAGTGGGAAAGGGATGCTTGTGATGCGGCACTTCTGGATATAAACGCATTGCAAGGGGCCTTTTCCCACTCAAACTGGGAGTTTGTGGTATAAGGCCCCTCGCGAGGCGGCACTTCAGGTTGTAAACCAGAAGTGACACGCACGCGCGTCGGCACATCAGCACGTGCGCGCGATCCCCTCAGCTCTGCCCCAAAAGCCTCCTGCCAGAGGAGAGGGCAGACCTGGCAGCCCTATTTGGGGGGTGGGGACAGCTTTATGTTTGGGATCGGGGAGCCCAACCCCTGCACTAGGGTTGCCAGGTCCCTCTTCGCACCGACAGTAGGTTTTTGGGGTGGAGCCTGAGGGGGGCGGGGTTTGGGGAGGGGTGTGTAATGCCTATCATCTTCATTGTTATTGGAAATGTATGCTTTTATACTCACCGCATACTCACGCTTATAAAGATGCTAAGCCCGGGGTATAAGGGTTAGCATCTAGCACAATACCATATTCTGCACAGATATATAATGGCAATACCCCATGTATAAGGGGTCAAGTATTATTCTTTGGTTCCTATTCACTCCTGTGTGATCACTGAGTTAGCATAAACTGGCATCCACTACGAATCAGGTGCCAGTGAGATCATCCTTGCAGGCCTGGTACAGCTAGCTGCCCTAATGAGGCCCAAGGCAGTGATTTAGGGGTGTCAGATGAGAATGTTAAGTTTCGTTTCTCCTTTACAGATCATGTAGCCACCTAAATCCACGCCTCAAAACCACACTGATAGGATATGCTAAACCAAAAGTATCAATTATTCGGTCTTTGTGTCTCTACGCACTATATTACGTGTTTGTAACACCCCTGACCAGAAGTTATAAACATTGTTGCAATCCTCTGTTCTGGTGTGTGAATTCTTCTGCGCATTTGGGGCAATTCTCACCCGGTGTGTACATTGGGCCTAATAAACAAACTGCTTTGAACTCTCAACCTCCTACTGTGTTATTGTCATTGGGAATTAATACAATAATACAGGCACATCAGGAGGGACTTTAATGCCATAGAATCCAGTTGCCAAAGTGGCCAATTTCTCCAGGTGAGCTGATCTCTATCGGCTGGAGATCAGTTGTAATAGCAGGAGATATCCAGCTAGTACCTGGAGGTTGGCAACTCTAACTTACCAAGACCAGCAGATGAGAGAACAATTTCTTGCCACCCATGGGTCCAGTGACGTGGTTTCATCTGTTGCTGGTCTCCAAGGAGAAGCTGGTGGGTCCTGGAGCAGCAACAATGCTCCATAGGCCAGCAGTGCCAGTAAGGTCGTGTGGCTCCTTTAAGGAGCCATGCCCAGTAGCTGGGCCTGTTGCCAGCTGGCCAGCAGGCCCAGAAGATGACCAGGGGAATTCCTAGGGTTGCCAGCTTCCAGGTACTAGCTGGAGGTCTCCTGCTATTACAACTGATCTCCAGCCGCTACAGATCACTTCACCTGGAGAAAATGGCTGCTTTGGCAACTGGACTGTATGGCAGTGAAGTCTCTCCCCAAACCCTGTCCTCATCAGGCTCCGCCCCAAAAACCTCCCGTGGCGAAGAGGAACCTGGCAACCCTAGGAATTCCCCCCTGAGGGATGAAACCATACCTTGTCTCAAATCTCACGGGAATGCTCTCCACGGGTTTTCCCTGGGACTTCCTGGGTCCCTGGGGGTCCTAGCAGCAAGGCTGCGGAGAGTCAGGATGCAGGAGTGAGTTTAACCCCCTCCTCTCCCAGTACTGAGGCTACAAAGACCTCCTACAAAGGACACTGAAGTTCCGGGGTTTTTTTCCCCCTTCCAATCCAGCAGCCCCGGCTTCTGACACTTAAAAAACAACAACGTGGCATACTAGGCATTGACTCGTGGATGCTAACAATATTGCATATTTACTGCGGGTCTGAACAGATAACAAAACTAATTTGCTAACAATTGTAAGAGTGAATAAATAGCAACACGAATCAATCCCGAGTCTCTCCCCCGGCCTTCCCCTAGGAATAGCCACCTGAATGGCTTTGCAAGGGAAACAATCCTTTAGATCAGGGCTTCTTAAACTTTTTCCACTCGCAACCCCTTTTTGCCCGAGAAATTTTTACGCAACCCCGGGTATGTAGGTATATAAAATAGGTATACAAATCAAACATTTACTGATAATTAATCATAAAGAAATTTATTTTAAAACAATTCTTTGGTATACATATAATTTTGCCATTTAATTAGACAAAAGCAAATTTGCATACTAATTTGCATACTGTTGCCAAATTTTCCGCGACCCCCACATTCAGATACGCGTCCCCATATGGGGTCACGATGAACTGTTTAAGAAGCTTTGCTTTAGATCATGGGTTCTCAGCAGGGGGAGAATTCCCCCCTGGGGCAGAATTTTAGGGTTCCAGGGGGATAATTGGGACCACCGTTCAGCAAAGTGTGATGTCTTGTAGATTATGTACAAATTGTAGTTTGTTTTTAATTTAATCTGCGACATTCAAGAAAGTTTATGACTACCCTGGAAAGGAGGGAATTATATTCTGAACAGTGATGGAAAGTGGGAATGGAGCAAAAAAGGTTGAGAACTGCTGCTTTAGATGATTCAGAATCTATCCTTGTATACGTAGCTGGCTCTTACTGTGTGTGAATAAAGGTGCATCCACATGGTGATATTTTCCTCGTTCTTTCCAACATTTTCCTTGTCATTTCCACTGCCATTGGGGCATTCACCGTGGCAAAGGAACATCCACGTGGGAGGTTTCCCCTGCGCTTTCCTTGCCCCCGTGGCTGCCATTCCCGCACCGCACAACCAGAGGGCTATTTTTTAAATGAGTCGGTAAATGACAATTTATCCCATGGTGCAGAGGGGTAAGCTGCAGTACTGCAGTCAAAAGCTCTGCTCACGACCTGAGTTCGATCCCGACGGAAGTTGGTTTCAGGTAGCCTGCTCAAGGTCTACTCATGGGTCAGGAATGCACAGGGGACCTTTACCTTTTTAAAAATGACAATTGCATATCGTATGCGATGGCAATATGTCAATTAGCCTTTGTTTCTCGATACAGCCAGAGAGGCTTCCCCTCTCCTGCCCATTTGAGAAGAAAGGCCTCCTGTTTAATAGTCAAGGTTGTTCCAAGAAGGGGAGGGAGGTTGGCTGGGCGAAACGAGGGGGCAGGGAGCAGCAGGGAAGGCCGAATTCCCACCTCACTGTGCCCTGTGTCTGTCATTAGATATACGCAGTGGCAACCTCAGCCACTTGGGCTCATCAAGTCTTCACGATCACCATGCTGCTACCAGCAGTGTCAGCCAGATCCTGCCTGCCTCCAGTCTCCCATATCTGGCAGACTTCACAGTCCACGCCCTCACTGATCTGACGTATATCAAGGTAAGGCATAAGCAGGACTGCAGGAGTCCTGAGAAGGAGATCTTGGGCAAAGCCATGGGGGATTGTAGGTAGCCGGGGGATTCATCCTGTACTTGAGAGAATCTCTTGAGAGCCAGCGTGGTGTAGTGGTTAAGAGCGGTAGCTTGGAGTGGTGGACTCTGTTCTGGAGAAGCAGGTACGATTCCCCACTCCTCCACATGAGCGGTGAACACTAATCTGTTGAACCGGGTTGGTTTCCCCACTCCTCCACATGAAGCCAGCTGGGTGACCTTGGGCTAGTCACAACTCTCTTTGAGCTCTCTCAGTCCCATCTACCTCACAGGGTGTCTGTTGTGGGAAGCGGAAGGGAAGGTGATGTAAGCCGGATTTATTCTTCCTTAAGTGGGAGAGAAAGTCGGCATATAAAAACCAAGTCATCGTCGTTGTCTTCTGCTTCTGCTTCTTCTGCTTCTACCCAAAGCAGCATACATAATTTTCCTCTCCTCCATTTTATCCTCACAGCAACCCTGCAATGTAGGCCAGTCCATGAGTGTGCAACTGGCCCAGGGTCACTCAGCAAGCCTCCATTGCACAGTGGGGATCTGAACCCAGGTCTCTGGGTAGTGAACAAACCACTTTTAAAATTATCATAATAAAGCTTAGCACATTCAGTGTCATTATCCTTGAATATTCCTGATCATTGACGAGTTGTTAAATAGTCTATAAAACATCCACAGCCCAAATACAGCTCACTGTGAGTCCTTTATTGGGAATCGGCACACACAAAGTCTCACAATAAGTATTCACTATGCACAGGAGTGTCTGACTGGGATGGCCCAGGCCAGCCTGATCTCGTCAGATCTCAGAAGCTAAGCAGGGTTGGGCCTGGTTAGTACTTGGATGGGAGACCACCAGGGAATACCAGGGTTGCTATGCCGTTGCAGCCAACGGCAAACCACCTCTGTGAGTCTCTTGCCTTGAAAACCCTACTGGGTTGCCATACGTTGGCTGCTACTTGCTGACACTTTCCACACACATACACAGGAGCACCTTGCGCTTTTGTTTTAGCGCACTGGTGTAAATCTGTGCAGGGTTCACAGCAGGATCCCTGGCAACTGTTCCCCTCTATCGTTTCCCTTTCTGTCAAGCATCTTTCAGAGCTCTTTAGTCCCAGCAAAAACTTTTACTGTCATTCCCTCCACGTACTGGCGTTCCACCCTGAGCCACATTTAGCCCTAGAGCCAGAGGCTGCAAACCTTTGGCATGGACACACTATGCACTCACCCAACATCCAATAGAAGGGTTGCCAACCTCCAGGGTATCCCTCTGGGAACCGATCTGACTTTCTTAATAATGGAACTAATGAAAATTAGATTATACTAGAGGTGGTTCCAGTTATAAATTGAGAGGAGACTTTGTACAGTCATGTTTTGAATTGAAGAGGGACTGAGGAAGAATCTGAAACGGCCGACTCCCCTTCTTTTCTTGGAACCTGCTTTTTCCTCTTGTACCTGGCTGAAGGACATCTGAAAATAAGAAGATTCACTATTACATATACTCTTACAGGCTGTTGCACCAATACTGGACTTTTACAACACATGCAAGCCCATTTGGGGATAGTAATCCTTTGTTATTTATTTGGCTATTTATAGCTATTGTGTGTGTGTGTGTTAAGTGCCTTCAAGTCGCTTCCGACTCATGGCGACCCTATAAATGAAAGTCCTCCAAAATGTCCTATCTTTGACAGCCTTGCTCAGATCTTGCAAATTGAAGGCTGTGGCTTCCTTTATTGAGTCAATCCATCTCTTATTGGGTCTTCCTCTTTTCCTGCTGCCCTCAACTTTTCCTAGCATGACTGTCTTTTCCAGTGACTCTTGTCGTCTCATAACGTGACCAAAATACGATAGCCATTGTTTAGTCATTTTAGCTTCTAGGGTCAGTTCAGGCTTGATTTGATCTATATCCCACTGATTTGTTTTTTGGCAGTCCACAGAATCTGTAACACTCTCCTCCAGCACCACATTTCAAAGGAATCTATTTTCTTCCTATCAGTTTTCTTTACTGTCCAGCTTTCACACCCATACATAGTAATAGGGAATACGATGGCATGAATTAATCTAGTCTTGGTGGCCAGTGACACATCCTTACACTTCAAAATATTTTCTAGCTCCTTCATGGCTGCCCTTCCCAGTCTCAGCCTCCTTCTGATTTCTTGGCTGCAGTCTCCCTTTTGGTTGATGGTGGAGCCAAGGAATAGAAAGTCTTGAACAATTTCAATTTCCTCATTGTCAACCTTAAAGTGGTGTAATTCTCCTGTAGTCATTACTTTTGTTTTCTTGATATTCAGCTGTAGTCCTGCTTTGGCACTTTCTCTTTTAACTTTCAGAAGTAGTCGTTTCAAATCTTCACTGTTTCCTGCCAATAATGTAGTGTCATCAGCATATCTCAAATTATTAATGTTCCTCCCTCCAATTTTCACTCCACCTTCATCTAAATCTAAGCTATAAATTTATAGCTGTTAGGACAGATATATTGTTGCACTGTCATTGGTCCTGTTTTTCATGTTATGTAGCTTGTATCATATTATATTTTGCACTTTGTGATACACTTTCGCTCCTGTGTTTGCTTCCTTACATTCTGTACTTACACAGTGGTGTCCCGTTTGAGTAACCTCCAGGTACTAGCTGGAGATCTCTTGCTATTACAACTGATCTCCAGCAGATAGAGATCCGTTCACCTGGAGAAAATGGCCACGTTGGCAATTGGACTCTATGGCATTGAAGTCCCTCTTTGCAAACCAAAGAGGGTGAGCTGAAAAATGCTAAAATTCCAAATATATAAATTTTAATAAGGTTCACATTTAGATTAAAAGCATAAAACTCCTAGTAAAGGCAAAAACTTACACATTCAGTATATACAAACATAAACAACTGCGATGTACAATCTTTCTTTGACCAATACGAGATCCAAAAAGGACCAGACGCATTTTGGCCTGGAAAGGCCTTCCTCAGTGGTCAATATAAAATTATAACTTATCACACATCCTAATATTATAATCATAACATAATGGGCAGTAAGAAATATCAAAAGCCCTTCTGGGACAGTGAAGCTCCCTGTGAATTTCTTTATTTCTTATACGCTAAAACCTGGCTTCACTGTCTCACCTTCTGTTGTATGCCGGGCTCTTAAGGATGTGGATACATCAAGCAGTGTATTAGGTCCCTCCCCAAACCCCGCCCTCCTCAGGCTCTGCCCCCCAAAACCTCCCGCCGATGGTGAAGAGGGACCTGGCAAGCCAAGCCAACAGGCAGGTTCTGTTGCTGCAGCCTCTGTTCCTTTTTTTTGTTTCATTTTTGTTACATCTGGGATTAGGGTGCAGAGGGTGTCTTTCACGGAGCAAAATTTAGCCAGGAGAGGGAAGGTAGGGAGGGCTACCTGTTGGTATCCCTAACTTTGTGCCTAACCCACACATGTGAGCTTTTGTGCTCCAGTCCCAGAGTACAGATACCATGTTTCTGCCTGTGCCATCCCTGCCAAAAGTTAGCCATTTAAAGGTAAAAAAAGAAAAAAGGGGGGGAGGGGATCGTGGCATCTTTCTTCTTTAATGCAGATTAAAGCCAGCGTGGTGTAGTGGTTAAGAGCGGTGGTTTGGAGCGGTGGACTCTCATCTGGAGAACCGGGTTTGATTCCCCACTCCTCCACATGAGTGGCGGAGGCTAATGTGATGGTTTCCCCATTCCTACACATGAAGCCAGCTGGGTGACCTTGGGCCAGTCACGCTCTCTCAGCCCCATCTACCTCACAGGGTGTCTGTTGTGGGGAGGGGAAGGGAAGGTGATTGTAAGCCAGTTTGATTCTTCCTTAATTGGTAGAGAAAGTTGGCATATAAAAACCAACTCTTCTTCTTCTTCAGATCACACGGACTCAGTACCAGAACTGCCTGATCGCCTCACATATGGAGAATACCGCTTCGTCTTTGGACAGTGATCAGTCCAGATACAGCATGGTCTAAGCTTCAGCCCCTTTGGTGGCCTGTCCTAGGATGACCCAGGCAAGAATTGTGCTCAACGGGATGGTTGGTCATTCTGTGTCATGCCAATGGATCCCATACACCTCGTTCCAAAGCGCTTGCTGGCTGAACCATCCGTCTGAGCTTCAACGTTTTTTACTTGGGTGACCTTGATCAACAGCCCACCTCAAGACAAGAAAGACAAAACTGAGCCTATTAGACTGTTGGCTGCCGGCTTCTGTCTTTCTGCCTCTCCCTTCCTCATCCCCCCACCCCCCATTTCTCTCTCTCAAGGACACACACGTAGGAATCTTGTTACTTCCAACAGAGTTTGTGCGGGAGATCTTCTCGGAGTGTTTCACCTAAAGGAGAGAGCAAAAATGCCCCCATCTATTGTCAGGGGAAAAAGGTGCTAATTTGATTTCGTCAGAGGCATAAAAACAACCCCGAATATCTGCTATCGACGCATCTATTTCTATGTTTTATTTTATATATTCGCCCAGCTGTTTGTTGGGAAAAGCTGTTCTGTTAGTTTTCTGTTTTCTTTCAGTCGTGGGCTTCCTCTCCCTATGAAAATATGATGCCTGCTTAGTGTGGGTTTATATTTTTGATTTGGATAATAAAATGCGAATTTCATCTAATCGCTTTCAGTTCCTTTTTCTTTTATTTTTTTGAAGGCTGCGAATGGAGGGGGAGTTTGGAGCACATGAAGCTGCCTTGCCCAGAGTCAGATCCTTGGTAGAATAAGGTCGTTGACTAGCAGCAGCTCTCCATGGGCTCTGTCGGAGTTCTTTCCCATCAAGAAAAAATAGTAGCCACGCCATACCCACACAGCAATCAAACCCCAAAATACAAAAGCATGTGGCTAAGGGACAATACTCATAGATTTAATTGTGTACCAACATTATAACTACCTAGGAAAAGTGGGGACAGCAGGAGAAGAGGAAGACCCAACAAGAGATGGACTGACTCAATAAAGGAAGCCACAGCCCTCAATTTGCAAGATCTGAGCAAGGCTGTCAAAGATAGGACATTTTGGAGGACTTCGATTCCTAGGGTCGCCATGAGTCGGAAGCGACTTGACGGCCCTTAACACACACACATATATATACTGACTGAATTCCATCCAAAGTAACAATACACAATAATTCTACTGGCATTGAATCAAGAGACAATATACAATCCTTGAAGCTTGTTCTTCCATATGTTGTGGATATCTCTTCATTGATGCACACCAGTAGATCAGTTAATACATAAAGTTATAAATAATCTCTTCAGTGTCAGTAGAAAACTAGCTATAAATAATCTCTTCAGTACTAGACGGGTTGCCGCTCCTGATCCTGTTTCGTAAAAATCTTCATGAGAACTTCACATCAATCTTATTTGTCCAAAATGATACCTAATCTGACAAACTCCTCATTCCATATGGAAGAACAAGCTCAAGGACTGTGTTATGTCCGCGTGGGGAGGACACATGAGGTCGGAGACAGAGTTCCAACGGCAACCGCTTTATTGTGAACAAGAACAGGACTACAGTGGTCAAACCCCCCACTTATATGCCTCCCTGGCCACCTGCGGCCACTCCCCCCCAGACTGTGATGGGGGGGGGGAAGCAACCCTAGTGGCCAATGGGCACGTACAGACTTAGGAGCCTCGGAGAACCGCAAGCTCCGCGGGTTTCCCCTGCTTACTGGCAACATATTATATACGTACACAACAGGCTGTACCTGGACTCTTGAAGCTGCCTTATACTGAATCAGACCCTTGGTCCATCAAAATCAGTATTGTCTACTCAGACCGGAAGCGGCTCTCTAGGGTCTCAGGCAGAGGCCCTTTCACATCACCTACTTGCCTAGTCCCTTTAACTGGAGATGCTGGGGATTGAACCTGGGCCCTTCTGCATGCCAAGCAGATGCTCTACCACTGAGCCACAGCCCCTCCCCTAAACTCTTGATTCTATGCCAGTAGAATTATTGTGTATTGTTACTTTGGATGTAATTCAGTCAGTATATATAGGTAGTTATAATGTTGGTACATAATTAAATCTATGAGTATTGTCCCTTAACCAGCCACATGCTTTGGTATTTTGGAGTTCTTTCCCATCACCTTCTGCCTGATCCTTTTAACTGGACATGCCAAGGCTTGGATCCAGACAAGAGGTTTCCACAGGCAAAGGATTTCTGCCCAAGGAGTGTGATTTTACAGCCTTCTCTCTCCGGTGGCAGTAGGATATGGGGGAGCATTTCAGGCTGTTATGGGGGTTGGGTGGGAATAGTGTTCTGTGGGCAGGGACCTTCGCACCCATGGAAACAGCTAGCCCAGATCCAAACCCAAGGACCTAACCTGGGACTTCCTGTGTGTAAAGCAGAGGTTTGGCTACTGAGCCACAGAGCCCGCAGTGACAAAGTTGTTCGCTGTCATTGCGGCCACAACTGTGGCAGCTGCATTTTCTTCAGATGGATCAGCTCCTTCCTCCTCATTTGCCACATGACCAGGGGCATGGTCAGGAGCTCCATGCGGAAGGCCTTCTCGGCTGTCTGCAGGTCTTGCTTCATGGCTTGCAGGTTTTCCTTTGCCTGCTGGTCGAGATTACAAAGGGATTTCAAAGGGGGATTAGAAAGAGAGACTGCTGAATTACAACTAATAATGAAGCTCAAGACTATGCATTCTCCAGGATTTAATAGAGATGTGGGATTCCTGTCTCATTACCAATGCTGATTTCTCTGTGCCTATTACCCCTCTGCATATCACACCTAATCCAATCATGCCTGCTAATGCCATTTACTTGCTGTTGACATTTACATTGCCACTGTGTGTCTAATCCACTCTTCTCTACTTAAGGATAGATGGAATCACATTCTAGCTGCATCTGAAGAAGTGAGCTGTGGCTCACAAAAGCTCATACCCTGCCAGAAATTTTGTTAGTCTTCTAAGGTGCTACTGCACTCCTGCTCTTTTCTACTGCTCGAGACAGACTAACATGGCTACCCATTGTGATCTATTTCAAAGATCCATAGGTGTGCAAAAGGTAAATGATTAGGGTTGCCAGGTCCGACTTTGCCACCGGTGGGAGGTTTTTGGGGCGGAGCCTGAGGAGGGCGGGGTTTGGGGAGGGGAGGGGCTTCAATGCCATAGAATCCAACTGGCAAAGCAGCCATTTTCTCCAGGCAAACTGATCTCTATTGGCTGGAGATCAGTTGAAATAGCAGGAGATCTCCTGCTACTACCTGGAGGTTGGGAAAGATCCAGACAGCACTCACAAATAATTTATACAAAAGGTATAATTTTATCAAGTGTGAAACAGTGCAAAAAGTGAGAATATATATATGTACACACACACACACACACACACACACACACAGGTAACGAGGATATACATACAAAATTAATAATGGAAGTCCAGTATAATATCAAGTTCAAATATAAATGTCCAAAGACATAAGATAAATAAATATCCGAATATCCTGAGAAACTGGTAAGTCAATATTTATAATCCAGAATGGACTTCTCCTATACTTACAGACAGCTGAAGGAGCAGATGTCCCAGGCGAGAGCCACGGAAGGAAGGTGACAGGACGTGTTGTCTAGATTCAAACCACGTTTCACTTATGGCTTCATCAGCAACATGTATCTGCGTATCATAAATAAACATGCAAGTACAATACCAATAAAACATAATTACCATAATTACCAAAAAAATAATTACAAAAAAACCCCAAAAAAATTTAATTACCAAAAAAAGTCTTATTTTATAAGTCTTGTTTTTTTTTGTAATTATGTTTTATTGGTATTGTACTTGCATGTTTATTTATGATACACAGATACATGTTGCTGATGAAGCCATAAGCGAAACGTGGTTTGAATCTAGACAACACGTCCTGTCACCTTCCCTCCGTGGCTCTCACCTGGGACATCTGCTCCTTCAGCTGTCTATAAGTATAGGAGAAGTCCATTCTGGATTATAAATATTGACTTACCTGTTTCGCAGGATATTCAGATATTTATTTATCTTATGTCTTTGGACATTTATATTTGAACTTGATATTATACTGGACTTCCATTATTAATTTTGTATGTGTATCCTCGTTACCTGTGTGTGTGTGTGTGTGTGTGTGTGTGTGTGTGTATATATATATATATATATATATATACACACACACACTCACTTTATTATACTTTTTGTATAAATTATTTGTGAGTGCTGTCTGGATCTTTCCCATTATCCATACAGCGCTGAGCCTTTATCTTTTCCAGGACTACCTGGAGGTTGGCAACCCTATAAATGATGCATGCGCCTGCAGTTTGGACTAATCCAGGGGCGGGGCACCTTTTTTCCACCAAGGGCCATTTGGATATTTATAACATCATTTGCGGGCCATACAGAATTATCAACTTAAACATTAGCCGACCAAACCCCAAGCAGGCAGCTGCCCCAGATGACCTCCACCCCTGCACGGGCAAGCAGACAGGCATCCAACCAGTGGTGCACTCACCCACTTGGTGGCACAGGATAGTCTGTTGCACCAGCCGGGTGTAGCCGTCCAGCTGCATGCTGGAGTTGCTCCTGCTCCGCATGGTCGGGGCCAGATTCTACAGCCGACTACTGCTACCTCCACCTGCAGGGATGAAATGAGGACACACTGGCTAGGAAACCCCCACATGCATTCTGGCCCTGCCCCCTTTAACCCCTCCATTGTCACCACTTCTGCCCCCAGCTCACTTGTAGCACAGAGGGAATATGTTTCTCCACGGCCTGGGTAGGAAAGGGTTAACACAGTTTCTTGGGTGGCCCTAGCAGCTCCATAGCTAATGACTCTTCTGCAGGGGGGGGGGAAGGTTCCTTTTCTCAGCAAAACAAATTCACATCTGCCTTGAATAGAGGCTATTCCTGTCCATGGGAGGGGGCGGATCACCAGTCTTAGATCCTTCTGAGCTACAGATCTGCCAGGATCCACAAAGGGCCAGACCAAATGATTTTGCGGGCCTTAAACGGCCCCCAGGCCTGATGTTCCCCACCCCTGGACTAATCCCTAATGTAGCTTGTTTGTCTTTCTGTGTGGTCCCAATCTGAACTGCAGCAAGGGCCCACTGACAGACCTGCAGAAAAACACCCTGTCCCTCGAATAGAGGCTTAATGTGTGGAAATGGGCAGGTAAAGCTTTTCATGGAGATAAACAACATCACCTGGTAAATAACATCCCATTAGGTCTCTGTTAAAGAAGAAGAAGAAGAGTTGGTTTTTATATGCCAACTTTCTCTTCCACTTAAGGGAGAATCAGACTGGCTTACAATCACCTTCCCTTCTCCTCCCCACAACAAACACCCTGTGAGGTAGGTGAGGCTGAGAGAGCTCTAGGAGAGCTGTGACTAGCCCAAGGTCACCCAGCTGGCTTCATGGGTAGGGGTGGGGAAACCAATCCAGTTCACCAGATTAGCCTCCGCTGCTCATGTGGAGGAGTGGGGAATCAAAGCCGGTTCTCCAGATCAGAGTCCCACTGCTCCAAACCACCCCTCTTAACCACGACACCACGCTGGGACAAGGTGTTTTTTTCTCCAGGCCTGTTGGCAGCCCTAATTTATGGCTCACATAATTCACATGCTTTGCTTTTCAGAGATGGGCAGAGCTTTGTGATCTTCATCCCTTCTTTTTGTACCTTCTGTATCAAAGAAAGAAGATTTGGGTATTTGAAGCCCAAAGCTGGCAACTGAATCTGTTCAGAACTTTACAGTCCATTGAAATATTCAGGATTTCCTGAGGAACTTTCTGGAAAAATGTTCACAATAGTTCAACAAACCAACCCCTCTACATAGAGTGTTGCATGAAATATATTCCAAATGGACTTTAAAACAATCCGAATTCTCTTCCAGGAAAAAAAAAGTCTTCTTATACCATGATTATCCACAAGAGGGCACTCTTGGCTTCCCTTAAAGGAAAAATAATCTGTGAATAATAATCTGTATATCCACTGCAGTTCTCATAGAAATTTTAAAAAGAAAAGTTAAAAAACAGTACAAGGCTCCCCCCACTACCCCAGCAATATCCTACCATTTTAAGAACATTTCGTTTTTTGTGTCTGCCTGTCAGCCCTAAACTGTCCCCTTTTCCCCCAAGGTATCTTAGAATCATAGAGTTGGAAGGGACCACCAGGGTCATCTAGTCCAACCCCCTGCACAATGCAAGAAACTCACAACTACATCCTCCCACACACCCCCAGTGACCAGAAGATGGCCAAGATGCCCCCCCCCCTCATCATCTGCCTAGGGTCACAGAATCAGCATTGCTGACAGATGGCCATCCAACCTCCTCTTAAAAACCTCCAGGGAAGGAGAGCTCACCACCTCCAGAGGAAGCCTGTTCCACTGAGGAACCACTCTAACTGTTAGAAAATTCTTCCTAATGTTTAGACGGAAACTCTTGATTTAATTTCAACCCGTTGGTTCTGGTTCGACCTTCTGGGGCACATCTTGCCAAAGTTGTGTTTAAAAAGCAGAATGCTTATTTCTTTTACATCTACTATGACCTGGATGGCCCAGGCTAGCCTGATCTCGTCAGATCTCAGATGCTAAGCAGGGTCAGCCTTGGTTAGTATTTGGATGGGAGACCACCAAGGAATTCCAGGGTTGCTGTGTAGAGGAAGGCACTGGCAAACCACCTCTGTTAGTCTCTTGCCAGGAAAACCCCATAAGGGGTCGACGACACTCTCCACACACACACATTCTTTGGACACTGACTATGGATTCCTTAGCAGTGTCGCATTGTTTAGGACTGCACTGCGAACCTCTTTTCTTGCTAGCTTCTTCTGGGGTGTGCTGTACTGGAGCAGAACAATACAGCTCGTAGTTTAAAGCATACCTTCATATCTGATTTCAGTTTCAGGCTACGACACCCAAAGGTGTTATTGCAGATTCATTGGCCTCCTTTCCAATTGATCCATCTCCTTGTTGGAGATGTGGGAGTTAGAGGTTAATGTTAACATAAATATGTCAAAGCTAATAGTTAATTGATAGTTTGGGGGAGGATGTCCAATGTATAATTAACTTCACACTAGGAATAATTTGTGAATTGTCCTTTGTTCTCACTTGTTACATTCTAAGCTCTATTTGCCTAAATAAGATGTAGAAACATAGAATCATAGAGAGGGAAGGGACCACCATGGCCATCTAGTCCAACCCCCTGCACAATGCAGGAAATTCCAAACTACCCACACCCCCAGTGACCCATACTCCATGCTCAGAAGATGGTGAAGGTGCCCTCCCTCTCATGTACTTTGCTTGGCTCCAGCATATAGTCTTTGTTGTGAGAGACTGACTTTACAAGACTGGAAACTCAGCTCTCTACCTCAGGGGTGGGTGGGTGATAGAGACTGAACCTGGGACCTTCTGTAGACAGAGCACGTGCTCTGAACCGCAGCCCATTGCTTGATATTAATGATATGGCAGCAGAATCTTTGTTCCAGGTACAAGTAACAGTTAGATGAGGTAATACCTTATATAAATTGAATGGCACATGGGATGCCTCCTGGCGTGCTTTGACGACCACTATAATATTCTATGTCAGTAGCCAGCGGGACATAAGATCTCGCCTGGCTGCCTGACTGGTTGACCCACAACTATTTCTTCCCCTCCTCCCCCCTTCTCTCTGTCTCTTTCTGCTGTTGT
Source organism: Euleptes europaea (assembly GCF_029931775.1). Classification (NCBI taxonomy): domain Eukaryota; kingdom Metazoa; phylum Chordata; class Lepidosauria; order Squamata; family Sphaerodactylidae; genus Euleptes; species Euleptes europaea. The sequence continues at coordinate 23,962,060 of NC_079314.1, forward strand.
TCCTTCTTGCTTACCTGGGAGAAGACCAAGAACTACTCAATGAATTCACAGGATTCAATTGCTACATGCAACCCATTTTAAAACAGCTGCATCAGCTCCCAGTTTGATTCAAGATGCTGTTTATCACTTTTACATCCCATCACATCTGAGGACCCTCATAAGTGAAGGATTATCTCTCCCCACAGGTCCCTCAGATTGCCACCTTCTAGTCTCCCTGCTTAAAGTAGCCCACTTGTCAACTATCAGAACCCGTTCCTTCTCCATAGCCATGCCCACCTTGTGGAATAGGCTCCTAAGGGAGGTTTTCAGGAGGTGCTGTAAGACTGTTTTATTTGTGAGGGCTTTTAAGTGGGTTCAAGATGCAGGCATTTTCTCATGGAGGGAGGTAATGTGTTTTTACTGTATTTTGTATGTTTTAATCTTTGGAATTGTAAATAGGCCGGAACCACAAGAGGAAGTTGTGTGTGTGTGTGTGTAAAGTGCCTTCAAGTCGCAGCCGACTTATGGCGACCCCTTTTGGGGTTTTCATGGCAAGAGACTAACAGAGGTGGTTTGCCAGTGCCTTCCTCTGCACAGCAACCCTGGTATTCCTTGGTGGTCTCCCATCCAAATACTAACCAGGGCTGACCCTGCTTAGCTTCTGAGATCTGACCAGATCAGGCTAGCCTGGGCCATCCAGGTCAGGGCAAGAGGAAGTTAGTGTATAAATATTTTAATCAATCAACCAAGGGCATAATTTAATTTTAGGAGCATCTTCTCTTCCACATAATTTTGTACCAAATTTCTCTCTCTCTCTCTCTTTTTGTTTATTTCTCTCTTTTTTTTGTTAACGATAACAGACCTCTAAAAAACTGATTTAAAAGTCCCACCTCTGGGACTTGCTTCCCGGAGGGAACTTGCTTTCCTGAAGTAATCATCTATATACAGCTGAATATAGGAAATCCCTAAGTCAGGGGTGTCGAACTCATTTGTTACGAGGGCTGGATATGACATAAATGTCACTTGGTTGGGCCGGGCCGTGTGGGCCTGGGGAGGGGGGTTGCTGCCTCAGCCGGCTCGCAGGCCTGATAAGAGCTCTCAAGGGTCCGGATCTGGCCCACGGGCCATATCTTTGACACCCCTGCTCTAAGTATCCACTTTGGAACTAAACCAAAGCCCCATTCACATATTTCAAACAGCAGTAGGGTTGCCAGATCCCTCTTCGCTACCAGTGGGAGGTTTTTGGGGTGGAGCCTGAGGAGGGCGGCATTTGGGGAGGGGAGGGACTTCAATGCCATAGAGTCCAATTGCCAGAGTGGCCATTTCCTCCAGGGGAACTCATCTCTATCGGCTGGAGATCAGTTGCAATAGCAGGAGATCTCCAGCGACTACCTGGAGGTTGACAACCCTAAACAGCAGTGTGTGTGATGTTGCAAGATCTCATACACTTCTGTCTCCCACCAGGTGCCAGTTGCTGGCTGGCAACCTCATTCACAAGGGAAGAAAACAACCAGCAAATAGCACACCAATTAGACGTACTCACAAGGTCACAGTATTTACATCTGACATACTGAGGTTGTGTACAATGGCTGTGTGTGTGAGAGAGAGAGCGAGCGAGAGAGAGCGAGAGTGCAGAAGCACTTACACAAGCTTGGCCAAATCCACAGAACTGCTTCAGCAAGGCCCATGTTTGGTCTCTAACGCACAAAGTACAGGGAGCAACTCCCCCCCCCCAAACCCAGGATTGTAGCTCTTATGGTTGCAGATAAATACTTACGTGTGTGAGAGGCTGGTCACAGTTTCAGAGACCCAAGCTTTCTTATGAGTTGCATGTCCTGCTCTGCAAACTAGGGTTGCCAACCTCCAGGTAGTTACAATACAAAATAGGCACCTCCGTGCCAACACCAATGGTTAGAAAATCTGCAACGGAGTCTCCACTACAAAAGTAGCAAAAAATTCTTATTGGTGCTTACACATATGACACCAACAATACAAGAGTGAAAGATACATATAAGAACAATCAAGACCTTATACTGTCCACTGCTGCTGTGATTTTGATTCCAACTCCCTGGAGGTTTGCAACCCTACTTTTGAGTCTTGCTGGCACTGGTAAAGCTTTAAAGGTGCATGAAAGATTTGTGCAGAGCTCCTTCTTCTAGGAGGGTGTGTGTGCATGCATGTGCATGAGATGGTAGCATGATTAAGGGCGGGGCAGGCAGCCCATTGCCCAGGCTCTCTCCAAACCACGGTATTTTGCCCAGGTTCCCCCCAAAACCTGGAGCTGGTCCTAGGGGCTCTAGAGTAGAGACTGCACAACCTGAACACACAAGGCAAAATGTACTTCCCACAGCTGTCACTAGCAGCCTGGAGTGACAGAGCCCTCAGGAACCAGAGATTAGAGACAAATTGTTGCCCAAATCTCTTTGTCACTCGAGGAAGCAGGAAGGGGAGTCTCCCACAGGCTTGGGGGATTAGTCAAAAAGGTGATGCCCGGCCCAGCCCTGCAGCGGATGTTCAAAAACCTTTCTGAAGCCAGAAACCCATTTGCCCAGATGACAAAGAAAACCACTGGGCCAGCCCACTTTCTTAGCCTTTCTAATCTCAGAAGTTTAGAATCTTTGCTCTTTCTTTTTATCCCACACTTCCTCCGAGGAGCTCATTTATTTTATTTTAAGTATTTCTATCCCACTTTTCCCCTCTTAAGGGACCCAAAGGAAGAAGAAGAGTTGGTTTTTATATGCCGACTTTCTCTACCACGTAAGGATCAAACCGGCTTACAATCACCTTCCCTTCCCCTCCCCACAACAGACACCCTATGAGGTAGGTGGGGCTGAGAGAGCTCTAAGAGAACTGTGACTAGCCCAAGGTCACCCAGCTGGCTTCACATGGAGGAGTGGGAAACCAACCGAGTTCACCAGATTAGCCTCCACTGCTCATGTGGAGTAGGGGGGAATCAAACCTGGTTCTCCAGTTCAGAGTCTACCGCTCCAAAACACCTTTGTGGTTTAAAGTAGAGGATAAATTAGAAAACGTGGGTGGGGGGGAGAGAGACAGGCTTTATGATTAGGGTTGCCAGGTCCCTCTTTGCCACCAGCTGGATGTTTTGGGCCGGAGCCTGAGAAGGGCGGGGTTTGGGGAAGGAAGGGACTTCAGTGCCATAACGTCCAATTGCCCAAACGGCCATTTTCTTCAGGGGAACTGATCTCTATCGCCTGGAGATCAGTTGTAATAGCAGGAGATCTCCAGCTAGTACTTGGAGGTTGGTCACCCTATCCCGGTACTTCCTCCATCCTCCAAAATTTTACAAAAATAAAAGAAATGGTTTCTGAGATGACATCCACCAACTCCTTCAATACCCTAGGATGCAAGTCATCTGGTCCTGAAGACTTATATGGATTTAAAGCAAACTGGTTTTCCTAGACCATATACCTACTTATTCTAAATCAAAATCCCTTTGCTTGATTACTCCTCCCCTCCCCTCCCCGTTGCGTATTAGTTCCTCTGAAACAAAAGTGAAACGAAATAAGAATTTAAAAGCTCAGCCATTTCACCATTACTCATTAAAACTTGCCCACCGCATCCGCTAATTAATAGGTATCTGCATATTTTAGACATCCCCAAACAAAGTGGTCCTGGGGGATCCATCCTGCTTACCCTATGCTCTTTGGAGCTGAGTTGAGCCCACCTGCAACGCTATTTAATTCTGCTCCTTCCTTCCCACCAGGTTAGTGTGCTAAGCTCATTTTGTGCTAATTTCGTCTTCTCACTTAAGGCCCTTAAGTCACTGATCCAGATAAACCTTTGAGAACCAGTTTGTTTTACCCCTGAACACAAACAGATCTGATTATCCCAAGTCTATTTCCACTCTGCTTCTCAGCCTATGGATCAAATCCAGCACCACCTCTATGTGACCCCGTGAGTTTAAATCCTGAGTTCTTGGGGACAGACTGGCCTTTTATGCAGGGACGTTTCTCCGCGGTCAACCCCGCCGATTGCTTCGGGGCTTCCTTTTCATTATGCATGCATTTTCTGCCTATCAGAGATCACCTCGCTCTTCCCCTGCATTTTGCCTGCATTTTCCAGATTCTGGCTAAAACTGCATCTGGAAAACACGGGCAAAACATGCGGGGAGAGCGAGGTGACCTCTGATGGGTGGAAAAGGCATGCATAATCAAAAGGAAGCCCTGAGTCGGCCGGGCTGACCGCGGGGAAACGTCCCTGCATAAAAGGCCATTATTCATTTATACCCCACTTTCCTCCCCAGTGGGGAGTAAGCAATTTAATAATTCTCCTTTCCTCCATTTTATCCTCACAACAGGCCTGCGATATAAGTAGGCTTGTCAACCTCCAGGTACTAGCTGGAGATCTCCTGCTATTATAACTGATCTCCAGCTGGTAGAGATCAGTTCCCCTGGAGAAAATGGTCTCTTTGGCAGTTGGACTGTATGGTATTGAAGTCATAGAGTTCAATTGCCAGAGCAGCCATTTTCTCCTGGTGAACTGATCTCCGTCGGCTGGAGATCAGTTATTAATAGCAGGAGATCTCCTGCTACTACCTCCTCTCTTGACAATTTGGGCTTTGTGGGTTGGAGAGAGCGTAGCCTCAACGCAGCGTCCATGTCCGATCCTGTAACTTTCCAAGTCCTGGCCTCTTGCTCCCTGTCTGGAATCTGCAGTTTCCAAAAGGTTAAAAGCAGGTTCGGCTTCAAGGCCCCTTGACGGCATCCCTTATTAATAGCCTTTCCACAACGGCTCGTGTCTATTTCTGTTGGCTGCCCTAAGCCGTTGGCCGCGCTGCAAGCTGGCAGTCCTCGCCAGTGAAGCTTCTGGGCATTATGGCCTCCTGGCAGCGCGGGTGCAAAGGAAGCCCTTGAACGGAGAGATCTTGCTTGTAAAGAGAGATGGTCCATGAACCGCAGGTCATCCCTGTCTTCTTTAATTTGGGGCTGACTGGCAGTATCTAGGTTAATGAGGGCGGTTATTTCGGAACACCAGCCAGCTCACATTGAAGGGGGAAGGTCAATGTGTACATTCCTACTGATCCTGAGGTAGTATTAAAAAATCCTGAGTATTGTACCTCTCCTCTTTCTTCCTTCAAATCCTTCCTTCAAAACACTCCCCTTTGCCAGGAATCCTTTAATTTAATCTCCCAACTGCCTCAGCCCAAATGACTATGAAGGAGAAGAAGAGTTGGTTTTTATATTCCGACTTTCTCTATCTCTACCACTTAAGGAAGGATCAAACCAGCTTACAATCTTCTTCCCTTCCCCTCCCCACAAGAGACACCCTATGAGGTAGGTGGGGCTAAGAGACTGTGACTAGCCCAAGGTCATCCAGCTGGCTTCATGTGTTGGAGTGGGGAAACAAATCCAATTCACCAGAGTTTCCGCCGCTCATGTGGAGGAGTGGGGGAATCAAACCTGGTTCTCCATATCAGACTCCACCGCTCCAAACCACCGCTCTTAACCACTACACCAAGCTGGCTCTCAGTATGTGCAACTAGTAAGAAATAGGGTGTCCATCAGCCCTGGAGAGTACAGTTGCCAACCTCCAGGTAGTGGCTGGAGATCTCCCACTATTACAACTGCTCTCCAGTTGACATATCAATTCACCTAGAGAAAATGGTTGCTTTGGAAGGCGGACTCTATGGCATTATGCTCCTCACCAAACCCAGCCCTCCTCAGGCTCCGCCCCCCAAATCTCCTGGTATTTCCCAGCCCTGAGGTGGCAACCCTACAGGAGTGGCACGTAGTGTCTCTTTACCAGGGGATGTTATTTAAATCCTTATTTAGTATATATTTGGGGATGTAAATTCAGTTTCTTGGCTGAATCCTGGCTGACGCAGGGAATAAAGGAGGCCAAAGCGACCACGCGTTTTCGCCCATTGGGGGGCAACTACTTTTTTTCTGATTAGGGAAGGGGTGTGTGCGCAATGATGGAGCTAGCAGGCCCAAAGTCTTGCAAAGGAGCGTTCTTCTGTGCAGGCACAGCTGAATTCCGTCCCCGCAGGCTTCACGTCTCTGACGTCAGCGGGGAGTGCAGCTAGGCCTATATCTGTCAGTGACAGGCCAGAAAGGAATGTGCCGGGGTGCCAAGAAGGGGGCCCTGGCTTTTTCTCCCATCCACCTCTCCTCTTATGGAGATGAGAATAAGGGAGGGCTGAGGGGAAAGCCTGGGGGCTCTGCGGGGCTGCCTGAACAGTTCCTCTTATGGAGAAGTGACAGGGGGAAGCCCCTGATGTCAATGGGGAGAGGTTCTCCAGGCCTCGCTATGACTTAACGCAATGGGGAGAGTCGGTGCCACGGGATGACAGTGCCCTTGAATGGGTTCTCACACAGAACATTTCTCCACCACCTTTCCTAGAAAACGGGGCTCCTTCTTTGTATGGTTATATAGAGGTACAATTAGGGTTGCCAACCTCCAGGTACTAGCTGGAGATCTCCTACTATTACAACTGATCTCCAGCCGATAGAGATCAGTTCACCTGGAGAAAATGGCTGCTTTGGTAATTGGACTCTATGGCATTGAAGGGTGGGGTTTGGGGAGGGGCAGGACTTCAATGCCATAGAGTCCAATTGCCAAAGTGGCCATTTTCTCCAGGTGAACTCTATCAGCTGGAGATCAGTTGTAATAGCAGGAGATCTCCAGCTCGTACCTGGAGGTTGGCAACCCTACATAGCATTGAAGTCCCTCTTCTCCCCAAACCCCGCCCTGCTCAGGGTCTTCCACTTCAAAAGTTTGGAGAACTACAGATCTAGGTGATTGTATGGCATCAAGGAGTTACAGTTGCCAGGTCCTCCCTTGCCAACAGTGGGAAGGGGGGGGGCTAGGGTTGCCAGTCCCAGGTGGGCAAACTCCGGAAGATTTGGGGCTGAAGTGTGAGGAGGACAGGGACCTCAGTGGGGTACAAGGCCACCAAGTCCACCCTCCAAAGCATCCATTTTCTCCAGGGGAACTGATCTTTGTAGACTGGAGATGAGCTGGCATTAGGGTTGCCACTGGCAGGAGGGTTTTTGGGCAGAGCCTGGGGAGGTAGGGGTTTGGGGAGAAGAGGGACTTCAATGCCATAGAGAGCCCAATTGCCAAAGCGGCCATTTTCTCCAGGGGAACTGATTTCTATTGGCTGGAAATCAGTTGTAATAGCAGGAGATCTCCAGCTAGTACCTGGAGGTTGGCAACCCTAGCTGACATCCCTAGGAGTGACTGTTATTCCAGATTAACTAATAAAGATTACAAATGTGAGACCTCATTCCTGTGATATTTTTCAAAGTGTGCTGTGGTCATATCTTGAACATCCCGTCCCTTTACAGACATTAATTATATTCGGCTTGATCACTGTAACTTCCTATTGTATCTGTTTATCTCATCCCACACTAGGTTTTCCATTTTGTCTATCTAACAACAGCGGGGAATGTCTCACACCCACACTGGGTGAACGGATAATTACTCTTTGGATCTTGTTTTGAACCAGGCACTCTTACAAGCACCCCTATACACACAAACACACATTCTGTTGTATATATAAATTGACGTTTTAAATATATATACTCTAATTCATCTGATGAAGTGAGGTATGAGTCACAAAAGCTTATGGTGGAATATGTTTTTTTTTTAGTCTTTAAGGTAACACTGGACTCTTGTTTTATTCTCTTGCCATAAGCGTGTTAACTGTTAACTATTTTAAATTGTTAGCTGCCTCAGTGGCCCCTTTGACGGCAGAAAAGCAGCATATAAATGTTGTGACATAAATAAAATAAACTTGGGCTGTGTGGTGAAAATAACTTACATAACCAAATGAACTCAGCAAGTGACACTTTTTTCTACATGGGGTGCAGTGCTGGAAAAATCTGCACAGGAGGCTTGCTGGGGAAAAAGGTGGCAACCATATCAGTTTGCCTTCATGGTGGGAATTGCAGCCCAGAATTTTTCAGAAACCTGATGGATTTTGAAGCCAAACAATTTGCCTTGCTCTATTTACAATGCAATCTATGCATGCTTCCTTAGAAGTAAGTTCCATTTTGTTCAATAGGGCTTACTCCAGGTAAGGGTGCACAGGCTTTGTTGCTTCATTTTGTTTTTCATACATATACTACATCAGCACAGAAACAGGAATAGAAACTTCCCCCTACTGCCTGCGTCAAGAGCCCCGTGGCGCAGAGTGGTAAGCTACAGAACCGCAGTCCAAAGCTCTGCTCACGACCTGAGTTCGATCCCAACAGAAGTTGGTTTCAGGTAGCCGGCTCAAGGTCAACTCAGCCTTCCATCCTTCCAAGGTCGGAAAAATGAGTACCCAGCTTGCCGGGGGTAAAGGGAAGATGACTGGAGAAGGCACTGGCAAACCGCCCCGTAAACAGTCTGCCTAGTAAACGTTGGGATGTGACGTCACCCCATGGGTCAGGAATGACCCGGTGCTTGCACAGGGGACCTTTACGTTAACTACTGCCTGCTTCAATCTTTTGCTGGTAACACCTGCCTGACAGGCAGAAATTCAAGAGGTGAGCGAGAGGACGAGGATGGGGGTTTACCTGATGATTTTGGCCTTTCCCATGGTGAGACCCAATTTGTTGCAGTGATTAGAATGTCGGACTAGGATAGGATCCAGATTCAAATTCCCACTCGGCCATGGAAGCTTGCTGGGTGATCTTGGTCCAGCTGCATACTTTCTCAACCTACCTCCCAGGCAGTGGTGGATCTACTATAAAACTAATGAAACTTAAGCTTCAAGGCCCCTAATCCTAGAGGGCCTCGAAGCAACATTTTTTTTTAATGAGTAAAGTTTTCAACAAAATCGATGGAGTTTTTAAAAGTGTTTGTTATTAAAATAAGGCTATTTTAGTGATAGAATCATAAGCCAATGGGTTGAAGTATTTAATATTGACCTTAGAATATCTCTAATACCCACATCAAATGGCCTCAAAATGTCCCCGTAATTGGTCAAATTTCAAAATTTTCTTGGGGGCTTGCAGCTCACCAGAATCTATTCATAGCCTACATTTTGGCAGCTAGATCCTTGAATCCTTCGCTGGTGCACGGCTTAATAGTCCTATAGCTCAGCCTTTAGGCTAGAGCCAATCGGAACCATAAAAAGACATCTGAATTCTCAATTCAGGCTGCACTTGTCTTGCTTGTGCATTTTAATACCAAAAATCAGATTTTCACCTCTTTATCCTAACGAGCCCCCTCTGATGACCTTCTTTCTACCTCTCTATTGGAGAAGGAACCAATACATCTGCCATAGAACAAGCCCACTGAAGAAGATAAGAGCGGTTACCCAGACCTCGTTGCTGGTGGGAAGGGGCTCACTGTACGGCCCATTTTCAAGGACTCCATCCCACCACCCTGTTCTCCGCCATTTGGGCCTCGAGGTCCTTGCAAGGGCAGCAAGGGCCTTTGGACCTTGTTGGATGTTGCCCTGTTGTTGCTGGTTGCGAAGGGGACCCCATAACAGTTCAAGCTTCAGGGCCCCAAAAATGTAGATCCGCCACTGCTTACAGGGTTGTTATTGTGAGGATAAAATGGCGGTGAGAACAATGTTGTAAGCTGCTTTGAGTCCCTATTCGGGAACAAAGTGGGATGAAGAGATAAACAAAGAATACATGGATATGTGCCTCGCCAGGAAAAATTTTTGGGAAACTGTTACATTCCAGTTCTGCCATATTGGATGTCTGAACAGAACTCTGTCTTAGTTTTACTTTCCTGGTTCTAAATTAAGAATGATGCTTACTTCACAGGAGTGTTATGAAGACCAAAGGAACTGAGGAAAGGTTCGGCACTAGGGTTGCCAGGTCCCTCTTTGCCACTGGCGGGAGGTTTTGGGGCGGAGCCTGAGGAGGGCTGGGTGTGGGGAGGGGAGGGACTTCAACGCCATAGAGTCCAATTGCCAAAGCGGCCCTTTTCTCCAGGGGAACTGAACTCTACCAGCTGGAGACCAGTTGTAATAGCAGGAGATCTCCAGCTGGTACCTGGAGGTTGGCAACTCTATTCGTCACCCTGAGACTGTGCTCGTTGGAGGATTCTAACAAGAGGTCTGTTCTTTCACCTCTATATTCCCATCCTTCCTTCCCCACTTTTTTCCTTGTCTGAACAGTCTTCCTGACTAGGAGGGATCCTTGCCAGTTGGACTGGGGCTTCTCTTTCAGCTGCTCCAAAGCATAAATCTACTGACAGTTGTAGAAGCCTTAATTCCATCAAAGGGGGCGGGGCGGGGGGAATCTCCGCTGCTGGGAAGAGCTACGTGCATGTGTCGGGGACAGCTTGCCTCCTTCTCCATAGCTCCCCAATGTGCCCAGTATTCAAGCTGGAATGCTGTCAATCCTGTTTATCTGGTCGTGGTTATTCGGTGGCCCATATACTACCTCTGCAGCTGCGGCTGTGATGTGGGATTTGCATAGCAGTAGGTGGTCTATAGATGCTATACAGGGTGTTGCCAGTCACAGGGAGTCGGAAGAGCTGGTCAGGAAGAGTCTACCAGTTGCAGGAACTGCGGAAAAGAAAACAACAACATGGATTCTCAACCGGTTGCATTGGGAAAATGTGGAATAGGGTATTGCACGCTGGATTCAGTTTCCTGACAATTGTAGCTTTATTTTTATGTTATTTTTAAAACCCCAGGCTTCTAGTTCTTATGGTTGAAAGAGTGCAGGTCTGCTAAAAACATAGAAACTAAAATCAGATTTCTGGTAATAAGGGAGAAATGTGTCAGTGACCTCTCTCTAATGCCTTGCTCTTTTCCTCCTAAAGCAGAAAAAAAAGGAATTAAAATTTGCAAGTGTACATCACTAATAGCAGGTTTTCAGAACTGAGATTTTCTTGCCATGAAATTTGTTTTTTGTTTGAAGTGCAAATGGGAGGGGTGAGGTGGAGCCAGAGAACAGAACCCAGCAATTTTGGGTGTGCCCAGGGATGGAGCACAGTTCAAAAAATGACCCATTCACTAAAACGTAAAGTTTTTTTTTAAAGACAGCTTTGGGTGGGGCCGACTTGCTCATTTATTTATTTAGTACGTGTTTGTTCCTCCTTCCTTCGAGGAGCTCAGGGTGGTATATATCATTCTTTCTTCCTCCATTTCATCCTCGCAACAACCCTGTGAGGCAGGGTAAGCTGAGAGAGAGAGTGACCCATCACATTCTGTGACAGAGTGGGGATTTGAACCCGAGTCTCTCAGATACTACTCTGATACCCTAACCACTACACTACACCATACTAGTTCATCACAAGACCTGTCAGCTAGACGAGCGGTTGCGAGTTCCTCACTGGGAACTCAATTCCTATGCACACGGAGCCCAATCTGGATCAGAACTGCATCGCACAGAGAGGGTGCCTATGCCCCCCCCACTGTGTTTCCAACCTGAAATGTTTCCAGATGAGTGATTTTGCTTCTCTTTTGCCGTGGAGCAAAAAACAAACAAAACCCAATTTAAATTACTTTTTCATGACAGCGTACCTTCCGCCCCCATCCCGAAGCAGTTTTGATTTTTCACGGGAAGAACTGCGCAGTATTCTGCACCACTTACCTCTGCTCCCTTGTCCTTCCCCTTCCATTCCGCTCGTGACTCACCGCCCCAAATCCGACCAACCTCGCCCACTTTGCCCATGATTCTGCTTCACTCCATCTGGACTCTAGATGTCGTTCCCTCGCTGGTGATTTGACAACACTCTCCCGGACGTGCCCGGGCACTGACTCGAAATTGTTTCAATCCCCCCCCCCAATTGCCTAGTCATTCCGTTAGTATTGCAGTCGGTGGGTGCACGTTTACAGGTGGTTGTATGTTGCTGCCACCCACAACGTCTGCTCCCTCCATTAGGGGTGATTCCAATAGTGCAGCCTTGCCAACCTCTCTCCTCTTGCTGTACAAATTGTAAGTAAAAAGGAAAACAGCAGTGCAGAATGCCTTGTGTCATATGTACATGGACTCTCCACCTCCCTCGGACTTGCTAAGCCGAGGTCCCCGAGTCCGATTGGTCAGGTACGTAGTATGCGCCAGCTCTCTTTCTGCTTGTGGCCATGGATATCCCTCTTCCCATTGAATACTGTTACTCCCCTCTTCCAGGCTGCAAAGTTGGCTACTACCATCAACTCATCGTGGGCATGGGGTTCTGCATTTTAACCATGCATTGTACATGATGATTGTGGCGGAGGGACCGAAGTTATGTGGCCTCCAATGGCTCTCTCCCCCAACCCAACTGTCCCTCGCAATGACGCCATCACATGAGACTACACCGCGCGTGCTTGCAAAGTACAGTGCTCCGCCCTCCTGCACCGAGAACCCCCTGCGCAAGCGCTCATTGGCAAAAGGGGGGGAAAGTGAGGCAAATTGGGGGGAAAAATCACAACTTCACATAAACACTTATGGGTCGACAGACCAAGAGAGGGATCTTGGGGCGTTAGTGGATAGCTGAATGAAGATGAGAAACCACTGTGCGGCTGCTGTAAACCAGGCAAATTCCAAGCTGGCCATAATTAGACAAGGAATACAGATTGAAACTGCTGATATCATACTGCCATTGTACATATGTTTGGTGAGACCACACTTGGAATACTGTGTGCAGTTCTGGTCACCACACCTAAAAAAGGAGATTACAGAGCTTAAGAAGGTGCAGAAGGTGCAGAAAACAGCTGCCAAAATGATTAGGGGACTAGAGCAACTGTCCACGGTGGAGCGTTTAGGACGCTTAGGGCTGTGTAGCTTTGACAGAAGGCGGCTAAGGGGAGATATGACAGAGGTCTGGATAATTGTGTATTGTGTACAGATAGTGGGCAGGGAGAAGTTGTTCTCCCTCTCACATAATACTAGAACACGGGGTCATCTGCTAAAGCTGGAGACAGAGAGATTATAAACAGACAAAAGGAAATATTTCTTCACACAACGCATAGTTAAATTGTGGAACTCCCTGCCCCAGGATGTGGTGAAGGCTGCCAGCTTGGAGGAGTGGAAGGGGGGAGTGGACATATTCATTGCGGAAAGGGGTTTTCATGGCTGTTAGTTAGAATGGATAGTAGTCATGCTGCATACCTACTCTCTCTGGTATCAGAGGAGCATGCCTATTATTTTGGGTGCGGTGGAACACAGGCAGGATGGTGCTGCTGCACTCGTCTTGTTTGTAGCTTCCTAGAGGCACCTGTTTGCCCACTGTGTAAATGGACTGCTTGACTTGATGGGCCTTGGTCTGATCCAGCAGGGCCTTTTGTGTGTTCCTATGTTATTATGGTTTTTTTTAAAATAATTTTGGCAAGCCTGGAGTTATCCACATTTACAGCAGCCGCACACAGTGTTGAAATCTTCACTGAGGTATCCGCCACCACCAACACAAGATGTGATTGAATGCCCCAATTTGCATTACCTGTGCTATTTTGGAATGCAAGCACACAATTTTCACTGGCTCATCCCCGTCCTTACGCTTACCCCCCCATGAACTGCTTATGCTGACTCATGGATATTGTATTTCAAAAATTACTTCCCAGAAAAAGATACCTGACTGTAATAGAATGGGAATGTGTACCTATTTTCTGGGGCCTGACCAAGCTGAGACCTTACTTGTGTGGACCAAAATTTGAGTTGCAAACTGATAATGCCCCTCTTTGTTGCTTGGATAGGGTGAAGAGCACAAACCAGAATTTTTTTGTGATAGAGTCTAACCCGGCAAGACTTTGATTTCACGATAGTACACATTAAAGGGAGAGACAAAATAGTTGCTGACCACCTCTCCCGCCTGTATGTGGATTCTGATGTTAATAGAGGTTTGGATGTGTAACCTTATTTTGCTTTCTGTCTTTGACTGTCTATTTGTGTATGAATCCATGAATGTAAGTGCAGCTACAACACCAAACCAACTCATATGTGTTTAAGAGAACTGTTTTATATCCAAATTCAGAGTGTTGTTTGAGTTTCATTGACCATGGTAGATTAGCCCTTTCTTAGGATGAAACTCAGCTCACATCTGTAGTTTAATATTCCCCGAGGGGACAGACGTAAACAAAAAACCACCTTGGTTTCCTTTTGCTACAAAAGATTTGGTCAGGCTGCGGCCTAACAGGGATTAATATCGAACCTTTGAGGGCTCCATACAGAAAATAAGCCCCCTTACAAACGCACTTTGGTGTAATGTTACTTTGTGTTTGTAGCATGTGGGAACGAGGATGGAAGCTCAGTCAAAGCTGCCTTCCAGGCAACATCCTTTCCCCTAATTGGGGGCCATAAAGACCCAATTGTTTCCCAGGTGACAAATCTGCGGAGGCGCCATCATGACTTGCTTTTGCATTGCTGCAGAGATGGTGTGTAAATAGCAAAGTTGTTGTTCAGATGCTAAAGAATTGAACCCACAGTGGGGTCGGCTTCAGTGGGCTGGCGCAAGGTTGACCCCGCCTTGCATTCTGCACTGTTAGTTAAAACGAGTAACCAGTCCCCGCCTGAAACCCAGAGGCTCCCTTCCTCCCAATGTGTGTTATGCCTGGGAGGTTTCGCCTTGGATTTGCCGCTCTCTAGATGCACATTTCCCCCATCCGAATTCTCAAAACCCTGCATGGGGTGCTTACTGTTAGGGCTGTCAAAAAAAAAAATTCGGTACAGTTCGGATTCGGCCGAATTTGGCCCTTGTGGGTTCGGTATGTGCCGAAGTCCGAACTCCCCCACTTCGGATCCGTTCAATTCGGCGGGAATTCAAAGTTCGGAAAAAAATTCGGCCGAATAAAACCATTAAAAACACAATCGCGCCTTTCCGCGGCTCTGGGGGGGGCATTTTTGGGGTTAGAGGTCCCAAACTTTCGGCAGAGCTTCAAAGGATGTTTATTGAAAGACTCCCCAAGTTTTGTAAAGATTGGGTCAGGGGGGGCTGAGATATGGGCCCTGAAAGGGGTCCCCCACCCTTAATGTGCATCTCTCAGCAGAGCTTGCCGCCCACGCACAAAGCTCCCAGCCCCGACAACAGCTGACAAGTTTGCAAAACAACACAACCTTGTTAAACAACACCTTTGCAACACACAACTGAAACCTCCCCCCTCAAACCAGGGAGCGAGAGACTCGAGGGGGAACACACACCCCAGGCAGAACCGACGAAAGCCCCCTTTGGCTTCCCCCCCAGCCACAGAAACTGCTCCCTCCCCACACACACACAGACTCTGCTTTCCCCCCCCCCCACACACATACACAGGAGAAAAATTATAGATTAAAGCCCCCAAAGGGGTCTTACTGTGGCTGTCTTCTGTTTCATCAAGAGGGGCTGAAGAGGACTTGTAAATAATCCAAGATGATTCCAATTAGGCACGGAACGTTTTGCTCTGGAGATGCACAGGATCGGCTGATCCATTCATCCCAATAGGGAAAAGGGGAAAGGGGAAAGGCCATATCTCTGGACCCCCTGACCCAATGTTCACAAAACTTGGGGGGTATCTTAAGAACACTGGTCTGAAACTCCGCTCAAAGTTTGGGATCTGCACCCCCAAAAATGCGCCCCCTGCAGCCATGGAAAGAGAAAAGGGAGGCGATATTTCTGCCCCCACTGAACCCATCTTTACAAAACTTGGGTAGCATCTTAAGAATAATTGACTGAAGCTATGCTAAAAGTTTGGGGGCTATATCCCCAAAAAAGCGCCCCCTGCAGCCACATAAATGGAAAAAGGGGGGAGGGAAAAGGGGGAGAGCCCGTATCTCGAGACCCCCTGACCCAATGTTTACAAAACTTGGGGGGTATCTTAAGAACACTGGTCTGAAACTCCGCTCAAAGTTTGGGATCTGTACCCCCCAAAATGCGCCCCCTGCAGCCATGGAAAGAAAAAGGGGGGAGCCCATATCTCGGGACCCCCTGACCCAATGTTCACAAAACTTGGGGGGTATTTTAAGAACACTGGTCTGAAACTCCAGTGAAAGTTTTGTGTCTGTACCCCAAAAAATACGCCCCCTGCAGCCACAGAAAGGAGCGAATGTGCACAAGCACCCCCCCCACACACACACGAGGATTTCGCTCTCTCGTTCTCTCTCCCTGGCTGGGCCGCACATCAGCTGATTCCTCCAGTACTCAATCCTGACTGATTGGCCAGTAGAAGACCCAGCTTGCCCACCGATTGGCCGGGGGAGGAGAATGCTGCTTACTGACGGTTATGCTGCTTACTGACGGCCGAATTTGCCGAATTTATTCGCGAACTCCCGAACTCGCTGAATTCGGGCCCCCCGGTTGCCTGCCAGTTTTGAGTTCGGTTCCTCCCGAACTAAAAACCACCGAATCAGGGGAAATTTGGCTGATTTTCAGTTCGGGCCGAACCGAATTGACAGCCCTACTTACTGTTGAGTTTTGAGAATTTGGATGGGGAAAATGTGCATCTGGAATTGTGCAAACCCAAGGCAAAACCTCCTGTGCATCAATGGCCAAGGAGCCCCAGAGGGCCACCGCTTTTTTGGGGGGGATTAAGCCTTCTGTTTCCAGGAACCGAGAAAAAAAGGGGCTGGGGGGGCTGGGGAAACGGGCCAGCAGAAGAGACGGAGGCCGCAGCTTTCCCTCTCCTGCTGCCCAGAGGCCTTGAGCCTCGAGGAAGAGCTTCGCTGCCCACCCCAGTCTCCCTCTCTCCCTTCCACACATGCGTCCTCTACCCCGCTCCGTGAAAAATGCCCCTAAGTGTGTGAGGCTGTAAAGTAGAGGTGTGAACTGAGGGCCTCCTGGTCTCTCCCATTCCTGCGAAGCCAGCAGAGGGCAATGTGCACAGATCTTTCTAGAGACACACACCCCACACCTCATCAGCTGGGTGTTCTTGTGCCCTCAAACGCCAACCATCAATTAGGAAGATCGGTCAGGAGTAGGAGTTCCTACGACAGTGCTGTGAGGATTAAACAAGACGGCTACAACAGGCACTGAGCTTTGGGAAGGAGCGCCCGGGACGGGGTGGAGGGAGGGTGTGTGCTGTGTGTATGCACGTGCACGCTGGAGTCAGGCGTTGGGGCGGAGACAAACGCACCGGGCGGTGCATGGGGCAGCCACCCCTGCAGAAACAAAAAGAGAGGGAGAGCAACGGCCCGGATTGTGGCGCATGAAGAAGCCAGTCCGTGGGCAGGCAGCTGCACCCGTGCTGTGGCGCGGCGCTGCTCCTTTTGCTCATGCCTGTGCTCCCTAGGCCTGTGCTGGCACCCCCTCTTCTTGCGTCGGGGGCAAGTGCCCCAGCCAGACCCCCTCCGCCCAAGATCCGGCCCTGGGCCACAATGGGGGCCCCTACTTCTGCTTGTCAAGTAGGATGGATGGCTAGTGTGTGCAAGAAACGCCTCGATAGTTAACAAGATGGTTCTCTGGTTTTCCTAGTTTAATTTCCATTCTTGGGTGATGCAGTTACTGGGAAGTCCTGGCCTCCTGCCCGTTGGAATTAGCTCTGTCATTTCATGCCCAAGCCTTTAAAAGAAGCATCGGTCAAACAGAGGAAAGTTTCTTCAGACTCTTTTGGCGCATTTGTTTTTCTTGTGCGCATGCATGACAAAGTCACAGGTCCCCCCACCCCCCACACACAATGGCTTGGCTTTGCATGGATCACCATTTTTCCTAGCACCTGATAAATCTAGATACTTAGTCTTACCTGCGGCTTATTTTTATCATCTTGAGTCTATTAATTATAGGAAGGCCTTTACCCTTGCCAAATGCCAGGCCCTACCATCGGCTGTTTTAGAGGGGAAATATAAGAAGATCCCTAGATCAGAGAGGTTATGTCCGTGTGGCACAGAGGACATTGAAACCATCGAACATGCACTGATATGTTGCCCATTCTACCACAAAGTTAGATCAAAGCTTATTTCCCCCCTACTTGGTAAATTCCCTGATGAGCCGGTTGAGCTCCTATTAGAAGACCCTCAGCTTACACTCCAAGCTGCCAAGTTCTGTGCTGTTGCTATTAAAATACGCAGAACTTTATTAGAAAATGATTGTTAGAATATTTTACAATTTTATCAATTTTAAGATGATAATTTTAACCAGGGGTTGCTTTTATTAATCTTATACCTTTATATGTACAGGCAGTCTGTGTTTCTGCAGTGCAAAACTATTGTGTCTGGAATTTTTGATGTGTTGGCACGTGATTGGTCAGTTGACTGTATTAATAAATTTGAATTTTGAATTTTTTTGAATTTGGCTTTGCATGGACAGCCCAGACGTAAGCCAAACTCTGGAACTGAAAACCATGACTGCAAAACATCCACACCAGGCAGAAACAAGACGGAGGAGAAAGCATACGATTGTCCTAACGAACAAGATACACTGATGAAATGGTGGGATGGATCCCATGGATTTATTCCACTAACGGCAGCACCTCCCTCTACTGCAAGCTCCCTTTCAAGAGTCTTTTCTGCTAGTAGCAGAGGATTTTCCACTAGACACTGCTTTACCAGACATGAGGCAAAATAATAACTCTTTGGGGGATAGTAAAGGGTTCATTGAAGAAATGAAGCTGACTTAAAGATATTTTTATGGACCCAGTCTGGTATTTCAGGAGTACTTTTTCTAAAGTTACATTAAAAAAATGATAGATGGTTTCCTAGGAGGAGAACTCAGCTTGGGTGCGGATTCTGATGAGTAATGCATCTCACATAAGACAGGCCAAGGAGTGATGCATAAACCCAGGGTGCTAATCTCTTATACCACAAGAATTTAAACAGGGGCTGGCAGATCAAGTTGTGACTGATTTATAGTGGTGTTTTAGTTCAAGATAAAAATATACTATTAATTCTCTGCTAGGCAAATGCATTCCTGCTTGTGAATTTTTTTATACATATATAATTTGAATGTATTCCAATGGACATACATTTGAAGCACTTTTACTCTTTTGTAAATCCTAAGGTTATGCAAAATTTTTTTGGTAAATTTCAGGTTTGGGTTTATTGGGCCCAATTATTATTATTATTATTATTTTTGTAAACCATAAGCCATACTAGTAAAGGGGTGTTTCGGCTTTATTTCAGGGTTTACTGGGGGGGGGGGATTGGGTCCTTTATAGTCTATTGGGATTTTTTTCAAAGCTCCTGTGGGGGCATTTTTGGAGGTAGAGTTCCCAAATTTTCAGGGTAGCTTCAAGGGGCTCTCCTTGCATGAATACCAAAGTTTGGTGAAGACTGAGTCAGGGGGTCTGATTTTATGGGGTCCCAAAGGGGTCGACCTCCTCCTCCACAGAGAAGCACTGTAAACTGCTTCTCTATGGAGGAGGGGGTGACCCCTTCAGGACCCCATAAAATTGGACCCCCTGAACCAACCTTCACCAGACTTCAGGTTTCATGCAAGGAGAATCTGTTGAAGCTACCCGGAAATTTGGGAGCTCTCCCTCCAAAAATGCCTCCACCAGAGTTCATAAAAAATTCCCATAGGGAAAAGCCTGGGGAAAGCCAAAGCCGAAAATCCATTTGGCTGATTCGGCGATCTACTGTTTGGCTTCGGGCAGATTCCCAGGTTTTGGTATTTGGTAAAACCAAAACTAAATATTGCTGAAACTGCTAATTTCGGGTTTATCAATATGCACAGCCCTAGTAAATCCTACTGAATTCAATGGGGTTTATTCCTGAGTGAGTATGCTTAATATTTCAGCTCCAAGATTCTTGCAATGGAAAAGCAAAATGTACTCCTCTACATGGGAGCAAATCCTTTGGAACTTCATGGGACTTACTTCTGAGTAAACATGCATAACACTGGGTTGCAAGACACTGAAGTGTGAAGCAGGAATTTCTAGGTTCTACCACGATCTCTCAAGTTGAGTCTCTCTCGACTCCCTTGTGCTATATGAGAATCACAAAATTACCTACCTTCTAGGGATATATGAGAAGACATATATCACCAGCTCATGCTTTCCTTCATGCCTCCCAGTAATGTGTATTTTAAAAAGGGATGTGATGTCATCACATTAACGTTGTCCCCATCCACGCCACAAGCAGCAGGCAATGAAATGAGTCAGGATTGGGAGATGCTAATGCAGTAACATCACACTGTGCAGTTTTTCAACAAAATGTCTCTGGGGAGACATGGAAGGGCTGGGGAGAAATGCAGATCAGTGGGACTTGTGTATCTTTTCATAATTTTACTCCAAAGATTTGTTCACCATCTCTTCAGTGATCTGTTCAAGGCAGCTGACAACAAAAAGCAAAAATACTTTTAACATACAATAAAACAGTCACTCACCTGCTATAGAATCATCTCAACCATGCAGTCACAAAAGCACCATCTAATGAAAGCCGTATAAAGGATTAAAGACAGCATGAAAAGATAAAAACAGCATAAACTCAGCATAAAAATGGGAAAACATCACAAAAGCAGCATAGAAGTACATAAACCAGAAAAAAATTAGCATAAAAACGGGATAACAACAGCATTAAAAGAATCCCAAGCACATCACAAAAAATAATAATCAGGAATGATACAGGGTATAAATGACAGATGGACGGCCAAAAAGATGGGATAAGACTGTAGTTAAAGGCCTGTAGGGTTTAGTTTAATGGCATTAAACACTATAAAAGTGTTGGATATTATTATTTGTCCCTCTGTCTTCTCAGACTGTTCCCCAGTGACAATTGTATGACCTTTGCCAGTAAATACTTTGGTTGTGACTTACAGATAGACTAACACAAAAGCAACTAAAGAATTCGTATACGGATGAGTAAAAATTATCCAATTTCAGATTTTTAATTTTTTTTAAATGTTGTGACCCTCTCTGAGCCCGGCTTGCCTGGAATGAGGGCAGGCTATAAATGCAACAAACAAACAAACAAACAAATTGAATCCATTGAAGACAGATGTCCTGTGGCTGGGTCTAAGAGATGTGGGGGTGGGATGCCAGCTCCCGGCTCTTGTCGGCATGGAATTAATATTGGTAGCATCCCTCAAGAACCTAGGTGTGATCCTGGATGCCTCCTTGTCAATGAAGGCACAGGTCACTAATGTGGGCATAGTGGCATTTTACCATCTTTGCCAGATTAGGCTGCTGGTGACCTACCTCTCTTGCCCTGATCTAGCCACATGATCCACACCATGGTCACCTACAGGTTGGACTACTGCAATTCACTCTATGCAGGGCTTCTCTTAAGGCTGCTCTGGAAACTTCAACTGGTCCAGAATGCAGCGGCGCGGGTCCTCATGGGGACCCCATGGAGGGAACATGTGCAACTGGCACTCCGGGAGCAGCACTGGCTCCAGATCAGGTTTCAGGTTTTGGTTAAAAGGTCTAAATGGTCTGGGACCACCATACCTGTGTGTTTGGGGGCTTGATTTTAATGGTTTTAAAATGTGATTTTATTATGGGTGTTTTAAATCGTTATCTGTCTAGTGGCCCTTATGAGGGCAGAAAGGAGGGATACAAATGTTGTAAATAAAGAGATAATAATAATAATAGTTGGGGAAATGGGTAAAAGTAAATTGGAATTATTTATTGTGCTGGGTTGTCCCCCCCCCCTCCCTTCTTCTCCCACTAGGTGTCGGTGTATTGCCCATTTACTGGCATTGAGCAGACGTTTCCTTGCGGGAAGTGGCTAGATGAAGATGAAGGTGATGGGCTAGTAGAACGGGAGCTCTACGAAATGCTCCCCATTTTTGTTAGAAAATATTTTTGTTAGTCTTTAAGGTGCTACTGGACTCTTTTCCAAACTTTTCTTGCTCTCCTTCTCAGTCAGCCTCTCCCCCCCCCTTGTGACGTGCCAATGGGAGGCTGCGCGCTCCGCATTAGTGATCCGCGACCAGCGCCTCGCCCCAAAGAGAACTGGACGTCATGCAGGTTGAATGTCATATTTTCCAGCGGGATCCGTGGTGCAGAGGGGTAAAGCTGCAGTACCGCAGTCCCCAGCTCTGCTCACGACCTGAGTTCGATCCCGACGGGAGTCGGTTTCAGGTACCCAGCTCAAGGTCGACTCAAACTTTCATCCTTCCCAGGTCGGTAAAGAAGAAGAGTTGGCTTTTATATGCCAACCTAATCTGCCACTTAAGGGAGAATCAAACCACCTTCCCTTCCCACAACAGACACCCTGTGAGGTAGGTGGGGCTGAGAGAGTGTGACTAGCCCACGGTCACCCAGCTGGCTTCATGTGTAGGAGTGGGGGAAACAAATCCAGTTCGCCAGATTAGCCTCCACCGCTCATGTGGAGGAGTGGGGAATCAAAACCGGTTCTCCAGATCAGACTCCACGGCTCCAAACCACTGCTCTTAACCACTACACCACACTGAGTGCCCAGCTTGCTGGGAGTAAAGGTAAGATGACTGGGGAAGGCGCTGGCAAACCACCCCGTAAACAAAGTCTGCCTAGAAAACGTCGGGATGTGACGTCACCCCATGGGTCAGGAATGACCCGGTGCTTGCACAGGGGACCTTTACCTTTGTGTGTGTAAAGTGCCGTCAAGTCACTTCCGACTCATGGCAACCCTAGGAATCGAAGTCCTCCAAAATGTCCTATCTTTGACAGCCTTGCTCAGATCTTGCAAATTGAGGGCTGTGGCTTCCTTTATTGAGTCAATCCATCTCTTGTTGGGTCTTCCTCTTCTCCTGCCGCCCTCAACTTTTCCTATCATGATAGTCTTCGCCAGTGACTCTTGTCTTCTCATAACGTGACCAAAATATGATAGCCTCAGTTTAGTCATTTTAGCTTCCAGGATCAGTTCAGGCTTGATTTGATCTATAACCCACTGATTTGTTTTTTTGGTGGTCCAGGGTATCCGTAACACTCTCCTCCAACACCACATTTCAAAGGAATCTACTTTCTTCCTGTCAGCTTTCTTCATTGTCCAGCTTTCACACCGATACATAGTAATAGGGAATACGATGGTAGCCAGTGACACATCCTTACACTTCAGAATCATCCTTACACTTAAGAACCATTACCCTTACCTACCCATTTAACAGGGATAGGTTTATCCCATTTTCAGACCACCCTTTCTCCAAGGGGTTTCACACATGATGAAGCTGTCTTATACTGATTCCGTGGTCCATCAAAGTCAGTATTGTCTACTCAGACCGGCAGCGGCTCTCTAGGGTCTCAGACTGTGGCCTTTCATATGACCTGCTTGCCTAGCCCCTTTAACTGGAGATGCTGAGGATTGAACCTGGGACCTTCTGCATGCCAAGCAGAGGCTCTACCACTGAGCCACGGCCCCTCCTCAGTTAGAATACATGATATTTCCCACCCCCACCCCCATTTAGTCCTCATGAGAACCTGTAAAGTAGACTAGGTTTGATTCATCTCAGTGGGGATTTTAACCTAGGCCGCTTCAGATCCATGTCCAGTGCTTTAACCATTACCTCTGGTTGGCACAGTATAGTGTTTTGTTTTGTTTTGTTGCTAGTTGTATCAGTTGCTCCAGCAAATCAGGTTAATATCAAATGTTCCCATTTGACAGGTGATATAATACTTTAAAGTAGTTAGCTTAATTTATCTCCTGCCTTTCTCTCCAGTGGGGACCAAAAGCGGCTTACATCATTCTCCTGTCCTCCATTCTATCCTCACAACAACCCTGTGTGGTAGGTTAGGCTGAGTGTGTGCAACTGGCCCAGAGTCAGCCAGCGTAGGGCTGCCAACTCTACGCTCGGAAATTCCAAGAGATTTGGGGCTGGAGCTTGGGGAGGGTGACGTTTGGAGAGGGCGTGGAGCTCGGAAGGGATGGTCATTTTATAGAATCCACCTTCTTGAAGCTGTCATTTTCTCCTGTGGAACGGATCTCTGTCGTCTAGAGATCAGCAGTAATTCTGGGAGAGCTCTAGGATCCACCCGGAGGTTGGGCGTGTCAGAATTCCAAATGTGCCAGCAGGGTCACAAAGGTTGGGGACTTTCTGCTGTAGAGTTATACTATTTACCATTTTTTAAAAGCCCTTTGATGTCACGGCAGGGTCAAAATGCAGGGGAAATGGTGGCCAACAGAGGAGAGGATGCAGAAAAATCTCATGTAGATGCTCTGTTACCACTGCATAAGCCTGTGCATTCACAGTGGGGATAAATGCAAAACAGAGAATCCATGCTGCTTGAAGGCAGCCTCAGAGGGGAATGTATTTTCCAACGTAACCGCCTTTATGTTGTACATTGA
Source organism: Euleptes europaea (assembly GCF_029931775.1). Classification (NCBI taxonomy): domain Eukaryota; kingdom Metazoa; phylum Chordata; class Lepidosauria; order Squamata; family Sphaerodactylidae; genus Euleptes; species Euleptes europaea. The sequence continues at coordinate 23,986,044 of NC_079314.1, forward strand.
TCAGGTCCTCCCACTACTAGCCTGACACTTTAACGAGGAGACCACATTGGCTGTGTAGCCTTTCTTGGATGAGAAATCTCTGAGCTAGTGAGGGCAGGCCTGTCGCAGGATCATAATACTGGTGATGGTACGTGCCTCAGCCCTCCAGTTCTGTGGCGATTTTTCTCTCACCTCCAGACTGCTAACTTGGAGCTGTTTCTCTTGGCTTGTGACTTGGGACATTTGGCTGGGTTGTGAATTAAAAACACACACACACACGCACACTGATCTGGCTGCCTGTTAGTCATGGCCGACGACCAGCTACTGAGCAACGGAAAATACCAGGAGCTGTGTTAATGTCGGGTGCAAACTAGAAATCTTGGATTCTTGCTATGATGTAGTGGTAGGAGGTAATGGATGAAAAGAGCTAGGCGCATCTTATGCCTAACCACGTGTAGTGGTTAGAGTGTCAGACTGTGATCATGGAGAACTAGGTTCAAATCCATGCTCTGTCATAGAGACTCACTGGATGTCCTTGGGCTAGTTATTCTCTCTCAGCCTATCTTACCTTACAGAGTTCTTGTTTGGTGATAACATGGAAGAGGGAAGAACATTGTAAGATGCTTTGGGTTCCTATTGGGGACAAAAGTGAGATATAAATATCTAAAATCAAATAAACATATTCTAATCTTTAATAGGTACTGTAGCTCTGAGTAACAACTCAGTCATAATAAGCAGCAAGAGGAGGCCTGTAGGTTAGTTTATTATAATAACAAAAAGGGAATGGAGTGACTTGAGGGGGGTATTTCTTTATTTACTTCATTTGCATCCCAACTTTCTCTCCAACAGGGATCCAAAGTGACGGGCCCAAGGTCCCCCAGCAAGCTCCCATGGTGCAAATGGGGATTTGAACTTGGGTTTCCCAGCCCAACACCTTAACCACTACACCACACTGGATTAGCAATAAGAAAAAAACGCTTTCTGCACATGCTTAGAGGTGTTTGCATCATGACAGTTACTTTAAACGTTTCAGGGCCAGTGCTGGCATGAAGGACAGTTTCCAGGGCTGGTAAGCCCAGGCTCAAAGGAAGCCCTGCTTGGGTGTTTGCAAAATCACACCCATGTTTTTCTAGACACCGTGCCAGGGCAGAAAGGTGTGTGTTGAGCTCTGTGCAAATCCAGCAGACCAAAGGGGAAGAAGTCAGTGAATCCTGTCTGAATGTGGTAGTTGCCGGATCTGCCTGAGTTCTCTCTCACCCACTCTGAGCTCTGTAACTAATCTGTTATTCATTTCTGAGTCCAGGTTCTCCCTTATAGAGAGAGGAAATCCATGCTTCTCCTCCTGCCAGCTCTGTGGTGGTGTTCACCACAAGCAGAATGCATAGGACATCTCCTTGCTGGATCCCTGGGCTACCGTGGGGTAGAAACAGCATGTAAAAAAGTTTCTTAGGGAGGCAGATAGTATGAGTTGTTGTGGGGAAGGGAAGGGGAATTGAAGCCTTTAGAACAGGGATGGGAAACCCTTTTTTCCGCCAAGGGCCATTTGGATATTTATAACATCATTCGCAGGCCATACAAAATTATCCACTTAAAAATTAGCCAACCAAGCCCTCAACAGGCAGCTGCCCCAGATGACCCCACCACACGGGCAAACAGGCGGGCAGCCAATCGGTGGCGCACTCGCCCACCCGATGGCACAGGATGGTCTGTTGCACCAGTCGGGCGTAGCTGTCCAGCCACACACCAGAGTTGCTCCTATTCTGCATGGTTGGGGCCGGATTCTACAGCCGGCTCCTGCTACCTCCGCCAGCAGGGATGAAATGAGGACAAACTGGCTAAGAACTCCCGCCCCCCCCGCACATTCTGGCCCTGACCCCTTTAACCCCTCCATTGTCGCCACTTCCGCCCCCAGCCCTCTTGTAGTACAGAGGGAATACGTTTCTCCATGGCCCGGGTGGGAAAGGGTTAACACAGTTTCTTGGGCGGTCCTAGCAGCTCCATGGCTAACAACTCTTCTGCAAGAGGGAAAAGGGTTCCATTTCCTGGCAAAACAAACTCGCGGACAGGCTATTCCTGTCCGCAGGAGGGGGTGGATCACCAGTCTTTGATACTTCTGAACTAGAGATCTTCCAGGACCCACAAAGGGCCAGACCAAATGATTTTGCTGGCCTTAAACGGCCCCCGGGCCTGACGTTCCCCACCCCTGCTTTAGAACCTTGTGTACAAAGAAATGCAAGAATGGAAGACGAAACTTGAGGTTTACAATGCAATCCTCAACATGTCTACGAAGAACCCTACTCAGACCTATTAAATGGGGCCTGTTCCCAGGAAAGTGTTCCTAGGATAGCCCTGTTAGGCCGTTTATGCAGGGTCAATTTTGATACTCACTCAAAGCTCTTTTTTTTAAATGCGACCTTTAAAATGCCTATTCACGGTCCTGACGCAAAAGGAGAAATTCCACTTCCTCCCTCCACTTGCCTGCTCCTTTGTTCCTGTTTGCATAGTCATTAGCAACCGCCGTGTGCATAGCTGATGCGCAGCGGTGATTTTGCATGCTTGCTCGAGGGGATTCTTCATGGCGGCGATGGAGCAAACACAAAAGGTCGTGTTAAAGGGGCTCTTAAGAAATGCGAAGCAGGTATGCTCCAGCTTCGCAGTCACTTCCTGAATGACGGTTCAGCGTGAAAAACTCAAAAAAATATGTGGGGCAATTCAGCCTGGAATGCGCTGCTAATTACCAAGCATAAATGGCCTTAGACACTCGGTCTGAGATCTAGCTGGTAATTATTTGCATTCAGCAGCTGTTGTTATGGCTAGGCTCGCCACAAATTTCAGAGTGAATAGGTTCAGAAGGTGACCCCCTCCCCTTTGCTGTGTTGTGCTTTGATCGGCAGGGAACTGTTTAAATCTACACTTAAATCAATCCCAAATTATTTAAATAGTCATAATTGAATGCTGCTTTTAAAAAAAAACCCTAACATTTGGTGCTTATCAAAATAATCCTCAGTGATATTGACGGCTGACGGTCTGTTTGGATTGGAAGCATGTCCTCACCTGTGCAGTCTGGAAAAAGCCTGACGCAAACCTGCCCGGCAGGTGTTCAAGTCATGCAGGGCTGAACCAACTGGATGACTGGGTCGCATCTGATTGTCACAGATGAACATGGACCCATCCGGTTGCTGCACACATTCACGGCAAAATTCGTGACATCCCAGGTTTTAAGCCTTTATCTGTCTTTATCTGTGGATCCTGAAATATTACACCTTCCACTCAGCCTAGCAGACCCTGCAACATTACAGCTATCTCTTTCTTCCTTCTTTTAGAACCAGTGGCCCCAACAGGGCAAAAAGAGAGTAGGTAGGGGCATTTAGCTCCCTCCAACATAGCTGCAAAGAAGAGAGCCTTGATTTGCTAGTGGGGGGGGGGAAGGGAACTATGTCTGTGATTGTTTATGCATAGGTACTTACACTCATGTTCGCCCCCGGTCTGTCTAGGTTGTTCCTTGGAGTTATGCATGAGTTTTCCATCCATTAGAGATGACCTCGCGGCCAGCCCTCACAAATCCCAGGACTTCCTGTTCCTCATTTAACCCGATTTTTCCTTCTCCCCTGAGCTCACCCCAGGTGAAATCCCCGTGCATAAGGCAAAGCGTGGGGCACACAAGCTTGGTTTCTCTCATAGGCAGAATTATAGCCAATGACAAAGCAACCTGTCAAGGGGCGGGCATTAAAATGCTTCCTGCTTCCTTGGAATTCTTTCTGAGCAGAAGAAAGGATTTAAAAAATGAGACTTGGGTTTCTTCCCCACCCCACCCTGGTTTCTTTCAGATAGCTCCCTTTTTTGGTTTTGTTCTTAAAATGCTTTTTTTATGCAGCAATTGGGTTTCTGGGGGGGGGGACTTTTCTCTCTCTACAGCCAATTATAAAGCAGCATTTCAAGGGGCGGGGTGTGAAAAGCTTCTTGATTCGAGCTTGAAGACTGCTGGTGCATAGATTCCCAGCAGGAAAGTGTGGGCCCAGCAAGCAGTGAACCTCAGGTAAAACTCTCATGCATAAATAAACCGAGACCTATAGACACCCATGGGCCTGTAAAAACGGAGGGCCAGCCTCCAAACACTGGTGGTTGCATCATCAGTCTTGAACAATTCATAAGCAGATAAGAGGATTGAGCAGCTCCGGGTACAAAGCATTTAAAGGGAAGGGGTTGTGAAATGGTGTGCTAATAGGGTTGCCAACCTCCAGTTACTAGCTGGAGATCTCCTGGTATTACAACTGATCTCCAGCCAATAGAGATCAGTTAACCTGGAGAAAAGGGCTGCTTTGGCAACTGGACTCTATGGCATTGAAGTCCCTCCCCTCCCCAAACCCCGCCCTCCTCAGGCTCTGCCAAAAAAACCTCCCATCGATGGTGAAGAGGGACCTGGCAACCCTATGTGCTAAGGTCTCAAATCCCTGCAATGAGCAGATGGCCCTCCTGGAAACCCGCTTTGCATTTTTAGCTTTAGGGAGATACATAGGGTCAAACGGGGGTTCCCATGGTGGTCTAACATTGCTGTGGGGGTTGGCGGGGTGGGGTGGGGAGGCTGCGTAAATAAGATTTTTCAGAGGGGAACCTCCGCTGGTTTTTCCGATCCTGCCTCTTTCCCCAGCTCCGGCCCCCAGACAGGCTGCCAGCTGGGAGCTGGAACAGGCTGCAACCGTCGGCCGGGCTTTGTTTCTGCAAAGAGAGTTGGGACTGTTAACTCAGCCAGTTGCTATTCCAAGAATCCCGGCCTCTGCTTTCGTTCCATGTCAGGAGACATTCTCAACCTCCTGCCCTCGTCTGTGTCACACTGGAGAAAAAACTTGGTGGGCTTGGCGGGGAGGGGATAAGCCTTGCAAAGAGATTACCAATCTAAAATACCTTTAAAAAAAAACCCTCTCTAAATGGCTCCAAAGCTTCCGTCGCTTCTGTTGGAGTCTGGGGGGGCAGAATCTGTTTCCACGGCAGAAACCTGTCTCCTTTCTTCCCCTGTCAGAATCAACAGACCCTGCCTTGGCCATTGTGAAATGTTGCTAAGCGAAGTAATTTACACCGTGTGCTTCACAGGCAGCCCTCTCGGCTGTTGGCAGGGTCACCCTGGGCTTGCCTCCTAAGCACGGTGTGTGTCCCTCTCACCCGGAGCTGCTGAAGGCCTCATTGGGGGAAATGTACACCAACATATGGGGCAAGAAGCAGCGTTGGTGTAGGGTTGCCAGCCTCCAGGTAGGAGCTGGAGATCTCCCGCTATTACGACTGGTCTCCAGCCGATAGAGATCAGTCCACCTGGAGGAAATGGCCACTTTGGCAACTGGACTCTATGGCATTGAAGTCCCTCCCCCTCCCTAAACCCCGCCCGCCTCAGGCTCCACCCCAAAAACCTCCCGCTGGTGGCGAAGAGGGACCTGGCAACCCTACGTTGGGGGCATTTGAGATCAGGAAGCTGGAGTGGAATGAAATATGGGGTCGGATTCTAATCAGTGTAAAAGGCGGTCCCGCTGGCAGAAGGACTATATTTCCCTTTGTGGAGGAATGGAAGGCAATTTCTGTAAATTCCTTGTTCACCCTCTAGGCCACTTCTCTCTGGTCCTCTCTCTAGGGTTGCCAGGTCCCTCTTCACAACTGCCAGGAAGTTTTGGGGTGGAGCTTGAGGAGGGCGGGGTTTGGGGAAGGGAGGGACTTCAATGCCATAGAGTCCAATTGCCCAAGCGGCCGTTTTCTCCAGGTGAACTGATCTCTATCGGCTGAAGAGCAATTGTAATAGCAGGAGGTCTTCAGCTACTGCCTGGAAGTTGGCAACCCTACCCCTCTCCCACACTGTTCCTGGGGGTGGACTGGCCTGCAGGAGCACCCTTTCAAGGGACGTAGATGGCTCGAGTGGGAGGGAAGAGCTGGAAAAGATGCAGCCCGTGTAGGGTTGCCAACCACCAGGTTGGAGAGCTCATGCTCTTACAATTGATCTCCAGGTGACCAAGATCAGTTCCTCAGGAGAAAATGGGTGCTTTAGAGGGTGGGCCTCTATGGCATTGTACCCTGCTGAGGTTCCACCCCCAAAATCTCCAGAGCTGGCAACCCTAAGCCCATATCATGGCTGGATCCAAACTGGGGGCCCTTCTGTGACTTTTTAACAGCATCCTATTGTTCATAGACCTTCCGGTCTTTGTTTTGACCCTCAGCAGCCACTGTTTCTCTTTGGGTGTTCTGCTTCCAATCCTTCTGCCCTCTCTGTGCCAGCTATAGCCAGCAAGCTTCCAAGTTCAGCACATGGCAGGCAGGGGAACAGGGAAATTAAAGGACCAAAAAGAAAGGGGTGGTGGCGGGGACCCAGATCTCCAGAGAGCTCTGAAAAAGAAGACAAAAATCACCTGTCTCAGTCTCTCTGTAGCATTTTCCTCATGGGCATGCAGGGAAGGGCAAGAAGGTTTAATCCTTCACCCTGTTTCACAAGGTTTAATCCACATGAGGACAATAATTTTCTGGCCGTCAACGTGGAGCAAAGCAAAGTAACCATCACTGTATGAAAAACAGCTCTGCTCTTAGCATTTAAAAAGAGAATGTGTGCGTGTCAAGTGCCATCAAGTCTCAGTAGGTTTTTCAAGGCAAGAGACTAAACCAGAGATGGTTTGCCTTCCTCTGCATAGCAACCCTGGTATCCCTTGGTGATCTCCCATTCTAGTACTAACCAGAGCCGACTCTGGTTAGTTTCTGATATCTGACGAGATCAGGCTAGCCAGGGCCTTTCAGGTCAGGGCAAAAGAAAGAAAATACCAGAAAGAAAGAAAGAAAGAAAGAAAGAAAGAAAGAAAGAAAGAAAGAAAGAAAGAAAGAAAGAAAGAAAGAAAGAAAGAAAGAAAGAAAGAACCAGAAAGGAAGGAAGGAAGGACCAGAAAGGAAGTAAGGAAGGACCAGAAAGAAAGAACAAGAAAGAACAAGAAAGGAAGGAAGGAAGGAAGGAGGGAAGGAAGAACAAGAAAGAAAGAAAGAAAGAAAGAAAGAAAGAAAGAAAGAAAGAAAGAAAGAAAGAAAGAAAGAAAGAAAGAAAGAAAGAAAGAAAGAAAGAAAGAAAGAAAGAACCAGGAAGGAAGGAAAAGGCTTTTGCTCTGCCCGTAATTAAAAGATCTAACATCCATCTTGAGGCTGCAAGCTGACAGTCCTCCTGACAGGAAAATGAATTGACAGACCGGCAGCCCTCTGAGGTAGGGTGGAGTAGAATTGCTAGCGAAGATTTCTCTCTTCCATGTCCCTCATCCAAGCACAACATACTTCATTCTCCCTTCAAGCACAAGACATACCCTTCTGGTACAAATAATTGCTAAGTTGTGGTAGCGATTGATTCATGTCAGAGTAATTTTTTGTGGGTTTTACAACTCCAGTGACAAATGTGTGGATTATGGGAGCTTAGCAAGAGTCCTCAGGGCCTCTGAGGTGAATCCAGGTGAAGCTGCAGCCATCTCTCCAGGTGTAAAGTCACATTTAGGACAGACGGAACAGAGAAAAGAAGGACGATGTCTGAAACAAGGACCCGTGGAAGCTGTTTTCAAGGGGAATGGATCAGGCAAAGTCAAGGGAGAGAGCTTCACTACCTGCTATCTATCTGGCTGCTCTCTGCTCTCTCCCAGAGGATCGCCCAGGTGCCAGACTGAATTCTGTGACTCTTGCTAATAGGGCTGGCAAGAAGCCTGGAGAAAAAAGTTCTGCCCTTTGGACAGAGGTTTAATGTGTGGAAACAGGCAGCTGAAGCTTTTCATGGCATGGAGGTAAATAAACATCACATGGTAGATAACATCCCATTTAAACCTCTACTGAAAGGACAGGCCCTGTTTCTCCAGGTCTGTTGGAAACCTGACTTGCTAACGGAGCAGTCTTTTTTTTCCAGAAGACGCCTTCCTCTGGAGCAAGACTTCTCAGTTAGTAAAAGGAGTCACAGAAGCCAACTCATTTTCCCCATGGATAAAAATGTCACGTTGCTTTTTGACCTGAACTGTGCTAGAGTACAGCCACCAGGATTCGTTCCTCTTTCTAGGACCCCCCCATTTCCCTGTGTGTGTGTGTGTGTGTGTATCCTCCCCTTTGTTTCCCGTATATGTATCCATTTTTTGCTTCTTTACACAAATGTATCAATGGTGCCAGTTTATTCATTTATTTGAGTGTGTGTTTGCCATAAGGTTGCCAACCTCCAGGTACTAAGCTAAAATAGACACCTCTGTGTATAAATGTAGTTACTCCAAAGCTAATACAGATCAACCATACAAAGTATAGCTAAACAACAGACTGTATTATACAATAACGTTGACAAACACATACAAAAAGTCCTATTTCTTAAGCATAGACACAAAGTCACAATATTCTAAGGTTTTCAAAATTCACTATCCAAAAGACAGACAAAAAGTCCAACAGATACCAATTCAAGGTTTTTTCTCCTTTCAGGTGTGGATTCCAGGTAAGTATTACTCAGTCCCAAAGCAGGGGATCAAAAGTGAAGAGGAAGACGGCCATTTCAGTTCTCTATCAGTTCCACTTCACCAACCAAAGACTGGATATTTCATATCAAAGAATCCACATCCAAGAATCCTTCATAAAGTTCCTTCCCAGGATGTGTGTGTGTTAAGTGCCGTCAAGTCGCTTCCGACTCATGGCGACCCTATGAATGAAAGTTCTCCAAAATGTCCTATCTTTGACAGCCTTGCTCAGATCTTGCAAATTGAGGGCCTCGGCTTCCTTTATTGAGTCAATCCATCTCTTGTTGAGTCTTCCTCTTTTCCTGCTGCCCTCAACTTTTCCTAGCATGACTGTCTTTTCCAGTGACTCTTTTCATCTCATGATGTGACCAAAATACGATAGCCTCATTTTAGTCATTCTAGCTTCTAGGGTCAGTTCAGGCTTGATTTGATTTATAGACTATAACCCACTGATTTGTTTTTTTGGCAGTCCACGGTATCCGTGACACTCTTCTCCTACACCACATTTCAAAGGAATCTATTTTCCTTCCCAGGATACCAACAATTTTATTTCTTAACAGTCTCCCAACAGGTTTCTTCTCAGGATACCATTAATTGGCAATTGCACTCTATGGCATTGAAGTCCCTCACCTCCCCAAATCCCACCCTCCTCAGGCTCTGCCCCCAAAACCTCCCGCCGGTTGCAAAGAGAGACCTGGCAACCCTAACTGTGCCATCAAGTCACCGCTGATTGATGTCGACCCCGTAGGAGTCTAACAATCTGACGACATTGGGTTATGCCACCTTCCCTCCCACAGGCTTCATTGGGGGGGGGGTCTAATTAGATAAAACAATTGGGTCCCTATAATGAATTACTAACGGAAGGACAGGAAGAGAATGGACTCTTTAAAAAAACAACTCCTTCCCCACACAGGCTTTCCCCTGGCTACAAGTTGATTGTTGGAAGAGAAATGAGGTTCAGAAAACACTTTCTGTTGGCCCCAATCCACTCTACCCTTACCACGGTGTTTTCAGCTGCATGTTCTCTGTCTTGGGAATGACAAGGGGGAAGGAAATTCACCTCAGAAACCAGCCTCCTCTTGTGGTAGTTCTCGCGCTGGAGAAAGGTGAAGCCTACCTAACTTGTGGGTGTATAAAGTGCCGTCACAGCTGACTTCGGGCAACCCCGTAGGGTTTTCAAGGCAAGAGACGTTCAGAGGTGTTTTGCCATTGCCTGCCTCCGCGTGGGCTGAGAGAGTTCTGAGAGAACTGTGACTGCCCCAAAGTACCCAGAAGGCTTCATGTGGAGAAGTGGGGATTCAAACCTGTTCTCCAGATTACAGTCTGCCGTTCTCAACCACTACTCCACGCTGGCTCTCTGTTTATTTACTTACAGAATTTATATTCTGCCTTTCTGCCCAATCAGGGTCACCAAGGCATTACTTTTTTGATAGGGTTGCCAACTTCCAGGTGGTACCTAGCAAAAAGTAAAGCACTAATACTAATCAGACTAGCTGTGAGAAACAATAGTACTCGGCTCTCAACAATGTAAGCAAAAAGTGAACATGTATAACAACGTTTGAGAAGCTGATGGCTGAGGAAGCTGTCTTATGACAGTGAAAGCGTCCAAAATCATCTGGAAGGCTCTCCCACCTCTCTTCTCTCCCGTCCACGCTTCAGCTTACGGTATTTCCTGAAAGAAACATACAAGAGACATTGTACTTACCTTTAGATATCACACAACAATTGAACTTACCATCTAAAGTGAGCTACACTTTCTTGTTCTATATCTTGTCATTGTATATATTGTACATATTGTTTGTATTTTCGTCACTGTTGGCTACTTGTATTTGTACTGAATACATGTTCACTTTTTGCTTACATTGTTGAGAGCTGAGTACTATTGTTTCTCACAACTTCCAGGTGGTGGCTGGAGATCTCCCGCTATTACAACTGATCTCCAGCCGATAGAGATCAGTTCCCCTGGACAAAATGGCTGCTTTGGCTATTGGACTCTATGGCATTGAAGTCCCTCCCCTCCCCAAACCCCGCCCTCCTCAGGCTCAGCCCCCCAAATCTCCAGGTATTTCCCAACCTGCACGGGGCAACCCTACCCCCCCACCATCATTTAGCCATGAGTGGCTGGAGTGGGGGAGAATTGAGTCAAGTGCACTTTCTGCCCCAAGCCACTCCCTGTCACCATCTGTGGATATCACCTGCAAAGTTACAGCTCTCTATGTATTTATTAATTAAAACATTTATACTCCTTCCCTTTTTCAAGGTAGCTAGAAGTTCTGATTATTTCATCAGCAAGGATTTCAGGGATATCAATCAGGTGCAGCTTACATAAGAATGCTGAATGTTTAATTTAATTCTTCAGGCAGTTGGGTTCGGGCTTTTATCTTGCGATAAGAAGAACCAATGGAAATTTTTGCTATGCTGCGGTATGTTGTTCTCTTGATCTTGGCACAGTAAGGACTTTGGTGCCCTTGCTATCACATCGGATGGAAAAAAAATGGCCAGCCAGGGCTAAAAAGGCGCACCAATCTATTGGGATATTTGGTTAATATAGCAGAGTTTGCACAATCATAGAGGTGCGATATTGCGAGCACTAAGATACATCTCCCAAGAAGTATATTGCAAAAGTAAAACTTACATTTCTTCAAGCAGATTCAGTTCACACCCAGGTCGCCATCGAAAGGAGAGAGAGAAACCTAAATTAAAGAGTACTTTTCCTATCACAAGTGGCCAGCTAAATCTGGCTTCAGGTATGTGGATGTTTCTGCAGGAGAGACCTGGAGAGATGTGCGGCTCCATGAAGAGCCATGCAGAGAATGGGGGAGAACAAAGTGCACAGAGAGAGAGAGGAGGGGAAGAGGGGTTAGAGGGCAGCTCCCAAGTTAAGACAGGCCTTTTATGTATGGGTTGGATCTCCCTGCTTTGACCTTGGTTCATCGCACATTAAAGTAACCCAGGTTGGGGAAAACTGTATGCATTGGCTTGAATGATAAGAACATAAGAAAGGCCCTGCTGGATCAGACCAAGGCCCATCAAGTCCAGCAGTCTGTTCACACAGTGGCCAACCAGGTGCCTCCAGGAAGCCACAAACAAGACGAGTGCAGCAGCACCATCCTGCCTGTGTTCCACCGCACCCAAAATAATAGGCATGCTCCTCTGATACTAGAGAGAATAGGTATGCAGCATGACTAGTATCCATTCTAACTAATAGCCATGAATACCCCTCTCCTCCATGAATATGTCCGCTCCCCTCTTAAAGCCCTCCAAGCTGGCAGCCATCACCACATCCTGGGGCAGGGAGTTCCACAATTTAACTATGCGTTGTGTGAAAAAATACTTCCTTTTATCTGTTTTGAATCAGGGACGTATCTGTGTGCTAATCGAGCCATGAAAAGCAGTCTCCCAAGCTCAAATCAAGTCCCACCCCTTTAAATGCTGCTCTGTAATTGGCTTACTTCGCAGTGCTTACCATGAGAGAAGATTTCCTTCCCCCAAACCCAGCTGCCGCATTAAAAAGCATTTTAAGAACAAAAAACAAAAAATTGAGCAATCTGAAAGAAGGGGGGGGGGAGAAATCCGACCCTCGTTTTTAAAAAGCCTTTCTTTTGCTCAGAAAGAGCTCCGAGGTAGCAGGAAGCAGGAAGCACTTGAATCCCTGTCTCTTTACACACTGTGTGATTGGCTGTGAGAGAAGCCAATCTTCTGTGTTTCCCCCTAATGGAGTATGCACGCCCTGGGACTCCGGAATGAGCCAGGATCAATGGTTTAATTCGGGTCAGAAGAAGAATGGGAAAAGCTGGGTTCGTTTTGTGTCAAAACAGCGTTGCGCTTCCAAGGTATGTGATAGCGTGCATACTGAAAAATTTGATCCTGGCTGAAACAGGTGATCAAGGAGGTTAAAGCGACCATGCATAATCAACCACAGAGAGACATCTCATTCAAGGAGATAGCACTTATACTCACCTATAGTGATGTAGCGTCCTCAATGTCTAGGCATGCTGAGTCACTCATTCCAACACAATTGGGGCTGTTAATAAATTTCCCCCTCCACTGCACTGATAAACTTGCTATGGAATGTTAAACAGCTCTCACCTTGATGCCCCCCCCCCAATATCACTCACTCTCTGTGTGTGAAGAACAGCGCTGGCTGGAGGGCAGAGAGTTAACGCAGAACCCTAGACTCTGAGGATGAGAAGGATATCCAGGTCACAGTGAAGCACTTGGAGTTTAAAAAAAAATCTTGTAGTGTTCATGACAGCAGAGATATTATTGGAAGTGCAACAACAGTCTCCTCCTAAACCAAAGTTGGTCAAAGAAACACTGGATACCTGAAGCAGAAGATCCAAATGATAACTAACAGCTAGAGACCATTGGTCCAGCCAAAGTTTTGTGCAGCTCCAACGTTAATTAGAAGTGGGTTGCCCCCTCTGATTCCCTACAGCATCGTGGTGCTCATGTACCTTCTGGCTATTCCCTGTTTTCCAGCAGTCTTTACTAAACTTGCTTTACTATGATCTCTTTGGAAAGATTACTGCAAAGTCCAGGGTGCCGCCTTGCGGACAACAAATCGATATTTTCTGGTCCTGCCCACATTGGTGCCATTTGTCCTGTTCCAATCTCCCATGACAGCCACCAGTAACCCAGGCTTTTTTATAGTGATTTGTCAATTACAGATTTTTAAACACTCTCCCAAACCTCTAGGTGGCATGGGGGTGGGGCAGAGAAAATGTTTGGGAATCTGTCATCTGCAAACCTGGTTGCCTCTGCACTCAGTCAACAGCCACATTAGCAATGCAAAAACCCCAGAGAATCAGCAATCTGCGGAAGTCACTTCATCCATTTCTGCAGAACTCAAAAGCATGCACCCATTTGTGTTAGCCTGTTTGCTCTCAAAGCACATTTTTACATAGGGGAAAGCAGAGAACCAAAACTGCTGACGATAATACAGAAAGAAACAGGGAACATTTCAGCTCGTCTCCACAACTTTCTTTCTCCGCTGTGTGTAGGGTTGCCAGATGCCCGCTGGTGGTGGGCAAACCCCCGGCCATTTACCCCTCTGCCCGCTGACCACCTGAGGGTCGGCACGCGATTACAAAGAAAAGCCTCCTGCCGGAGAGGAGTCACCTGGCAACCCTAGCTGTGTGGCATAACTTGACATTAGGATTCTACACAATGGGGGCCCACATGGAACTGTGGGGCAGGAGAGAGAATATGAAAACCTCATCCTCCATGATCTCCCGTCCAGGATTCTTTTAGACAGGGATGTCGAACTCAATTGTTACGAGGGCTGGATATGACATAAATTTCACTTGGTTGGACCAGGCCATGCCTCACCAACCCAGATTGAGAATGTGGGGGGGGGGACTGCCTCGGCTGGCTTGCGGGCCAGATAAGAGCTCTCAAGGGGCCAGATCTGGCCCTCGGGCCTTACGTTGGACACCCCTGGTTTAAGATTTCAAGTGTTCCACCAGGCAGATTTCCCTCCTCCCCTTGTCCCTTTTAACTGAATCTCAGCTGCTGTCACTATTCTTTGCCTCCTGGAACATGCACAGTCCTCATTGGACCAGGTTGCATATTTGGGGAGTCCCCTGCATAGGTAGAAACCCCTACTTTGGGCACTTTCACACATGCCAAATAATGCACTTTCGATCCACTTTCAATGCACTTTGCAGCTGGATTTTACTGTGTGAAACGGCAAAACCCATTGCAAACGATCATCAAAGCGCGTTGAAAGTGGAATGAAAGTACATTATTCAGTGTGTGTGAAAGTGCCCCTTGTCTCTGGATGGCCTCTTCTTGTGGTTTTCATCACCCACCCAGGGCCCAGCCTGTTTACTATTAGATAGAGTGGTTATTAGGATCCTATTGGTTTTAATAGATACCCATCGCCAAAACCAAGCTGTTAGGCCCAGCCCTTCTCAAGTATATGTTGATAAGAATTAATGCTGTGTGTTCTAATCTATCCGGTGATAAGGCAACTTGATCTATATTTCTGAAGACTTACCAGTTCAGGAAAGGCCACCACACCTGTTTGTTTCTCCAGCTTCATCACTATGCTGGGATAATACACACCATTTGAGCACAGATACATTTATCTGATTGAACCATGCAAATGTCTGCCCTTGGTTGTTTTCTATGCCAGCCAGCAGTATCATAGGAGTGCTCAAACAATCCAGAATTTAATTATTAAACATGTCTCCTCTGTAGAATATTTTATCCCCTACCTATCTTTGTATAAGGTTGTGTTGCTGAAATTCTAGTAAACGTGGAGGGGCTGTGGCTCAGTGGTAGAGCATCTGCTTGGCATGGTCCCAGGTTCAATCCCTGGCATCTCCAGTTAAAGGGACTAGGCAAGTAGGTGAGGTGAAAGACCTCTGCCTGAGACCCTGGAGAGCCGCTGCCGGTCTGAGGAGACAATACTGACTCTGATGGATCAATAGGGTTGCCAACCCCCAGGTAGCGGCTGGAGATCTCCTGCTATTACACCTGATCTCCAGCCAATAGAGATCAGTTTACCTGGAGAAAATGGCCGCATTGGCAATTGGACTCTATGGCATTGAAGTCCTTCCCCTCCCCAAACCCCACCCTCCTCAGGCTCCGCCCCCAAAACCTCCCGCCAGTGGCAAACAGGGACTTGGTAACCCTATGGATCAAGGGTCTGATTCAGTAGAAGGCAGCTTCATGTGAATTGGGGACAGACTGGGCTGTCTCCTTTTCCCATCAGGAGGTCTGCTGTGGCTTTCACAGGTGCACAACAGGCAGAAGTTCTGTGGGTGAAGCTTCATCTGGCAGGGTGAGGAAGTCAGGGGAAACACTTCTCCAGTTACATTTCTGCTTCTGTGCAGCTACATGATGAAGTTCAGATTGTGTAGTGCCATGGAAACAATTTGCTTTGGAAGAACACACAAATCTGCCTTGTACTGAGTCAGAAAGGGTTGCCAGGTCCCTCCTGGCTGCCAGCGGGGGATGACAGGTAGAGTTTCCAGATCCAGATTGGGAAACTCCTGGAGATTTGGGGATGGAGCCTAGGGAGGACAGCAGGGTTGCCAGGTCCCTCTTCACTGCCGGCGGGAGGTTTTTGGGGCGGATCCTGAGGAGGGCGGGGTTTGGGGAGGAGAGGGTCTTCAATGCCATAGAGTCCAATTGCCAAAGGGGCCATTTTCTCTGGGTGAACTGATCTCTGTTGGCTGGAGATCAGTTGTAATAGCAGGAGATCTCCAGCTACTACCTGGAAGTTGGCAACCCTAGAGGACAGGAATCTCAGTGGGGTACAATTAGGGATGCCAGGTCCCTCTTTGCCACTGGCGGGAGGTTTTGGGGGCGGAGCCTGAGGAGGGCGGGGTTTGGGGAGGGGAGGGACTTCAATGCCATAGTCCACTTGCCAAAGCGGCCATTTTCTCCAGGTGAACTGATCTCTATTGGCTAGAGATCAGTTGTAATAGTGGGAGATCTCCAGCTAGTACCTGGAGTTTGGCAACCCTGGGTACAATGCCATAGAGTCCTCCCTCCAAAGCATCCATTTTCTCCAGGGGAACTGAACTCTGTACAGATGAGCTGTAATTCCAGGGGATCCCCAGGTCCCACCTGCAGGCTGGTATCCCTGGAGTAAGACCGTTGCTCTATCGTGGTCAGTCATGTCTACGCTGGCTTGCCACAGCTTTCCAGGGCCTCTGGTCAAGAGCCCTTTCACATCACGTGCTCCCAGATTTCTGTGGAAATGCCAATAATGGAAACTAGGACTTTCTGCATACTAAGCAGACTCTCTGCCACTGAACCACAGCATTCTGGGGCCTGTCCTCCCTGGTTCCCCTTTCCTTGCCTTTTAACATGTGTCTACACAGCACCTCCTTAGAGAGCGACAGATTTTCTGTGATTTGTTTTTTGTCAGGCAGGTCCCTGATTTAAGGAATTCAGACCGGACCAATTCACACATTACAAAGCCCTTGCAGCCGCCAGGATGATTTTAGTCAGATGTGTGCTTAGAGTTCCATGCTAGAAACCTAATTCCTGGAAGGGTGGTGTCTGATTTGGATGGGGGGAGAAGGGGCTAAAGCGTCTCCTGCACCCTTTCCCCAACCTGAGATGGCCCTGGGCATTGCTATTTGCTATTCTGGGGAAAATGAATTGTACCCATTGCTGCAGGTAAATTTCCTCATCCAGGAAAACTAGGGTTGCCAGGTCGCCACCAGCAGGAGATTTTTTTTTTGGGGGGGGGCCGAGCTTAAGGAGGGTGGGGTTAGGGAAAGGGACTTCAGTGCCATAGAGTCCAATTGCCAAAGCAGCCATTTTCTCCAGGTGAACTGATCTCTATCGGCTGGAAATCAATTGTAATAGCAGGAGATCTCCAGCTAGTACCTGGAGGTTGGCAACCCTAAGGAAAACAGGGCCATTTCAAATTGGGAATATAGCATGAGGGGGTAGGCGTAAGACCCCTTTCCTCACATAGTGTGGTTCTATTTGGAATTAGGCCCCATAAGAGCCTGGGGAAAGCGGTCGCAGAACTCCTAAACATATCTGGTCAGAAGTAATCGCAGAATTTGTAACGTGTGAATCACCCTTCCAGTAGCAGGACTATACTAGGGGGATAAAATTCCAGAGGCTCCAGGAGCCAAGGAAACAGAGTAACTGATCAAAATATGGATTGATTGAATCCACTGCTGTATCTCTCCCTAATTATTTAGTTAAAGGTTAAGGTGCAAGCACCTGTGCAAGCACCTGGTCATTCCTGACCCATGGGGTGACATCACATCCCAACATTTACTAGGCAGACTATGTTTACGGGGGTGGTTTGCCAGTGCCTTCCCCAGTCATCTTCCCTTTACCCCCAGCAAGCTGGGGACTCATTTTACCAACCTTGGAAGGATGGAAGGCTGAGTCAACCTTGAGCCGGCTACCTGAAACCAACTTCTGTTGGGATCGAACTCAGGTCGTGAGCAGAGTTACCAACTTCCTAAAGGTGTTTTTATTTACTCTAGGCTAAGAATACTGGAGAACAATTCAGTCAAATCCCAAGCTAGGAAGGGGAAGGAAAAATGCTTTGGTATCATTGTAGTAGCACAAGGTTCTCGTTCCTTTCTGACCATATGCTTACTGATCATACTCTTCACTCCATCCACCCCCTGCATTATTTGCAGTAAGTTTTATCCTGGATGTTGTATATTTGAAGAAGTGTGTATGTACAGCGATGCATTAGCCTTTCACCGTCCACACTGATTTGCTATTGAATAAGGATTTTCCTTTGTTCAGTGTGAACAACCTGAAAAAAAAAAAAAAAAAAACCACAACCAACTCCAAATGTCAATATTGAATAGTTCTTTATTGGAATGACCTTTTCAGTTTAGAGGAAGAAAAGGAGACCCGAGCGATAGCTACAGCAGGCATGCTAGGCCTTTCCGATAATTCTGGGAACCATATTTAGGATCCTGCAAATGCAAATAGGAAGGGAAGGGAGGCAGCCCCCCGAAGGGTGTCTGAACACAGCCCCATTATTAACGAGGAGTGTTCTGAGGAGCGGTTCCTGCTGCAGCTGGAACACCTTACAGAGGACACAGAAATATCGAAAGGAGGAGGTCACTGCTCAGTGGTAAAGCAGAAGCTTTGTATGCAGAAAGTCCCAGGTTCAATCTCCACCCTCTCCAGTTAAAAAAAAAAAAAGGTAGTAAGTGAGATGAAGACCCTGGAGTGTTCTCTGTATGCCTGCCTGAAGAAGTGAGACAGGTGGAGACTAGAGGCAGGGCATTTTCAGTGGTGGTGCCTTGCCTATAGAATGATCTTCCCCCTTGAGGCTCATCTGGCACCTACCGTGCTATCCTTTAGGTGCCAAGCCAAAATGTTTCTTTTCACCCAGGCTTTTAACGGGGGATAGGGGCGTTCACCTGTTTCTAAGCCGTTTCTCTGGTCTGCTTTTTATTGTTTTTATTGTATTTTTTTTACACCTTGAGACTTACCCCAAACAGGTCTCTGGAGAGGCGGTTTATTTAAAATAAATAATAAAAGCTGGGGATGAGGAATGGTATGGTATGGCTTGATGTCGTCAGATCTCGGAAGCTAATCTGGGTCGGTACTTGGATGGGAGACCACCAAGGAAGACTTTGCAGAGGAAGGCAATGGTAAACCACCTCTGCTTAATCACTTGCCTTGAAAACCCTGTGGGGTCACCATAAGTCAGCTGTGACTTGATGGTACTTTACAGATGCAATAAAAGCTGGGAAGATCCTTTCACAGACGCCCTGTGTCTCATGAGACCTCTCTGAGAACCATACTTCATAGCGCAACTGGAACCTAGAAGGACCTAGAGTCTCACGGACGAGTTGATGCATCTCCAAACAGATCTTACACATGTACTGCATGTTATTGCATCAATTATATTTTGTACAGATTAATGTGTGTGCACTTTGTATTTTGAATAGATTCTTAACAGCATAATTTTTGTCTGTAATTTGTTTTTTTGCCATAAGTGCTTGAGATTTTCAGTAACTTTTGCTTGGGGCACTAGATCCAATTTTGATTGCCAAAACCTCCAGGTGGTGGCAGGAGATTTCCTGCTATACGATCTCCAGCTGATAGAGATCGTATCACCTGGAGAAAATGACTGCTTTGCCAATTGGACTCTATAGCATTGAAATCCCTTCCCTCTCCAAACCCTGCCCTCCTCAAACTCCGCCCCCCAAACCTCTTGCTGGTGGCCAAGAGGGACCTGGCAACCCTATTTGTTTGCTTTGACTCAATAAGAAACAAATAAGAGCCAGTGTGGTATGGTAGTAGGGTTGCCCGGTCCTTCTTCTCCTCCAGTGGGAGGCTGTAGTGTGAAAGTGTGTGCTTGCAGTTTAGAACGGGAAGTACCGCCTCGCAAGGGAGCTTATACCTCTAAGTTTGAGTGCTAATGCGGCCCTTTACCACTCAAACTAAGAGGTATAAGGCCCCTTGCGAGTCGGCACTTCTGGTTCTAAACCGGAAGTGACGCGTGCGGTGTGCACGAGCGCGCGCACGTTTGCCCGCCGACCCTCAGGTGGTCGGCGGGCAGAGGAGCAAATTCCCGGGGGTTTGCCTGCCACCAGCGGGCACCTGGCAACCCTATATAGTAGTTAGAGTGTCGGACTAGTATCTTGGAGACTCACATTTGAATCCCCACTCTGCCACAGAAGTTCGTTGGGGTGGCCGTGAGCTAGTCACTCTGTTTCTCAGCCTAACCTACTTTACAGGGTTGTCGTGAAGATAAAATGCAGGAGGGCCAAATGATATAAGGCCCTGTGGGTACCTGATGGGGAGAAAGGTAAGGTATAAATGAAGTAAAAAACTAAATTAACCCAACGGGTATAGCAACACCTCCCTGTGTGGCAATACAGTCATGTGGGGAAACGTTTCCTCTGTTGAATTCCCACCTGTCACATACCTGTTAAAGGCACAGGAAACCTGCCAGGCAAAAACAAAACAAAACCTCCTCCTTCTTAGCCAATCAAAAACCAGCTACAACATCAACATTTGTCTGAGATAACCACTGCTTAAGGGCTTCAACCAAGCTGTTCTCCCTGGTCGAGGCTCTCTAATGGAGACGGCTGTTTGCACTCAACATGGTTCAGCCCTATCGGCCCATTAATCTGCTCTCATAACTGCCCTGCATTAGTTGAAGGCTTTTTAAAAGGTCGCTATCTGCCTACCAACCAACCCTGTTGATAACCTCCAGAGCGATTCTGTACACAAATGAACGTATACTCTCTGCCCTTAAACCCGGGGAAGGAATTTGCGCAAAGGCAGCCGCAATCTCGAAAGACAAGACAAATAGGGCAGGACAAAAGGGCTCTAAAAGCTAGTCCAGAGGACTCCATTAGAGTCTGATGCATAGGGTTGCCAGCTTCCAGGTACTAGCTGGTGATCTGCTATTACAACTGATCTCCAACGGACAGAGATCAGTTCACCTGGATAAAATGGCCGCTTTGGCAATTGGACTCTAAGGCAGGGATGGGGAACCTCCGGCCTGGTGGCCGTATGCGGCCCCCGAGGACATTTTCCTTGGCCCTCGGTAGCTCCGGGGACAGGTGTGTGTGTGTGTGTGTGAGGCATGGAGGCTGGGGCCTGGTCGCGTGGGGCCGGCGTGCGCAGGTGTGTGTGTGTGGGGGAAGGCTTTTCTTCCTTTTCTTCCTCTTTTTCTGTCACTCTCCTTTCTCTCCCTCTCTCCCTCTTTTTCTGACTCTTCGTCTGTCTCCCTCTGTCCTTTTCTTTCTTTTTTTCTTTCTTTCTTCCCCTCCCTCCATTTCTTTCTCCCTTTCTCTCTCTTTTCCCCTCCCTCCCTTTTCCTCGTTCTCTGTTTTCTTTGCTTCCTCCCTTCCTTCCCTGCGGATCGGCTGCGGGCTGCGCCCCCCTGGCGCCTCGTTTGCTCGGGCCCACCGCTGGCTGCCCTCCCACCTGGGAGGGGGGAGGATGGGGGAGCGGGGGTGCCCTCCAGGCCTTCTCTGCGTGGCCTCCCCTGGGGTTGCCAGCCTCCAGGTGGTGGCTGGAGACCTGGCAACCCTAGCCTCCCCCCCTCACAGGGAGATCTACACCTGGTTATGGCCCCCGAATGATGTTATAAATGTGCAAATGGCCCTTGGCAGGAAAAAGGTTCCCCACCCCTGCTCTAAGGCATTAAAGTCCCTCCCCTCCCCAAACTCCACCTTCCTCAGGCTCTTCCCCGAACAGGCTCCAGTTGTTAACATTGTTCAAACCCCAAGGACTGGGTTCTAATGCAGAGAGCAGGTAAAAAGCAAGAGAGCATTTGTTCCACAAGGCGTCCTAAGAGAGGGATGCTGAGGTAAACATCTGTAACATTAAGGTTAGCTTAGAGATATTATTTTTTCCTTTTCTTTCTCTAGATCTGCTGTAGCCTATTGTATACTGTTATTTCCCCCTTGGCTTGTGTTCTAGTTTGTTAAGCTGCAGTTAGTAAATAAAGTCTTTCCTGTTTAAGAAAGCCAACTGTGTTCATGGACCTTCCTACACACCTAGCTCTCAATTCACACACACAAAGAAAGGGGAGTGGTAGTTGGGGAACTGCCCTTTGCACATGCACAGAGACAGCCTTTACTGGTTCTCCTCAGACTGCTAATAAACATAAATGGCTGGATTTTAGTTTGAGGTGGTGGAAACCGAAGAACAGACATGCACTCACACACACAAACCAGGGCGGGTTTGTGACAGTACGCACGTTCATACATGTGTGCCATCAAGTCACATCAAACTTATGTCTCTGGACCCACCAATGTCAGCCATACTATCTCTGGTTCATACTCCTGCTCATCTTCTAATGTGATTTATGCCATCACGTGCCAGCAATGCTCTTCCACAATCTACATTGGACAAACAGGTCAGTCTCTTAGACAAGGATTAAATGGACATAAGTCTGACATCAGAAACCACAATATTCAAAAACCAGTGGGAGAACATTTCAACCTTCCAGGACATTCTGTTGCAGATTTAAGAGTAGCAGTTCTCTTACAAAGGAATTTCAAAGGGAGATTGGAAAGAGAAACTGCTAAATTACAGTTGATATTCAAACTAAAGTCAATGCATTTACCTGGGCTGAATAAAGACCTTGCATTCATGGCTCATTACCAATGCTGATTTCTCCACACCCATCTCTCCCCTGGACAACACAGACTCTTCTGCATACCACCCCTCATCCCATCACGCCTGCTATTCACATTGACATACTGTTAACATTGACATACTAATGCTGGTCTGAATTCACTCTCCTCTACTTAAAGACAGATGGATTCACATTCTAGGTGTATCTGAAGAAGTGAGCTGTGGCTCACGGAAGCTCAGACCCTGCCAGAAAATATTTTTGTTAGTCTTTAAGGTGCTACTGGACTCTTGCTCTTTTCTATCAAACTTATGCGTTAGGGTTGCCAGGTCTCTCTGCAGCTTACCGCTCTGCACCACGGGGCTCCTTTTATTATTATTGTTATTATTGTTATTATTATTATAATCCAAAGCTACTCCCTTAAGGGCATAGTTGACTGGCAACCATCCACCTTGGTTGCCAGCTGAGTGAGAATTCTCACCGAAGGGCGTCAGTGCAACGTAGGAGAACCTTTGCCCCGTCAGACACGAATAGACGGAAAATTCGGGCTTGCTCAATGCAGCACTAATTTAGGCGCTAGCTGCTTTTCAGACATCAGCATCTCTCTCGTTCAAGAGAAAGCATGACTGGGAGAGTATGCCAAATTAGTGGGGGGGGGGAAAGATGATTCTATTTATTGTGGTGTTATGCCCCACACCCCAGAGTAGGATTGCCAGCCTGGCAACCAGCAGGAAACCAGGGGATGGGGGGATGGGAGGGGTGCCTGTCCGCGACTGCATGATGTCACTTCTCAGGAAAACTCGGAAGTGATACATGTCCTCTCTAGGAATCACCAGAAACACCATGGTTTTACCACAGAGTTTCCGGCAATTTATAGAGAGGTGTGGCATCTCTTCTGGTTTTTTTCCTCAGAAATGATGTGATGCTGTTGGCTCAACAGACTTCAAAAAAATTTCCCACTGTTAGAGTAGCATCAGAAAAAGGAATTGGGGATGAGGGATCCCCACCCCTTCCAAACGGCTGCCAACCCTGTCCCCCTCAGTAATCTGCAGCCCACAAGAGAGTTTTGTGGTCACAGGTTGTCTCTTCCTGCTAGGGTTGCCAACATCCAGGTACTAGCTGGAGATCTCCTGCTATTACAACTGATCTCCAGCTGATAGAGATCAGTTCCCCTGGAGAAAATGGCCGCTTTGCCAATTGGATTCTATGGAACTGAAGTCCCCCCCCTCCCCAAGCCCCGCCCTCCTCAGTTCTGCCCCAAAAACCTCCTGCTGGTGGCGACCTGGCAACCCTACGTCCAGCACCAGCAGCAGACCTGTCCCACTCAGTGAAGAGGCTAGCTTCAAGACCTGGAGTTACATGAATCGATGAAGAGTCCTGCTGGATCCAACCACTGATCTATCCAGTCCACCCTTCTTTTTCATCCTGTGGCCCACCTGGAGGACCAACAAATAGAACACAGAAATAGGGTCCCTCTTCACCACCGGCAGGAGGTTTTGGAGGTGGAACCGTGAGGAGGGCGGGGTTTGGAGTCCAATTGCCAAAGTGGCCATTTTCTCCCAGTGAACTGATCTCTGTCAGCTGGAGATCTGTTGTAATAGCAGGAGATCTCCAGCTAGTACCTGGAGGTTGGCAACCCTACACAGAAACCAAGGCCTTCCCTGATGTTGCCTCTTACCACTGGCATTCTGTCCTATATCTATTCCCCATCAACTGCTTTGGGTGTCCCCCAGTTCTAGTGTTACGGAAGAGGGAGACAAAGCTCTTTTTATCCACATTCTCCACCCTAGGCATAATTTTATAAACCTCTTATCATTTCCCCCCATAGTCATCTTTTTTTCTAAACTGAGAAGTCCCAGACTCTTTAGCCACCCAGTAGAAAATGGGTGGATAATATAGAACATTTTGGGGATCAAGGGCTTGCTGGATGCACCTGAGCCTCCAGTTACCTATACTTTACACACCTGTGTGAGGAGGTGCCGGAAGGCACAGCAGCTGCCAGTCATGAGGAGTTGGGACAATATGGCCATTTCCCAGCAAACCAGAAGTGACATCATAGTTGGACTACATTTAGAAATAAGTTGATTTTACCTGTGTTGACCAGAAATTTTAGGAATGTTAGCCATTCAGATGATTTTATTGTTAAATTTTCACTAGAAGATAAAAGATACTTTTATCTCTTGTTCAGTGGCAAAGTTCTGTTATGTAGCCAGTAAGATACAGAGATCCTCAGTTGGGGTTTGTTCTGCCCTACCTTCGGCGATTCTAGAAGCCAGATTTAAGAGGCTATCGAGATCAGAATGGGGTGTCCCTGTAAACCGGGTGAAGTCGAGTCTATTGCGCACGTTTTCTTCAGATGATCTTTCTATGAGGAGGCAATATTTAAGCTAAATTTCCCCTCTCCTTAATATAACAAAGGATAGCTCTGAGGAAGGGAGGCTGAGGAATCTCCTTATGGGAAGGGTCAGCCCAGACGATGAAACAAGTAGCTAAATTTTGTGCTGCAATATACAAGATCCGACAGATAAAGCAGGGGCTTGGTAATCAAACCTAAAATGGAGAATGTTATTTTAATCTGATGTTTTTAGCTAATTTATTTATCTATTTAAGAATTATATATCCATAGCTTTAGAAATTGTATCTTTTAATTCTATTTTGTAATTGATATGGGTGTTTTGGTGGCTTCGCCGTATTCAAAAATCTGATTAGCAGTTATATATAAAGTCCGCTGCTTAAAGTTGGGTCATGGCAACTAGATTTTTTTTAAAAAATTTCTTTTAATATATAGTGAATTTTAGTTTCTTAAATATTAGTCAAGAATTTTAGCCAGGTATTGTCTTTTTAAAATCTATGTAATCTTTTATCTCATGTATAGATGATACAAATGTTTTACTGGCATATGCCGTACTAATAAATCTGATTCTGATTCAGTTGAGGTTTTAAAATTGTGATTTTGTACTGATATTTTCTGGTCCAACGACTGTAAATAAACTGAACTGAGGCTCTCCTCCTCTTGCTAGACACACTGGGAATTGAGGTCAGGCCCGCCTCCCTGGTTTTACCAAGTGCCACACTGCCCAGGAAGGCGGTCTCCTGGCTACTCCCCAACAACATGCCTACTGAGGTCGCCTTGGGAGAAAAATCTTTCCCAACATTATGCATTGCTGGTCCAGCCCAGAACATGTGAGCAACATTCACCGTGGATAAATGGTTTGGGCTTGCACATCTGCACTTTTGCTGAAAGGAAGCACTTCATCTCCACACACACAGCCCCGTAACTGTAGAAAATAAACGGTTAGCAAAGGGGGGACAGCACATCAGTGGGGAGTAACATTCTCCAGGAAAATTAATAAAATAGGCATAGCTTTAGACTGGTTTCACAGCTAGGGTTGCCAACCTCCAGGTGCTAGCTGGAGCTCTCCCGCTGTTACAACTGATCTTCATTCGATAGAGATCAGTTCCCTGGAGAAAATGGCCCCTTTGGCAATTGGACTCTATGGGCCTTGGCACTGAAGTCCCTCCCCTCCCCAAAACCCCTCCCTCCTCAGGCTCCACCACAAAATCCTCCCTCCGGTGGCGAAGAGGGACCTGGCAACCCTATATCAAAGCCTTTGCCTCTCTCTCCCTGGAATTCTGGGAACTATAGTTTTGCAAAGGAGAGGTCAATAATCTCTAACCGAATCGTCACATTGCTTCCGTCACCAATTTCTTGCAGCACTCTTTGGGAGAAGCCGTTATGGATAATGTTAATGTAGCAAAAGTATGGTAGAAGTTTTTACTTTAAACTCATTCTTGACTGCAGCGCAGGACAATCATCTGTTTATTCCACCCTTACTTCAAGCAGATTGGGGTTCTCCCCTCCTCTGTTTTATATTCACAATACCGATTCCCTCGTCCTTATCCCAGTTGGAGGCAATGTGAAATAAGAAAATTTAAAGTGAAAGCACAAGAACTAAAGAGAATCTAAAGAACCTAAAGCTGGCTGTGTGGTTGCAGAGAAAACAAGTCATGGACCCAACCAGATAAAAACTGTGTTGTGTATTTTGTCCCTAAGCTAGTGGCCATCATGACATCTTGTGGTAGTGAGTTCCACAGGTTGATTCTGCTTCATGTGGAAAAGTATTTCTTTCCATCTGCCCTAAATTTACTGCCTGTCATCGTTATTGCGTAAGCCCAAATCCCAGTATTATGAAAAAGAGAAAAAATAACTCCTACCACAATAAATCTGCTAGTTTTGAGGATGACATGGTTCTTCTTTTCTATTACCCTTTACCTGAGCCCATTTCTGCCTACCACTTTGTGCATCTGTCAGCCATAAAAAATTTTGGTCACTTGGCTGAGCCATCGCATTAGCATTGCTGTGGTAGCCTCTAGCAGGTCAGGAGGGTTAGGTGATGTTACATCCCGACATTTTCTAGGCAGACTTTGTTTGCGGGGTGGTTTGCCAGTGCCTTCCCCAGTCATCTTCCCTTTACCCCCAGCAAGCTGGGTACTCATTTGACCGACCTCGGAAGGATGGAAGGCTGAGTCAACCTTGAGCCGGCTACCTGAAACCAACTTCCGTCGGGATCGAACTCAGGTCGTGAGCAAAGCTTTGGACTGCAGTACTGCAGCTTACCACTCTGCGTCACGGGACTCAGGAGGGTTAGGGCACTTTTAAATTTAGGGAATAGGGTTGTAGATTTAATGGTCTGTGAAATCTGCAGTGTATCTAGGGTTGCCAACCTCCAGGTACTAGCTGGAGATCTCCTGCTACTCCAAGCGATCTCCAGCCAATAGAGATCAGTTCCCCTGGAGAAAATGGCAGCTTTAGCAATTGGACTCTATGGCATTGAAGTCCCTCCCCTCCTCAAACCCCGCGCTCCTCAGGCTCTGCCCCAAAACTCTCCTGCCGGTGGTGAAGAGGGACCTGGCAACAGTGTCATCTCTTCCCCTTATACTGCATTGCTTACATACCATACTGCCCTTAAATTCCATTGTTCTCTAATGATGTAATCCAGTTTTATTGTATTGTTATTGCTTGTCTTTCGTTGCTCGGCTTTTATAATTCTGCAACCCATCTTGTGTCTCAACAAGAAAGGCGGACGATAAATAAACCAGGGAGAAAGAGCCCACCGCAGGCCGGTCGCTTCACTTGGGGGGGGGGGGTGGAAACCCTGTCCATCAGTGGACAGGCTGAGCCAATTACAAGGACTTCCCTGCAACAATTAGAGGGAACCTCTATTTAATATCATGTTAACAACGATGTGGTGTGTGGGTGTGGGTGTGCTCAGAACGGAGGGTATCAATAGGCGATGGGGAAGGTGAAATGGCGCTCAGGGCGTGGGGAAGACTATGCAGGATTTCTGCCAGGTGGCTCCTGCTGACTTTCTGCTTTGGTAATAGCCAGTTCCCAGAATTCTGTCTCTCGATCGAGCCCACACCTGAGCATGACTTCAGAGTCTGGCAACGCGTTACACACCGTCATACAAGAGTCCTGCTTATCAGCGATACTCGATTTTCACAAGAATATGTTTGGGTATCTGCTGCTCACAGGGCCTGTTTTCTCTTAAAAAAAAGATTTCAAAGATGGCAGGGGAAAGGTATATCTCTGCCATGAAAAAGGCAAGGGACTTTCTTTAAAAAAAATTATAGTTGGGTAGGGTTGCCAACCTCCAGGTACTAGCTGGACATCTCCTGCTATTACAACGGATCTCCAGCCTATAGAGATCAGTCCGCCTGGAGGAAATGGCCGCTTTCACAATTGGACTCTATGGCATTGAAGTCCCTCCCCTCCCCAAACCCCGCCCTCCTCGAGTTCTGCCCCAAAAGCCTCCTGCCGGTGGCAAAGAGGGACCTGGCAACCATATAGTCGGGAGTTCGGAGAACAGGATAGCATTTTAATGTTATAACAATCTGCCTTTAACATAGGATTGCCAACCTCCAGGTACTAGCTAGAGATCTCCTGCTATTACAACTGATCTCTAGCTGATAGAGATCAGTTCCCCCTGGAGAAAATGGCCACTTTGGCAGTTGGACTCTATGGCATTGAAGTCCCTCCCCTCTCCATACCCCGCCCTCCTCAGGTTCCACCCAAAAAACCTCCCACTGGTGGAGAAGAGGGACCTGGCAATCCTACTTTAACAATATAAGTTGACAATTATCCTCCCCCCAAAAAGTTCTCATTGGGGGGATATGGCTGCTGTGTGGGCCTGGGGCAGGGAAAATGGTACCAGTGTGCATGGGACTGCGATGATCCAGACTTTCCTGCTTACCTGGGAGATGCCCCAACTTCCCTGTGATCTTTCTCAAACCATCACAGCAAAGCAGGTTTGGAAAAGACTGCAGGAAAGACAGGGAAAAGCAGGAGGCGTGTGGAAACACTACAGTCCTGTGGGGAAGTGGCAGGGGGAACTACTTCCCTATAGCATCCAAGCCAGGGGAAACAACCCCTATGTGTGTGTGTGTTAAGTGCCGTCAAGTCGCTTCCGACTCATGGCGACCCTATGAATGAAAGTTCTCCAAAATGTCCTATCTTTGACAGCCTTGCTCAGATCTTGCAAACTGAAGGCTGTGGCTTCCTTTATTGAGTCAATCCATCTCTTGTTGGGTCTTCCTCTTTTCCTGCTGCCCTCAAACTTTCCTAGCATGACTGTCTTTTCCAGTGACTCTTGTCATCTCATGGCACGACCAAAATATGATAGCCGCAGTTTACTCATTTTAGCTTCTAGGGTCAGTTCAGGCTTTGATTTGAACCCCTATGTAAGTAACCTGAAAGACTTTTCGTGGGGAACACAAAAGTTCTGTTCCTGTACATTGGTCTCCGCTAGCTTTTTCTCTTAAATCAGAAGGGCAATCTAAGGATTTCCTCTTGGATGTCTGCTATTTAGGGATGCCAGGTCCCTCTTCGCCATTGGTGGGAGGTTTTCTGGGGCGGGGTTTGGGGAGGGGAGGGGAGGGACTTCAATGCCATAGAGTCCAATAGCCAAAGCGGCCATTTTCTCCAGGGGGACTGATCTCTATTAGCTGGAGATCAGTTGTAACAGCAGGAGATCTCCAGCTAGTACCTGGAGGTTGGCAACCCTACTGCTATTCCATGTAGCTAGATATGGCACTTTCCTTTTGCAAACCACACAATCCAGCGGTCTTCACCTGCATACCCATTTTAATGTACACCGGCTGTCAAGAAGAGGAAGACCACAGCCTAAATGATACATACTTGCCCCAGAGAAATGAGAAATAGCCCTGCAATCTGAAAAAGCCCATTCACCAAATTGGTTAATGCAGAATTTAGATCCTTGGGCCTTTGATGTTCCTTAATGCTTTAGATTCCCACTGGTCAATAAAAGCGTTGCAACATCAGTTATTACTTGGCAAAGCTTTAAATGGCCCCCTGAATGGGTCGCTTGATAGAAATGCTCGGGCGGAGAGTGATGTACACTCCAGCTCCATTTAGAAGCAGGTGCATCTGTGAGTCAATGTTTTCATGGCTGAACCTTATTAAATCTAAACTGAGCACTCAATTAACCAGTGATCATCTCCCCGAATCATCTGAAGAATTGAACGGCTGTGTTATGTTGCAAACTACACAGGCGGTGTCATCAAACGCCAGTGACATGTCCCCCGGTTATGGGCCTGTGCCTAGCATATTTTTATGCACATCGTGGCAGTAATTAGAGCCTATGGAAACAAGTAAGCACAATGCAGCTCTTAAATGCTTTTCGGCTGTGGTTGTTGGGCCTTAATTGCCCAGTGCTGACACATTTAATACCGTTTAGGAAACCTGAACAACCAGAAGAAGGGGAAAAAATGATTCAAAGGCGAGCTCGTAGTTCAGAGATATACCACTAACAGCGGGTTTAACTACCTCAGAGGTCTGTTCCCCATGGTGGGAACAGCTCTCTGTGGTTTTCCTGTTGTCGCCCTGTAGGGTTGCCAACCTCCAGGTAGTAAAAAGGAAAAACTCACTATCACTGTTATATAGTATTGGCAAGAAAAAAACAGTGCATGCAAACTATATCAAATACATATATTCAGGATTCAACAAACAGTGCAAAAACACACAACAGTGCTAACACTAACAAGGTATCTATCTAAGGCCGTGTTGGCGAACCTATGGCACGCGTGCCATTTCCGGCACGCGTAGCCCTCTCTGCCGGCAAGCAGCTCTCTCCCTCTCTCTCAGTTGAGCTGCGGCCGGCACGAGAGGAGCACAGCGAGGGACCTCCCCACAAACGGCTGGGAGACAGGAGGACGAGCGAGGGGGAGGCGAAGACATGCGCCGCCAGCTTCTGAGCGGCCCGCCGGCCAGCTGGGCATCGGACAAGCGCTGGCGGGGCGGAAGGCGAAGGGTCGGCCACAGCTCAGCTGATGGTCGGCGTCGCTTGCCTCTCCAGCTCTGCCCCTGCCCGCCCTCACTCTGCTGCTGTTCCCCACCAGCGCCTTCAGGGCCCAGCTGGGTGAGGGGCCCACACACAGCCAGGCACAGGGGTAGCTCGGGTTATACTCTGGCAGGGCTGCCAGCGGGATCACCTCCGTCGAGGCGGCGCTGCCATCGGGGGCCGCGGGGCTGGGCGGCGAGGGGCAGCAGGGCCGGGGCCCCCGGGAGCAGTACTGGCGGTGCCATGGACGGGGCGGGCGAGGCGCTCCTCCGCTTGCGGCAGCCGGAACCTTTCTGCATGGCGGCTGCACTGCGCTCCCTTCAGAGGGGGCGCCCTCTCCGACGCCTCCCTCCGCAGGCCGGGCCAGGTGCTGTGGAGGCTCCGCCAGTGGGCCAAGGAGCGCGCCAGGCCCAAGGCTGCCAGTATGCCCCCCCCACTCGCCCTGCAGCGGCATGGGGAGGGGCGGGCCCGTCGCCTGGGCTGGAGCGAGGGCGGGGGTGTTGCCCCGGGGGCCGCACCATCGGCCGCTTGCCTTGCCTGCCCCCCTGGCCCTTGCGATCGGCCCGCACTCGGCTGAGGATCAGGCCCTTTCCAGGGCTGGGGAAGCGGCCGGGGGTCTCGGGCGGGCAAGCGGCGGCCGCCGCTCTGCAGGAGGGAGGCCTTGGCCACGCCTTCCTGGCGCTCTGGCCGCAGAGCCTGGACAGACTGGGAAGCCGGCGCCGGCCCTGCACCGCAAGGCAAAGCAAGGTCGGGGGGAAGGAGGGAGGGAGACCCCCCCATGAGCGGCGAGCTCGCAGCTGCCGCCACCCCCCCACACCACAGGGTGCTGAGGCTGCTGCCTGCCAGGCCCCAATCCTGCTGTGGTTCTCCCGCCCAGGAGAGGCGCAATGCCCAGCCACTGGGGCATGCTGTCTGTGCCGCCGCGGGATGTTCATCTTTGATGGGCGGGGGGGGGGGAAAATCCTTCCCACCCACGGCTCTGAAAACATCAAACAGCTGGGCACGGCTGCGTGTCCAGGAGGGGAGGGGCCGTGGCTCAGCGGTAGAGCATCTGCTTGGCATGCAGAAGGCCCCAGGTTCAATCCCTGGCATCTCCAGTTCAAGGGACTGGGCAATTAGGTGATGTGAAAGACCTCTGCCTGAGACCCTGGAGAGCTGCTGCCTGTCTGAGCAGACAATACTGACTTTGATGGACCGAGGGTCTGATTCAGTATAAGGCAGCTACATGTACACAAAACATAGTGGCATTTTAAAAAGTTGTTTGTATCATTGAAAGCTCTGTTATTGTGTTTTTCCTTTAAGGCAAAAGATGTTAATGTATGAGTTGTTTTTACTAAACTAAAACCTCAGTATTCAGGTTAAATTGCCACATTGGCACTCGGCGATAAATAAGTGGGTTTTGGGTTGCAGTTTGGGCACTCGGTCTCTAAAAGGTTTGCCATCAATGATCTAAAGTATACACAATATGTACAAAGGCTGTTCTAAATTGACAGCAAAATGCAATAAGGCACAATGGCTCGCTCCAGCAAAACAAAAGGAGTTCAATGTATAAAAGTCCAAAGCTAATAGCTTGATATATCGTCGTCTGCAGGGACCAAGGCTGCTTCACGTTTGAAGGTGAGTGAAAGTAACAGAGGGAGGAAACACTATCCTGGATATTGTAGCGCTTTCACCATAAGCTTGGCTTCATTAGCCTGAAAATATTAAACATGCAAAACATTTTCATGTAATATGCTATGCCATTCTTCAGAAAAATAAAGACTACTGAATAAAAGACTGTGCAAGTCAATTCTTACCTCAGCGGTAGAGGACAAAGCCCACAATATGTACTTTCAAGGAGGTTCTTTTGGAGGAATCAAAGGATTTCAATTGTATTTTTATTTGTTTGATTTTTGAATTTTAATTTTAATTTTATAGCTCCCAAAGAAGTGGGCTGCTAGCGATTACTGTTAGAAACTCGGCGTTAAACACATATACTTACTAGGGTTGATCACGTGATACAAGGAGCCAGAATAGAGCTGTTTAAATTGTACCGTAATATAAAACTGCGTGATTTCCCCCCCAAAATAAACATGTGACCCACTTCAATTCAGGGGTAAATCTACTTTTATTCCGAACACGTCAAATCATCTGATTAGTACGTTTCAACATCTAGTCTCCCAAGATGTTAATAGAATTGAAAGACATAGGTGGCAACCGCAATCCAATATGACCCCACGACAATTTGAGATCCTTCGAGAATTATCTAATGATGATACCATCGTGATTCGGCCCGCCGATAAGGGCGGAGCCATTGTGGTCCAGAATACGGAATCTTATAGAAATGAAATCATAAGACAATTGTCAGATATGAGATTTTACACCAAATTGGCTACTAATATTACTTCTAAACTTACCAAATTAATTCAAACTGTTATATCTGAAGGTTTACATTTAGGATACATCAACCAACAAATTGCTGATTTTTTGACTGTTCCCTTTCCCAAGGTGCCTTTATTTTACACACTTCCTAAGATTCACAAAAACATTGACCCTGTTCCCGGAAGACCCATAGTCTCCTCCCGAGGATCCTCTTTGGAACCTCTGACTAAATATCTTGATCACTTCCTCCAACCGTTTGCTAATAAAACACCTTCATACGTGTTGGATTCTAGAGATTTCATATGGTATGTTGAGAACATGGTGTTACCCACTAACGCAGTGTTGGCTACACTGGACGTTAGTGCTCTTTATACCAACGTGCCACTCGATGAGGCAAGCAACATCATAGCCGAAAAATTAGACTCCCAAGTAGAGCTTTCTCCCTCCACGCACTTTTTGTTACAACTGGTTGATCTGCTGTTTGAGAATAATTTTTTTAGGTTTGAATTTGATTTCTTTTTACAAGCTAAAGGTGTGGCCATGGGCGCTGCTTGCGCCCCGGCAATAGCCAATTTATTTATGATTCAATTTGAATTGAGCAACATTCTACATAATAATCCTTTCAGTGAACATATGCTTCTATTTAAACGTTACGTTGATGATTTATTTTTTATTTTTTATTTGGCTCAAACCTTTCATGAATTTACCATTTGGCTAAACTCCCGTAACGAACATCTAACGTTCTCTGGGAATTGTGATCCCAGAAGCATAACTTTCCTTGACTTAGAAATCTACGTCCAGCAAACAGGTAAACTGGTTGTTAAACCCTATCGGAAAAGTATGGCAAGAGACTTGGGTTTGCATTACTCTTCAAATCACCCCGTCTCGCTGAAAAATAACCTGCCTTTCAGCCATTTTCTTAGATTAAAAAGAAACTCCACCCTTAATGAGGATTTTGAAGCAGCCTCCAACAGAATGACTGCCTCTTTACTTAAACGCAATTATCCTATAGCGGTCTTATCAGATGCTCGCCAGAAAGCCAGAAACAGGGACCGTTCTAGTTTATTTGTGAATAGACCTAATGCTAACAGGGACAGAAAGATTTTTTGTTCTTTAACTTATAGTAAGCATTCCTATGAAATACAGCGAGCCATTAGAAGACACTGGCATGTGATTCAAGGCATTCCTGGCTGTGAGTCTCCACCAATTTTTGGAATGCGCAGAACTAGTTCCCTACATGATCGCCTGGTCCATTCAGATCTGAGTAAACCTACACAACACTCTTCGGCAGTCGGCCATTTTAAATGTGGCCGGTGTTCAGTTTGTCCCTTAAGCTTACCTGTAAAGGAATTTAGCTCAGCAACCTCCAAATTTACATTTAAGCTGCAACACTTTTCGAATTGTCCCACAAGCCGCGTGGTTTACGCGGTTACATGCAAATGCTCAAAACTTTATATTGGAAGCATGACCCGCCAAATACGACTCCGCATAGGAGAACAAAGATCAAGAATACGCACGGTGAATTTCGAGGCCCCCCTTACTAGGCATTTTTTAGAACAAAAACATTCTGAAAATGACCTGAGATTCTTTGTGCTATGGAAATATAAAGACCACTCCCATGATATTAATGACATGCACAAAATTCTTCTTCAACACGAAATGAAATTTATCCATCTCTTAGATTCCATGATTCCAAATGGATTAAACAACGAAATTGATTTATCCTGCTTTTTGTAAGAATTGAAATGATGCTAGCGCCTGAAATAGAAGCTGTCCCCTTTAAGAAATCGTGATCAGCTGCACTGCTTTTTTCAGTTTTTTTCAGCCTGCACTGTTTTTTTCTTGCCAACCTCCAGGTAGTACCTGGAGATCTCCTGCTGTTACAACTGATCACCAGCCAATAGGGTTCAGTTGCCCTGGAGAAAATGGCCGCTTTGGTAATTGCACTCTATGGCATTGAAGCCCCTCCCCTTCCCAAACCCCACCCTCCTCAGGCTCTGCCCCAAAAACCTCCCACCGGTGGCAAAGAGGTACCTGGCAACCCTATTGCCCTGGTTTCCACATGGCAGGTTTCTGGGGTTCCCAACATCGCCTCTGCAAATGCAGGGAGATTTGGGGGATGGTCTCTGCCTAGGCTTGCCAGGTCCCTCCTCAGCACCGGTGGGAGGTTTTTGGGGTGGAGCCTGAGGAGGGCGGGGTTTGGGGAGGGGAGGGACTTCAATGCCATAGAGTCCAATGGCCAAAGCGGCCATTTTCTCCAGGTGAACTGATCTCTGTTGCCTGGAGATCCGTTGTAACAGCAGGAAATCTCCTGCTACTACCTGGAGGTTGGCAACCCTATCTCTGCCCTCCTTCCCCCCCCCCTTTCAGGAGACGGTTCACCAAAGCACCTGTGCCTGCCAAACACCTCCCAGCAGAGAAGGATGAGACAGAGGGCAGAGGGAACAGAAAGTACACCCTAGCAGAACGAACAGGGAGTGGTTTGGGCTGGGGAGCAGGACAGATGTCTCCGGTGACGAGAAAGGCCTCAGTTAGGGATGGTTTCAAATGGTTCATCCCTGCTGTTTCAACCCAAAAAAGTCTCATTGTGATTTACCTTCCCCCTCACATGAATCACGCCCGAGATAATTTATTTTCTCCAATTCTGTTTCTCGGCACAGATCTCCACCGCGCAGGACTGCCAACTCCTGTGTAGGGAATTGCTAGAGATTACCGGGCAGTGCCAACGCCTAGGGAGGCTGGAGTCTGTGCTCAGGAGGAAGCTCAGTGGAGATGTGATGCCATTTCCTCCAGGGGAACTGCCATTTCCTTCATGGGAAATGACATCGGTAATCTGGCGATCCGTTGTAATTCCAGGAGAACTCCAAACCCCACCTAAATGGATGTATTTCCCAACCCTACTTGTCAGCCAAAAAATCAGCATTATACTTTAAAACCAAATAGGGTTGCCAGGTCCCTCTTTGCCAACGGCGGGAGGTTTTGGGGGCGGAGCCTGAGGAGGGTGGGGTTTGGGGAGGGGAGGGACTTCAATGCCATAGAGTCCAATTGCCAAAGCGGCCATTTTTCTCCAGGGGAACTGATCTCTATCGGCTGGAGATCAGTTGTAATAGCGGGAGGTCTCCAGCTAGTACCATGAGGTTGGCAACCCGAAAACCAAAACAGTTGTTCACCCCAAAAATATAAAAAAGTTATCTTCATCTGCTCCCTCCATTAGTATTTGATTACACCTCATCTACACCTTTCTGTTTCCATGGCGGCTTGCACACAGATATTTCATTTAGCCTTGGCTTCCTTACTGCGGAAGCGTTTTAGCATCCACATGACGTTGTCCTCTATTTATACTCTTTCTGTGTGTCCCCCCTGCTTTGCTCTGATCTTTCCAAAACCTGATTTGGTTTGATCTTTGTAGAAAGATCACAGTCCAAGCACTTTTGAATGTGCAGGTGCACATTTTTACATGTTATACTGGCACCATTTCTCCCAGCCACCATCCCCCATTCCCCAACTGAAGGGTTCTTTTTTGAGGCTTTCATAAAAGGTGGGGGGGAGGTAACTGATAGATTGTTATATAGCATTATAATCATCTGTTGCTATAATGTACTAGTTCTCAGCTTTCATGTTTTTTTTAAACTCTAGCACTTTTCATTGCACAGTTATAAGCAGAAAAGGGCAGGCTGCCCATTTCTCCTTATAGTTCTGCAACAAAAAGGGTTGGAGGGTTAATTTTTAAAAAAATGAAAGCTGGGAATTTTTAAATTTTGGCAACAGATCATCATCATGCTATAGTGATCCAAAAACTCCTGATTGTTGTTGTTGTTTTTGTACAAGGAGGAATGGTGACAAGGAGGAATGGTGGCTTTGGGGGGTCTGAGGCAAGAAAAGCATATGGAAAACTGCTGTGTGGATGCAGCAATTATTCAAAGCGCCACAAGTCGCCTGTTCATTTCTATCCATCGATCCTTCCTGGTTCTCAGTGGTCCTCTGTAAAGCTCCATGGCAAAAGAATGCCATAACTAGTCGACTAGCTTGGATCCAGTGCAAAGCAAGCACAGCTGCACCACGTGAGTGATAACTGCCCCCTTCCCCTGCATTCATTTATGGGGAAGGGCTGTGGCTCAGTTTGTAGAGCATCTTCTTGGCATGCAGAAGGTCCCAGGTTCAATCCCCAGCATCTCCAGTTAACGGGACTAGGCAAGTAGGGGATGTGAAAGACCCCTGCCTGAGACTCTGGAGAGCCACTGCCAGTCTGAGCAGACAATACTGACTATGATGGACCAAGGGTCTGATTCGGTATAAGGCATCTTTATGTGTTCATGTGCCTGATACTGTGCCCCATGAGTCAGTAGACTCTCAGGAATATCATGTGAATCAAAATAGGGGGCTGCAGTGAGAAGGGGGAATCAGCAAAAAACCCACACGCTTTGGTACGGTGATGTTCTTACCAAGAGCAGAAGAACAGCTTAGGATGCGAGCCACTGTTACCTGTATGACCCAAGAAATGATGTTGGGGTTGCCAGGTCCCTCTTTGCCACCAGCGGGAGGTTTTTTGGGCAGAGCCTGAGGAGGTTGGGGTTTGGGGAGGGGAGGGACTTCAATGCCATAGAGTTCAATGGCCAAAGCGGCCATTTTCTCCAGGGGAACTGACTCTATCGGCTGGAGATCAGTTGTAATAGCAGGAGGTTTCCAGCTAGTACCTGGAGGTTGGCAACTCTTTGTTGCCTATACAGAGAAAGCCAGCATGGCACAGAAGTTAGAGCATCGGACTAGGATCCGGGAGCCCTGGGTTAGAATTCCTGCTCTGCCATGGAAGCTCGCTGGGCGACCCTGAGTCACTCACATACTCTCAGCCTTTAAACAGAGGCTGGACAAGCACTTGTCAGGGATGCTCTAGGCTGATCCTGCATTAAGCAGGGGGTTGGACTAGATGGCCTGTGTGACCCCTTCCAACTCTGTGATTTCTATTATTCTGATGCAAATGATTTGTGGTGGTAGATGTGGCTTTGATGCTCAAGACTTCTAGCTTCCAGTTTTGCCTACAAATGGTTGCGTTACTTTGTTGTCCTTCATGTCCTATGAGTTTGGGACAAGGAGGAAGAGCGGCCTGTTGGCAACTGCCCACCGCAACGGTCAAATATTAAACCTGGCAGATTCACCTTTTTTTCTGTGAATGCAAACAAGAGGATCACAAACAGTCCAAGTGGGAGAATCAGAAGGCAGTACTTAATGCCATCTTATTTTGCTCAATGAATGACCCCAGCCGGTCACCGTCCCCCAAGGCTCACTGCCCTCTGGAGCCCAATGTTCTAGTGCGATTGCCGAAAAGGAACAAAAAGAAATTACAAGTGACCTCTCCTTGTGTCCAGTCCAGTTTGCACTCAAAGAAACAAACAATTTTTTGGGGGAGGGGGAGGACTCAACATTCAGAATGTCTTGAAATTCTTTGGATGAGGTTAAAAGATTGGAGAGACAAAATGTTATATTTTGTACAAATGGCCAAATTAACTAATAGTCTACATGGATATGATATAGAAGACTTCAAGAGAGACTGGCATAAGGCCTTTGTGCACTGGGTTGACACGGCAAAGACTGACTTTATGAAGATTGTGGAAGAGCTGTAAATGAAATCAAGATATTGGATTAAAGAAAATTCAATTATATAGCGGATGATATAAAGCTAAGAGGTGCTTCTCCGGAAGTCACAATGGGAGGTGGGTAGACACATAGCACAAATTAAAAAAAAATTCTTTGGATGAGGTGAGGCGGTGAAACCCGGCAGGGTGCCTGTGGGTACCATGGCACCTGCCGCTGTGTTCCCAGGTGCCCTCTTGCTTCTTCCCCAACACCATAGAATCATAGACTTGGAAGGGGCCACTAGAGCCATCTAGTCCAACCCCCAGCACAATGCAGGAAATTCACCACTACTCCCCCCCACACACACCCCAGTGACCTCTCTACTCCATGCCCAGAAGATGGCCAAGATGCCCTCCCTGTCATCATCTGCCTAAGTTCACAGAGTCAGCACTGCTGACAGATGGCCATCTAGCCTCTTCTTAAAAATTTCCAGGGAAGGAGAGCTCACCACCTCCTGAGGAAGCCTGTTCCACTGAGGAACCGCTCTAACTATTAGCAAACGGAAACTCCTTTGATTTAATTTCAACCCGTTGGTTCTGGTCCGACCTTCTGGGGCAACAGAAAACAACTCGGCCCCATCCTCCATATGACAGCCCTTCAAGTACTTGAAGATGGTAATTATATCCCCTCTCAATCTTC
The DNA here is from genome assembly GCF_029931775.1 of Euleptes europaea. Lineage (NCBI taxonomy): Eukaryota > Metazoa > Chordata > Lepidosauria > Squamata > Sphaerodactylidae > Euleptes > Euleptes europaea. The sequence goes on from NC_079314.1 coordinate 24,025,046, forward strand.
TCCTCTTCAGGCTAAACCAATTCTGGCTTTCCTCCACTTCAGTGGAGAAAAGGATGCAAGGACTTCTTGCCACGGGTTTTGGGGTGGGGGGAGTTAGGTAGGAGAGCCAGAGTGGTGTAGTGGTTAAGAGCAGCAGACTCTAATATGGATAACCGGGTTCAATTCCCCACTCCTCCACATGAAGCCTGCTAGGTGATCTTGGGCCAGTCACAGTTCTCTCAGAACTCTCTCAGCCCACGCAGAGGCAGGCAATGGCAAAACACCTCTGAACGTCTCTTGCCTTGAAAACCCTACGGGGTCGCCCGAAGTCAGCTGTGACGGCACTTTATACACCCACAAGTTAGGTAGGCTTCACCTTTCTCCAGCGCGAGAACTACCACAAGAGGAGGCTGGTTTCTGAGGTGAATTTACTTCCCCCTTGTCATTCCCAAGACAGAGAACATGCAGCTGAAAACACCGTGGTAAGGGTAGAGTGGATTGGGGCCAACAGAAAGTGTTTTCTGAACCTCATTTCTCTTCCAACAATCAACTCGTAGCCAGGGGAAAGCCTGTGTGGGGAAGGTGGATTTTTTAAAAAGAGTCCATTCCCTTCCTGTCCTTCTGCTAGCAATTCATTATAGGGACCCATTTGTTTTATCTAATTAGAAACCCCTCCCAATGAAGCCTGTGGATGTAGGGTTGCCAACCTCCAGATACTAGCTGGAGATCTCCTGCTATTTCAACTGATCTCCAGGCGACAGAGATCAGCTCTCTGGAGAAAATGGCCACATTGGCAACTGGACTCTATGGCATTGAAGTCCCTTTCCTCCCAAAACTGTGCCCTCCTCAGGCTCTGCCCCAAAAATCTCCCACCGGTGGCGAAGAGGGACCTGGCAACCGTATGAGGGAAGGAAAGTGGCATGGTATAGCCCAATTTTGTTAGATCTTGGAAGCTAAGCGGGGTCAGTACTTGGAAGGGAGACCACCAAGGAAGATTCTGCAGAGCAGGGTTGCCAACTTCCAAGTGGAGCCTGGAGATCTCGCAAGAATTACTACTGATGTCCAGATGACAGATATCAGTTCCTCTGGAGAAAATGGCAGCTTCAGTGGATAGACTCTATGGCATATTACCCTGCTGAGGCCCCTCCCCTCCCCAAACCCTGCCCTCCCTAGGCTCCACCCCCAAATCTCCAGGAACTTCCCAACCAGGAGCTGGCAACCTGACCAGAGGAAGGCGATGGCAAACCACCTCTGCTTCTCTCTTGCACTGAAAGCCCCTTGTGGGGGGTTGTCATAAGTCAGGTGCGACTCGATGGCATTTAGGGTTGCCAGGTCCCTCTTCGCCGGCGGCAGATTTTTGGGGCGGAGCCTAAGGAGGGTGGGGTTTGGGGAGGGGACTTCATTGCCATGGAGCTCACCTCCCAAAGCGGCCATTTTCTCCAGGCGAACTGATCTCTATTGGCTGGAGATCCATTGTAAAAGCAGGGGATCGCCAGCTAGTACCTGGAGGTTTTATAAAGAAACAGCACTAATAAATAATAAATTATACCAATTCTATGAGTTCTAATCAGAATTATTTATCAGATTGATTTTAGTTACATGGATACAAGATCCAATAACAGGATACAAAACACACAGTCAGCAATAAAATTCCCAATTGCAACGTTTGCAATATTTACAAAGTAATTATACAATTGTATTAAAGTTCCAAATATGCATATAGTAGCTCATTGCACCAAAGATGCCACTGGATTCCAAAAAAGATGGGTTTCCGGAATTTCTCTACCCATTTCGCCTATTCAGGCTTCATCAATCCAAGAAAACCTTGGGTGGCTGCGGGACAAGGTGCTTATCCAGAAATTGAATGTGTACTTCACAGATTTACATGGATGTCATAGTAAGTCGTCTAAATGGCAGAGTACCTGGAGGTTGGCAACCCTAATGGCACTGTACGCATGCAATTAAGCCTGCGGAGCTGATGAATTCTTCTCTTGGAAGCCCAGGTACAAAGCCACACACCGTTTCCCTCTCATAGCCAATTAAAGGCCCTTTCCATTCCAGTTTCCTAAATTAGGCCCTGGGCTGGTTATGCAATACCACCACCACCCTCCGCACCTTCAGCTTCTACTACTTTTTTGCTGGGTTGTGCAAACCTTTTGACATTGGCCCCTGTCCATTTCTCATTGCTAGCACTGTACAAGGAAGCTGCGGGTGGGGTCATAGGGTAGAACTTGTCATCGACACATGCAGATGAAGTCCAGTCTTCCTCTGTCGACCTGTCGCTGCCCGTTCTGGGGTACCCATGTGCTGGAAGCCTGCTGGGAAACCAGAGCGCCGAAAGCAAGCTATGCGGGACAATGACGTCTCCGGCCACGGATCGTTTGTCAAAGCGCTCTAATATTTCCCCTGCTTAGCAACACTTTGCAAGGTCTGAGGAGATCCAGTTACCCGCTGCTGGTGCTGCAGGCCCTGACTGTGACTCACAGGGCCATCCTAAGCAAAGTTACACCCTTCGACGCCCATTGACTTTGATGGCCCTTGGAAGGAGGAGCTCTGTTTAGGATGTCACTGACTACACTCATGGAAACACCCAACAGCCCAACCCGACTGCATTCTGAGGAACCTCTTTTGAGCCATTCTCTCTGCTCTGCCTACATTCACACATGCCAAGAGAGTTCAAGGGCATTTGTTAGACAGAAAAGAATCATAGAGTTGGAAGGGACCACCAAGGTCATCTAGTCCAACCTCCTGCACAATGCAGGAAACTCACAACTACCTCCCCCCACACCTCCAGTGACCCCTACTCCATGCCCAGAAGATGGCCAAGATGACCTCCCTCTCTGCCTAAGGTCATAGAATCAGCATTGCTGACAGATGGCCATCTAGCCTCTGCTTAAAAACCTCCAGGGAAGGAGAGCTCACCACCTCCTGAGGAAGTCTGTTCCACTGAGGAACTGCTCTAACTGTTAGAAAGTTCTGCCTAATGTTTAGACGGAAACTCTTTTGATCTACAAAGAGGGTCAGTATGGTGTAGTGGTTTGAGTGTCAGGCTGGGATCTAGGAGACCCAGGTTTGAATCCCTGCTTTACCCTAGAAGCTTGCTGGTTGACCTTGGGCCATCAGACACTGTCAGCCTAACCTACCTCACAGGGCTGTTGTGAGGATAAAACGGAGGAAAGGAGAATGATGTAAGCCCCTTGGGTTCCCACTGGGGAGAAACATGGGGTGTAATTAAATACGTGGTTTTACATTAAGCAGCACAGTCATAATAGGGATTCGAGTAAACTGCTTCTACAAAAGGGAATGTACCTCAAATAAAAAAAAACTTTATTGAAGAAGCTAGAAAGCACCCAGTTGTATAGGATTTCGACACCACAAATCTGTACATGTTCTGATTTATCACTACCGAGGCAAATTACTAAACTCTAAACAGATCACGATGGGTAGCAGTTTTAGTCTGTCTGTAGCAGTAGAAAAGAGCAAGAGTCCAGCAGGACCTTAAAGACTAACAAAATTCTGGCAAGCTATGAGCTTTCGTGACTCACAGCTCACTTCTTCAGATAGGGAGGTGGTAAGCTTCCCTTCACTGGCAGTCTTAAAGCAGAGGCTGGACAAGCACTTGTCAGGGATGCTCTAGGCTGATCCTGCATTAAGCAGGGGGTTGGACTAGATGGCCTTTATGGCCCCTTCCAACTCTATGATTCTATGATCCTATGATTCTATACTCACTGAAACTCGTACCCTGCCAGGAATTTTGTTAGTCTTTAAGGTGCTACTGCCCTGACCTGGATGGCCCAGGCTAGCCTGATCTCTTCAGATCTCAGAAGCTAAGCAGGGTCAGCCCTAGGTAGTATTTGGATGGGAGACCACCAAGGAATACTAGGACTGCTGTGCAGAGGAAGGCACTGGCAAACCACCTCTGTTAGTCTCTTGCCATGAAAACCCCAAAAAGGGGTCGCCATAGGTCGGCTGCGACTTGACAGCACTTTACACAGACACACAAGGTGCTACTGGACTCTTGCTCTTTTCTACTATACTGTAAAGAATGTTAAACTTTGATGTAAGTAGTTTTTCCTAAGACCCTGGTGCCATGTGCCGTTTTTCCTCAGCTGAACAGACCTTCCATTTCCCAAAACAGCGTCTGCAGTGACCCACCTTTCATGACTCGCTCAACTTCCCCCACACACCCTGTCAGTCATGAGAATGCTGCAGCGAATTCTGGGACAATGCAACAGCTCAGCCAGGGTTGGGGAGAAGGTGACAGAGAGGCTAAGGAGCTTTGCTTCCGCTGTGGGCTTCTCTCGCAGAACTCATTCTAACAGCTGTCTGATGTCCATGCAGGAGAGAAAACAGAGGAAAGAAAGCCTTTTCATATTGCAAAGGAGCATTTTTGTCTGAGGCAGGCTTCACGTTCCGATTTACAGACCCGATTGAACCAACAGCAGCTATGAGCCTCATGGGACATACTCTCCGAGGAATGTGGGGCCTCCAGTTTAAATCTCAACACAGTCACAAATTCACTGTAGCCTTAGAGTAGCCGCTTTTCTCTGCCTACGAGGATAGCAACACCAGACAACCTTACAGGGTTATTGTAAGGAATTACTGAGGCAATGAGGGAGGGGGCCATAGTTCTGGAGCAGATAGGGTTGCCCACCTCCAGGTACTAGCTGGAGATCTCCTGCTATTACCAGCGATCTCCAGCCGATATAGTTCACCTGGAGAAAATGGCCGTGTTGGCAATTGGACTCTATGGCACTGAAGTCCCTCCATTCCCTGAACCCCGCCCTCCTCAGGCACCACCCCCAAAACCTCTCACCCGTAGCTAAGAGGGACCTGGCCACCCTAGGAGCAGAGTGTCTTCTTGGCATGCAGAAGGTCCCAAGTTCAATACCTGGCATCTCCACTTAAAAGGATCAGATAAGTAGGCGATGTGGAAGACCTCTGAAATCTAATCTCAGAGAGCTGCTGTCAGTCAAAGTAGACATGACTGACATCAATACACCAAAAGCCTGAATCAGCAGTAGGCAGTTTCACCATATGTCTGAACTTAAATGCGAAGTATAATAATTGTCAGCAGCCCAGATGCTAAACCTTTGGGGAAGAGAACAGATTTAAGGGTTAAGGGAGGGGAGAAGCTCATGAGCTTTCAGCAGCTTCCTGTCATAGATCAGAGTTTAATTGATTGACAGAACACTTCAGGAGCCAGCTAACTAGCTGGGGACTCATGTTTGGAAGCCTCCTGCCGGTGCAATATACAAAAACAACCAGTGCATTAACTGATTAATTGGAGAAGAGCCAGATGGGGCTAGTCCACTAAACATGTTACACTGGTGACCAATCCTAATTAACCCTGAGTATGTACATATATAAAACATTTATACCTTGCCTTGTGTGGTGTAGTGATTAAGAGTGGAGGTTTGGAGTGGAGGACTCTGATCTGGAGAACCGGGTTTGATTCCCCACTCCTCCACATGAGTGACGGATGCTAATCTGGTGAACTGGATTTGTTTCCCCACCCCTAAACATGAAGCCAGCTGGGTGACCTTGAGCTAATCACACTCTTTCAGCCCCACCTACCTCACAGGGTGTCAGTTGTGGGGCGGGGAAGGGAAGGTGATTGTAAGCCGGTTTGATTCTCCCTTAAGTGGTAGAGAAAGTCGGCATATAGAAACCAACTTGAGCTAGTCACACTCTGCTGTTCACATAAATAATAAATATATCACTCATTGGTTGCTTCTCTCCCCCCCCCCTTAATTTCCTTACATTTAGATCCTACCCAGAGCCGTTTTCTTCAGGGGAACTGATCTAGGGTTGCCAGCCTCCACATGGTAGGAGGAGATCTCCAGCTATTAAAGCTGATCTTCAGGAGACAGAGATCAGTTCACCTGGAGAAAATGGCTGCTTTGGCAATTGGACTCTATGGCATTATACCTCATTGATGTCTCTCCCCTCCCCAATCTCCGCCCTCCTCAGCCTCCACCCCCAAAATCTCCAGGTATTTCCCAACCTGAAGCTGGCAACCCTAAACTGATCTCTGTAGTCTGGAGATCAGTTATCATTCTAGGAGAGCTCCAAGACCCAAATGGAGGTTGGCAGCCCTACCCACTGCGCTGCCATTTTGCATAAACCCGCACATAGGGTTGCCAGCTTCCAGGTACTAACTGGAGATCTCCTGCTATTACAACGGATCTTCAACCGATAGAGATCAGTTCCCCTGGAGAAAATGGCTGCTTTGGCAATTGGACTCTATGGCATTGAAGTCCCTCCCCTCCCCCAAACCCCACCCTCCTCAGGCTCCACCCCAAAAATCTCCCACTGTTGGCAAAAAGGAACCTGGCAACCCTACCCACACAGCATCCTTTGACATTTAAGTAAGTGTCAACTGGCCTGGTGATAAATGCCCTGTCCCTTTAATAGAGGCTGATATCGACCAGACAATGTTCTTTACCTTCATGCCATTAAAAACTTCAGCTGCCCATTTCCACATGTTAAAGGGACAGAACGTTTTTCTCCAGGCCGGTTGGCAACCCTAGAACTAAGAGATACTAGCTGATCTCTGGACCTTTTTTCTGACCACTGGGTCAGTGTCTTCATACAGCAATGTGTACATGGCCATGCATGGGTTTGAATGTTGGGGATTGTTTTTCCAGTGGCATCACGGGGGCTCAGCTCTTTCAAGGGCTGGGCCCATAGGACATTCCAAGCCAGATTTTAACAACCTTACTCAGGTTGTATCAAAAGGTTATTCATTGCATAAGGCATGAATGAGTAAGAAAACCTTAACTATGACACTCAGGTCGCATTTCTGATTGTCATTCTTCTGAAAATAGCAATTAAATGCCTCTTGCCCAGAGCAACAGTCCCTAAAAACAAACACCAAACTCACTTGGTAGCAAAAATCTTCCAGTTCTCCTTCGTATGCAATACAATTATCATATACTTTAGTGTTGCTATAAATTATGCTGTAAAACCATCCTAAGACTTACACGTCATTCACATTATTTTAAAATTACATGCCCAGGTTTGTCTGTTTTCTGTGATTGCCAGCCAATCATAGAATTTGTTGCTAGGCATACAGTTCCGCACCCTGAGAATGTCAAGGTTTCACTGAAAAATAAACAACCCAAGTTTCTAGCCCTCTGTGAATGCGAAGATGAGCTTGTAATGATGTACTTGATGCAATCCCTGATGAGGACTGGAGGAAGTCTGATTCTGTGCATGTATACTCAGAAGTAAGTTTCCCTCCCATGTAAATGTGTACAACATTGTGGAGTGTCTCTAGTGATTACAGGGGTAGAGCTTCAGTATATTGTCTCCTTCCTAAAATCAATTTTGTTCTTGTCAATAGATGAACGAGCTTGGTTTGCATCCATTAGCGAACGGGCAGCCGGTGACAAGACATCTTCTCTAATATGTTATAGCCTGCCTTCTCTGGCTTGAATTCTTCCTTTCTTCCTCTTTTTCCTAGTTGGGATTGATTGATACTACTCAAGGCCTGTAGGTCAGAAGAAGAGTTGGTTTTTAGATGCTGACTTTCTCTACCACTTAAGGGAGACTCAAACCGGCTTACAATCCCCTTCCCCTCCTCACAACAGACACTCTGTGAGGTAGGTGGGGCCGAGTGAGTGTGACTAGCCCAAGGTCACCCAGCTGGCTTCATGTGGAAGAGTGGGGAAACCAACCCAGTTCACCAGATTAGCCTCCGCCGCTCATGTGGAGGAGTGAGGAATCAAACTCGGTTCTCCATTTCAGACTCCACCACTCCAAACCATTGCTCTTAACCAGTACACCTTGCTAGCAAGAAAGAGAGAGAGAGGAAGGCTTAGTCTGCATAACTTATACCAACCACAGAATTTATTTATTTATTTAGATACTGACACTCAAGTTTTCTCCCTAATGGGTACCCAACGAGGCTCAAAACATCTTTATCCCTTCGTCCATGATAGCCTCACAACCACAACCCTGTGAAGTAGATTTGTCTAAGAGAGAGTGACTGGCCCAGTTGTCGGCATCAAACCTGGCTCGCTTTGGTGCAGAACATTTTTAAAGCACCTCTCTGACACATTCGTCCATCAGATAGTTCTTTCTAGCCCTGGAAACCCACAGCAGAATACACCTCTCCCCAGATCTTTTTTTTTTTATTATTATTAATCACAACCAGTCACGAAGAAGGGTACACCTATTGTTGTTCTCTTTGGGAGGGCCAAAGCATTCTGGGACAGAAGTGGTTCTCTCTGACAAACCACTCAAACATTCCCATGAGCCTCCGTGAGCATGGGAACCGCTGCCGTGAATAAACACATGACATCACACAGGAACACCATGGGGTGCTCCACCGCGAGATGCACAAGGCACTTGAAAGCTTTTTCCGATGAGGAAAACCCCTTTGCTCAGCCTTAATTATACCCTTTTTGCAAAGCAATTTCCAGGCTGGCCGTATATGGGAATGTGCGTGTAGTGTGAGCCATTGATGGCTGTTGATACGGAAAGACTGGCTCAACGTGTACTCAAGGGCTATTAAAAAAACACACGCGCACACACAGGGGTTGGGGAAGAGGATGGCAGAGAGCATGTTAACATTCTGTCTGGCTGTTAATGAATTTAGTTAGCATTCATTAAGAGTGCGGTGCTTGCATGACTCATCCGGCAGCCTTGCGGAGTGAGCTCCTGCTTCAAGCAGGGCCTTAATTGCACGCCGGAGCCCAGAGATGCTTGAAAGTAATCAGAGGTTCCAAACTCCACCGCCTCGTTTGATTTTAAGGGAAGAGGAGATGGACGGCTCTCGCCTGCCTGCCGACTCCTCCTCCTATTGAAAGCAGCTAAATGTAGGGCATGCTCTAAACAGCCCGTGGAACGAACTGAAGTCGCTCGCTTGGGCTTTGGAGGCAGGGTGACACTGTTCTAGCTGAAACTCCCTTGTGATAGTGGCCAAGATAAGAAGGGTAAACATGTCCTGGTGGCAGGAAGGGGGCAAGGATCAGGGCCTGGGCTGGGATGTGGGACGCAGGGATCTGATGTGGGGGGCACAGCTCGAGGCGGACTGTCAGTCATTTCCAAAGGCCACTCCTCTGGTTAAGCAGCAAGAGATCAGCCAGAAAGCAGGGATTGGCTTTGCCAGACTGAAGAGGTCTCTGTCATACAGAGTCCAGGACAAAATTGAACACAATGTATCACACCCTTGGACTATCAGGATCAGTCCTATCTGACTGGCAGCTGCTCTCCGGGGGCTCAGGTACAGATCTTTCCCATCACCTACATCCTGACCCTTTTGAATGAATAAAATAATAAATAAACTTTCCTTTCCTTTCCCCCTTAGAAGCTCCTTGATCCATTGATCTTGAGCAGCATAATTTTAAATCTAATGTTTGAGGGATATAAGGACTGAAATAAATCTTGCCACTGACAGTGTAGCCTTGGGATCCCGGTCACTTAATAAAAAAGGCATTGTAGACACAGAGGCATTAGATTTATATCGTAAAAGGGGAGAGATATAACATGATCTAAGTTCCTCATAAAAGCGGCATTCCAAAAGGAATCAATAGAGCCAGAAGAGCAAGGACAGGTATATTCAAAATTCTGCCTTGCATAACCATTGAGGGGTTAGCATTCAGTCTAGCTAAACAGATGGTTCTAGATTCTAGAAAGACGAGTTGTAATAAATAAACTAGAGATACTGGGGATGGAAGCTGGGACCTTCCCCATACGAAGGAGACACTCTGCCACTGAGTCATAGTTCCACCCCTGACTCACAGATGTTGTGTGGGCAGAAGACCCCTCACACGCACTCTCCTCCCTAGAAATAAAACGTAATCCTTATAGCCATATTTCTCACCTCTCGTGCAGAACAGTTAGGTTAGATTTGGCTTCATGAAGATGAAGCCATTGATTTCGAGGTCTGAAGAACTTCCGTGTTGATCGGGACCTATTTTGGGAACATCAGGCAGTAATGAGGAATGGGAGTGGGGGGCACTATGAGGAACATCGGGATCAGGGCAGGATTTGCGACAGCGTGCAGGGGAAAGGGGATGCAGATGTGACAGAGAAAGTTAATGGAGGGTTGTTTCTCTAGGGCACTGGTTCCCAACCAGGGGTCCGTGGACCCCCAGGGGTCCGCGAGAACTAAATTAAGGTCCGCGAAACAAAGTTATAAACCCATAATAAATTAATATTTTCAATTAAAAGTTCTCTAATATAAAATATATATATTCAAATATTATTCTAAGTTTAATGTTTAACTAACAGTTACGATTAAAGTTTATTTTCAAATTCTCTGAATTTTTATTTTGAACCTTGGGGTCCCTGGACCGAACAAAAAAGTCCTAGTGGTCCCTGGTCAAAAAAAGGTTGGGAACCACTGCTTTAGGGAATGATTGTCTTGCTTATCTGTTCTTGGGGGGTGGGCAGAAAGGTAAGGCAGTGGGAAAATTAGTTTTCCTCTGGAGAGTTTCCTTTCAGTTGTGAGCTACCCTGAGCCTCGGGGAAAGGGTGAAATGTAAACACATCTCGACAAATAAGGGCACAATCCAAACCATGCCCAATGTTCGCTGTAAGGTGTGCCCAGCATTCCTGTGCCCGTATCTCCCTCGTATCTCCCTCCTCCACAGAATGATGGTCGGTGAGGTTGGAGGATCTGTGGGAGAGGATTCTAGGTGCCGGAGAAGTAGATGAGGGGATGAAATAATCCTAACGATATTATACAATGGCTACAATGACATTTTAGAATAATCACTTGTTCCTAAAAGTCAGAAGCCTGCATTTTCATCCACCTGGAAAGATCAGAGCTCGGGCAGCCTCTCTCTGTTCCCAAAAGACAGAAGTGAGGGTCCAAATGGCAACACCAACTTTCTTGCATGACTATTTAAGGTGCTGATTGTGGGAAAAGCTTGTGAATGTTGCCTGTTCCCGTGATCAAGCACAGAGAAGCACCCTGCCTTTCTTGCTATTTTTTTAAATTGCCATTTTGAGTGTGCCTGAGAGACCCCAGCTGTGACATACTGCTGGCGACTCTCCCATCAATCAAGTAACGAACCCCTAGTCTTGTCACTAAGGGCATTTGCGAATGGCCCAAACCAAACCCTGTTGGCTGAGGCGGCAGCTTTTGCAAATATCCTCAAAGAGATTGAGGCTCTGCTCCCTTCTCGGTGCAAACCCGCCCAATGGCATGAAACGTATGATAATTGGCTCACATCCCCCCAAAGCAGAAAAAGTGTACCTACTATCCTTTCCTCTTTCTTTGTTGGCTAAATCCCTCTCAGCCCCGTGGCGCAGAGTGGTAAGCTGAAGTACTGCAAGCTCTGCTCACGACCTGAGTGGTTTCAGGTAGCCGGCTCAAGGTTGACTCAGCCTTCCATCCTTCTGAGGTCGGTAAAATGAGAAGCCAGCTTGCTGGGGGTAAAGGGAAGATGACTGGGGAAGGCACTGGCAAACCACCCCATAAACAAAGTCTGCCTGGTAAACGTTGGGATGTGACGTCACCCCATGGGTCAGGAACGACCCGGTGCTTGCACAGGGGACCTTTACCTTTTTAAATCCCTCTCCCGTCTGGTTAACCTCTCCCTATCATGTCTTAATAAGGACCCAGAGTTTGCCACTCGCTATAGCTGCTAATAGCACATTCCAGCCCCCACAGACGCTAATTAGTTCAGCTATACTGCAAACATCATCATCATCATATAAACATCATATATTCTGATTTTCAGCCTGGCCAAATCGAAGGATACTTAAATCCAGAGACTGGAGCCGTGAATGGACAAAACAGATCTTTCTATGAACCCAAAAAATGCCCCAGGTTTTCAGAAAAACCGGAAATTTAAAAAACAAAACAAAAACAAAACAGGGAGGGGATTTAAAACCCCAAAATGATAAAAGAGCACCTGTAGCTTTAAGAAATGGATGCCATCAGTGGCCATTGCTAGGCAACTACAACTGTTTTACCAGCATTCCAGACTTGGTTTCTGTCAGTGAAAGGCAGATGGAGGGGGCAGGTCTCTTTCTAGGGATGTTTTGGTCTTCAAGGGAGGACTCATTGGGACCAGGCCCAGCAACCACCAGGTGAGATGCTACCACCCAACCTGTATGACTCACCTAGGCCTGGCTGCTTGCTACTGTTCAGCCTAACCTACCTCACAGGGTTGGCTCCCACTGTGGAGAAAGGCATAGTATAAAGGAAGTAAATAAATAATAAATATAGCTGGAGATGGGAGGCAGATAAATGGTAGTTTGGTGAATGACTGAGGAGAGAACGAGGCAGGGAAATGGGAGAGGATATGGGGGTTGCCGGGAGGAGGGAAAGACGAAATATTAATGGGAGGAGAATCGGGTGAAGTGATGTGCCCCCCAGAAGTCCTTGTAGGTTCCCTACCATGCAAGTGGGCCTGGCCTAGCAGCCAGCACCACACAACTGGGCCATAATTTTCCTAGGTAGAGGCTGCCAGGGTGGGAGGAACAGCTGAAGACGGGGAGGGCAGATAAAAGTAGGTTGTCTGTTGGGTGAGAAGGAGAGAAGGAAGCAGGAAATGAGGAGAGGCTATGGAGGCTTTCAGGGAGGGGAAAGAGAAAATAGCGCAAGAGGGGAAAATTAGATATCCTCTGCAAGTCTTTGCAGGTCCCCTGCTTGTTCTTTTCTAACTACATCTGCTGGTTAAGTTTTGCTCTGCACGAGACCTATTTTATGTTCGTCATGTGAACATATGAAGCTGCCTTATCTTGAATCAGACCCTCAGGTCTATCTATCAACATCAGTCTTACTTAAACTAACAGCAGCTCTCCAGGTCACAAGTAATTATTAAGATGTAACGTTTAAAAATAATAACAAGCAAGCTCCATGTAAACTATAATATGATGATAATTGTGAATGTGTATATGTCATTATCTGATGTTATGTTTGTATGTTTATAAAAGAAATAAAACTATATATAAAAAAGATTAAAGTCTTTTACATTGCCCTACCACCTGATTTTTTTAACCAGAGATTTCAGGAAATAACCAGGGCCCTTTGACGTAGAAAGCAGGGGCTCTACCCACTAGGGTTGCCAGTAGGGTTGCCAAGTGCCAGGTGGTGGCGGGCAAACCCCCACCAATCCACCTGGCTGCCCGCTGACCAGGTGAGGGTCGGCGGGCAATCCGTGCAACCGGCAACACGTCACTAACGGTTCACATCAGGAAGTGGTGCACTGCAAAGGGCCGGTTTCCACTCAAGCTCCCAGTTTGAGTGGTAAAGGCCTGTTGCGATGCAGCACTTCCGGGTGTAAAATGCATCACAAGGGGCTGTTTTACACTCAAACTGGGAGTGGAAAATGCCCCCTTGTGATGCGTTTTACACCCGGAAGTGGTGCATCGCAACAGGCCTTTACCACTCAAACTGGGAGCTTGAGTGGAAATTGGCCCTTTGCAATGCACCACTTCCGGGTGCACGTGACCCCCCACACCTCTACTCTAAAAACCTCCCACTGAAGAAGAAGAGGGACCTGGTAAGCCTAGTTGCCAGATCTCTCTTCACCACCGGCGGGAGGATTTTGGGGCGGAGCCTGAGGAGGGCGGGGTTTGGGGAGGGGAGGGACTTCAATGCCATAGAATCCAATGGCCAAAGCGGCCCTTTTCTCCAGGGGAACTGATCTCTATCAGCTGGAGATAGCCCAAGGTCACCCAGCTGTCTTCATGTGGAGGAGTGGGGAAACAAATCCAGTTCACCAGATTAGCCTCCGCTGCTCATGTGGAGGAGCGGGGAATCAAACCCGGTTCTCCAGATCAGAGTCCACTGCTCCAAACCACCGCTCTTAACCACTATACCATGCAGACTCCTTCCTTACAGCCATCTAGCTGCTCTCTTTGAGGGTCTATGAGGGTCAGTTTTATGGGCAGCTGAATACCTAGTAACCACTAAGTCAATATTTCCATATAACTCAAAAATTGCATTTTCAATTTTTAGGTTTCCTTTCTTTAAAAAAAAAAAATCCACCCACGTCTAATCAATAAATGTCTAGGCAGACATTAGAAAAGCACAGCCAAGTTAAAACCACTCAGGGGAAAAAATCCCGGAGAGAATGAAGACGGAAAGAATCAAAGGACGCTCTGTGCTGGTTGTGTTGCCAAGTTTTCGGCAGGGTTTCCACTATCAATTCCAATAGGTCTCATGTGGGAGGATGGGTTACGAGATGCCTGTAACCTCTTTAGGCAAGAACAATGCCTTGTGGGTGGAGTGCGCGCTGACACCACCCCTGGCAACTCTCGCCGCCCTGCCTGTCTGTCGTGCAGACGGGTGGAGCAAGCGGAGCATGGCGCTGATCAGACGGGACACTGGCTCATGGGCCCACGCCCAGAGAACAACCACCCGATGGAGCTATTATATGTCATCCAGCTGTACATTTTAAAGGCCACAAATGTATTTGCTCTTGGAATACTCAAATGGCGAGAGTTTCCAAAGTGTCACCAGGATGGCAAAACTCTTGAGGTGCTGTTCTGGAAACAGATCGCGTTCTTCCGGCCAAATCGCTCCGTCTGACAAAAGGGATTAAAAACTCGTCATGTTTATCCCTGACATTGCGCTTGCTGAAATATCTTTGTTCACCTTATTAACCTAGGTAGCCCGCATGCTTCCTTCGTAGGGATTCAGAGTATCTGGGATTTTGGAAGGGAGAGATGCTCCCCTATTAAAATATTTGCGTGGAATTGCAAGTGGTGCTATTAACGTGAGTTCACAAGAACACAAATGCGTTTTGGAGAAAATCCAAGTGTTTCTCCACATTCTGGATATCGTACCCCTATTTTCTTAAAACAAATCAAAACGCTTCATCCCAGTTCCTGAATGTTTCGTTGCACCCAAAACCTTTTCACACAACCACTGGAGAGCAGGGAAGGGGCAGGATGTTCAGACAGGATTCAATATTTGCCACGACATACCAAAAACCAAATCCTTCATGTAATAGGTTTTTTTTTGGGGGGGGGGAGTATTTACTGTCTCAGGATCTTTACTCATGTAGTATTTACCTATTTATTTTATTTTATTTTATTTACACCTTGCTGTTCTCAATGGGCAGCCAAAGCAGCGTACATCGTTCTCCTGCCCTCCATTTTATCCTTACAATAACTGTGTGAGGTAGGTTAGGCTGGGAAAGTGGCCCAATGTCACCAAGCAAGCTTCCATGGCAAAACAGGGATTTGAACCTCCCAGATCGTAGTAGAGCTTCTCATAAATCCCCATTACTATCTTTGGACTGCTTCTAGGTAGGGTTGCCAACCTCCAGGTACTAGCTGGAGATCTCCTGCTATTACAACCGATCTCCAGCTGGTAGAGAACAGTTCCCCTGGAGAAAATGGCCGCTTTGGCCATTGGACTCTATGGCATTGAGGTCCCTCCCCTTCCCAAACCCCGCCCACCTCAGGCTCCGCTCCAAAAACCTCCCGCCGGTTGTCAAGAGGGACCTGGAAATCCTACTTCTAGGGTTGCCAGGTCCCTCTTCACCACAGGCGGGAGGTTTTTGGGGCGGATAGTCACACATCTAAATAAGTGAGCTGTGATATTGAAATAAATGTCTTGAAGGTGCCACTGGACCTGTGTTTTATTTTACTACAACAGACTAACATGGCCACCTCTCCCCGCTGCTGAAAATCCTAAGCAGAGTTCTACTATTAACATGGTTTAACTCAGTTGCTCAGCATGGAAGTGAGACCAAGGCCAGATGCAGGTGTCTGCGACGACCCCCATCTCTCCTACATAAAATCAGCAGCAGGCCCAGCCATATGCTAAGAAGCCCCGAAGGCAAGGCCCAAAGGTACAATTTGATGTTAAATGTAAAAATCCTAACACGTTCCCAGATGCATCCTCGGGGAAATTTGGTTTTGTTTTTGTAACTTCTCCTTTTGGTAAATTGGAGGAGCGGCAACTTCCGTTTTACCAGAAGGAAAAGTTACACATGTCTGTTAAAAAAAAAAAAAAAATTCCCCCGAGGAAGCATTTTGAAATGTGTCAGGAATTTCACAGTAGACTTTTAATTGCACCTTTGGGCCTTCCGTTTGGCTTCTCTCGGGGTGCTCAGCACATCCTCTTTCTGTTGCACATCTGCATAAGCAGCATGGGAATAGCGCTGAATTCTTCATAGATCCTGGGAGCTTTCTGGAATGAATTAACAATCAGCAGGCCTCTTTGTGCTGTGTTCCCCTGAATCCTCTCCTACTTTCGCATGTTATTGTCCTGTGGGCACAGAGCAGCGCCCCCCCCCGCCCCCCGCAGGGGGGCTTCTTTATAGCTTCCTCCTCCCACCATTACTGCAGATACACCTCCTTAAGCCTAGGATTGCTAGCTCTGGCTTGGGAAATACTTGGAGATTTTGGGGGTGGAGCTTGGGGAGGGACCTTGGTAGGATATAGTCCCATAGAGTCTGCCAGGTCCCTTAGCTCCATCGGTGGGAGCTTTTCCGGGGCGTGGCTGGGGCACCCGCACACTGCACCTACGTCACTTCCGGGTTTACCCAGAAAAGACACGGATGCTCTAGCCATCTCCACCGAAACTCTAAATTTTTCACAGAGTTTCGGCAGAGGTTGCTAGAGCGTCTACATCGCTTCCCTGCAAACCCAGAAGTGATGTGGGCGCAGCATGCGGGTGCACGTTCCTGCATTGCCCGCCGTCCCTCAGCTGGTAGGCCGGCAGCCAGGTGGATTGGCGGGATTTTGCCCGCCACCGCCGGGCACTTGGCAACTCTATCCATCTTCCAAAGCAGCCATTTTCTCCAGGGGAACTGGTCTTGGTTGTCTGGAGAGCAATTGTAATAGCAGGAGATCTTAGAGTTGCCAGGTTCCTCTTCGCCACCGGTGGGAGGTTTTTGGGGCAGAGCCTGAGGAGGGCAGGGTTTGGGGAGGGACTTCAATGCCATAGAGTCCAATTGCCAAATCGGCCATTTTCTCCAAGTGAACTGATCTCTATCGGCTGGAGATCAGTTGTAATAGCAGGTGATCTCCAGCTAGTACCTGGAAGTTGGCAGCCCTAGGAGATCTCCAGGTGCTACCTGTAGGTTGACAACCCTACTTATGCCCCAGATTTGCCAGCAGATCTGAAAGGATTGCAGAGCTCAGCTACATGCTTTCCAGAGCTGCTGGCCTCTCAGGAAATTGGAAACTACCCCAGAGAGAGCCCCTCCCCCAAAAGATGTCAAGCTAACCTCCAGCAGTCTCCCAGTTCCTGATGGAAACTGCAGTGTGTACAATTCTCTGGTGCTTAACTTTTTCCACTTCAGCCAGTTACAAGATTGGCCTGCCAATTGTGGACTCTTTGCTAGGCCATGGGCTTTGATAGCCATCAAACTATAAGAAGAGTTGGTTTTTATATGCCGACTTTCTCTACCACTTAAGGGAGAATCAAACCAGTTTACAATCTCCTTCCCTTCCTCTCCCCACAACAGTCACCCCGTGAGGTAGGTGGGGCTGAGAAAGCTCTAAGAGAGCTGTGACTAGCCCAAGGTCACCCAGCTGGCTTCATGTGTAGGAGTGGGGAAACCAACCCGGTTCACCAGATTAAAGTCCACCGCTCCAAACCACCACTCTTAACCACTATACCCCACTGGTTTATGGTGGTGCTACTGCCAGCTTTGATGTCATGGTGGGTGGTTTCTGCTGCTAGGGAAGTTGAGGCTCCTGGCTGCCATTTGCTTGAATAGTCACCAAGTTGCTAGTGCGCTTGCATTAGCCCAGGCAGTTCGTCATAAGACCCATATTTTGGGGTGCAGAGCTTTTGAATTGTCCTCAAAAACATT
Organism: Euleptes europaea; assembly: GCF_029931775.1. NCBI lineage: Eukaryota > Metazoa > Chordata > Lepidosauria > Squamata > Sphaerodactylidae > Euleptes > Euleptes europaea. Next base: position 24,042,769 of record NC_079314.1, read on the forward strand.
CAGGAACTAGGAAATGTGAATAAGGAACTGGGAATAGGGAACGAACTGGGAATAAGTAACCAACTTCAGCCTCCTGCATTTCAAGGCCTACTTGCATCCTTTGCAAAACTAAAGCCATAGTTTACAAGAATATCCTACAGTTCACCTCACCATTTCATACTTTGTAAGCATGTACAGACTGAATGTCAAATAGGGTTGCCAGGTCCCTCTTCGTTACCGGCGGGAGGTTTTTGGGGTGGAGCCTGAGGAGGATGGGGTTTGGGGAGGGACTTCAATGCCATAGAGTCTAATTGCCAAAGCAGCCATTTTCTCCAGGTGAGCTGATTTCTATCAGCTGGAGATCAGTTGTAATAGCAGGAGCTCTCCAGCTAGCACCTGGAGGTTGGCAACCTTAATGTCAAAGCCTGTTCCCTGCATATTTCCCTAGCTTTTCTGAGCAATTTGATATTTGGAAGAACTTTTTGGTGAAGAAGACAAGATACATTTCCAGCCCTCGACAAGGCTACTGAAATCGTTTGGAATCAAGACATTGGACCAAGTGCCAATTATAATTGTGGACTTTTTACTTGTAGTTCTTGGTGTTTGGGTTTTTGTATATTTCTTGGACTTTCTACTTATAGCTATTAGTGTTTAGTTTTTTTGCATATTCACTGTTTGGAGAATGGTGCTGGTATTCCTTGACACATGGTTGTGATTTGGTTCATTGATTAAAAAAAATTACTTAGATTTTGATTATATATATCCCTGAGCCTATTTGCTGGTTGTTCTCTGGCCATTCCCAGATACAGCATAGGTGTTTTTAGTTGTGTTAATACCTGGAAGTTGGCAACCCTCATGTCAAAACCTGTTCCCGGAAAAAAGGCTGTTACTCTTCTGTCCTGCAATATCAGTAAATAGGTTATTTGGGGGAAGGGGAACTACTCCCCCAAATGGTAACATCTGCTAAAATATGTACCAGTTCAGTCCAAGATTTTTTTTGGGGGGGGGAGGGAGAAATCATACCAGAAACAGAGTGATAGGAAACTGCTTTTGTTTTCTACTAAGGAGCTTGGGGTAGTATACAGTGCCCCCCGATTTATCCTCACAACTCCAAGGTAGGGCAGGCTAAGAATGCAGCAGCTGGCCCCGGATTACCCAAAATGAGCTCCATGGGCGAGCAGGATATAGCCCAGGTTATCTGCTGAGCCCCGCTGCCCCCAGCACTGAGAAAACATCAATTCCCAAACATTTTTGTTTGTTTAGGACCAGTTTCCAAGCGCTGATGCTAGGACATTCTGAAATCCCATTTGTGGGAATTAAGCTCCGCTTAATCCCCCAAACTGGATAACAGCAGCGAGCCGCTAGATGCTGAGATGAGATGTGGTCTGGTCGGCTGCATTCGAGAAGGCCGCATATTCCAGAACACAGCTGTGAGAGGACTCCCACACACAGCCTCTTGCCATAGACAGGCGCATATGAAGGGACCTCCGACCATCTTGCAATGGAACTGTCTCTTCTGATGGGCTGAGGCTCTGCAGGACCTCAGGCGGAGGGAAGGGTGTCTCAGCCCCCCGCCTTTTAAAGAAGAGCTGGTTTTTATATGCCGACTTCCTCTACCACAAGGGAAAACCAAACCAGCTCACAATCCCCTTCCCCTCCCCACAACAGACACCCTGGGAGGTAGGTGGGGCTGAGAGTGTGACTAGCCCAAGGTCACCCAGCTGGCTTCGCGTAGGAGTGGGGAAACAAATCCAGTTCACCAGATTAGCCTGCGCCGCTCACGTGGAGGAGCGGGGAATCAAACCCGGTTCTTCAGATCAGAGTCCACTGCTCCAAACCACCGCTCTTAACCACTATGTTGATGTATGCTAACTGCTTCCCCCCCCCCAATCTGAATAAACATCTGCACATCAACCGCTGCCAGGCCATTTTGATCCTGCAGCAAAACAAAAACAGGAGCCAAAGCGTTCAGCTGGCAGCTGGGTGAAGAATCAATTCTGCTAACATGCTAACAAGTCATGACACACTCAAAACAGGTATACCCACAAGACTTAAGAGCTCCTAATTTCCCACAGGCTAGAAGCCAGTCAACTCCCTCCAAGGACAGCAAATCAGTATTAAACAATACATAAAAGAATTGCTGTTCAGTCAGCTCAGGGTTTCGCAGCCCCTCCCTTCAGAGAAGCAGCTGTAAGTGTTGCTGCCAACCCTCTAGGCTTGAGGTTCCCAAACGTTTTGAGTCATGGAGCACTTTTCAGGAGAGAAGTTTGTCATGGAGCATTAATTTTCACCTAGCACCTATATACTAAACCAAATGACAGCAGGATGTGAGGGCGATCTGGCTGTGACATCTGTCACCCCATTGATCGGCAGGGTTGATGCCGATCAATGGGGTGACAGATGTCACAGCCAGATCGCCCCCACCACCCTCCATATGCAGAGGTTCCCGAAAAGCTGCACACTCAGTGGAAGAGGACGACCGTCCCAGACAGGACAGTAGTATTTTTCTTTCCAGTCTCATGGAACACTAGATGTTTCGTGGAGCTAGCCTGGTGTAGTGGTTAAGAGCGGTGGACTCTGATCTGGAGAACCGGGTTTGGTTTCCCACCCCTCCACATGAGCGGCGGAGGCTAATCTGGTGAACTGGATTGGTTTCCCCACTCCTACACACGAAGCCAGCTGGGTGACCTTGGGCAAGTTACAGCTCTGTTAGAGCTCTCTCAGCCCCACCTACCTCGCAGGGTGTCTGTTGTGGGGAGGGGAAGGGAAGGTGGTTGTAAGCCAGTTTGATTCTTCCTTAAGTGGTAGAGAAAGTCGGCATATAAAAACCAACTCTTCTTTGTGGAGCACCGAGTGCTCCACAGAGCAGTTTGGGAACCTCTGCTCTAGGCTGAGAGTTTCCCCCTTCACCTACCCGCTTGGCTTCTAGCAGTAGCGAGATCTGGTATGCTTGAAAGCTACAGTAACCATCACCTGTATCGTTTTGCTCTGGGAGCTTCAGCTTAGCCAAAAAATAAAAAGGACAGACCCACCTTCTGAGAAAATAGATTTTTTTTTATTATTGGATATGAAACAAAGAAGGCTTAAACATCAAGAGCCGCTTTCGGATCACAACCAGTGCTTTCCACGAGCATCCTTTTGTTTTAGCTTGATCTGTCCCAACAATGAAAAAGAGCCAGCCATGTCAGGTGACTCGTTTTTGCTGCTGTGGCCAGATTCGAAGAGACAGGCAGCCAGGCTGTGATGGAGCAGGGGTGGGAAGAGACCGAGTTTGAGGAACAGCAGAGCACTAAAACCTTAGCAGGGCGGTAACTAAGGCACAATAATGGGAAGGGGTAGATCCTCACATCAGGCTTTTCACTACTACTGGATTTCTTTAAAAAAATGGTTCCCTCCCCCCCCCCGCACTTTTAGACACAGTCTTGTTTGTCGCACCCCTCCCCACCCAGTTTTCCCCTGTATTTTTCAGGCCACAACAAATGGGAGATTGAAAAAAAAATGGGGAAAACTTAAAAGAAAAATGCACTGTGTAAGGAAGGAAGGAAAAACGATGTAGTGAAGAAGCAAAGCTGGAGGAAAAAACCTGGTGCTGAAAAGCCCATTCAGAGATAAATACACTCTTACCGATGCTGCTGATGGTTATCAAAAGCAATCGAGAATTACGACAGGGCCACATTAGAAGCTGAGAACCAGCCCCTCTAAGTATTCCCCCACCCGCAATTCATAGCCTATATTTGACTTCTATTACCACTTATACATGCTCGTTCTCCCAAGCCCTGCTTATAAATTACTTATGCAAAGAGGCTAAGGTTAGAGGATATAGGTTATACCACGAGCTCCTTAGCCAGCATTGGCCAGGCATGCTCCATAAATCCTCCCATCCACATCCGATTTTCTTCTTCAGCCCCACCCACAGAGGTTGACAGCTGAGGGAGGGAAACAGGTTTGGAAGAAGGTAAGTTCAGGGTTCTGTATTGTTCCCAACACAGAAGGGCTGTGTATTGTGCCTTAACTGCCTAAGCAGTAGTAGTCCCAAACGATTTCAATAAAAACAGGGCAATCACATCTTGTTACATATAGGCCCTTTCATGCAGGGACGTTTCCCCACGGTCACCCCCCTGCCATCTGCTTCTGGGCTTCCTTTTGATTATGCATGCCTTTCCCGCCCATCAGAGGTCGCCTCACTCTCCCCCGCACGTTTTGCCCAAATTTTCCAGATTATGGCTAAAGCAGCATCTGAAAAACATGGGCAAACCGTGCAGGGAGAGCAAGGCGACTTCTGATGGGCGGAAAAGGCACACAAAATCAAATGGAAGCTCCGAAGTAGTCGGCGGGGGTGGGGGGTGACTGCGGGGAAACGTCCCTGCATAAAATGCCAAAGGGTAAGAGGTGCTTTCATTTTAAGTCAGGGGCTGAAGGGGCAGCAGGAATTTGTACTCCTGAGAGGGGCACACCTGCTCCGGACCAACATTCCCTTCCCCTAAGAGGGCTCACTAGTAAGCTGCAGTACTGCAGTCCAAAGCCTGCTCACAACCTGAGTTCGATCCCGACGGAAGTCGGTTTCAGGTAGCCGGCTCAAGGCTGACTCAGCCTCCCATCCGCCTGAGGTCAGTAAAATGAGTACCCAGCTTGCTGGGGGTAAAGGGAAGATGACTGGGGAAGGCACTGGCAAACCACCCCCGTAAACAAAGTCTGCCTAGGAAATGTCGGGATGTGACGTCACCCCACCGGTCAGGAATGACCCGGTGCGTGCACAGGGGACCTTTACCTTTAAGAGGGCCTGTACAGCGCCCTTGCAAAAGAGAAGGTTGTTGCTGTGCTCCCATCTGCCCCTGTGCCGATACCACCCGATGCTACATAAGGCATCTGCAGCTTTAATTCTCTTTGCAACTGCCCTCGAACTCTTGATACACTCCGGGAAGTACGTGGCACCATGGGAAGAATGGTCTCTGGCACTGGACAAGCGCAGAGCCTTTTGTGTGTGCGTGTGTGCGCCTCAATTCAACTTGTTGCAATCAAACTGGTAGGATACAGAAAGGGGGTGTGACGGGCCCAGAAGCTTCGGCCTCAGTCCCCCCACTTCTGCGATCAAAGCAAGAAGAATAACCCAACAGATTTCAATACATTGTATTTATTTATGGTGACAGATTCTAAAGAATCTAGCAAGTCTTGTCAGGCCTACCGCATGACAGGTGTGGTAGCTGCAGAACACAGTCAAACACAAGTCTGGAGGTGCCCAGCTCTTCAAACCGTTAAGATAACCCCCTCACACATACAAAAGAACAGCACAATCACGGCAAAAAAAAAATGTCCAACACAGCTTCCATTTGTAGGAATTTCACTGTACGCATACACACCCTACAAAAAGTGCAACTTTTTTTTTTAATTCTCCCATAAAGCCCTTGGTTACAGGGGAAAGTTTTTTTTTTAATTAACAGTATTTGCATTTGCTTTTTTATTTGTGGAAGAGGCAGTTCTGTCCTTTAAGCTTCCCTCTCGAGAACTCAGCCAGAAGAGTTAAGTGCTGCTAGATATCTGTGCTACTTTGATTAGTGCAAACCCATTTCGCCCGCCCCCCGCCTTAAAATGTGAATTACGGAAAAGCTGCCAAAGTTACAATATTGAAAAGCAGCTTTTTCGAGTGGAAAGAGGAAAAAACACTCAGTTAAGCCCCTGATATCAGGCACCGCAGCCACATTTTCCTGTGCGTGGAAGAAATCACTGGTATGTAGAGGAAGCCCTCTCCCCGCCAGCCCAAGAGCTATTTATATTGCAGAAGAACTCCCTATTTACACTTTCATTGGACCTCTTTAGAAATGAGTGGCACCTCCTCGTCCAGGAAGAATGGCGGAAGAGGCAATGGCTGGAGCAGGTGTTTTTCTCAGCGTGGCCACAGGCTTGAGAACAGTTTGGTCATTGCCAACCCAGCTCACACTTTTTGCAGGAAAAGAGGCAGAATTTTACCTAGACAACAATCCAAGTATGATATTTTATTTCATTTCCCCCCCAAACTGCCCCCAAACATGGTACAACTTTACTGCAAACAAACATTGGTAAATAAGTCGACCTTCCAAGGATGTACCATGAAACGTTTTAACGCAGCCCCTTCTATAGCAGGCACGACCCCAAAAAGCTAAAGCATTCGACTGCTTCGGCTTTCTAAAAAAGCACGGGCACGTTAACCCGAACCAACACATTAGACAGGAACTGCTATGCGCTCCCACACATCAGGGAAGGGCTATTGTGTGCCGCGCAGGCAGCCACTTCCCACCTCCAGTATTTATACATGACACTAAAATCCTGTCAGAGACAAGTCTGATTTGGCTTTAACTGAGATCTCCCACTTCCTTCCAGTTGCCAAAAAAGAAAAAAGGGAAACTCTACAATTTCTCTCCTCCTAAGTCTTGGCTAACAGAGGTCCATCACTACGTTACATAAAATGCCATCTTACTCCGGCACGGAGCCCAAGCAGCAGGACACAGGCATCTAGTTAAAAGGAGAGGATTGCCATTCTCAGAGCGGGAGGGGAATGGGGTTACAAAGAACGAGCCGCAGTTCTCAGTAAGACTCCCGGGGCTCTTTGCCCAAAACTCTGCCACAGCCAAACCTCCCCCCCACCAAGAACAGATCAGTCTGCCCAATTCTGCTGGTGTTTCAGGTCAAGCTTGTTTCATCCCCAACAGCCTACCAATCAGTGGCTTCTTTATTACCGCACAATTCCCAGCATTTCCCCCTTCCCCTCCAGGACATTCACTTCCTGAAGTCAGATTTTTTTTGGGGGGGGCACCGCGCTTTTAGTGGAGCCATACTTTGGAGACAGGTTCCTCGCCTTCCTTTCAGCCTTTGCGAGGATTCTGTATGACATTAAAAAAACACCACATTTCTAAGTGTCACGTCACGCCCCTCCGGCTCCCCACGCGCTGATTGCGATCAGTAGGGCTGGCCCCACTTCTAACAGCGAGCCAGGAGGCAACGGCTGCCCTTTCCAGCCACAGCCTACATCGGTTCCCTTGACAGAAATGATCAGGTGACCCTATCCCCCCCACACAAAAACCAGATATCCCTACTTGATCTACCAAGAGGGAGCTCTGCCCCTACCAAAAAACAAAATCAAGGTTACAGTACAATTCTTTTTTTTCTTTTTTTGGTTGCAGGCACTTGAATAGGATTTTCTTTGGTCCTTTAAAAGGAATTAGCCACTCTGGCATCTCTTCAGAAATAGTCTGCACAGCCCTTAACACTTCTTGTACTTAAAAAAAAGAAAAATATATCCATCTTTCAACTCAGGTAGTGCAGCTCTACCTTTTAACCTAATTCTACTCACCCCATACATAACTCAAGCATTTTCTTACTGTAAACATCTCCGGTTAACTACTCATAACACTGCACAGTTCCCCCCCACAGTATACAGCAGACTGACTTCATTCCAATGTAGGAGCAAGAGTTCTGGTTATGTTTCTTCTCAGGGGCGAATGGCCTTTAACCCCCCTCGCCACCCTCCCCAGAGTATTGAGGCATTGCCAAACTCAGTTGCAGGGGAGCCAAGTTGGGTAGGAGTGACTGCAAGGCATGAGGGGTTGCATGTGGGTTACATAGTAGTTGACATTTATCTCGCTGACGTAGGGTGCCGGCTGATAATAGCAGGTCACGTTCGTGACCGTCGGGATTATGTTCTGCTCAGCCAAGACCCTCACCGCCAACATGGCGATGAGGTTCAGCGTCTGCCGCCTCTCGTGTCCCATCAGGCACACCGTACTCTCGTTCACCACCCGGTGCAGAGTCATCAGGCAATCGTACCTCTTACTCTCCATCCCGACAAAGTGGCTCTGTAGGTAGGACTCTAGCTTCCGCTGCTGCTCCCCGATGTCGGGGAAGTCTATAAAAAACCTGGAGCACATGTATCTCTGCAGCGCCTTCATGTCTACCTCCGATTTGGCCTTGAACCCCCTCACAAGGAGGTTGCAGTACTTCAAGAGTCCACCGCCTCTGATCTCCTCTGGATTCCTAGTGGCAATGATTCGGTGCTTCAGGTGGTCCATTGCCTCTTCGAAGTCCCCGTACATGCTCTCCCCAGTGACCGTAGGGTGGAAGTTCTTAGACATCGGGTTCTCCGAACACTCCCCAAAGAGCAACAGCGAGTCCAATATGATCTGGAAGGAATCAACGCTGAACTCGAACTGCCGCCGGAGAGTGTCTACAAATTTGAGCTCTACGTTCTTGCCGCTGTTGTTTGACAACGAGATAAGGCTCCAGCGGTCCGTTTCATTGCACACTTTCACCAGCTTCTGCACATAGGCCTCTTTCAGAGTCATGGGAGTGATCTTATCTTTGTTTACCCCTTCTGGGAGGAAGTCCAGGAGGCAGTCCATCACGACGTCTTTCACCAGCTGGAAGACATCCTCGCTTTTCAGGTCCACCCTGAAAATGAGATCGAGATCTTTGTATCCCAGACCACTGTCGTGATGCAGGACGTGGCTGGCCGCCGAGCCATTCAGCCTCACGTTATGGACAGCAACCCCCTTCTTTTCTAGACGGCTGCGGACCACCTGAAAACACAAGGAGAGGCACGCTGCTGTAAGTACCGGACACTCTGGAGACAGGAGGCAACTCAAATAGGAGGTGGGGAAAGTGTTTGGCTTGCACTTAAGGGCTGACCTGTTGGCTTTCCTAACGTGCTGACAGAGCCAACTTACAAGAGAAAAGCTGCCATGCGCACACCTGGAGCTTTGCACTTCACCTTGTTAATAGGGTTGCCAACCTCCAGGTACTAGCTGGAGAGCTCCAGCTATTGCAACAGATCTCCAGCCGATAGAGATCAGTTCGCCTGGAGAAAGTGGCTGCTTTGGCCACTGGACTCTGTGGCATGGAAATCCCTCCCCAAAGCCCTGCCCTCCTCAGGCTCTGCCCCAAAAACTTTCCGCCAGTGGCAAAAAGGGACCTGGCAACCCTACTTGTTAATGGGATCTGAGGCCTTCTTATACCCTATCTGAACTATTAGTTACAAGCGGAAGGTCTCCTTGCCATCTTCTGCCCTAAGGCAGCAGCTGCCTGGGCAAGTTCAATGCAAGAACCGTCCCTCCTCCTGCAGCTTTTAGCCGTATTTGAGCAGAGTTCCAGGAAGTCCCTGGCCTAAGTGCAGAACAGAAAGATTATGAGGCGAGGAGGCTAGGGTTGCCAGGACCCTCTTTGCAACCGGCGGGAGATTTTGGGAGCAGAGACTGAAGAGGGCGGGGTTTGGGGAGAGAAGGGACTTCAGTGCCATAGAGTTCAATTGCCAAAGTGGCCATTTTTCTCCAGGTGATCTGATCTATCGGCTGGAGATCAGTTGAATTAGCAGATCTCCTGCTACTACCTGCAAGTTGGCAAACCTAGAGGAAGCTCCAATGTAGATGTGTTAGCTGGTGTATAGGAAGGCTGAACACACTAGCTGTATTAGTTTTGACTGTTCCTGGAGCTGTCCCTGCCAAGGCTCAAGGACAAACAAGACCCCAGGGCAGGCAAAGACCTTGCAATTTGTATGGCAGAGCTCCATGCTACTGGGATGTGCGGCTCCAGGCATCGACCTGCCAGCCAGCCCAACCATAGCCAATCCTTGCTGTCTCCCTCCGATTTAAGTGCTAATTGCAAGAACTAACCTGAACTAAAGCTATATAGGCCATAATATGCCACAGGACCTGAGTACGCCTCCCCGTCTCTTCCCGAGCAATTGTCTTTGCTTCACTACTAGATATGCATTGAGAAGCAGATGGCTTTTTCCATGATTTCACGCCAGACCAAGTGCTTAGAAGGCAACACTGACAACATAAAAGTGCCCCCTTTGCCATCTCCTGGACCATGCCAGGCTGAAACGTCAGACGGAGCGTCTCAAGACACCCTCCATTGTCTGAACAAGCCATCTATATAATGAAGGAATAAAATACTGGCTCAGGCAGTGCACAAGACAAAACAGATGTGGTTCAATACTGAAGAATTCAGCCCAAAATGTGTGTATTGGGAGGGGGGGGGAGGAAAAACAGGAGTCCAGATTCCTGTTTTTGCCAACAAGCATTTAGGTACATTAGAGAAAGGTGTTAAAGCACTTTAGAGTCCAGTTCCCACTTTCTAGAGCCAACAACCTTCAAATTTCTGGATAAGGAGCCCCTGAATGGTGCTCACGACCAAGTTGTTCTTATTTCCAAGGAAGGGTGAGATTTTGACAGCTTTGTGAATGGCAGCAATTCAACAGATGAAGTTTCTACAACTTGGAAAGCTCTGCCTGCTTGGTTTGCCTGCTATAGTTAAAAGGTAAAGGTCCCCTGTGCAAGTACCGGGTCATTCTTGACCCATGGGGTGATGTCACATCCCGACGTTTACTAGGCAGACTTTGTTTATGGGGTGGTTTGCCACTGCCTTCCCCGGTCATCTACACTTTACCCCCAGCAAGCTGGGTACTCATTTTACCGACCTCGGAAGGATGGGAGGCTGAGTCAGCCTTGAGCTGGCTATCTGAAACTGATTTCTGTCAGGATTGAACTCAGGTCGTGAGCAGACCTTTGGACTGCAGTACTGCAGCTTACCACTCTGTGCCACGGGGCTAACAGATTTACCACTAGAGATGTAAAGGCTCAAGGGGGGGAGACGCTCCCTCAGGACTTCTTCACACTCAAACCTTGCCTTATTTTAAAAATAGAAAGCCTTTCATGTGTAGCATGAAAACCTCGGAAGCCTTTAAATCTTTCCAATGGAAAAATTGGGAAACTCTGAGTTCAGTATTTTCATTGTTATAAACTTTGGCTTAATATCCAAACATGTTGGCAGTCCTACATATTGTGACTCTTAAAGGGTTTCTGTCCAAATAAGACACTGTTTTCTTTACTATAGAACTTGTTTTCTGCCTTTTATTTTTTTCCCCTTCTCTCTGATGTCAAAAATTAAAGATATGGTGCTGTGGTACCATAAGCAGCAGTCTGCAACTCTCAAATGTTGGGTATACCTGAAATTTCTCCTAGAAAATGAAAATGTTTAAACCCCATAGCTATGCCAAATAGGGCAATTTTATATGCTAAGTTAAAAATGATTCATTTTATGCAGTCAAATCAAAGAAGTTTAGGTCTTATAGGAAAGTATTGCAGATATTTTGGTTTCTCAAAAACCTCTTTCTGAGAACAAGTTTTTTTTCCCTGGGGCTTCAAAATTTATAGAATTTAACATTTCTGTTTACCACCAAGTATTGCAGAGCACCGGTCCGTATACAGGCACTCCGGCCCCAAGCTACTCAAGTAGGTCACCTGGTGTGGAAGCCACAAACCCAGCATTACAAAACTCCTTTTTTAAATCACTTGAGGCAACCTCTGCATTTAGGGCTGATACACATTCATCTGGCCAAAGTAATTTCCCTTTATTTAGAGAAAACTGCCAAAGAGGGCCCATGGCTCAGTGGTAGAGCATCTGCTCGGAACACAAAAAGTCCCAGGTTCAATCCCTGACCTCTCCAGTTAAAAAGGATCAGGTAGTAGGCGATGTGAAAGACCTCTGTCTGAGATGCTGAAGAGCTGCTGCCAGTCAGAGTAGACGATACGGACCTTGATAGACCAATGGTCTGATTCAGGATAAGGCAGTTTCAAGTATGTTCCTATGAGTGCTCCTAGGATTAGTAGCATAGGAAGAGGTGAAATACCTTCACTTTAGTGTTATCATAGGATCACAAAATTCTACAGTAGCATGAAGCAAAAGAAGAGTTGGCTTTTATATGCCAACTTTCTCTACCACTTAAGGGAGACTCAAACCGGCTTACAATCACCTTCCCTTCCCCACAACAAACACCCTGTGAAGTAGGTGGGGCTGAGAGAGCTCTAAGAGAGCTGTGACTAGCCCAAGGTCATCCAGCAGGCTTTGTGTGCAGGAGTGAGGAAACCAACCTGGTTCACCTGATTAGCCTCCGCCGCTCATGTGGAGGAGTGGGGGATCAAACCCGGTTCTCCAGATCAGACTCCACCGCTCTTAACCACTACACAAAAAGGTGCAATCAGACCAATGTTGGACCTAACTTTTTACTCAGATGGGCTGGTTTAGTGGTAGTGCCGCCCCACGGGCCTCCGGAACCTCTACCACGATGCAGCCGAGAGCTACTCCGTTCCCATGATCAGTCTGCAGACTCCTCTGGCTAACCCTGGCCTATCTGCATGCACACCATGCCATGAGGATGCATAAAGGGGCAAGTCTTAACACTATTGCATGCATCGCTTGACATGCGCGTTGCCTTTTTGCCAGCAGCAAAAGGCAACTAATTCCTTCATGCTAGTCACAGAAAGGTGGGCAAGCCTAAATCAGTCTGCCGCAGGTGGCGATGTCCCCATTTAGAGAGGGGAATCTCCAAGGACTATTTGATGGGCTTTATTTGCCCCACGGAAAAGCCCCAGGAACCTACCGAACAGAGAAAAGTAGGCTCTAAAAGTTTACCAAGAGCTTGCCTGGTGTGGTGGTTAAGAACGGTGGTTTGGAGCAGTGGACTCTGATCTGGAGAGCCGGGTTTGATTCCCCACTCCTCCACATGAGCGGTGGAGGCTAATCTGGGGAACTGGATTGGTTTCCCCACTCCTCCACACAAAGCCAGCTGGGTGACCTTGGGCTAGTCACAGCTCTCTCCGCCCCACTTACCTCCCAGGGTGTCTGTTGTGGGGAAGGGAAGGTGATTGTAAGCCGGTTTGATTCTTCCTTAAGTGGTAGAGAAAGTCGGCATATAAAAACCAAATCTTCTTCTTCATTAAAAATGTTCCTAGTTTAAAAGCAAGGAGTTCAGCAAGGGCCCAGGCCCACAATGTCTCCCTAGTCAACAGAATCTTCAACAGAAGATTTAAACTATAACACAGGGGTGTTGAACTCATTTGTTCATAGAGGGCTGGCTATGACATGTCACTTGGTCGGCGGGCTATGCCCCACAGTGGACTGGGGGAGGTGGCTGCCTTGGCAGGTGAGCCCACAGCGGGCTCACCGCCCCAGATCAGAACTGAGGAGGGGGGGTGGCTGCCTCAGCTGACAAGCTCGCAGTGGGCTTGCCAGCACGGATCAGAAATGGAGGTTGGCTGCCTCGGTTGGTTCACGGGCTGGATAGGAGCTCTCAAGGGGCCGGATCCAGCCCCCGGGCCATACGTTTGATGCCCCTGCTATAACATATTAGGTTAATCAGATGCCAGGGTTAGCACCCATGCATTCTGGAGAACTTCCTTGCTGCAGACGCAGCCAGGGACTAAATTTAATTGCCCCTCCTTTCCATTACCTACGGTTTCAGGAAAGCAGTAGCAGACCGAGCCTCCAACTGAGCTAGAAGAGCTGATTAAAACGCATTAAATCCTTATTACTCATGGGCACATGTCCAGGAACTTCATCACATGGTTTATTCATCTGGCCAGCATGAAAATGCATTGTCAACACCCAACTTCTAGGTACAAATATTCCCGAGCATACTATAGCTTGCACAAGTGGGGCATTTTTGTCTTTATTCAGTTGATGCAGAAGGAGGCTCTCCGCACCTAGGCCGCAAAGTATACCAGCCAAGCAGAAAGGCTGTCCTTCTGCATCCCCCCTGCCTGGGGTGTCCGGAAAAGGAGATTTGCGTTTCAGTAGACGCTGCATCAGCACATGGTTGAATAGTGTGTGGGGAAGGGAGGGGTGCTATGTGCTCATTGCTTGGATGCCCCAACTATCCATGTCCCATTCATGCCAGTGCTACGACTTCGGTTTAAACATGGCAGCCAAGACTACCTCTGAAACTCATTTGAGGAAACTCAACTCCCTGTTCTGCAACTGCCCTGGGGCCAAACTGATTATTATTCACTGATGGGGCCTGTAGTAGAGCCCTCTGGTTCTAATGCACCACCCCTTCACACCTTGCCTGGCAAAACCTCTTCCTCAGTATCGTTCCTGCCTGCAACGGCCAGGTGCTCACCTGGGCCCTGCTAAACTGCATGCTGCTGCTTGCCCTCCACAGCCATCTGGCACAAGGAAATCTGCTTGCTTCCAACTTACCTCAATCCTGCCAGCCAAGTACACCCCACTAGCCACAGACCATCCCGTCCCTCCCTCCTTCCTGCCTATCAACGCCAGTTTAGTAATTTGGGAAGCATAGTAGGGTGGATTGCCTCGAGCAAGCCTTTGGCAAGGTGGCACGCAATTCGGCAAAATGAAGACGACGGCCTGCATTGGGGACCTGGAAAAGGTCCTTCTGGCTCGCGAGCCCTGCTCTCTCGGGTAATGCGAGTGGAGAGCTGGATGCTTGTACGAGCCGTTTGTCCAACTCTGCCAAGCTCCACGCGAGACAAAGGGCTCTGAGAAGCGCCTCAGTTGTATGATGGCAGATATTTGGGGCTTTTAACGCATTCTACCAGCAGGGCTTCAATATTCCATGCCCGGCCGTGACTGAAGGCCTCTTCCACAGAATTCTGAGTTCCAGAATCGAATCAAAATTCGATATAAAGCATGCAGGGTTAGCATATGCACTCTATTCTAGAGAAGACCTGCCTGCCCACAAACTAGTAGACTTCATAAACAAACTGAATTCTGCAAAACTTGAATTAGAGAAATGCAATCAAACATACCTCTACACTTAGTCTGACCACAAATGTTTTCTGCTTAGCATAACCTGACCTAAATTCCGTGCCAAAGTTTGCAATTAGTACAAAATTTGGAATTTACACACCACCCTTCTGTATGCAGTTTATATGCGAGCACATGGAAGCACCCCAAAAACACCTTCGTATTCTAGCAATTGCGAAAGGCAGCCAGGTATTATTATTTTTTTGGGACGTTTTCTTAATTAGAATTCAATGTGCCTTATTTTATATTAGTGAGTCACCACAGAAGAATGAAGCCACCTCCCATACAAAATGAATATGCAGCAGCTTACTGGCATGACATTAGTGCCTACTAAGCACACCGGTTGCTACCTAATGGACAAACAAATCCCTAGTAATTTGTGGCAGTGACAACACATGCCAGAGTAGGCTATTTTAGGGCAAGTGGACTGTACTAGAAATAGCCTTCCATGTCCCCCAGCTTCACTAGAGAGTTGGTCAAAAAGGACAGCCGGATGCCATTTCCCCCTACACTAAGAAGTGGTGTGAAATATTACAGCAATATTTTGATGCTACTAGGTTGGATCCGAACAACTGAAGGCAGCAGGGAAGGCGGAAGACCCAAGAAGAGATGGATTGACTCTATAAAAGAAGTCACGACCCTCAGTTTGCAAGACCTGAGCAAGGCTGTTAAAGATAGGACACTTTGGAGGACACTGATTCATAGGGGCGCTGTGAGTCAGAAGCGACTTGACGCCACCTGACACACACAGGCTTGAATCCAGATTAAACTGGCAATTTCTACCAATTCCCCCATTCTACTGCAGAGCCCCTTCACGTCAACCTGTATGGTCCCGTCCCCCAGGAGCAACATTTTGAGATCAGTAGGCTGCCGCGGGATGGGGAAGAGAGGCATGCCAGTTCCATTCTGACACTGGAAAATTTTGTCTGGATCCAACCAATATTTTGTGCTGGAAGGAGATCAGTTTACTGGACATAGAATGTGTTCCCCCCACCCCCCACCATGAAGTGCCTCCACGTATTCCTGATTCACACAAGCAGACCAGAAGACCTCTTTTAAAGAGACCAAGCAAACTTTTGCACTGCTTGTGGTGTATGCATTAAGTTCATGGTGGGTACGTTGAAATGAACAGTCTGTTTTTCATTTCCCCCATAGCTTGAGCCCCGCATGCCCAACTGGCTCCTCCTCTAGATGCAGAAGATCCAAGCTGAGAAGACTGCGTCTAACACAAAGCACAGCGAGGTGCACTTCCGCAGCAGACTCCTCTCAAATTCAGGGCCAAAGGAGGTGCCACAAGTTAATGAAAGAGGGGTATCTTACCAGCCAGGATGTTTTGCATATCCAGCCCCCCGGGGAATGCCAAAACTTGCTCACTAGACTGGCGACTTTTAGTTGGCTTTAATGAGAGCCATCCCACTAGTCTAGCCATATTCAGTCTGGCTGCTCAAATTACGGACATCCATATGGCCACGAGGGCAAAGGATGCAGAGTCAAAGACCTGATTAATTTTAAACAAATTAGTATATGAGATTTTCTTCTGGCAGACTGACTGGCCCTGTTTGGGCAGCGAGGGTGAAGGTTGCCAGTAACTAAGCTTCAACGAGTTGCAGGTTGAGCTACGTTGTGCGACTGCAGTTACCAACTTCAGGGTGTTCCCATCTCAGACTCCAACCCAGCCTTATTATGCTGCCCTCGGATATCCAAATTAGGGTTACACAACTACTACCAGTCCACTGCGGCAGAAATTTAGTACAGAGGTAATGGCTTCCATTCATCTCTTCACCAGCATGAGACACTGCCCAGGGAGGATGATCAACCAGAACTCCTGTTCAGTTTGGCTGCTGAGATTATATTTGTTTACAGCTGTGGTTTTTAGCATCTGACTCTGGGGCTTCGGTATTCTTCTCTAAGAAAGCCATCCTGTCAGGTAAACTCAGGAACAAATTATTTTCATTTGCGGCCCAGCAGGTAAAGCCAAACGGCAGAAACATGTCAGACAGAATGCTGGAGTAGTCAAAATTGAGCCTTCAGCCAATCTCCAATGGCTGTTACTACAAATCAGGTTTCTAGCTACAAGTACAGAACACAGCCTAGCATATTTAATTATCGAAACAAAATCCAACAACAAATTATTATGTTGGCAATAGTCTGTTACAGTCTGTTAGAGGCCATCTAGTATGATCTTCTCCATATGTGCTTACCAGCTCCCTCAACGTTCTGTTCTTCTCAGCGATCCAGCTCTTGTTTCAGCCGGTACAGCAGAGTAACTGTGCTATTCTGAGCAGAGTTAACTCTAGTTTAAGCCTGTTGAAACCAATAGTCTTAGACAAGCTTATCTCTGCACAGGCCTGAAGTGTAAGAGGGCCTGACCAAATGGAGTTCCACGCCCGTGAAGCACAGCACCGCTTTGGGCAAACCTCAATCTCTGCGGCAACAACCCCATGCGCATAACCCTAGGGATACTTACAGGAAGGGCCGGACAGAATGCCGCTCAGACGTGTGTCAGATGGGCCAAACAACATGGGAGATTCATGACTAGGTGTGCCAACATTTTCTCGAACGTTGAAATGCATCTGAATTGGGGCTGCGGTGGCAAGGGACAGGTTAGCCATACTCCACCCAAAAGAAATCACAACCTAATATGGTAGCATTGGTTGCAAGGTGCAACAAGGAAAAGGTACAGCACAGAGGCTTATTAGGTGTAATAAGGGAGGGAAAGGCAGGTACTCACACTGTATTGTATTCCACCCCACCTCCTTGCAAGTAACAGCAGCTCACAGGGAGCACCATTTCTATCAGTAGAAGGACAGACAGGGGCCCTGCAGTTACTTTAATGTTAAAGAAACGCTGAGCAAACCTCCTTTGAAACAGGTAGTTTTACTCTCAGTTAAACCTCTTTGTCATCAGGTATCCTTTCTTATGTATTCTGCAGCCCTCCCACTGGCTAAGGGGCCCTAAGTCAGCAACTAGAATATTCAAAACCAAGTGTTAACAGCCACCCCGTTTTTATCCTGTTCTTCCTTCAAGCCGGTAAGGGCGGCATACCTGGTTTGCCGTAGCAATTTTAATTTGGCTCAGCTGGAAGGCAATTAGGCCCAGAGAATCTGGCCCAAAGTCACCCCATGAAGTTCAGTTCAAAAAGGGCCTCCTGGACTGCCCCATTCCTATCATTCCCTGTCGATCAGAGCCTTATCACACGCATCAGATGCCTGACAACACAAACCCAGCATGAGAAGCCATGCTCGGGTTTCTCCATCCATCTCATAGCTATTGCTAAACCGGCATTCACTTCCAGCTAGAGAATTCCTGAGCCCCAAATGGCACACAGCCAAGGCCGAGAGACTCGATATCACCACCTCAGCAGATTTATTTTCTGCTAGCAGATTCCAAGCTCCATATAAGCCGACAGCAGGGTGCCAAGCAAAGGGGCCAGCCAGCATGCAAGCTCATCAGGACAGAGTCCAATACTCCTGGCATACGCTGCTTTGGTAAGAGAAGGGTCAATGGTAGCAGAAAGAGCTTAGAGCGACCTTTTTTCCCTGGTCAAGGCAGCCACCAACCCACTGACGAGGTCAACGCTGCACTACAGGGGGGAAAACCATGTACAGGGGTTCTAACGTCTGTGGCTCTTGCTCCAACATGCTCCACGGGAGACAGAATGCAAGCTGACTCCAGAAAGGGAAACACCCTTGGCAGATACCGAGTCCCCTTATCCCAGTTTCCTCCCTCGACTTTGAAGCAGGAGCTGTTCAGACACGGCTCAGCAGAAGACACCTCTGCCAACTCGCGCGCTGAGTTCCATACCCTTAATCTTTACTTCTGCGGTCGACACCTCCCTCTACATGAAAAACTGCCTTTCATGTCATCGTGCGTAAGCATTCGCACAGGACAGCCTGCCAAGAAAATATGGCCGAGAGAGAGAGAGGGAGCCCTATAGGAAGCATACCACACCAGAGAACATGCATACCTAGGCTAATCTTCCTCTGGTGGTATTGATACTTACTACTGCCCTGCCCTGGAAGAGTTCATGAGAAGACAGCCCCCAGCCCTGGCAGAGAGAATTCCTTACCCACCCCACCAAGAATCTCTTGGGTTCTGCCCCAGCCTTAGGTCAGTAATTCCATGCACTATCAAGAACCAGAAAAGCAACATAAAATTAATTACTACTTGTTCCAGATGCCTCTATTTTAGGAACTATTTCTCCTTCTACACTGAGTGGACCCCAGTATCAAGGCAGGATATCAAAAATCCTCCTTCTCCTCATTATGGCCCAGAGAAGAGTGTTTCCAGACATTCCCATCCCTCTCTAATTTCTCTGCCATTTCTCCACCACTCACTAAAGCGACAGGCCCTCCAATCACACTCTGCTGCCCACAATTCTGGGGCTGCTTAAAAGTCCATTGCTACAGGTTGTAAGTATTCAACCTCCACTCATCTTGGGCGTTTTTTGAGACCAGGCCATCTATATGTTAGTGGTCCCCTGCCCCCTCCAAGTGAACAGAAGGCCCTACAAGATCAGCTAGAAAGCGTTTGCAACCTCCTCTCATTCAGATGTGGGGTGTAACTATTACCCCCCCTTCCCTTTAGCTTTCAATGGGCATGCTGAGTGGGTGGTTCGTGAACAATCTCCTCGACCAGAGAACACCCCCCACCCCGGCAACCCAAACTTCTGCTACCGCTGCTTACAGCCCCCAGGCCAGTTCTGTTGTCAGAGCCAACAGCCCTGGTGCTACCACAGTCCAGAAAGAACTTCCACCCCACAGTTCATAACCCCAAGCGCAGATCGAGCCGCCGTCGACAATATCCCGTGCCAGACGGTTCTTTCCCACAGCTCTCCCTCTCTCTTCCGGAGTCAGGGCCTTCCTCAGTCTTTCCTTTCATTTCAGGCTCTTTTGACCAGCGGTCTTAAGCACAAATACATACTATTGTTGAAGGCTTTCATGGTCAGAGTTCATAGGTTCTTGTAGGTTATCCGGGCTGTGTGACCGTGGTCTTGGTATTTTCTGTCCTGACGTTTCGCCAGCAGCTGTGGCCGGCATCTTCAGAGACACTGTCCTTCAGTGTCACTCCTCTGAAGATGCCTGCCACAGCTGCTGGCGAAACGTCAGGACAGAAAATACCAAGACCACGGTCACACAGCCCGGATAACCTACAAGAACCTACAAATATATACCTTCCTCAGTCTACAAACTCAATGGAGGGCCGGCTTTGACCAGCTTCGCCTGAATCTCCCCAGCCCTCTCTTCCCCCCAACACCACTGGCATAGCCTCCTTACATCCCCAGTGACATCCCCCCTACACACATATTTATTTCAACAGAAGCCTTTTTTTAAACTAGCTCAAGAACTCACACGAACAGCAGTTTGGTGGAAAGGGGGCTCGGGATCTGGCATAGGCCGGCATGTACAACGCATGCCTGCCAGGCTTAGCCGTGTGCTCAGGTGGCCTTAGGCAAGTCCCTATTCTTAGCCCACCCTCCCAGCCAGAATTTGGGCAGGGTGGCCTCTTATAGGATTGTCGTAAGGATTACAGAGGTCGCGACCACGAAGGACCCTGAGTGTGTCCTCCGTCCCCCAAAATGTCTCCTCCATCAGAAAGCTGCATGTAGCCCAAGCCCGTAGTGGCGTCACTGGCCACCAGACCAAGCCACGAACTAGGAAATCCCTGCCTCAGATGCCATCTCTGTGGCCAACTCCAGCTCGGTCTGCAAGGTGGAACTGGAGGGGATTTAAAAAGGGGAACTGGAAGGATTCCCAAAAGTAACATGATGCGTTTTGCATGCTCCAAGGGCTACCGAACGAGTAACAATGATTCATGCATATTGGGGACGAGTCATAGCGGCGTTTGAGGTGAAACCAGGGCTGGTGCCAGCCATTTTTGCACCCTAGACAAGGCTAACTACTTGTACCCCCCGCAATTGCTAACCAATTTTCAAAAACAGATGGCTTGTAGTAAAATAAAAGCACAAAACTTTTTATAAGACTCTATAATTAACTATATTCCATAGCACTGTTGTGGTACTTATCCTAAAATTAAAAAACAAATTGTCAGTTGTATTTTTTCAAGAAACTAATCTGTTGAAAACTGTGCCCCACAGGCCAGTTCTGTGCCCCTTGGAGGTCTGTACCCTAGGCGACTGCCTAGATCGCCTAATGGTAGCACCGGCCCCGGGTGAAACAGCTCACTTTGGTCTAGCTGCCCAGGCCCTCGGATCTCAACCTAGTTGCTGAAACCATGGGAGTTGCTCGGGATAATCAACCTGCTTACTCCACCACGCACATGCCATACACTAATATGGGGTAAGATCAAAGCCGTTAATAATTGGCCAGAAAGGCTAAGTTTATAACACCTTTAAGTAATTATAGAAGCTCGCATGCACCAGATGACTGAGGCGAGAACTATGCGATATAAGGCTGTACTCTTATGACAGGAATTTGGGAGTAACACCCACTTAACTCAATGAGGCTTAAGCATGAATAGAGATGTACAAGATCAGGGGCCCCCCACCCTCCCCACCCACTTCCTCCACTTGCTTCTGATAGGCATTAGGGCCCTTCCTGGGTATCTCTCCCCTTAGGAGTCCTACATTATTCAGGGGTTATCCCCCCGCCAAATAAGTATGCACAGGAAGACAGCTGCAGTTTACTGGTGAAGCTCAGCATTGCTTTTTTAAAAAACCTTGGATACCTTAACACAGGGTGTTAGGATGCCCATGTTAGTAAAGTGTTAGTATACAGAACCTCAAGCATTAGGGCCCTTTTCTGGGTATCTCTCCTCTTAGGAGTATTACATTATTCAGGGGTTACCCCCCCACACACACACATAAGTATGCACAGGATGACAGCTGCCATTTACTGGTGAAGCTCAGCGTTGCTTTTAAAGAATCACTTAGATACCTTAATACAGGGAGTTAGGATGCCAGTGTTAGTATGCAGAACCTCAACCCAACTGACCACCAAGGCTGGCAAGTATGTAGGAAGGCATACTGACCAAGCGGGCTAATGTTCCACATACTAGCTGTGCTTAGGTCCGAGCAGCCTCAGAAAGGCAAAGCTATAAGGTGGAAACTTCCGTCCGCTTGACCGCTAGACCTCCCCACAGACTTACGCAGACCCAAGCGAAGTCAGCATAGAACCACCACCACCACCTAATCGATTGCTTCTCCTGAGTAACCGGAGAGGGATAGCAACTCACTAGGATGGAGGTGCCACACTCTGCTTCCTCTTCAAGTAAATACTCTGGGAGGCAGAGCTCGCCTGCGGAACCTCAATCCCCAGGAGAAATTTGGTTTTAAGTATTTGGGGGGGGGGGAGGAGGAACACACATGAAGCTGCCTTATACTGAATCAGCCCCTTGGTCCGTCAAAGTCAGCATTGTCTACTCACGAAAGCTCATACCCTACCAGAAAATATTTTTGTTAGTCTTTAAGGTGCTACTGGACTCTTGCCCTTTTCTACTACCAGTGTGGCACTTATCTTAAAAAAAATAAAATAAAATAAATTGTCAGCTGCATCTTTTCAAGAAATTAATCTGTTGAAAACGGTGCCCCTTGGGTCAGTTCTGTGCCCCTCTGAGGTCTGCGCCCTAGGCGGTCACCTAGTTCGTCTA
Source organism: Euleptes europaea (assembly GCF_029931775.1). Taxonomy (NCBI): domain Eukaryota; kingdom Metazoa; phylum Chordata; class Lepidosauria; order Squamata; family Sphaerodactylidae; genus Euleptes; species Euleptes europaea. Next base: position 24,064,927 of record NC_079314.1, read on the forward strand.
ATGGCAGCACCGGCCCTGCCTGGTCCCTTTGACTGGAGATGCCGGGGACTGAACCTGGGACCTCCTGCATGCCAAGCAGGTGCTCTACCATTGAGCCACAGCCCCTTTCCATAGCTCTCCAGGGTCTCAGGTAGAGGTCATTCACATCACCTCCTTGCCTAGTCCCTTTGACTGGAGATGCCGGGAACTGAACCTGGGACCTCCTGCATGCCAAGCAGAGCGCTACCATTGAGCCACAGCCCCTTTCCATAGCTCTCAAGGGTCTCAGGCGGAGGTCATTCACATCACCTCCTTGCCTACTCCCTTTGACTGGAGATGCCGGGGACTGAACCTGGGACCTCCTGCATGCCAAGCAGGTGCTCTACCACTGAGCCACAGCCCCTTTCCATAGCTCTCCAGGGTCTCAGGTAGAGGTCATTCACATCACCTACCTGCCTAGTCCCTTTGACTGGAGATGCCGGGGACTGAACCTGGGACCTCCTGCATGCCAAGCAGGTGCTCTACTATTGAGCCACAGCCCCTTTCCATAGCTCTCCAGGGTCTCAGGTAGAGGTCATTCACATCACCTCCTTGCCTACTCCCTTTGACTGGAGATGCCGGGGACTGAACCTGGGACCTCCTGCATGCCAAGCTGATGCTCTACCACTCAGCCCCCCCCTCTCCTAGGGGAGCCCCGCCACGCACCTGCACGATCCTGCGCGGCCGCACGGCCAGCGTGGGGAAGTTGCCCCGGCCGTGGATGGGCACAGCCTCCTCCAGGATCTGGTCCAGCCGCTGCACCTGCTGCCAGCTGAGGACGCTGAAGCGCCCGTCGTCGCCGCCGCCGCTGCTGCTATGGGGCGGCGGCCCCGAGTTTGCAGCGGCCCCCGCTGGCTCGGCCGAGTGCATGGCGACGCACCAGCCTCCCTGGGAGCAGAGAGGCGCTGGCAAGGCGGGCGAGGAGGAGAGCGGCGCCCTGAGTCCCCCCGCCGGCTTTATGCACGGATAAGAACCGGACGGCAGAAAGGACAATTCCAGAAGGGAGGAGGAGAAGCGAGAGAAGCCGATCTGTCCGGGGGGGGGGGGAGGCCGGCAAAGGGCGCGCTCGAGCCGCTTCTCTTCCTCTTCTTCCCCCCCTCCCTTCCAAGCCCGCCCTCACGCCAAGCCGCACTCCGGCACTGCAGGGGCCGCCGTGGGCGCGCGCGGTTTATATACGCTCCCCGCCGCGCGCCGCCATTGGCTCCGCCCGCGCCGCCAATCAACGGGCGGGCTGGCGGAAGGCGCCGGGACCGTTCCGAAGGGGCGGAGTCGGCCCCGCCCACTTTGTTCCACGGGCGGGGGCGGGGGAGAGAGCGGGGGGGAAAAAAAAGCAAGGGTGAACTCGTAGTTTGGGACGTCAGAGGGGAGTCCTGCCTGTGATTGGCCGACGGGGAGGAGGCTGGTTTTTAAAGAGACAGTCGCTGCGAAGCGCAGGTAAAGCGGCGGTGGTAGGTTGAACACATGATAGGGTTGAATACATGACGCTGCCTTATACTGAATGAGACTCTGGGTCCATCCAAGTCAGTATTGTCTACTCAGATGGGGAGCATCTCTCCTGGGTCTCAGGCAGAGGTCTTTCACATCACCTGTCTGCCTAGTCCCTTTAACTGGAGATGCTGGGGATTGAACCTGGGACCTTCTGCATACCAAGCAGATGCTCTACCACTGAGTCTCAGCCCCTCTCCATGGCTCTCCAGGGTCTCAGGCAGAGGTCTTTCACATCACCTACCTGCCTAGTCCCTTTAACTGGAGATGCCGGGGATTGAACCTGGGACCTTCTGCATGCCGAAGAGATGCTCTGCAAACTCAGCCACAGCCCCTCTCCATGGCTCTCCAGGGTCTCAGGCAGAGGTCCTTTCACATCACCTACTTGCCTAGTCCCTTTCAAATTGGAGTTGCCGGGGATTGAACCTGGGACCTCCTGCCTGTCAAGCAGAGGCTCTACCACTGGTGGAGGAGGCTGGGCATCACGTGGGAATTGTAGCCCTCGGACCCGAAAGCTCAGATGAGCAAGGCTGATTGTGATTACTGGAGAGGAGGAGATAAAGATACTCTGCGTATACTTAGGGGATCTCTTGCCTTCCTAACCCGGAGGTTCCTAGTGGACATGACTTAACCTGGTTTTTATTTCAGCTCAAGGTTCCCTGGGAAAGGGCCCGCTTTGATCAGTTGCAAAGGGGGGCTTGAGTCTAGGGTAGACTTGCGGGGGAACAAACTCTTGCAAATCTTTAAGGTGCTGGAAGACTTGTGCTTGTTTTTCCCCCCTCTGTAACTAGGGTTGCCAACCCCCAGATAGTAGCTGGAGATCTCCTGCTATTACAGCTGATCTCCAGCCGATAGAGATCAGTTCCCCTGGAGAAAATGGCTGCTTTGGCAATTGGACTCTATGGCATTGAAGTCCCTCCCCAAACTCTGCCCTCCACAGGCTCCGCCCCAAAACCTCCCGCCAGTTGCAAAGAGGGACCTGGCAACCCTATCTGCAACAGACTGACATGGCTGTTTCCTTGGTTATCTTGTACTTTTCAGGATCATGGCTGAGCTCTGCAAACGAGAGGGAGGATGATAAAGACACCTTGGCCTTTACGGAGGTTGGATTTGAGGTTTGTAAAGAGGTGCATTGGTTTATTTAAAGCATTTATTGGCCTCCTCTCCCAAATTTTGTAGGGGGGCTTGCCTCAGTGGTACAGCATCTGCTTGGCAGGCAGAAGGTCCCAGATTTAGTCCCTAGCAGTGCCATTTAAAAGAACCAGGCAGAAAGTAATGTCAAAGACCTCTGCCTGAGGAGGCGCTGCCAGTCAGACAATTCTAACTTTGATGGGCCAGGGGTCTGATTCAGTATAAGTAGCTTCAGGTGGCTTCACACATGCACACAGGTATGCATATTGACATGCCAAATCTAAATACAAATATGTTAATATGCTTCAGAATTATAACTTTTGTGTGTTTGTGTATACATATGTGTGTATACCAGTAACAACAATAAAAGTGGCAGGATTTGGGTGAAGTAAGAATGGATTTCTTGGGATGGTTGTGCACTTAGAGGGAGAAGGATTTGGGTGTACAGATGGGGGAATAAATAAACATGGAAGAAAAATGGGATGGGGTTTGGGGATTCCGACCAATTTGTGTGAATGTTGCACAGGTGCAACCTAAGGTGGTTTATCCCCCTGAAGAGGGCATTGTACATCAGTGTCAAATAAGCCAAATCAAAACACAAATATATTACTATGCCCAAAGTGATATAATTGATCAAGTGTTTAATACAATGTCAATAACTTTTAAAGAAAAGTGCTGCCCAGCGCATGCCAGTGCTTCAGCACTTTGGAATTTGCTGGCCATAATCCATCACAGAGGTAGGTAAACTTGCACCTGTTTATTTCAATGGCTTTAAGGATGCATGAGCCCTGCACATGGGATTGTGGCCAAAGACCAGAATGCTGCAAGCACAGCAACTTCATAATGAGCAATTTGGATGAATACTGTCACATTTTTTCTCCTGTTGATTTGGGTGCAAGGGCTAAAGATATGACTTAAAAAATAATAATGCTGAAAGTTTAAGCCAGGAAACCTAGAGTAACAGTACAATTCTAAGAACATTTTCCTGGGAGTAAGCCTCATTGAATGGACCTGAGTAGGATTCTGAGTAGACTTGCTTAGAAGAAGAGTTGGTATTTATATGCTGACTTTCTCTACCACTTAAGGGAGAATCAAACCGGCTTACAATCACCTTCCCCTCCCCACAACAGACACCCTGTGAGGTTGGTGGGGCTGAGAGAGCTGTAACTATCCTAAGGTCACCCAGCTGGCCTTAGGTGGAGGAGTGGGGGAACCAACCCGCTTCACCAGATTGTCCGCTGCTCATGTGGAGGAGTGGGGAATCAAACCTGGTTCTCCAGATCAGAGTCCACCACTCCAAACCACCGCTCCAAGCTGGCTTAGCATGATACCGCAGTCTCACTCCATCTGTCTCTCCCATGGCTTTGCCCTTGTTTGGGTGATGAAGAAAGCTGAGAGATGGTATTCTTTTGGGAAACCAATTCTGCAGATAAGAAAATTCTGAGATCATGGAGTCTTATGGAATAAAGGGCATCATAAACAGGACTGCTAGCCACGTGGTGTAGTGGTTAGGATCAGTTTAGGATATGAGAGACCCAAGTTCAAATCCCACTCTGCCTTGGAAGCGTGCTGGGTGACCTTGCGTCAGTCACTCTCCCTCTCAGCCTGACCTACCTCGCAGGGTTGTTGTTGTGAGGATGACATTCAAGAGGAGGGAATAATATTGTAAACTTCTTTGGGACTACACTGAGATCAAGGAGATCCAATATTAACATGGAAAGGGCAGTCTGCTTGCAGCAAAGTTCTAGCTCATAAAACCTTGTTCACCAAAAAGTGTCAGTCTTTCAAGTGCCACAGGATTCTTTGTCACTTTTATTCCATTCAACTTTTTAAAAAAATGCTGCTTGAAACACTCTGAGAAGTTCCTTTTAGTTCCTCTTTTTTGTTCTTTTCCAGTTTTGGAGTTGATGGGGTTCGGATATGTAATAGGTAAAAGTGTTCTGAGCTCCCATTGGCAATGTATCTGGACATGCACAGTTTAATTTCTTAAGGGGCTTCTGCTGATGGGGTGTTTGGACAAACTTTTTATCTCACATTGTTCAATATTTATCCTTCAATAAAAGATTCCATCCTGATTCCAACCCCTCAGTCCCATGGAGTTCAATAGTACTTTGGAGGCAGTTCATGTTACTAGCCTGCATGACTGCCAACATCAAGCACTTATTTGTTTTTATTTATTTATTTAACATAAGAACATAAGAAGGGCTTTGCTGAGTCAGACCAAGGTCTAGCAGTCTGTTCACATTGTGGCCAACCAGGTGCCTCTAGGAAGCCACTAACAAGACGAGTGCAGCAGCATTGTCCTGCCTGTGTTTCACAGCACCTAATATAATTGGCATGTTCCTCTGATACTAGAAAGAATAGCTATGCATCATGACTAGTATCCATTTTTACTAGCAGCCATGAATACCCCTCCCCTCCATGAACATATCCACTCCCCTCTTAAAGCCTTCCAAGTTGGCAGCCATCACCACATCCTGGGGCAAGGAGTTCCACAACTGAACTATGCATTGTGTGAAGAAATACTTCCTTGTATCTGTTTTGAATCTCTCACCCTCCAACTTCAGCAGATGATCCCACATCCTAGCATTATGAGAGAAGGAGAAAGGCTTCTCCCTGTACACTCTCTCCATACCATGCATAATCTTATGGACCTCTATCATGTCTCCCTTTAACCACCTTCTTTCCAAGCTAAACAGCCCTAAGCCTTTTAACCGTCCTCATAGGACAGTTGCTCTAGTCCCCTGATCATCTTGGTTGCTCTTTTCTGCACCTTTTCAAGCTCTGCAATACCCTTTTTTAGGTGTGGTGACCAGAACCGTACACAGTCTTCCAAGTGTGGTCTCACCATAGATTTGTACAAGGGCAGTATGATATCAGCAGTTTTATTCTCTATTCCTCGTCTCATTATGGCCAGCATGGAATTGGCCTTTTTCACAGCAGCCACGCACTGGGTTGACATCTTCATCGAATGATCCACTACCACCCCAAGATCCCTTTCTTTTACATTATTTATACTCTGCCTTTCTCACTGGGACTCAAGGCAAATTACACAGAGTGAGTCAATACAATCAACAAGATGGGACATTCGATAAACAATGAAATGTAGATCCAGCCAGAAGTCTAAAAGAAAAGAACTGAAGCAAAGCCAACACACAGCAAACCATACACAGTAGTATAGACCACGGTCCCCAATAATGTATCCAAGTAACTTTGTGAAGCCTTTTGTAGCAGTGCTACCGCATTATCTGCATAGAAAAGCCCTCAGATAATTCAGTTCTGCAAAGTTTGCGGAAAGCCAGGAGGGTGTGAGCCTTCCCGACCTCCTCAGGCAGGCCGTTCCACAAGGTGGGGATCACAACGGTGAAGGGACATGTATTGGCAGTCATTGACTTTGCCCATTTGCAGGTTAGCACCTGCAGAAGGCCTTGCTCAGATGTGTGAAGCTGTCATGGCAGAGCAGAGGGGTGGAGATGGTTTCGCAGATATGAGGGTCCAAGGTCATGAAGAAGAAGAGTTGGTTTTTATATGCCAACTTTCTCTACCACTTAAGGAAGACTCAAACTGGCTTACAATCACCTTCCTTTCTTCTCCCCACAACAGACACCCATGAGATAGGTGGGGCTGAGAGAGCTCTAAGAGTTGTGACTAGCCCAAGGTCACACAGCTAGCTTCATGTGGAGGAGTGGGAAAACCAACCCGGTTCACCAGATTAGTGTCCGCTGCTCATGTGGAGGAGTGGGGAGTTGAACCCGGTTCTCCAGATTAGAGTCCACCGCTCCAAACCACCACTCTTAACCACTATACCACACTGGCTCTCTGGGCTTTGTATGTGATAACTAATACTTTAAATTGGGCCTGGTAACTGATGGGCAGCCAGTAGTGACTATAGAATGGGAGCTATATGCATGTTCTGCCTAGCTCCTGTTAATAACATAGGTGCGGCATTCTGTGCCAACTGGCATTTCCAAATTGATTTTGAGTGGAGACCAAAGTACAGTGCATTACAGTAGTCTACTCTGGATGTCACCGTGGCATGGATCCAGGTGGCCAGATCAGCCATATCAAGATAAGAGGCCATTTTTTGAGGTAGGCCGAGTTGGAAGAAAGCCTTTTTTTGCAACTTCATTAACTTCTCCAGCAATAATGTTGGGTCCAGTATAACCCCAAGGCTCTTAACTGAGTCGGTAAGGGTCAGCTGAACCCCATCGAAAGTGAGAGGCATAATGTCCCTCAAGACCTCCCCAACCAGCATTACACCCCTCTTTCCAGGGTTTAGTTTCAATTTGTTCACTCTTAGCCATTTTACCACAGCTGCCGGACCGGTATAGGACCTTTACGTAGCACCAGGAGATTTTGATAAGGATATATATGGCTGTGTATCATCTGCATTTTGATGACAGCCGCCAAAAATACAAATGGTTTGGCCTAATGGCTTTACATAAAGATTGAAGCACATAGAGAATATGATCGCGCCCTGTGGAATCCCACTGGATAGGTCCCACACTGATAACTGGTGTCCAATGGCTCTTATCGAGGACAACCGCACACTCTTAGGGCCAGGGACCACCAGCAAGTTATCTTCGGACGATCTTAATGTCCCTTGGGGGGGGATATACCAGGAAAGGCGGTCCCTCGGATACGAGGGTCCCAGACTGTGTAAGGCTGATGTGATCTTTACATAATTTTAGAAGCCAGAATGGGCAAGGGTCAGGGCACAAGTAGCGGCCTTCACAGTTCCCAGGAGCTTGTCAACATCCAACATGGAAATTGGGTTAAATTAGTCCATGAATAGGTAGTATATTAGGCAGTTCTTCCAGTGGACCTGTGTTACAGCCATCATCTCAATCAGAGCATATTCTTGATATTTTACCAGGGTGGGGGAAACCTTGCAGAAGTATCACAACTCATTGTCTGGTTCTGATACAACGAAGGGGCAGTTTTAGGAGTCAGCAGGTGCTGTGTTACCCTAAACAATTGGGATGGTCATGAACTAGCTGATGCAACAGTAGCGAAGACGTAACATTTCTTAGCCACCACCACTTCCTAGATCTTACAATGAGCTCTATAACATGATCTGTCAAATTCAGTCCAGGGTTCTCCGCCAGCGCCATTCTAGACATCTTCTAGCTCTTTTCAACATTTAGCTTGGCAGTAAACCAGAGGGCAGGGTTTGGTCCCAAGGGCAGGAGAAGTCTTTGAGGGACAACCTTGTCAATAGCTTCAAGGAGCTTCAAATTCCACATTTCTACTGCAACCTCAACAATACATGTGTTTGGAATCCTAAAATCTCCTAGAGCATTCTGGAATCCAGTAGGAGTCATAAGTCTCTGTGGGCAGACTATTTTAACTGGGGGCCCTCTTCTGCAGGGTGTTGGATTCACACTGACCTTGCTTTTGAGTAGGTAGTGGTCATAAGAACATAAGAAAGGCCCTGCTGGATCAGACCAAGGCCCATCAAGTCCAGCAGTCTGTTCACACAGTGGCCAACCAGGTGCCTCTAGGAAGCCACTAACAAGACGAGTGCAGCAGCACCATCCTGCCTGTGTTCAACCTCACCCAAAATAATAGGCATGCTCCTCTGATACTAAAGAGAATAGGTATGCAGCATGACTAATATCCATTCTAACTAACAGCCATGAATACCCCTCTCCTCCATGAATATGTCCACTCCCCTCTTAAAGCCCTCCAAGCTGGCAGCCATCACCACATCCTGGGGCAGGGAGTTCCACAATTTAACTATGCGTTGTGTGAAAAAATACTTCCTTTTATCTGTTTTGAATCTCTCACCCTCCAGCTTTAGCAGATGACCCTGTGTTCTAGTATTATGGGAGAGGGAGAAAAACTTCTCACTGTCCACTCTCTCCAAACCATGCATAATTTTATAGACCTCTATCATGTCTCCCCTCAGCCGCCTTCTTTCCAAGCTAAACAGCCCTAAGCATCTTAACCGCTCCCCATAAGACAGTTGCTCTAGTCCCCTAATCATTTTGGTTGCTCTTTTCTGCACCTTCTCAAGCTCTGTAATATCCTTGGTGTGGTGACCAGAACTGTACACAGTATTCCAAGTGTGGTCTCACCATAGATTTGTACAAGGGCAGTATGATATCAGCAGTTTTATTCTCTATTCCTTGTCTAATTATAGCCAGCATGGAATTTGCCTTTTTTACAGCAGCCGCACACTGGGTTGACATCTTCATTGAGCTATCCACTACCACCCCAAGATCCCTTTCTTGGTCTGTCGCTGCCAGCACAGATCCCATCAGTGTATATGTGAATCTCATTGAATCTCATTTGCCATTTTAATGCCCATTCTTCCAGTATGTAGAGATCCTTCTGGAGCTCTTCACAGTCCGATTTTGTTTTAACCACCCTAAATAATTTGGTGTTATCTGCAAACTTGGCTACTTCACTGTTTAACCCCAACTCCAGGTCATTGATGAACAGGTTGAAAAGCACCGGTCCCAACACAGATCCCTGAGGCACCCCACGGCTCACATCCCGCCATGGTCAGACCATGGTTCAGGGTGAATCCCCAGCCCTGAAATCAAACCCCTTAAAGATTCAGTACAAAAGATTAGGTCAAAGGTGTGTTGGACCAGTCATAATTTGAAAGAAACCCAAGGCAGACAAAGAAGCTATAAAATCCTGGGCCAGCCTGGGTGAGATGTCCTTGGCATGAATGTTGAAGCCCCCCCCAGAACAATGTCTGGGTGTCTCCTGCATTCTCCTTCAGAAGGGGGGTGGGGGACGAGGTACTTCATCCTGCTGCATTGTTAAGTAGGAAGCTGCTGCCGCGAGAGCAGAATGACTCCACTATAGAGAAGGAATGCCTTGCAATTGTGTGGGCAACAGACAGTCTACATGGGTGGCGGTCTTTCCTGCTGCAGACAGACCATTCCCCTCTAATATGGCTGAAACATGTCCAGAACAAAAATCAGAACTTGATGCGCTGGACATAAAGAATAATGGAGTGAACATAAAAGAAAAGAGATGGGGGAAAATAGGGGATTACAATAATGCATCAAAATATTACATCTACTGTTCAATTATACAGAAGAAAAAGTATATACACTGGGTGGGAATATGACTTTTATCCCAATTTAACCTCTAAAATTCTAAAATGTGATATATTCTCTATTTCTATATATTTGTTATACTAAGCAAAAATACCTTTAAAACACATTTTTAATATTATCCATATTGAGCTCCTCATAACTTATGCTGTTTTTACGAAAGCATAATAAAGCCTCCAATTTAGAAACCATTCTTCTCTAGGTCTTCTGTTTACTAAATTAGTTTCGCCATGACAGCAGATTCTGCCATATTCTTCCATTCTTCTATGTTGAGACCTTCCTCTGATTTCCTGAAACGCTCAGTATTGTTAGGGCTTAATTCAGAAGAGATTGAAGAAGGGCACATAGGAGGCCTTGGAGTTAATTAAGTAGCATTTAGGGGTGTGAACATAGACAAGGCTTGTTAATTCTGTGGAAAAACTTGTGTGAGCAAGTTTTTGAGTTGGGTGATTTATTTGTAGAGGAATATGGTGAAACCTTGCTCATTTGTTCCTTGGTTGTAAACATCCCATCGCTCCCAGTCCAGGAAGTGTCGTTTTTATTTAATCGGTAGTTTCCATTATTGTCATAATGACACCGTGCATTTAAGTGGAATGTAGTAAATACATGGCAGGTCATTGTGCGCCTCTGTCACTCTGCACATAGCCTCGAAAACCTTCATGCCATTGCAACTTTGTCTATCTGTTCTGTTCCCTCCTCCTTGAGTATTGCTAATAAGTCCACAGGCAACACCACAGGCTTTATGGATGAAGGTGTATGGGATCTTTGTGATGTCTCTCTTTGGTAGGCTTACCAGGTCCACAGGGAGCGGGTTTAGGCCTACCCCTCCGAGCCATTTCCTAATCTGAAATGGTTCCATTGGGAGCCGCCATTTTTCCCTTGGAGAAAACTTACATGTACCACTCGGAACACTCATGTGGCTCTAGGGTTGCCAACCTCCAGGTAGTAGCTGATCTCCTGTTATTACAACTGATCTCCAAACAATAGGGATCAGTTCCCCTGGAGAAAATGGCTGCTTTGACAATTGGACTGTATGGCATTGAAGTCCCTCCCCTCCCCAAACCCCGCCCTCCTCAGGCTATGCCCCAAAAAAACCCCACTGCTGGCAAAGAGGGACCTGGCAACCCTGTGTGACTCTCCAGGTCTGTTTCAGATCAGGAAAAGAGTGTGCGTGTGTATGTGGGGGGGGGGCTTAAGCCCCCTCTCCCTACATGCCACAGTCCCAATATAACTGTCCCCCCCCCCAATGCTTGAGAACTTAAATTGCAACAGGGTATTTTCCTTTTGCATGCCTGTTTGACAGGATCCTGGGTGGACATGGGCCAGACTTTTAAACAGTGTAACATGTAGCTGGCCCACCATTCAAAAAGTATCTACCGCTATAACACTGCCTCCCATAAGGGGAACAAGACATCCAGGCATTAGCTCCCCTTCTGGGAATACTGACTGATCAGTTGTTTCTGAATATCAGCAAGCAATCAGTTTAGGATGGTGTCCCAGAATCGGCAACACTATAAATGCCAGTCCTGAACACATATTATTTTTTGCCCTCCTTTTTCCTCAGAGTGGAGGCCCAAAGCAGCTTTTGCCACATACTTAAACAGAAACAGCAAAAGTACAATACACCATATGCTTCAAATGGTCAGGGATCCACCAGGCTGGCTCACTCAGGGCCATGGGCCAAGATCCCTTTCGCTCTTGCTAAGGCTTGTGTCTCTGGCCAATGGCCATGCCTAGGCTTAAATACCTGCATAAAGGAAGGAAAACATAAGCTCTTTCCAGATCTCATTAGCTGCAAGAGATGTTCCCAAGATTCCCCTCCTTGCTAGAAGAGCCTCTGGCCACTCCCAAGCTTAAATATCTGCAACAGGAGAGGAAACAGAAGTTTAGCTCAGATCTCATTAGCTGCAAGAGATGTTCCCAAGATTCCCACCCTGCCAGAAGACCCTCGGGCCACACTGAGGCTTAAATACTTGCAACAGGAAGGGAACCACAGTGTACAGTCCCATATGTTTCTGTACAAATTAACGGTTGCCATTTGTTCTTACAGGAAAAGAAAAATATTCTCCTTGGAAATTGTATTGCAGTAAGTAGGGTTGCCAACCTCTAGGTACTAGCTGGAGGTCTCCTGCTATTACAACTGATCTCTAGCCGATAGAGATCAGTTCACCTGGAGAAAATGGCCGCTTTGTCGATTAGACTCTTATGGCATTGAAGTTAGGGTTGCCAGGTCCCTGTTCTCCTCCAGCGGGAGGCTTTTGCGTTTTAGCGCGTGCCGCCTTAGAACCGGAAGTGCCGCCTCGCAAAGGCCCTTTACCGCTTAGTTTGAGTGGTAAAGCGGCCCTTTACCACTCAAACTAAGAGGTAAAGGCCCCTCGCGAGGCGGAAGCTCCGGTTCTAAAGCAGAAGTGCCGCGCGCGGTATGCACGCAAGCGTGCACGTTTGCCCGCCGACCCTCAGGTGGTCAGTGGGCAGAGGGGTCAATTGCTGGGGGTTTGCCCGCCACCAGGGGGCACCTGGCAACCCTAATTGAAGTCCCTCCCCTCCCCAAACTCTGCCCTCCTCAGGCTCCACCCCAAAAATCTCCCCGGCAGTGGTGAAGAGGGACCTGGCAACCCTAGCAGTAAGGGCTAGTGGGGCAAAAGAGGCCCAAAGGTGGCTTTTCTTAAGAAGATTGCAGGGGGGGGGAAGCCCCTCCCCTACATATTATCCTCCTTGAGAAAGTACTCCTGACGGATAAATTGGTAAAAGAAAAGGTGCTTTCCCCCTTTAAGCAAGGACTTTTATTTTCTTCCAGGTTTTTATTGGAGGAATCTGAACTAAAAAAAATCTAAAAACCATTCAGAGTTAAGGCATCATGGCTAGAGCACGTACTCTGCATGTAAAACCCCCAGGTCCAGCCCCTGGCATCTTCAGCTAAAAAGCCTCTCATGTTTTTACAGACATATATTTTCTCCTTTAAAGTGCTCACAGCAGAGTGGGGGAGCCTGTTTTGAATACTGAAACTGAATGGAGCCACAGGCAAACGAAGGCTACCCAATAATGTTGGGGCAGCTACGGTCATTGCCCTGCTTCTAGTGAATGGCGGTCTGACATAATCTGTGAGGATATCCTAAGCAGAGTTCCATGGGCAGATCTGAAAATGGAAGAAGATGTGTATGATCGGTAGGGTTGCCAACCTCCAGGTTAGGGTTGCCAACTTCCAGGTAATAACAAAGACTCATCATCACTGTTAATTAAACAATTGCAAGAAAAGAACAGTGCAGGCTCAATGGAATCAAATTCTATATTCAGAATGTTACAAAAGGGCCAAACAAAACCATTGCAAGTGAAACATACATATATATAACTATATACAACAGCTGTCAATAATGTGACAAGCGCTAATAACATCAAGCACAATGGCTGTCTCAAAAGGACGTAAGGCAAAGAGTTCAATCACAAGGAAAGGTTCTCAGTCTCAACTTCAAGGTAAGGTTTGCAACTCCAATTATGCCAACGGCACAGACGGAGAAAAGGAAAGAGGAAACGCTTTTCCGGATAGTTGCAGCTCTTTCACCATAAGCATAGCTTCATCAGCCTCAACAACAGAGGGTAACGCCCGTAAATATTTTAAAGTTTGCCTGAGAGGTTCAAGATTATTTTCTTCATGTCTTGTTATTTAAAAGTAACTTTTTTATTTTGCTATTTTTTTGGGGATATTTTCTTTACAGAATATTTAAATACGCTCCCACACAAAAGGGCTGCTGAGTCCAATTGTCAAAGCGGCTGGAGATCAGTTGTAATAGCAGGAGCTCTCCAGCTAGTACCTGGAGGTTGTGACAGAAAAAAAGGCACTGATGGCATATGAGATATAAATATCAGGCAGTAACCAATATAACAATTGCTAAACTGTTTATAAGAACAATGCAAAAATGCAAGGCAATGTGTACAAATCAAGCAATGCAGAACTAATCCTTGTAGGAATCAATAATAAAGGTAAGACAAATCACAATGTCAATGCTGTAATACCCTAAAGCCTTGTCTAGACCCAACCTCTTCCTTTCTCGTACCCCTACATTGCTTCACCCCCCAACTGTTCCTCTGCATATTTGAATGCCCCTTTAAAAAAAAAAAACCTATGAATAGGGTTGCCAGGTCCCTCCTCTCCTCCGGTGGGAGGCTTTTCTCGGATAGCCCGTGTGCCGCCTCGCAAACGGCCTTTACCTCTTAGTTTGAGTGGTAAAGTGGCCCTTTACCACTCAAACTAAGAGGTATAAGGCCCCTTGCGAGGTGGAACCTCCGGTTCTAAACCAGAAGTGACGCGCGCGTGCACATTTGCCCGCCGACCCTCAGGTGGTCGGCGGGCAGAGGGATAAATTGCCAGGGGTTTGCCCATCACCACGGGCACCTGGCAACCCTACCTATGAATAGGCAGGGACAGTGGGGTCAGAAGGCCAAATGTAATACACACTCATCGCCAAACATGCGCTCATGTGGCTGTTCAAATCACAGATGCTGGAGTTCTGACGACATCAAAAGAGGCCCCACTTGAGCTGCCAACAAACCAGCTGCGGGGTGCATGTGACGCCCGAAAGAACTCTAGCTATGAGGCTTATCAAAGAGAAGCCACATAATAGATACCCTGAACCACAGCCTACACTTTACCTACAAAGGAAAGAAGAGGGCAGCACAGCTGGAGGAGCAAGAAGGAAAGGGAGTCGACTAAGCTGTGGCAGGACAGCCCTACCTCATCAGCACATTCTGAGCCAATGTCGCAAGAACATAAGAAACAGCCCTGTCGGTTCAGACCAAAGACCCATCTGGTCCCGCATCCAGTTTCTCAGGTTGCTTCCACCGGGAAGTTTTGTTCTAGTTTGGCATCTAAACTGGATCAGGGATTTGGGGGGAGCGTTCACATGGCATTGTCCCCTAATTGTCCACCTTTGGGGGATTCCCCATGCTTTGCTGCAATCCTTCCCCAAACCTGGTTTGGTAAGATCTTTTTGGAAAGATCACAGTTAAAGAAGAAGAAGAATCGGAAGTTGGAAGTCAGATTCTGTATTGTTTTATATCTCACTTTTTTCTTCTTCACTTTTTTTCTTTTTGTATATTATGTCTTTGTATATTTTGGCATATTCTGTAATATTCTGCATACTTCAATAAAACATAATTAAAAAAAAGAATTGGTTTTTATATGCTGACTTTCTCTACCACTTAAGGGAGAATCAAACCAGCTTACAATCATCTTCCCTTCCCCTCCCCACAACAGACACCCTGTGTGGTAGGTGGGGCTGAGAGAACTGTGACTAGCCCAAGGTCACCCAGCTGGCTTCATGCGTAGGAGTGGGGAAACCAACCTGGTTCACCAGATTAAGAGTCTGCCACTCATGTGGAGGAGTGGGGAGTCAAACCCGGTTCTCCAGATTAGAGTCCACCGCTCCAAACCACCGCTCTTAACCACTACACTACGCTGGCACCTTTGTGCACTGTAAGTATAGGAAAGTGTGAGTTTTGGCAGGTCCTGCCTACATCGCCATATTCCTTGCCTCAGCGTGGCTGCTGTGTCCTCCCAGTACCACCACCAGCTCCGCCAAAGCCCTCTTATTGTTGGGGGGGGGGGAATGGTAGCCACAGAGCTGAGGCAAGGAAAGTGTGGGGAAACGTTGCCAAGTGGGCGCTCCGCTGCTTCCCAGAGAATCATCACTGTGCAGAAGCAACCTCAGTGGCCAACCACACATGCAGGCAATAGCTCTCCTCTGGTGTTGCTCCCCCAACACGTGGTAATAGTGGCATACTGCCTTTGGATCTGGAGGATCCATTTAACCACCATGACTTAGCTGCAAGGGACCTCTCATATCTATGAGTTTATCTCCTTTTTTGAAAGCCAGTAGACCACATGGCATGACAGGGAACCCCTTCAATAAAAAGGGTTGCCAACCTCCAGGTAGTAGCTGGAAATCTCCTGCTGTTACAACTGATCTCCAGCCAATAGAGATCAATTCACCTGGAGAAAATGGCTACTTTGGCAATTGGACTCTGTGGCCTTGAAGTCCCTCCCCAAACCCCGCCCTCCTCAGGCTCCGCCCCAAAAACCTCCCGCTGGTGGTGAAGAGGGACCTGGCAAGCCCATCAATAAATGATACCCTGCATGTATCTTTGCTCTTTCTGGCACAATCCCAAGAAGAGTTAAGCCGTTTCCTAAGTCAGTGGACTTAGTCACTTCAATGGACTTAGAAGGGTGTACCTCTGCTTAGGATAGCACTGTTTGTCTATCAACAGATGATTTCCTCTCCACCATTTCTACTGCTTAAACCTCTTCCAGTGTCCAAATCCCACGATACCACACTGAGGCTGCAGTGTGCTAACTATTTAACTCCATAAGAGCCCTACTTAAGTCCAGAGGGAAATTCTGCAATTGTCTGACAATTGTGTATTATGACAGAACCCAACGGTGGCTGGGAGGGAGCTCCCAACAGGCCTGACTGAGGTTTTGCACAAGGTGGGTCCAGGTTTCGGGGGTCCTCAGACAGAGGGTGCCTAGGGCTCCCACTTTCCCTCACTTGTCCACCACCAGGCCCCCTGCCTTACGCCTCCTTTCCCACCCACTCCTCTGCATGCTTCCCAGCTGCCGGTGTCTTTTCTGCACCCCCCCCCCACTCAAGAACCCTCCTATTGCCTGTGTTCACAGCCACCCACACCACCCGCGGGCCCTGGGCAACCCACGAAGCTGAGTTGTGGATGATAGAGTGGTACAGTTGCCAATCTCCAGGTGGCGGCTGGAGATCTCCCGCTATTACAACTGATCTCCAGACGACAGAGATCAGTTCCCCTGGAGAAGATGGCCGCTTTGGCCATTGGACTTTATGGCACTGAAATCCCTCCCCTCCCCCAAACTCCGCCCTCCTCAGGCTCCACCCCAAAAATCTCCCGCCGGTGGCAAAGAGGGACATGGCAAACCTAGTGCAACCACAAAATGGCTGCCAGCTGCAGAAGGTAGAGCTACCACAAATAGGGTTGCCAGCTCCAGGCTGGGAAATACCTGGAGATTTTTGGGGTGGAGCCTGTGGAGGGTGGGGTTAGGGGAGGGGAGGGATTTCAATGCCATAGAGTCCAATGGCCAAAGTGTCCATTTTCTCCTGGTGATCTGATCTCTATCGGCTGGAGATCAGTTGTAATAGCAGGAGATCTCCACCTGGAGGTTGGCAACCCTAACCACAAAATGGCTGCCACAGGACGTGGAGGCCTCTCCCCCCACCACCACCACATACACAGGGGAAACCCATGTGCAAAGGAGGAGTAATTAAAAATATACTGGGAAAGAGGAATGAGAGAGAAGAAAACTAACACTGTGGCGGCAGCTGCCACATAAATGTCATTTTAATCTGCACAGCCAATCAGATCTCAAGTGGCCAATCAGAAACCCTGCTGGAAAGAGCCCCACCTCGCCCCACCCACTTTCCCCACCTTGCCCCGCCCTTTTCCCATCTCACCCCACCCACTCGACAGGCACCAGGAAAGGTATTGTTAGGCATCATGGTGCCCACGGCAACCATGATGGGGACCCCTGGGTCAGAGGTTTATAGAAGCGTGTGGAAAAGGTAGAGAGAATCTCAGTTCTTCCAGATCTCCCACAAGGATGAAAAGGCACCCATTTTGCTTAAGGTTGGTGGGGCTCAGCTGTCTAGTAATCTACCCTCCTCCCAAGCAGGAAAGGGATCTAAGAGAGCTTCACAAGATCCCTAGGTCCAGGGCTGCTGAAAGCCACAATGGGTTCCCCAGCCAAAAGGTTAGATCCAGTGCAGTGTTCCTACACGATCCCCAGCAACAGGGTTTGGGGGGACATTTCAGGCTGCTATAGGAAGGGGGAGCTAGGAAAGTTGTTACCCACTGGTGGAAGACTTTGCACCTGTGTAAATGTTGTGGTGGATCCAACCCAAAGATTCCCTCTGGGTCCTCCATACCACTCATACCTAAGGTTGCCAGTTCCGGTTTGGGAAATATCTGGAGATTTTTGGGGTGGAGCCTGAGGAGGGTGGGGTTTGGGGAAGGGAGGGGCTTCAATGCCATAGAGTCCAATGGCCAAAGCGGCCATTTTCTCCAGGTGAACTCATCTCTATCAGCTGGAGATCAGTTGTAACGGCAGGAGATCTCCAGCAAGTACCTGGAGGATGGCAACCCTACTCAGACCCAGCCCAAACATCAGAATGCAAATCACATGACTTGTTCCTAGCTCCTGTGAAGTGACTAGTCCCCCCTGGAATTTTGTCCCCTCCTCTTGGCAGCTTCTTGCTGAATGGTGTCCTCATTTAGCTTCCTCAAGGAACACAAGCTGTTTATATAATCACAGTATATTAATGACACATTACAACAGTAACTAGCCACTCACTGCACCCTGCAATAAAGTAGATTCGTGTGGCAACACAGAGGAAGACACGTTCCCGGCCTTGCAGAGCCTACAGCCTGTAAGCTCGCTTTATGCGTACATCGCAGTTTCACCCAGTCTTTGCTTCCAAGGTGGCCTAAGGAAAGTGCCGAGTTGTGCGCTAGGCCTGTAGACACAAAAGCTGTGGGACTCTGATTAAAAGGTGAAGGGCATTGGCCAGTTTGCCGGTAAAGGTAGCCCCCTGTGCAAGCACTTGGTCATTACTGACCCATGGGGTGACGTCACATCCCAGCGTTTCCTAGGCAGACTATGTTTACGGGGTGGTTTGCAAGTGCCTTCCCCAGTCATCTTCCCCAGTCATCTTCCCTTTATCCCCAGCAAGCTGGGTACTCATTTTACTGGAAGGCTGAGTCAACCTCGAGCCGGCTACCTGAAACCAACTTCCGTAGGGATCGAACTCAGGTCGTGAGCAGAGCTTTTGACTGCAGTACTGCAGCTTACCGCTCTGCGCCACGGGGCTCCTCAATTCGCCTGTAGCTGTTGGAAACCTGAAAGGGTTCCAGCCAACCAGGATGGAACATATCAGAAATCTCTTCAAAGTGTATGTTTTTCAAGAAATATCTTTATGGGAAACTGCATCTGCGTGGCGAGGGGCTTAATATGAACACCTGCCAAACAGGTTTGCATCAGTTTTTTGCATGAACAAAAGCATTGCTCATCAAAAACAGCTCAGCAGCCATTAACATCATTAAGGAATACTTAGAGGAACACCAAGACCTGACCTGGATAGCCCAGGCTAGCCTGATCTTGTCAGATCTTGAAAACTAAGCAGGGTCAGCCCTGGCAAGTATTTGTAAGAGAGACGAGCAAGAAATACCAGGGTCATGACATGGAGGCAGGCAATGGCAAACCACCTCTGAACATCTCATGCCTTGTGCCAGGGGTCACAAGGGGTTAGCTATGACTTGACAACAACAAAAAGAAAAACACCAAATAGTAGGATTTTAATAACACAAGGATTATTATCTCTGATTTATACAATATGTATAGACTTAATTGTCTGTTTAAACAACTGCCTACTGAGCGGAGTAGCAGCACAAAAATGGGGGGCAGGGGAAGACTTTAACTCCATCCAATTATGGGAGCATGTATTTGTGTGAAAAACTGATGGCGTTTACTTGCACTGTTAGGAACGAATATGGTGAAGCAAGCTGCTGAAGAGCCACAAATGGGTCAATTAACAGAGGAACAGTTAATTGAAAATCAGTGTGTTGGTTCAAGCTTGGGGGGAAGTTAGTACCAAATCTCTTGATGAATCCTAACTCAGCACTTTCACATTGGATTCTCCCTTTGAAGTTCTTTTATAGGAGAATAATAAACTTGGGATCAGGAACGCTCCAGAAACCCTGGAAGATTGAAATGTTCCACCAAGGGATTATGAATATTGTGATTTTTAATACCAGATTTGTGTTCTTTGTTGTGTGCATGTGTGCAATAGGGACTGTCCTATGTAGAGATCAGAAGGTAATTGAAGACACATATTACCTTGGAGGCATATATTATATTGAAAGACAGACAAGTGGATGAGACCAAGATGATTAGCTGACATTGTTAGCTCCTGTAACTTGGGTTTCCTCACTCACTATAGATGTTAATAGCTCAGCACCCTTTACATGCATTAATTAGTTCTGCTTATCATGTTTCACACTGCACCTTCCTTGATTAGAATTTTATTTTTATCTTTGTCTGCACATCTTCCACAGTCAGGAGTCGTCTTCACCCACTCAGTATGGATCAATTTCTCATCGATGGTTTATTGTTTCCAACTGGCCTCTCTCTGTAACATCTCCCACTTTACCTTTCTGTTACTTGTCACCGTAAGTATAAATATATCTGTTACAGATGTACACTTCCATGCACCTGATGAAGTGAGCTCATGAAAGCTGATGCTGGAATAAAGTTTGTGAAGTCTTTAAGGTACCCCTAGGCTCCAGTTTAATTTTTCTGTAACAGGCTAACAGCTACCCCTCTGGACTTGTGTCCCAGGAAAGAGGCAGCAGCCTAGTCCAAATGCCCCTCCCTCCAATCCCCACTAAAGATGAAGCTGCCCTGCCATTTGTCGATCTAGCTCAAAATAGTCTTCATTCATTCATTCATTCATTCATTCATTCAACTTTTATCCCGCCCTCCCCTCTGCATCACCGGGCTCAGGGTGCCTTCCAACCAGGTAAATGCAATACATCATATAAATACATATAAATATAACACATTAAAGCATACCAATACACGCTTAAAACTAGACCCAGACTACTAACCAGCTCCTTTAAAATGTCCTCGTCGAAGAGGTTGGCCGGAGATGATCAGAAGGCCAAAACCTCCTGGATAGGGTTGCCAGGTCCCTCTTCGCCACCAGCAGGAGGTTTTGGGGGCAGAGCCTGAGGAAGGCAGGGTTTGGGGAAGGGAGGGACTTCAATGACATACAGTCCATTTGCCAAAGCGGCCATTTTCTCCAGGTGAATTGATCTCTATTGGCTGGCGATCAGTTGTAATAGCAACCCTACTCCAGGAGGCCCACCGGCCCAAGGCCAGGGAAAGGCAACAGCAACGGGGATGGAGAAAGAACAAAAAGGGGAAAGGAAGGGAGGGAAGGGAGGGAAAGGAAGGGAGGAATGGGGGGAGGGCTGGGAGGCCAGCCATTCAACTCCAGGCTGCTCCAGGGCTTGCAGCAGAGCACAAGGGGGTGGGTGGGAAAGAGGGGCGCATCTGGCATTCTAAACCAATAATGGTCACCAGCCCCCCCAACTCTTCTTCTCCTGTAAGTATTTAGAATGCATCCTAAGCCCCCCGCCCCAGAAGTCTCACATGCCCAAAGCCTACCATGGCCACTGTCAACATGCGGCCCTTGAAAGGTAGGGTTGCCAGGTCCCTCTTTGCCACTGGCGGGAGATTTTTGGGGCGGAGCCTGAGGAGGGCACGGTTTGGGGAGGGGAGGGACTTCAATGCCTTAAGAGTCCAATTGCCAAAGGAGCCGTTTTCTCCAGGGGAACTGATCTCTATCGGCTGGAGATCAGTTGTAATAGCAGGAAATCTCCAGCTAGTACCTGGAGGTTGGCAACCCTACCCTTAAAAGGGGAGGCAGGAAGAGAAGAAATTGGAAGGTCCTGCATGTGGAAGAGTGGAGGGTGCCTCTGCCAGGGGAAACAGGGAGTTTAGCCAGGTCAAGGAAGGTTACCTGGTGGGGGGGGGGCTATGTCTCCCACTGCATAGAACTTGACATCTGTGAACATCTCAGAAACTAGCTTCCCCTCCTTTCTGCTCACCATAGTCTCGCCCGACTAACAGCCACAGCTTCTGTCTCACCAAGGGCTGCGACTCCCCTCTGAGGCCCAGGGTCTCCCTCTCCTTCCCCCCGCCTCCTAGCAGCAGCTAGGGTTGCCAGGTTTTGGGGGTGGAGCCTGGGGAGGGTGGGGTTTGGAAAGGGGAGGGGCTTAAATGCCATAGATTCCAATTGCCAAAGCAGCCGTTTTCTCTAGGTGAACTGATCTCTATGGGCTAGAGATCAGTTGTAATAGCAAAAGATCTCCAGCTAGTATCTGGAGGTTGGCAACCCTAGCAGTAGCCTAATTGGGGGAACGGGCGCACATGCTGTAGAACGAGCCATCTCTGCTGGGCAATTGAGCCTCCCCCACCTCCTGCCGCCACCCCCTCTCTGCCCACTGCCTGGGGCGCCTGCCCCCCTTGCCCCCTAGATCCGGCCCTGTTCGGGATTTTCCACGTGCAAAGCAAGTGCTCCCCAATTGCCCTGTGATTCCCACCCTTCAAAACAAATAGATTGGAATTGTGTATGTCAGAAAGACACGCGATCCTGCTGACCACCCGTTCTTTTGCACTGGTCTTTTATTCTTTCAGACAACAACAAAATAGGCTACACTGTGTATCCCTTGTGGGAACGGGATATACTTGTTGTAAGATGCTGTGAAAATAGCCTGCACTGCAATATTGTATCCTTTGGAACTATTGATTATTGCAAAGAATCACTGTGCGGCAACAGCACGTATCCCTATGGGGAACTTTCTATTTCCCTTTGTGGGAAAAGACAGTGAGTCGTAATTGAAAAGGGTGCATACACTATTGGTGATATAAGTGGGACTGAAGAAGACTCCGAAACAATCATTTCCCAACTTTCCATCTCATTCTTCAGCTTGATGATAACTATTTTGGACAACATTTAACATCTAGGAAACATATACTATGGACTACCTTTAACTATTGTATATATTTGTATTTGATAAATCACCTATTGTACATAGCACTTATTTGTTATTTCGTTTTGCAGCATTCTAATACAATTTGTTATGCATTGTTGATGTCAGCATTTTCCTAATTTCCAAACCTCCAGGTACTAGCTGGAGATCTCCTGCCATTACAACTAGGGTCGCCAGGTCTGGGTTGGGAAACACCTGGAGATTTTGGGGGCGAGGCCTGAGGAGGGTGGGGCTTCGGGGAGGGGACTTCAGTGCCATAGAGTCCAATTGCCAAAGCGGCCATTTTCTCCAGGTGAACGGATCTCTATCGGCTGGAGATCAGTTGTAATAGCAGGAGATCTCCAGCTAGTACCTGGAGGTTGGCTACCCTAATTGCAATTGATCTCCAGCCGATAGAGATCAGTTCCCCTGGAGAAAATGGCCGCTTTGGCCATTGGACTCTATGGCACTGAAGTCCTTCCCATCCCCAAACCCTGCCCTCCTCAGGCTACGCCCCAAAAACCTCCCTCTGGTGGCAAAGAGGGACCTGGCAACCCTGCACATCAGACAGTCAGGAGGACTGCAAAATTATTAGCAGTGAGAACGGGGAAGTGCAAAAATGGCCAGAGGGGAAGGCAGCGTCTGTCTGTTATGTAAAATATAGGTTGCTACCAGCTTGGGAGAAGGGTTAGGGTTCTCTGGATGCCCAAAGCAAAAGCACTTGGCTCACGGGAAACCACTCTGTGGTTAATGTTCATCAGAGGTTGTGATTGAAGGCGACAGGGACCAGGGCCGGCAGAGAGGCGAGGAAAGAGATGGGCTTCACTCTCAACTAACTGCAATTGAGACAAATCGCCAAGGCGGAGGGGATTGAAAGTTTCTGCTTCCAGATGCCCCGCGGGAGCAGTGGGAACCCCCTGAAACAAACACAAGCATCCAAACGGCGCGCCCAATCTGGGCATGGCTTGTCTGGATCGGGTCCCCCACCCCACCCCTGGGGCCTAATTTTCTCAGCTTCAGAGAGGAAATTGCTAACTGGCTGTAGTTGGGTGTGTCCCGGTGGCAGTTCCCTTGAGCATTAGGTGCTTTCCAAATTGGAATTGCTCTTATCTATTTTGCGCACCAGAGAGGTGGCTGTGTCTGTCTTTGGGTGACACCCAGCATCTTTTACTGTCAGTAACAAGGAGTTGCAGAGGATCATGTATAATATGAATTTTATTTTTTAAGACCAAATGACCTAGAAATTTTTTAAGACCAAATGACCTAGAAAATAGACAAACAATTGCTAAATACATGTTTAGTGAGTCCTGTGGAATTCTTTTTTAATTGCAAATATTTCCTTAAATAATGCCTCAATACATAAGAAGGGGGGGAATGGCATTTATAAAAATTCATAAAAATAATTCTCTCTTTTTGCATTCTATATCCAACAAAGATTGCCCAGCATTCCCAACACGTATCTGTATACTTCCTTGGGGACCCTTGTGTGTGTGGAAAAGCAGCATATAAATGTTTTAAATAAATTAATCAATTGCAAATTATTTCTTTGCTTCCTTAGCGAATATGTTTGGGGGGGGGCCATGGCTCAGGGTAGAGCATCTGCTTGGCATGCAGAAGGTCCCAGGTTCAATCCCCGGCATCTCCAGTAGGGGATGTGAAAGACCTCTGCCTGAGATCTGAGAGAGCAGCTGCCAGTCTGAGTAGACAATAATGACTTTGATGGACCAAGGGTCTAATTCAGTATCAGGCAGCTTCATGTCTGCTTATGTATGAAGCATTTCTTTCGAGAGGGGCCGTGGCTCAGCGATGGAGCCTATGCTTGGCATGCAGAAGGTCCCAGGTTCAATCCCTGGTATCTCCAGTTAAAAGGACTAGGCAAGTAGGTGATGTGAAAGACCTCTGCCTGAGACCCTGGAGAGCCGCTGCTGTCTGAGTAGACAATACTGACTTTGATGGACCAAGGGTCTGATTCAGTATAAGGCAGCTTCATGTGTTCATGTGTTCATGTGAATTTAATTAATGAAGCTCCATTACAAACACAATTAAAGTAATCTTTTATAGAAGGGGTTCTTCTGCAGTTTCTGAACACGTGCAAAGATCTTGAGCCAATATAAAAGGAGGAGTAACAATGTTTCAAACAAACAAACAAACAAACAAATAATATTTTCCCCAAAGGAAGAAAAATCATTTTTCTAAAAAAAGAAGAGGGACTATATACCTTTATTTTGTCAAGATGATGTTTCTTCGCATATGCTGTCAAATCTGGTTTCCTGTGCCTCTCTCCCATTTTGCCTGCCTCAGAGTAGCTCCATTGTAGGAAATGTCCAACATGCACATGAAGCTACCTTCTACTGTCAGACTCCGAGGTCAGTATTGTCTACCTTGACTGGCAGCTGCCCCCCAGAGTCTCAGGCAGAAGTCTTTTGCATCACCTCCTACCTGATCCATCTAACTTGAAGGCCCCATGATTGAACCTGGGACCTTCTGCATGCAAAGCAGATGCTCTGCTGCTGACCCACAGTCCCTCCCCACAAGGCATCAAAAAGGGAGAGGTTCGGGTTGTTCTGGTGCACCTTCTTAGTAGCAGAAAGCCTCATACAGCCACACAAATGCATCCTGTACATTGTAGGTAGGGCAGAGCTTCTCGAACTTGAGCTAACCAAGGACCACATGTTGATCGAATTCAATGGGCTTGAAAAGGCATCACCCTCTTTAGGATTGCACTGTACAGCTGTGGTCCTCAAATCCTTCTCCGGCTCTACTTCAGAATTCTGAGATTTCATCAGGCCCTTTCAAACCTATTTCCTTGAGGGCTAGAAACTTTTAAAAATGAAAGCTGAGACTGTCCTGCATTTTGAACTCAACTAAATTCTGCACTTGGGTGGTGTGGTTGTGAGAGTGAGGGAATACATAGATATTAGTCTGTCACTGAATATACTCTTCAGAGTCACCACATGAAAACAGTGTCCAGTTTGGACATATGGCTGCCAGAAGCCCAGCCTCAGCACGCCCAATATTCACTGAGCACTCAATGAGACATGATTAATAGGGTTGCCAACTCAGTTGACATAGATCTCCTGCTATTACAACTAATCTCCATCTGATAGAGATCAGTTCACCTGGAGAAAATGGCCACTTTGGCAATTGGACTCTATGGCATTGAAGTCCCTCCCCTCCCCAAACCCCGCCCTCCTCAGTCTCCGCCTCAAAAACCTCCTGCCAGTGGTGAAGAGGGACCTGGCAACCCTAATGATTAGCCAAGGCAACATGACAGCTGTCTCCTGCATAGCCAACATGGACCAAAGAGGAGGGGTGCTCTTGCATCTGAAAAACCACCCTTCAGCAACTGATCTCGTTCAGTGGCTCCTACTGATCCTTGAGAAGTGTGTTGTACTTTCAGCGTTCCGATCTCATTCCTAACATGGGTTGTGGCCCTTTGGGAAGCTATCTCAAATGTTCTCACAGAAGCATTACAGGTGCTATTGTTGCCTGTGGTATGTGACATCATGAGAAAGTTTATCCATGAAGTGTATCTAGAGGCCAATGAAGGGGGGTGTTTGTTTCCCACAATCATCCCTTTTTCAGAAACCTGGGAATCTCTAAAGAACTGCACTGGCTTCCTATCTGTTTCCAGATGCTTCTTAGTTTTAAGGACCAAAACAGCGTGGTGTCAGGTTACTTGAAGGACCAACTCCTCCCGTTATCGTCTACCCCACCAGTTAAGATTCTCACATGCCCTGTTTTTTTTGCGCCTGCTACGGTTGCCAGCACTGCTGTGGCAAATCCAGATTTTGAGGGTGGTGCCTGGGAAGGTTGGAGTTTGGGGAGGATGTGATGTCACTTCCAGGTGATAGTCTAGCCATTTCCTCTAAGCTTTGTGATAAAGAATATAGAGACCTGGGGAGATTCCTAGAAAGTTACTATGGAGGCCATTTTCTGGATATTTTTTCTCCCGTTTCTTGAGGCCAGGGGATTGGGCCTGAAGGTGGGTGTTTGCTCATTGCAGGCAGGCAAATGGCAAGCCTAGTGCCCACACCGGCAGAGGTGAGGCAAGTGACAACCAGAGACAGGACCTTTTAAGTGGTGGCACCTTGCTTTTGGGGTGCCCTCCCCCTGAAGCTTGCTTGACACCCGCTTTACTGCCCTTTAGGCACCAGGTCAAAACATTTCTTTTCACCTAGACTTGTACATGAGGAGTTCCATTTTTAAAGTATTTTTTTATGGCCTGCTGCTAGCTTGAGGACTGTTTTATGGATTTAATTTTAGGCTGCTGGATGTTGTTTTATGCTGTTTTGATGGCTTGTTTCAGTGTTGACAATTGTTGGGTTTTATATTTTTATTGTATTTTTTTTATCTGAGCCGCCTCCTTGGGCAAGATTCTGGATAGGTGGCTTTCAATAAAATTTCATTAAATAAAGCCCCAAGCTGTTTCTGGGCCCAATTTTCTGGAGGGCTATTTTACTCTTCCATTAGGCAATAAACGGTTGCCAATTTTAATGTATTGCCTCCTCATCTGCCTTCCTTAGTCCTTCTGTAATCGTAGCATATTCATTCGTTTTAATTTCCCATCCTCTGTCTGTCCCCCTAGAACCAGCTGATTTGTCTTTTTGGCAGTCCACGGTATCCATAAAACTCTCCTCCAACACCACATTTCAAATAGCAGAGCTACTCAATGCATAACAGTAAAAAGTGCAATGTTGCTTGGACTTGGGGTCCTGGGCTTTCCCTTCACTTCCCTTTTTTCGTGTACCTGGAAGCAAAGCTCTGTTGCAATGGTCCTGGTAGGAAAGGGCTGGTATTTTTACACCATTTGGTATATCTCATGCTGTGTTATAAGCTGAATGAGCCTATAACAGGCTTCACACCTTCCAGAGTGCTAAGGATTCCTCTCTCTCCCCTGACTTGTTTGCACAAGCAGCTGTTCTTCTCCTTGCAGCTGTTTTGTACACCTGAGAACAGCCGTGCCTCCGGGGCAGCCGCTGTTCCATCTTTCCCTTTGATCATCAATATTGGGCTTGATGGAAACAGAAGCGTTAAATATGTTGTCTCTGGAATGCAAACGCTACTTGGCTGGATACACAGATGTGGTAGGGCGAGGGGGGTGCTAGAATGCGCCACTTAAAGCAGCAGCTGGAGGAACTGCATGTTTAATGTTTCTGTATGTACACATGCACACATGAAGCTGCCTTATACTGAATCAGACCCTCCTTGGTCCATCAAAGTCAGTACTGTCTACTTAGACCGGCAGCAGCTCTCCAGGGTCTCAGGCAGGGGTCTTTCACATCACCTACCTGCCTAGTCCCTTTAACTGGAGATGACGGAGATTGAACCTGGGATCTTCTGCATGCCAAGCAGATGCTCTGCCACTGAGCCACAGCCCCTTCCAAAATGAACACATCACATGAACACATGAAGCTGCCTTAAACTGAATCAGACCCTGGGTCCATCAAATTGTTTATTCAGACCGGCAGCAGCTCTCCAGGGTCTCAGGCAGGGGTCTTTCACATCACCTACTTGCCTCGTCCCTTTAGCTGGAGACGCCGGGGATTGAACCCGGGACCTTCTGCATGCCAAGCAGAGGCTCTATCACTGAGCCACGGCCCCTCTCACTCTCAATGTAACTCCCCCACTGAGACAAAAAAACCCAAATCAAACAGCAGAGAAAGAACTCAGATTGAACTACCCCCCCATGAGCTGTTTTTGTAATTACAGGTTTGTTTCTTTTTCAAAGGGGGGGGGCAGGGACATTTAAACATGGTATTTCTCACCTGCAACATGAAATGGCACAGTTCACTATCCCTCTGCTATCTTGGGACTCTATCATGTCATTCAGGTACATGAGAGATCTGTTGCAGTTACAGTGAGAGATGCCCGTATGACTATTTCATTGGGCAAGCATTTAAAAAATGGGTGCTTCCACATAGAGGTTTTTCTCTGCTTTGGCTATAAAACGGAACACCTCTTTTTTTGTAGCTCCCACATGATGCTGTGCTTTGATCACCTCGTTTCCAGGGTTCCCCAGTCCTTGATATGCTCTTTCCCAAACCTGCTTTAATCTAATCTTTTTAGGAAACATGCAGTCCAAGTATGTTAGCACACTGTCATGATCAAGAAAAAAAATAGTAGCCCCGCTAGTAGCCACGCCACACCAACACTGCAATCAAATCCCAAAATACAAAAAGCATGTGGCTAAGGGACAATACTCATATATTTAATTATGTACCAACATTATAAGACCCCCGTGGAGCAGAGTGGTAAGCTGCAGTACTGCAGTCCAAGCTCTGCTCACGACCTGAGTTCGATCCCGACGGAAGTTGGTTGCAGGTAGCCGGCTCAGGGTTGACTCAGCCTTCCATCCTTCCTAGGTCGGTCAAATGAGTACCCAGCTTGCTGGGGGTAAAGGGAAGATAACTGGGGAAGGCACTGGCAAACCACCCTGTAAACAAAGTCTGCCTAGTCAACGTCGGGATGTGATGTCACCCCATGGGTCAGGAATGACCCGGTGCTTGCACAGGGGACCTTTACTTTACTTTACCAACATTATAACTACCTATATATACTGACTGAAATACATCCAGAGTAACAATACACAATAATTCTACTGGCATACAATCAAGAGTCCATATAAAGTCCTTGAAGCTTGTTCTTTGGTATGTTGTGGATATCTCTTCAATGATGCAACACCAGTAGACCAGTTAATAAATAAAGTTATAAATAATCTCTTCAGTATCGGTAGAAAGATGGCTATAAATAATCTCTTCAGTACTAGACGGGTTGCTGGGTCCTGATCCTGTTTCGTAAAAATCTTCATCAGAACTTCACATCAATCTTATTGGTCCAAAATGATACATAATCTGACAAACTCCTCATTCCATACCCGTCTAGTACTGAAGAGATTTGTGGCATTCTCTATGTGCTCTGTGTGGTAGAAGATCCTAAATTCAATCCCCAGCATCTCTACTGTGCCACAGTTTGGACCAACCATTTCACTTGATTTATCTGATCATCACTGAACAAGTCAGGTTCAACGGTTGAACATGTTCAATGCAAAATGCATGGCAACTCTATGGCCATTTATCCATGAGAGGTTTTGCCTTGGATTTGCTGAGTAGGCTGTCTCTAGATGCACATCTCAAAACTCAGTTCTCAAAACTCAAAAATAAGCCCCCATGCAGAGTTTTGAGAATTTGGATGGGGAAAATTTGCATCTAGAGAGAAGTGAATCCAAGGCAAAACCTCCCATGCATAAATGGCCTTTGATTCATGGCAACTTCTAGATTCTCATGAAGAAGACACGACTGAGTCAATGTACCATTCATCTATATTACATTAGGTACCAGGTGAGTGGAGTGCAGTCCAGGTCAAATGATGATACGTCCCCAAAGATAATAAATTCTTGCAGCACGTTGGTATTTATTAGGCTAGTAAAAGCTAAAAAAGGGGACGGTGAGCCATTCGTAGCCTCTATTAATGTCTCTGTCACAGACTTCCTCTGTGACCGCAGGCAAGTTGTTTGACCGCTCCGTGCCTCAGTTTCCCTCTGGATACAATGCGATTAATAACACTTGACACCTACCTCGAATGGGGTGTAGCGAGACGTAATGAATGCTTGTAAGATCCCAAGATGAAAGGCGCTGCAGCTGAGTAGGCTGTCATTACAGAAGGAGAGGCCGTGACGCAGGACTGTGGAACAACACCAAACGCCTCTGTGAGCTGTTTAGGAATCAACAACCCAAAGGGGAAGGTAGCAAGACTGCCGTTTGCTGGGAATTAAGATCCTCAGTGCTTCTGCCCTGGGAGGAAGCAAGCAAAACGTGAAAAGGCTGCAGCTTTTAGCTGTTGCTTTCTGCATATATGTGTGGCTTGCTAGTGCACATGCATTTCAAAACTGAATTTAGGCTCCTCGGCATCTTTGGCAGTTTTTGACTAAGTTTCTAGTCCTCATTGGGGCAAACATCTGAAAATTTGCAGGCAATATCCTTTTATGGCCGGGTTGTTCCCATCATGGTCAATCCCCCGCCCCGACTACTTCGGGGCGTCCTTTAAATTATGCATGCATTTTCTGACCATCAGAAGTCACCTCGCATTTTCCTTGCATTTTCAGGAAGCTGTTTTAACCCAAGTTTAAAGTCTGCCTCAATCCCAAGTTGAAAGCCAGTCCTATGGTGCAGTGGTTAAGAGCGGTGGTTTGGAGCAGTGGACTCTGATCTGGAGACCCGGGTTTGACTCCCCACTCCTCCACATGAACGGCGGAGGCTAATCTGGTGAACTGGATTGGTTTCCCCACTCCTACACACGAAGCCAGCTGGGTGATCTTGGGCTAGTCACACTCTCTCGGCCCCACCTACCTCACAGGGAATCTGTTGTGGGGAGGGAAAGGGAAGGCGATTGTAAGCCGGTTTGATTCTTCCTTAAGTGGTGGAGAAAGTTGGCATATAAAAACCAACTCTTCTTCTTCTGCTTCTTTGGGTTTTTCTTCCCACACCATTATTGCTTCTCCCTCCCAAGTGTCTGTCCCCCTCATCCAACCTCTCCCCTCGAAGCCATTTGCGAGTGCACTAGTGAAAGAATAATGCTGGAATACCATGAGGCTGCTTAGTTGGTCAGCTTCAGATGGAGCAGTTGAGAGAACACTGAAATAATCACAAACCACCTATGAGGCTGCTTATTTGGCCAGTTTCACAGTGAGTGTGGGTCAGTTTCAGTGCTTGGCAGGATGGAACAGAACCAGGCTGATTTGCCACCCTCCCTTATATGTATCCTCTTATAGGCATGAAAGGCTTTTTTTTGCGAGTGCAAGACTACCGATGGAACAATGAATGTCACAAATGACTATGCAAGTGTTTTTATGCTCTTATGCACTGAGTTATGCAGAAACAAATTGGTTGGGGGGGGGGGTTGCCCAGACCCTTCTCTCCTTTGGCTGTAGAATGGCCACGGTTAAGCTCAAATGAAAGAATCCCATTGCAGGGCTGGCAGGGGCTGGGGACGTATTTCAAAAAATACACCACAGCCAATTACAAAGCAGTGTTTTCAGGGGAGAGGGATTCGTGTGTGGTTCAGAAGCTCTGTATTTTCTCTGGGGATGCATAATTGATCACAAGGTACTCCTGGAATTTCTTTGGGGCCAAAAGGCCTTGCGCATAGTGTTTTTACAATTCAACTGCAAATACTGCGCAGTTAGACAGAAGCAGATCCAGCAGAAACAGACATGCATAAAAGGCCAAAGAAAAATCTATCTTTTAAAGAGAAAAGAAGAAAATAAGAGGACTCAATGGCTCTATCTAAAAAAAAGTGAATTTTGGAAATTTACCTCTCCATAATGATACTAGGACGGTGTTCTGCAGAACTCCAGTTCATTTTTAAAAAGGAGGCTCAAGCCTGTGAGGAGGAAATGTAAATCTCAGATCTGGAACCAAATGAAGCATTCTGCACATGCTTAAATGAGTTAGTCATGTGTGCTTTCAGTAGGGTTGCCAGGTGCCCGGTGGTGGTGGGCAAACCCCCGGCAATCCACCCCCCTGCCCGCCAACCAGTTTGATTGGTAAAAGGCCCCTTGCAATGCGTTTACACCCGCAAGTGCCGCATCGCAAGAGGCCCTTTACCTCTCAACCTGGGAGTTTGAGTGGTTTAAGGCCCCTAGCGATGCAGCACTTCCAGTTGTAAACCGGAAGTGACGCGCATGCATGTTGGTGCAGCTGCGCACGCGTGATCCTCTCAACTCTGCCCCAAGAGCCTCTCTTCCTGAGGAGAGGGGGGGACCTGGCAGCCCTAGCTTTCAGACTGGCACTGGATGTAAACCAGGGATCCCCAGCCTTTTGGAGCTTGTGGGGGCCTTTGGAATTCTGACACGAGGTAGGGGGTGCATTCAGAAAATGGTTGCCATAGGAGGCAGAGACACAAAATGTCAGGGAATGAGGTTATGCATACCTCTAATAGTAGAGTTGCCAGGTACCTCTTCGCCACCAGCGGGAGATTTTTGGGGCGGAGCCTGAGGAGAGTGGGGTTTGGGGAGGGGCTTCAGTGCCATAGAGTCCAATGGCCAAAGCGGCCATTTTTCTCCAGGTGATCTGATCTCTATCGGGTGGAGATCAGTTGTAATAGCAGGAGATCTCCTGCTACTACCTGGCAGTTGGCAACCCTACTCTAATAGTAACTCTTCAACATTTCAGGCAGAAGCTCTGCATAACAGGATGCTTTTAAAAATGAACACATTGTTTAAAATATTTTCTTGTTCACACAGTGTGAAGCCTTCAGTCACACAGTGAAGATTCCTATGCTGTGACGGCAGTTGCTGCCACTAAAGCAATGTTTTGCTGACTCAGATCTCCCATGGCCAATCAGGAGGGATGCCAGGTCCCTCTTCTCCACCGGCGGGAGGTTTTTGGGGCGGAGCCTGAGGAGGGTGGGGTTTGGGGAGGGAAGGGACTTCAGTGCCATAGAGTCCAATTGCCAAAGCGGCCATTTTCTCCAGGGGAACCGATCTCTATCGGCTGGAGATCAGTTGTAATAGCAGGAGGTCCCCAGCTACTACCTGGAGGTTGGCAATCCCATCTCTATTAGCTAGAGATCAGTTGTAATAGCAGGAGATCTCCAGCTAGTACCTGGAGGTTGGCAACCCTAATGACAGTAGAGTGGGCTGGAAGTCTGTTATATCCTCTTGGAGTCTGACATTATCTATGTAGCACCATCTCATTATCTGGGTTCTATCCTAACCCTGGGTTCTATTCCTTGGTTACACTTCAGCATGACAATTAGAGTTGCCAGTTCCGGGTTGGGAAATACCTGGAGATTTTTGCGGCGGAGCCTGAGGGTGGGGTTTGGAGGAGGGAGGGACTTCAATGGCATAGAGTCCAATTGCCAAAGCGGCCATTTTCTCCAGGTGAACTGATCTCTACCTAGGGTTGCCTGGTCCCTCTTCTCTACAAACGGGAGGTTTTTTTTGGAGGGGGGGGGAGCCTGAGGAGGGCAGGTTTGGGGAGGGGAAGGGCTCCAATGCCATAGCATCAAATTGCCAAAGTGGCCATTTTCTCCAGGTGAACTGGAGATTGGCTGGCGATCAGTTGTAATAGCTGGAGATCTCCAGCTAGTACATGGAAGTTGGCAACCCCATCTCTATTAGCTAGAGATCAGTTGTAATAGCAGGAAATCTCCAGCTAGTACCTGGAGGTTCAGTATAGGAATAGCTATGAGCAATGCCAACAATATTCTGGCTATATATTCACAGTACGTGGTAATATACCCACCAATGACATATATTCCCAACAAGCATATGTATTTATTTCTTTTCTATGTAAAATTTCCCCAAAGCACAAGTTCACAACAATTCCTATGTAAGGTAAGTATGGAATAAAGTCAACTGAAATGTCTTTAAAGATGTACTTCTTTTCTTTGCAGCAGTTGATTAATTGCAGGAGAAGACGATCGTTTCAAGGCACACAGCCCAATTCTTCCTCAGTTCTTCCTATGTAATACAATAAATAAAACTCTTTCATAGTCACAAATATCTTTAAAACCCATTTCATATCAAACCACAACAAATACTACTCCTAACATAGTTGGTAATAAATATATACAAAAGTCCATCATATACTTACAAGATTATATTGCGTGCAATTATTCATCATCATCCATAGTCTCAGGTTTCAACCGAATAACCCATTTATGAATAAAATATACTATACTTCCCCAACAGAGGTAAGTAGAAGGATATCCTTCTACTTACCTCTGTTGGGGAAGTATAGTATATATAGTTGTATATATTTATTACCAACTATGTTAGGAGTAGTACCTGGAGGTTGGCAACCCTAATGACAGTAGAGTGGGCTGGAAGTCTGTTATATCCTCTTGGCTATAACAACAACACTCTAAGAGTCAGTGTCCCCTCTCTGGATGGTCCCTGCCAGGGAGATCCAGGTCAATCAGTGTGAAGGGTTGAAGGCATTGTGCCAAAATGTTTTTCCTTACAGGATTGGTAGGCAAGCAATCACTCAGTTATTTAGGGGGAAAGGCCCACTTCGAGGCAT
The DNA here is from genome assembly GCF_029931775.1 of Euleptes europaea. Lineage (NCBI taxonomy): Eukaryota > Metazoa > Chordata > Lepidosauria > Squamata > Sphaerodactylidae > Euleptes > Euleptes europaea. The sequence goes on from NC_079314.1 coordinate 24,099,272, forward strand.
GCGGTGAAGCCTGTACTCTGATTGCTGTAAGTCAGCCCACCCCAGCCCTTGGGAATCAACCTACTTCCATCTGTAGAACCCCATCCCGGACCTGTTTCTTGGTCACACGGTGTAACGCGATGGGATTCTGGGAACTAGAACAATTCCTGCCCCAAGGAGCTTGTCGTCTAATTAGCTGTGAAAAGCGGGCTAAGAATGCAACATCAAGGAAATGCCAACGAAACAGATGAGCAAGCAGACTGGGAGAGGATTATTCCCCCCCCCCCATCTCGTTGATCAATGACATTCCAGGGTGTTTTATTATCCAGCCCAGCTCTTGAAGGGTTGTGAAACTGAAAAAGGATACACCCCACTCCTCTCATACCCAAGAGAAGGGCCATCAGCTTCAGGTTCTGGGGCTGCCATGTCATGGTTGCCAAACCGCACAGGGCGTATCGTTTCTGCCCAGACAAATAGCAAAGAGATAGAAATCTGCTCTGATCCAGCCTGCCTGGAGATCCAGAGGTAGATAGCGTTGCTCCAGCTGTTAGGTGTGTCTGAGCCACTGAAGAAGCCGCTGGTGTTTTCTGGGTCTCCCACAGTCCCACCCAACAATGAAAACAGGAGAGAAGAAAGTTGTGCACACTCTTCTGACAAGGGAGGGATGCCATGGGTGCCACAGGAAAGGACATCCAGTCGCAATTGGTATAGAAAGGAAGGTACTAAAGGGGATGGGCACATCTTAGCAGTCAGAAGGGGACTGGGTTCCACTCCAAATGACTGTGACACAGTTAAAGGAGTGTTGGAACTGGACCCGAGTTCAAATCGCAGCTTGTGACAGAGCCGGCATGGTGTGGTGGCTAGAATAATCAAGAGAAACAGCTTTGAATCCCCACTTACTAGGGTTGCTAACCTCCAGGTACTAGCTGGAGATCTCCTGCTATTACAACTGATCTCCAGCCAATAGAAGTCAGTTCACCTGGAGAAAATGGCAACTTTGGCATTTGGACTCTATGGTATTGAAATCCCTCCCCTCCCCAAACCCCCTCCCTCCTCAGGCTCCGCCCCAAAAACCTCCCGCTGGTGGCAAAGAGGGACCTGGCAACCCTACCACTCAAGGCCAAACTAGACACGATAGGAGAGCCAGCGTGGTGTAGTGGTTAAGAGCAGTGGCTTTGAGTGGTGGAGTCTGATCTGGAGAACTGGGTTTGGTTCCCCAATCCTCCACGTGAGCGGTGGACGCTAATCCTGTGAACTGGATTTGTTTTCCTACTCCTACACACGAAGCCAACTGGGTGACCTTGGGCTAGTCACACTCTCTCAGCCCCACCTACTTCACAGGGTGTCTGTTGTAGGGCGGGGAAGGGGAGGTGGTTATAAGCTGGTTTGATTCTTCCTTAAGTGGTAGAGAAAGTCAGCATGTAAAAACCAACTCTTCTTCTTCTAAAGATCAGAAGCAGCAAGAGAAAATTCCTTAAGAGTGTCAATGAAAATTGATAAAACCCTCAATACAGCAGCAAGTGAGTGAATCCTCAATAAAGTTGAAGTTAGAAAGGAAACAGAGCCCAGCAGCTATAGGATGGGCTGGGTTCAAGCTAGGAAATCATATGTAGCCTCAGGTGCTTTGTGTTTTCCTCACACACTTTAGGATTTTTTAAAAATCAGATTGATATCCAGCACTATCCTCAGGGCTCAGATTGGTGACATTTCCCTAAGAATGACTGTATGTATAAAGATGGCTGCAAATCTCCAAAGACATTGTCCACCCTGCTCGCTCAATCAAAAAAATGACACCCACACCAGACAAGAAGAAGAAGAAGAAGAAGAAGAAGAAGAAGAAGAAGAAGAAGAAGAGGAGGAGGAGGAGGAGGAGGAGGAGGAGGAGGAGAAGAATTGGTTTTTTATATGCCGACTTTCTCTACCACTTAAGGGAGAATCAAACTGGCTTAAAATCACCTTCCCTTCCCCTCCCTACAACAGACACCCTGTAAGGTAGGAGCGGCTGAGAGAGCTCTAAGAGAGCTGTGACTAGCCCAAGATCACCCAGCTGGCTTCATATGGAGGAGCGGGGAAACAAATCCAGTTGACCAGATTAGCCTCCGCCGCTCATGTGGAGGAGCGGGGAATCAAACCCGGTTCTCCAGATCAGACTCCACCGCTCCAAACCACCGCTCTTAACCACTACACCACGCTGGCTACACCACAAGTTGAGGGTATTGCTCTGATTTGAGAGACCGAGGCTAGAAAACAACACTCTCTTTTCCCAGGTGAAAACAAAACTCTTTGATTGGGGTTATATTGTAACATTTCATCGTCTCTAATTAACATGGATCGCACTAAAGAAGTCATTTCCTTCTAATTAAGCCAAGCAGTACGCACAAAGGCTATCGTAGTCAGCATCTCCCTGAGGGAGCAAATGTCCACCTGCGCTATACCATTTCAGACTGCACATGGGGACACGTGTGAATGAATTGCATCTCTGTATAAACATAGCGTTTGCACACCAAAACACTGGATTTGTACCCTGGTAAGTCTCCTAGCCTTGGACTGCAGTTTTAGATTACTAACAATAAATAAGCGCACAGCCTGTGGATAGGGAGAGTGAGTGTTCTGCTGTGGAAATTCGAGCTGCTGTTCCTTTAGACAGAAAGACAGGACATAAAATCACTCAATAAATAAAGAATAAAACAAATATTGTGTCTGACTGAGGGAGATCCAGGCTCAGCAGCATGCTTTGCCCCGAGGCTCACAAAATGGCATTCAGCATCATTCCGCTTCCAATTATTGACACTGCCTACAAGACAGTTGGTGTTATGTAATCCTTATTAATACTAACAAACATCGCCATAAACCCAGGGTAGAAAATAACATTTCGGAGACAGACTAAGAAGAGTGATTCTGAATTTCTTATATTTTTTTCTGTTCTGAACGCAAAATTCCCATTTTGAGTTTTGCTCTGCCTTATGCAAATTGAACCCATTAATCTCTTTTTTGTTTGTTTCTCACTTCACTTTGCCTGTGAAATGTCATATTTTCCAATATTATTTAGACGACAGTCGGGGTGGCCAAACTTTCAGACCTTTGGAGGAGAGTGTTACAGATACCACGGACTGCCAAAAAAAAAAAAAAATCAGTGGGTTATAGATCAAATCAATCCTGAACTGTCCCCAGAAGGTAAAATGACATACTTTGGTGGCTATCATACTTTGGTGACATCATGAGAAAAGGCTTCGTGGAAAAGACAATGCTAGGAAAAGCTGAAGGCAGCAGGAAAAGAGGAAGGCCCAACATGAGATGGATCGACTCAATCAGGGAATCCATGGCCCTCACTTTGCAAGACCTGAGCAAAACTGTTAAAGAATGATTTTAACTACGGATACCATGGACTGCCAAAAAAACAAACCAGTAGGTTATAGATCGTCCTGAACTGACCCTAGAAGTTAAAATGACTAACCTGAGGCTATTGTACTTTGGTCACATTATGAGAAGACAAGAGTCACTGGAAAAGACAATTGTGCTAGGAAAAGTGGAAGGCAGCAGGAAAAGAGGAAGACCCAACAAGAGATGGATTCATTCTATAAAGGAGGCCGCGGGCCTCACTTTGCAAGAACCGAGCAAGGTTGTTAAAGATAAGATGTTTTGGAGGACATCCATTCATAGGGTTTACATGAGTCGGAAGCGACTTGATGGCACTTAACACACACACACACACACACACACAAGCTGTTTACAGCAGTTTTCAGAAGTGTGTCACAAGACATACATCGCCTTTAAGCACAATTTCTGTGTTAAGTGATGCCCCATGGAAGGCCAAAGGTGCAAGTTAATTCTCCCCTTAGGGCATAACTACATGATATGCTTGACACATTGATACATGGGTATCAATTGACCACTGAGGAAGGCCAAACAAGCCGAAACGCATCTGGCATGTGGTTACAGTATATCAACCTAGGATATGCCATTGTGCTCTTTTAACGATATTTTAAAATAATTTTTATCCTGACATAGTGCCTTAAATAAATTCTATTTTCTTTATCTATTTATTGTATTTATCCCACCCAACCTTGGGTATCCAGCTTCTCGCTTGCTGTTGTCATGTATTTAAACAGTTCTTTAGAGCTTTTGTTCTGCCTGTTGGTATGATTCCCAGCAACATGTTTTTCGGGTCCATTGAGAATTTAGATCTTAAAATTTTCTGCATTTCCGCATGTATTTCCGCAAATGCAATCCTAAAAAACACTTCCAGGGAATAAGTTCCACTGAATAGCATGGGACTTACTTCCAAGTAGACATGCTTAGGATTGCTCCCGTAGTGCTGTATTAGATGCCCCTTTGGTTTGATCACGCAGCACTCTGGTTGTGATGGTTTTCAGCTTCCACAGTGAGGCCAGGGTACCATTCAGGTCCCCAGGGCTGAGAGTCAATTCCCATGGCTTTTAAAAACGTGGTATTACAGAAGGCCAACTGGGGCGTGTCTGGAGGCCTATAGGGAGGAGCTATGAATTTAGCCATATTTGTACCTGCTGGTGGGATCTATTCTCTCCACTGGCAGTGTTCTCCTGTGGCTTTTGATTAGGGTTGCCAGGTCCTTCTTCGCCACCAGCGGGGGTTTTTTGGGGCGGAGCCTGAGGAGGCCAGGGTTTGGGGAGGGGAGGGGCTTCAATGCCATAGAGTCCAATTGCCAAAGCAGCCATTTTCTCCAGTTGAACTGATCTCTATCGGCTGGAGATCAGTTGTAATAGCAGGAGATCTCCAGCTAGTACCTGGAGGCTGGTAACCCTACCTTTGGTGGCTGCCTTCATTTATGGGACATCCTCACATGGCCAAGAGTTTGGAAACTTTCTGGCATGTTTGCTAGCTAACTGGCTCCTGTCTTTCATACATAAAGAGACACACATTGTATCCAGGCCTCACAAAACGCCAGCTTAAATATTGACCTGTCCTTTCTTCCCCCTAATGCACCTCCTTATTTTTGTTTTGCTTTGTTGGACAAAGTGTCCAGTGTCGGTTGCGGCTTCCAGCTCAATAAACACAACCTTCAGCACTGTTCCATCAATGCCATTCAGAACGAGTGTGAAGATTTCGTTCTGGATTTGCACGCAAATTACCTTTAAGGACTTCGAGGCACAAGGAGCTTCCTGCAAACAGCTTGGACAAAAAATTTGGCAGGTGGGACCAAATGTTCCCATCCTGTCCCCGGGGCTTCCCACTTGGCTCCCAACATCCTTCCCAATCTCGCAAGCCTCAACTGCTTTCTCCCGCGCCATCTAAGACACAAGCTTCCTCTTCCCCAGCATGAAGATCAACAGAAATGTTGTCAGTCTTCTTTCCTCACATCTGCTTATGGAATAGTGGTTAAAAGCGGTGGTTTGGAGTGGTGGACTCTAATCTGGAGAACCAGGTTTGATTCCCTACTCCTCCACATGAGCAGCAGTCACTGATATGTTGAACCAGGTTGGTTTCCCCACTCCTACACATGAAGCCAGCTGGGTGACGTTGGGCTAGTCACAGCTCTCTCCAAACTCTCTCAGCCTCACTTACCTCACAAGGTGCCTGTTGTGGGGAGGGGAAGGGAAGGAGACTGTAAGCCAGTTTGATTCTTCCTTAAGTGGTAGAGAAAGTCGGCATATAAAAACCAACTCTTCTTCTTCTCCTCCTCCTCCCCCCTCCCCACATTTTAGCTTGCAATTGACCGGAAGCAGTTCAGGTGCATCCACAACACTGCCCACCATTCCACATATGCAGTTAAGGAAAGACAGTATAGTATCATCGGTGTCAAACTGGGACCAGAGAGAGCTGCAGTCAAATCCCCCTGCCCAGCCACTGCACTTGTAAAATAATTCTGGGCTAAAACTGCCATACTAAATATGCATTTTCTAATAACAAATATTTATAGTTTAAGAGCCTCGTGGCGCAGAGTGGTAAGCTGCAGTACTGCAGTCAAATTTCCGCTCACGACCTGAGTTCGATCCTGACAAAAGTCAGTTTCAGATAGCCGGCTCAAGGTCAATTTAGCCTTCAATCCTTCCAAGGTCGGTAAAATGAGTACCCAGAGGACAATGGCAAACCACCCCATAAACACAGTCTTCCTAGTAAATGACGTGATGTGACGTCACCCCATGGGCCAGTAATGACCTGGTGCTTGCACAGGGGGCTACCTTTACCTTTTTATAGTATTTATTTATTCATTGACAGCAAGTCACAACATACACAGATTAGCATGGGGTCCCTATGCTCATGGGGTCCCTGGGCATCTGCCCAGCATGCCCATGCATTAAGACGGCCCTGCCTGGGGAATTACTTTCTGTTGCTCTCAGAAACTTCGATGGGGGGGGGGGGTTTATTGACAGCACCAGACAGAGCCAATAAACTCTCCAGGAGGGACTACACAGGAGGGACTTACCCCGTCCTCTCTGTGCCTGTGGGTGATTTGCTTCATGCCCAGCCTTCCCCAAATACACAGGCTTCTAAACAGAGTTCAGCGTGGGTGTGTACTTGTTTATGAGATAAGGTCCTAATTGGCTGTAATGGGAGGAAGATCAAGCGCTTCCCAGTCGGCCCCAAAGTTTAAGCAGATGAACGTTTGCCTTTGGTGAAGTTGCCCATCAGGTTTGCTCGCCCATTTCCTGCTGTGCTGGTGCCTTTCGGAGCGTCTGGCCTGTTGGGTAGGTCACTCATTTCCTACTTGCTCTTTGTAGATAATTGAACCCTGCTTAGAGTTTTTTTTTCAGGTTCTCAAAAACACCGTAGGCACCCTTTTCTCTTGGGAATAAACATTTTTGAAAGCTGGTGAAGAATAAAGGAAGCTTCTTGTTGTTGTTTTTTTGCTTTGAGTTGTTGGACTCAGATAAATTTTGTTTCATTTTTGAATTAAAGGTTTGGCTTGAGGGCCATGATAGGGTTTCTTTTAAATTATATAGAGACAGCAAGAACAAAACTGGTCCTACTAAACCAGAGAAGAAGAAGAATTGGATTTTATATGCTGACTTTCTCAACCCTTAAGGAAGAATCAAACCAGCTTACAATCACTTTACCTTCCCCTCCCTGCAACAGACACCCTGTGAGGTAGGTGGGGCTGAGAAAGCTCTAAGAGAGCTGTGAATAGCCCAAGGTCACCCAGCTGGCTTCATGTGTAGGAGTGGGGAAACCAATCCAGTTCACCAGATTAGCCTCCGCTGCTCATGTGGAGGAGTGGGGAATCAAACCCGGTTTTCCAGAAAATAGTCCACCGCTCCAAACCACCGCTCTTAACCACTACACCACACTGAGTTGTTGGACTCAAGTAAATTTTGTTTCTTTTTTGGATTAAAGGTGCCGGCTTGGTGGCCACAATAGGGTTTCGCGTTGGGCTATGAATATCAATACTTGAATATCTCGTAAATTATATGGAGACAGCAAGAACGAAACTGGTCCTGCAAATCCAGAGTACCCATAGTTTGTAATTCAGCAAGAATCCACCACAAAACAAAAAGCTTTCTATCATGTGATAGAAGAGGAATTCTACATGAATGGATTGGCTGAATTAGAATTTACTCTCCTTCAAACAGTTTGCAAAGGCTGCTTCCACAGGAGGGCACGGAGACAAACCTGCACAATAGCAGTGGCAGCAATACTGCAGGAACAGTTTCCACTTTTAGTGCTGCTGCCTCTCCAACTCCCAGTCTTCCCCTTTCCTCTGTCCTATCTTTGTAAAAGCACACAGGCAACAGCAAATACAACACACACCCACACACACACAACCTGGACCGCCCTTTCTCAGCTGAGCTGCACTGTTAGGGTTGCCAGGTCCCTCTTAGCCACTGGCGGAAGGTTTTTGGGGCGGAGTCTGAGGAGGGCAGGGTTTGGAGAGGGGAGGGACTTCAATGCCATAGAGTCCAATGGCCAAAGCGGCCATTTTCTCCAGGGGAACTGATCTCTATTGGCTGGAGATCAGTTGTAATAGCAGGAGATCTCCAGCCACCCCCTGGAGGTTGGCAACCCTATGCACTGTAGCATTATAGCTGAAGGTGGGAGGATGTGGAATTCAGCAGATGGACCCACCCATAAGGTTGCCAACCTCCAGGTAGTAGCTGGAGATCTCCTGTTATTACAACTGAACTCCAGCCGATAGAGATCAGTTCACCTGGAGAAAATGGCCGCTTTGGCAATTGGACTCTATGATGTTGAAGGCCCTCCCCTCCCCAAACCCCACCCTTCTCAGGCTCCACCCCAAAAACCTCCCGCCGGTGGCGAAGAGAGACCTGGCAACCCTAACCCACCAGCAGTTACTCCACAACTGTCTAGCTGAGCTGGATTCAAGTAGGTTTATTTTTTAATAATGGTGGAAAAGGGGGAACATAGGAATCAGAGGAGGAGGAGGAGGAGGAAGAGGAGAAGAAGAAGAAGAAGAATTGGTTTTTATATGCCGACTTTTTCTACAACTTAAGGGAGACTCAAACCGGCTTACAGTCACCTTCCCTTCCCCTCCCCACAACAGACACCCTGTGAGTTAGGTGAGGCTTAGAGAGAGTGACTTGCCCAAGGTCACCCAGCTGGCTTCATGTGTAGGAGTGGGGAAACGGATCCAGTTCACCAGATTAGTCTCTTCCGCTCGTGTGAAGGAGTGGGGAGTCGAACCTGGCTCTCCAGATTAGAGTCCACCTCTCCAAACCACCGCTCTTAACCACTACACCATGCCCGAATTGGTCACAGTGTATTCCGAATGGTCCCCCTAACTGTAGGAGTCTTCCCACAGCCCACGCTGGGCGAAATCTATTGGAGCAGAACTTCTTCCAAAGTCAGAGAGGACACCCGAGAGACGAGGCCGTCCTTCAGGTTTCATGACTGGAAAGAGTTCTGACCCTGATGTTTTTAATGACCTTGAATGTGACCCTGAATGAGGGAGTCACCAAGCGACTGTCGAAATGGGAAAGCGGCCGCAAAGAAGCGACAACAAACAGCCAGCCAGGTTTCGCCTTCATGTTCGAATGCCTGGAGAGAGGAAAAAGGGCTTATGAAACTTTCCTCGACACCTGCGTAAAAAACCGCTTGGCTGCGCAAGGCCGTTTTCCATTGTCGACGCTTTCTGGCGCTCCTCCAGCGTGAGAAGACGGAACTGTCAACAAAACCGCTCCTTCGTTGGCCTTTTGGGATTTGTGAGCCTGAGAGGGGGAAACGAGGTCAAAGAGAGACTAGCAGAGAGAGGCCGGTGAATGCAACGCTACCCATCCACGACAAAGCCTGGTTAAAAGCACTGGCAGAACTGGAAAGAACGTCACCCGCGCGCACACCCATTTCTGGCCAAAGCCTTGGTAGAATGAGAGGTTGTGTATGTAAGCAGGCGGGTGCTGCTTCGAGAAAAGGCGATCGTCCCTTGGCTGAGCCGCTGAAGCTTGAGAGCGGAGGGAAACCATGAGAGAGACTCTTGATGGTTGTCAGTCAGTTGCTACAGTCGGCGACCGCAACACAGAAGCATCGCGCAGCTTCTAGCAAAGCCTGCAGACCACCCCAGACCATCTATCTGCCAGTCTGTTCTTGATCATTTGATGGACTACTATGATTTTCAGCGTCTGATAAGGAACAAACTTAAGGGCGTCGAAACCCTTAATTTACCTAGGGCAGCGGTTCCCAAGCTTTTTGAGTCATGGAGCCCTTTTCAAGAGAGAAATTCGTCACGGAGCACTGATTTTCCCCTAGCACCCGTATACTAAACCGAATGACAGTAGTGTTTTTCTTTCCAATCTCTTCACGGAGCACTAGGAGATGTTTCACAGAGCACTAAGTGCTCCGTGGAGCACAGTTTGGGAACCACTGACCTAGGGAAACCCCTCCCGTCTAAACCCTCCTTGATATGTGATATACATACATTAGAAATGGTCCTTCAGATACAAGAGATCCAATGTGGCATAGTAGTTAGATAGGGTTGCCAGGTCACTTATTAGGGCAAAAATCTTTTTTAAAAAACCTTTAATCCCTGTTTTAGCCAGGATCGAATGCACATTAGGCGAAACACACGCAAATGGATATTTTGGGGATGGAGCCTAAGGAGGGTGGGGTTTGGAGAGGGGAGGGACTTTGATGCCATAGAGTCCAATTGCCAAAGCGGCCTTTTTCTCCAGGTGAGCAGATCTCTATCGGCTGGAGATCAGTTGTAATAGCAGGAGATCTCCAGCTAGTATCTGGAGGTTGGCAACCCTAATGGGTGAGAAGGCCCCAGGCCCTGGAGTAGGGTTGCCAATTTCCATTTGGTGGCTGGAGATCTCCAGACAATAGAGAGCGGTTCCCCTGGAGAAAATGGCAGTCACACCACAATTTCTGAATATTCATTCAGGGGACACTGGGCAAACCCAGTTCTCATAAGCCTTGGGGTGCAACATGTCCGACAGCAGCCCCCCACACATTCAAAATGGTGTTTCATAAATGCAAACTGTTCGATTGTTGTTGAAGGGTGCATGTGATTTGTTTAATCTTAATTTTTATTCCAGTTGTTTATTTCAAAGCCCTTGCTGTCCAGCCTTCCCTATTTAGCCCAAGGCAGCTTACAAACATGGCTGCAGGCCAAGGAGAAGTGATTTACAGGCAGATAATGTAAAACACAACAACCTATCACCTGCCCCCCAATCTAGGTGTGTGTTTTTTCATCCCAAAAGAACATCCTTGGAAGAAGGCCCTGCTGAAAATTAAATGGACAATGCCAGCCTTGGGGATGATTTATGATAGGGGGAATTTCTGGATTGCTGCTGGTAATCCCCGCAATTTTGGGACAGCAATAAAACAAAGTCCAGGAGCAGACAGGCTGAATGCAAAGGATGCAGATGCTGTGTGGCTCAATGCAGGGAGAAGTAGGTGGTTCTTTGTATAAGTATATATCCCAGATAAGCCAGTGTGGTGTAGTGGTTAAGAGCGGCAGTTTGGAGTGGTGGAGTCTGATCTGGAGAACCGGGTTTGATTCCCAGCTCCTCCACGTGAGCGGCGGAGGCTAATCTGGTGAACTGGATTTGTTTCCCCACTCCTACACACGAACAGACCTGGGTGACCTTGGGCAAGTTACGGTTCTGCTAGAGCTCTCTCAGCCCCACCTACCTCACAGGGTGTCTGTTGTGGGAAGGGGAAGGGGAAGGGAAGGAAAGATGATTGTAAGCCGGTTTGAGTCTCCCTTAAGTGGTAGAGAAAGTCAGCATATAAAAACCAACTCTTCTTCTTCTTCTTCTTCTTCTTCTTCTTCTTCTTCTTCTTCTTCTTCTTCTTCTTCAGAGGGTGCATCTTCATGTCGGAGGACCTACTCTATCTGAAGCCTGGGTTTATGAAGGCTTTCTGTGGATTAACTGTGATGTTAATATGTGATTAACACAGCGTCGTTTTTATTAAAATACAACAGAAGTCCAGCAGCACCCTGAAGACGAACAAAATTCATTGCATCATAAGCTTTTGTGAGTCTGAGTTCACACTTCATCAGATGCATGAGGCATTCATCTGTAGTAGATACATTAATACACTCAGTGCTTTTTTTATGGTGGTATTCACCGATACTGAGTAATGCCACAGTGCATGTGAGGAACCACTCCTGACTGTAGAAGATGGTTAGACAAGAATAAACGTTGAAGCTAATCGAGGAAGGTTCATTGTGAAATGTTACATCAGAACTAAGCAACATCTGTAAATATTTCAAAAGGGGCAGCTGTGTTAGTCTGTTGTAGCAAAGTAGGGTTGCCAGGTCCCTCTTTGCCACTGGCGGGAGGTTTTTGAGGCGGAGCCTGAGGAGAGCAGGCTTTGGGGAGGGGAGGGACTTCAATGCCATAGAGTCCAATTGCCAAAGCGGCCATTTTCTCCAGGGGAACTGATCTCTATCGGCTGGAGTTTGGTTGTAATAGAAGGAGATCTCCAGCTAGTACCTGGAGGTTGGCAACCCTACAGCAAAGTGAAACAGAAACCAAGTGGCATCTTAAGGACTGACAGAGTTCATTCCAGCGTAAGCTTTTGTGAGTCAGACCTCACTTTTCAAATGCATATGTCGTGGATGATTATTTAACAGAACTTTTATAACCAAAATGATTGTGGGGAGGGGGATGTGTAACAGAGAGAAACCTGCTGTAAACCATTCAGCTGCGAGACTCTGTGAAAGGGGTTGGAAGTGGCATGGTTGTTATGCTTACAGGATAATCGTAAGCAGGTCTACTCGGAAGTTATTCAATGATGCTTTGTCCCATGGAAGTGTCCTTAAGACTGCAGCCCTAATGAACAATGAGAGAGGTCAGAGGTTGCAGCCTCCCACGGGTGCAGCATGAAGCATGAAGCAGAAGAAAAGGATTACACTGTGATTCAGTATGTTTATTAGGGTTGCCAATAACCTGGAGAAAAAAATGCTCTGCGCCTTTAATAAGAGGTTTAATGGAATGTCATTTATCAGGTACCTACATACCATGAAAAAGCTTCACCTGCCCATTTCCACAGATTAAGATTCTATTAAAGGCGCAGAACATTTTTTTTCCTTCAGGTTGTTGGCAACCCTGTTTGATTACAACATGAAAAGAAGAATCAGCTGACATCTCTAAAGGGAGAGTCCTCCAGCTGAAAAATTAGCAACTATTGTCAGTAAAAATTCCAAGCCTCTGTTTAAGACAGGGGCGACGTCGTACTTAATTTCTTAATGTGTTCCAGTTTACCAATTTCATGATGGTATCTCCCTTTGAAGCCTTTCATAGGAGAACAGTGACTGAGTTCTGCAATGATACATCCAGCAAGATTAAAATGCTCATCCACAGCTTTCTGAATGTTGCAATTTTTAATGTCAGATTTGTGTCCGTTTACTGTAATAAATAGGGGCTGACCTGTTTGTCCAACATAGAGAGTAATTGCTGGCACATGATGGCCTTGCTGGCACATGATGGTGTTCAGGGCTTTTTGTGTGGTGATACTCACTGACACTGAGTATTGGCACCTTTTGAGGGGGCTCTCCCAAGTCCTGAGGGGGGAATTGGTGGAAATCAGTGTAACCTTATGAATGAGAAATGGTACCTCTTTTTTTAACCAAAAAAAAAAAAAAAACACGCTGATGGTGTATATTAAATTGGGGAATATAAAAGTGGATGAGCCCGTGACAGTATCTCTGATGGATCATACTGAGGTATTGACACCTCTAGCGAGTGAGGAAACCCAAGTCTTTGTTCAATCAAAGTTTGGCAAGTCGATTAAATTCGTCACAGTTTTAGCTAACCAAATATCAGAGCAGCAAACATGGTTGCTTTCCCACATTCCCCCCCCCCCCCTCACAGGCATCCCTTGAGGTAAGTTAGGCTGAGGAAGAGTGTCTGGCATGAGGTCCTCCACTGAGGTTCCATGGGACCAGTTCACACCGTACAAAGCCTGTGAGGTCGACACATGGACTGTCAGCAGACGTATGGATGAAGTTCCATGCTTGAAATACAGTTCTCAGGTGTGCGGAGGTCCAATTCGACTTGGAACCACGGCACATGGAAAGAATGGACGCTCTCTTCTTGAATGTCCATCTCGTTTGTTCCCAAATTGATCTATTGTTCACAAACCCAGTTGTGTGCGAAGTAGTCCTTACTCTGATATTAAAATGACAGAAAGCAGCTGAACCCTTCAACACCTAAAGTATAAGGTTTTAAACGTTAAGAGGAACCATTGATGTTAACATAGCTCGCACCGGGGGCCCACTGCACACTTTGGTTCTTGGGCTAAACAGTCTCCACACCTGATGGCTGCCATGGTTGGCGGATGGCCTGAGGCTCAGGGCAAGGATATTATGTGCATGTGGAAGATCCCAGGTTCAGTTCCGGGCATTTCCACTTAAAAGGCTCTCTGGCTTTAGGCGAAAAACCTCTTTGGGCCTCACATCTCAAAAGGCCCACTGCCAGTCGTAACAGATAACGCTAAGCTCTATGCATCTGTCGGCTGACCAGGACAGCTTCATAATTGTTTTCTTCTCACACACGCAGGAAATAAGGCCAGGCTGAGGTGCAACTTCAGACTGAAAGTGGAGGGTTCTGTTTTGGGTGTGCTAAAGGTAAAGGATCCTGTGCAAGCACCGGGTCATTCCTGACCCATGGGGTGACATCACATCCTGACGTTTCCAAGGCAGACTGTGTTTACGGGGTGGTTTGCCAGTGCCTTCCCCAGTCATCTTCCCTTTACTCCCAGCAAGCTGGGTCCTCATTTTACCGACCTCGGAAGGATGGACGGCTGAGTCAACCTTGAGCCGGCTACCTGAAATCGACTTCTGTCGGGATCGAACTCAGGTCGTGAGCAGAGCTTTTGACTGCAGTACTGCAGCTTAACACTCTGCGCCACGGGGCTCCTGTGCTACCCAGTGTTAAAAAAACAAAAATGAAAAAACGTCCCGGCAAAGCCAAAACCGCAAGCTGAGGAGGTGGAAATTGTTTCCCTGTCAAGCTCCTTCCCTGTTTGCATGGAGGTGTTTGTTTTTTTAATACTGAGGAATATTCAAAAATGGGATCTACCATCGGCAGTCTAAAGTCATGCAGTCTATTCCATCAGCATATTTTTGGTGTAGTGGTTAAGAGCGGCTGTTTGGAGCAGTGAACTCTGATCTGGAGAACCGGGTTTGATTCCCCACTCCTCCACATGAGCGGCGGAGGCTAATCTGGAGAACTGGGTTTGATTCCCCACTTCTACACCTGAAGCCAGCTGGGTGTCCTTGGGCTAGTCACAGCTCTCTTAGAGCTCTCTCAGCCCCACCTACCTCACAGGGTGTCTGTTGTGGGCAAGGGAAGGGAAGGGAACGTGATTGTAAGCCAGTTTGAGTCTCCCTTAAGTGGTAGAGAAAGTTGGCATATAAAAACCAACTCTTCTTCTTCTTTTTCTGTTTGAGTGAACCCTGCCTCCAGGTGATAGAAGCAGAGAAAGATGGGCCTGATCCACTCTTGCCCAAGCAGAGTTCAATCGGTGATTGAAATGCTTCTTCCTGAGAAAATGTCTGAACTCTCGAATTCGCTCTGCAGGTACCGAATATAGTCTTTTAAACGAATTAACGAATATGGCATATGAAAAGGCAAATGTCACTGGTGGCATCGGCATCACCTACACTAAACCTGACAAAGGTTGAGGAAAGGAGGAGGGAGAAGAACGTCTGGGCCTGGATCTGGATCGAGGACTTCCTGCTGAGCTCGATACTAGTATTAAACGATTGGCTGCTGTGTCTGTACAAACACCAGCCCTCTGAGATGACCGGCCCTTTCTCACGCAAGGCATGGAACGGCTCTTGAAGGACATGGCGATTAGAAAGGCAAGCAATTGTTCTGCCTTTTGGCAGGTGGAGCGCAAATACCCATGTCAAGGGCCAAGCGGGGGCATTTCTTTCCTTGGCCTGCCTGGAAGGGGCCCTCCTTTCCAGTGGCCTCACCAACTTTCCATGGAAGGATTCTCGCTGTGCAAACAAAGCTTTTCACGTTCTGCTTGCCTTTGTGGGCCCTGCGTAAAGAACTGGCTGGCTGAGGCTGGTTAGTTTGGTGAGGCTCTGGAAAAGGCCAGGAACCACTGAGGTGTCCCTGCATAGGGAAATGGCCCTCCTTGCCTCTTTTTTTTTTTCTTAGTGACTACCAAGCAAACTGGTTAATGAGCAATCTCAAATGCAGGGCCACTCCTGCCGTATGCAGTAGGCTGACTTACTACTTCAGCACCAGGTGAATGACACAGCCTTGAATGAACTCCTGTAGGAAAATGTGACAAGGACGCCCGGTTGCTGCTAGGTGAGCACGTCTCTCCTTTCTCCACCTCTTGATCCTCGGAAACTTGGACAACGCCAATCAGAGATGGGACTTGGATTTCAAAACTCACTGTATTTGGCAAAGGGCCGTCCTGCACACAGAAGACCTTTGGTCCCCAACAGAGAAGGGCTTACATGCTCGCTAGATTTAATGCCCTTCCTTCTGCCCTGCCCTATGGAAGATTTAATAAGGTCTCATATACGGATAGGGCCTGTCCATGCAGGGAGGGTGAAATGGAATCAGTTCCTCATGTCCTACTTGACTGCTCGTTTTATGCTAGCGGTCGTTCTCAATTTATAGACCCTTTATTTGTTGACAGGAATGGTTATCCGCCAAAATTAAGATGTCTCTCCTTATGACCACTCAGGACCCAATAAAAATTGAATTGGTGGCAAGGTTTCTACCGTTTGCAATCCAAGAACATGAGTACTTGTGTATCAAATAAGGCTGGCTTAGAACTGCGAAACCAAGTAATCCACTTAAATCGATTTTACTGTAAAAACGATGGAGATCTGATGTACCTTGTATAATATGGTCTTATGTATTTGCTTTTGTATGCTTTATTTTTTATGCCAATAAAGGCTTCGGATCAGATCGGAGAAGACCTCTGGGAGGATCAGCTTGAGATGCCACAGCTATGAATGAAGCAATGAAGTGATGTTGCCCCAGCAAGCACACTGAGAATTGCCTTGGGCAACCATTGGGAGGCACAGGGGGGCAGAGTTCAGATGATGGGCGGTGTGCCAACACTGTGACATCACTTCTGGCACGAACCCGGCAGTGACGTCACTACTTTGGGGAGACACTCTAGGATTCACCCCCACCAAAATCGTTATGGTGATCCTCCCATCCCCATTTTGTTCCTGTTGCTCCGCCGAGCTGGAGGAGGAGGGCTGGGGGTCTGTGGAGGGAGGGTCTCCTGGTAGAGCGGGAGACCTGGCTGCCCTAAGCATGTGTGGCCCCCAAGAAGATAACTACTGCATATCCTTTAATCACATGCAGATATCTTATACAGAGTCAAACCCTTGTTCGATCGAGGTAATTATTGTCTAATCTGACAGGCAGCAGCAGTCCTAAAGGGTCGCGAGGAAAAGTCTTTCACATCACGTACCAGAAAAGCACAACTGCATACTTCTCCAACATGGAAACATAAAAAGAAGAACCTTTTGTAGTGCCAAAATACAATTTTGGGTGGGTGTGCACAAAGGGTTTGGAAGAAGTTTCTTTTTTTATGTTGCAAAGAACTGCAGCTGTTCTGTTGCATACAGATACACCAAACATTAAAATGTTTTTCTTTTGGGGAAGCCATTATTTTTTTTCATATTCTTATAAATCTCAGCAAAAATTTTCCCCCCTTTCATTATGCAGAATCCTTCAAATTCACTTTTCTTGCCAGGAGACAGTTGGAGCAAAACCCAAGTCATAATGAAACTATGCAAAAACAATCAGGATGTTTGCTCCTCCCTGACCTCTAGGAAGGGGGCATGATTATAGCCCGATCTGGTCAGATCTTGGAAGCTAAGCAGGGACAGTACACGGAAGGAAGACCACCAAGGGCAACTCTGTACAGGAAGGCAATGGCAGACCACCTCTGCTTCTCACTTGCCTTGAAAGCCCCTTGCTGGGGTCGCCATAAGTTGGTTCCAACTTGACAGCACTTATGTATGTAACTGATATCTTTCCTTTCAATTTCACACAAGACAAAATAAAATCAAGATGTATCACTCATTTCTGCTGGGTTGACATCCCTTCTGTTTGGCCTGATGAATAATAGGGTTTAGCTCAAATGCTTGCGTGCTTTAGCACCAGCAGGAGTTGGATCGACAAGGTGTTATCATACCTTGTGTGCATCTCAGCCAGCAGATAGTGGTGCACATGTATACCTCAAGCCGTGCACAGTCCCACTGGTGTTGGCTGATGGACGTTCCCTCACTCTGAGTTTCGTGCAGCCATCATTCACATCACGTTAGCCCAGCGTTGCACTCACAGTAGGGTTGCCAACTCTGACCTGGAAAATACCCAGAGACTTGGGAGTGGTGCTGGGAAGGGAGCTCAGCAGAGATGTGGTGCCATAGATTCTGCCCTCCAAAGCTACCATTTCTTCCCAAAGGAACAGATCTCTGTAGTCTGGAGATCAGTTGTAATTCAGGGAAGAATTTAGGCTTACCAGGTCCCTCCTCTGCTCCGGCGGGAGGTTTCCCTGGTGGTGGCGAGATCACGCACACGCGCATAGCTGTGATCGCAGCACTTCCGGTTTACACCCAGAAGTGCTGCATCGCAACGGGGCCTTCCTTTACCACTCAAACTAGGAGTTTGAGTGGAAAACGGCCCCTTGTGATGCGGCGCTTCTGGTTTACAACTGGAAGTGTCGTGGCGCCTCGGGCAGGTGCATGCATTGCCCGCTGACCCTCAGTTGGTTGGCGGGCAGCCAGGTGGATTGACGGGGGTTTGCCCGCCACCACCTGGCACTTGGCAACCCTAGGAGAACTCCGGGTCCCACTTCGAGATTGGCAACACTAGTTCACAGATGGAACACAATCAAAGTGCAAAGAACGGTTGTTTATGCAAGGGAGTTTTACCTGAGGTTCATTGCTCGCAGGACCCACACCTTTCTGTTGGGAATCTATGCACCAGCAGTCTCCAAGCTCAGATCAAGTCCCTGCCTCTTTAAATGCTGCTTTGTAATTGGCTTACTTTGTAGAGCTTACTGTGAGAGAAAATCCTCCCCAAAACCCAACTGCTGCATAAGAAAGCATTTAAGAACAAAAAACAGAGCAATCTGAAGGGGGGGGGAGAAATCCCAGCCTTGGTTTTAAAAAAGCCTTTCTTGTGCTCAGAAAGAGCTCCCAGGAAGCAGGAAGCATTTGAATCCCTGCCTCTTTACACGCTACTTTGTAATTGGCTGTGAGAGAAACCAAACTTGAATGTCCTGCGCATTGCCTTATGCATGGGGATTTCACCTGAGCTGAGCTCAGGGGAGAGGGAAGAGTCAGGTTAACAGAGGAATGGGAAGTCCTGGGATTTGTGAGGGCTGGGCAGCAAGGTCATCTCTAATGGAGGGAAAACTCATGAGTGAGAGCCAGTGTGTTGTAGTGGTTAGAGTGTTGGACTCTAAGATCTGGGAGAACCAGGTTCGAACCTCCACTTCACCATGGAAGCTTGCTGGGTGGCCGTGGTCTGGTCACCAGCGGTGGACCCTGAAGCTTGAACTGTTATGGGGGCCCCTTCGCAACCAGCAACAATAGGGCGACATGAACACTGAGGTAGTTATGACCCCTCAACCAGTTTTCCTCGTGACTGCCAATGCGTAACACCAAGGAAGAAGGGAGAGGATTCAATTAAACCCACACTCACTGCTGCAGAGCCCATTTGCCACTTCACTGCCCCAGGGGCAGAAATGCCCTTCAAAGGAAGAATACACAGCACTTAACTTTGTTTTGGCTATTAAAGCCAATTATTTTAATTAAGGGACCTGGTCTTAATCATTCCCGCCCCACATGTTGTGTCAAACATCCCTCCCTCAGCTGCTCCCGTTCAAGAGGTATTTCAAGAAGCAGCTCTCAGCTTGGGCCTCAAATGACTACCAAGTTCAGCTAGGAACTCCTCAGCACTGTGAATTGTTTGCAAGGCTGCTGAGAATTGCCCGAGGGAGCTTGAGGATGCTGTTTACTTTTGCAACCATTTCCCCAAACATCACCCCAAGTACCAGCCATCAAAGCTTTGTCAATTCAAATGGGCCTCCTGGCTGAAGACACATGAAACTGCCTTCTACTGAATCAGACCCTTGGTCCATCGAAGTCAGTTTTGTCTACTTTGACTGGCAGCGGATCTCCAGGGTCTCAGGCAGAGGTCTTTCACATCACCTACTTGCCTAGTCCCTTTAACTGGAGATGCTGGGGATTGAACCTGGGACCTTCTGCATGCCAATCAGATGCTGTACCACTGAGCCACAGCCCCTAAGCTCACAGCTTAGCTGGAATCTGACACCTAGGAGTTGACACAGAGACTTGGGGTGCAAGAGGCTAGATTGTATCTTCCTGAAGACCTCAGGAAAAGATTATTTGACCCACAAGGAATGGGCAAACAGAGATAATACAACCCCCTGCCATGGAGAGAGAGGGTCAGTCTGGTGGAGTCCATCTGGGGATAACTGTCAGGAGAGATCTCTCACATCTAGCTCCATCTTGGATGGCTGCCATTGCCATGTAGAGCAGACAAGGGGACAAAGACTCCAATGTAACTGGCCGCTTTTAGCAAACTGTAACTTCTAAGTCAAGGAGTCTGCCCTAGAACAAGATCAGCTAGGGTATGTATAAGGCTGAAGGACAAAAGATCGTGTGTTTACATCGTTCCTGTCTATTCGTAACTTCTAAGTCAAGGAGCCTGCCCTAGAAAAAGATCAGCTAGGGCATGTATAAGGCTGAAGGACAGAAAATCATGAGCTTACATCTTTCCTGTTTATTCACTGCTGTGCAGAGAGTATGTGTGTGGACTTTTTATTTTTAATAAATTCTTTACTATTTGAAATGCTGATAGTTGTTTGCTGTTCCAAGAATACTTCCACGGTTCGAGCATGCTATTTAAAATGGATGCCAGGGGAAGGGAGGTGGTCAGTTGCTAAATTACTATTTCCCCAGGACTGCGCAAGTACGGCAAGCCATCCCCATGGTAAACAGACATTGAGCAGCAGGAGATGTTGGCGCTAGGCAGAACCTTAGACTAACAACATGGAAGGAAAACCGCGAGTGCTATCCCTCTTGGAGGGTAATTCCTAAAATGACCAGTTGGTGGCAGCATGTGTGTGAGAGAGAGAGAAAGAGAGAGAGAGAGAGAACAACCCCTCCAAGAGCCAGGCAAGCTGGGAGAGTTGTTGTACCACTGGGTGGAGACTTGGGACGGTTGCTGGGTGCCTAGAGACACCTCAGAAAGCCAAACGGAGTGGCGCTTATCAGTCAGTGGGGCTGTTTGCCACAGAGCTCCATGGTTCTCTTCTCCTCCATTGCATCCTCACAACAACCTGGCGAGCCAGGTTAGAGAGCTTCACGTGTGTCGGTTCTGGAGTTCATTTTGCATCCCTTGCCTGCCTATTTAATTTTTTTATTTTGCATTTTTGTGCCGCCTTTATCCTTTAGTTTTTTAACTGCCGACCGAAGTTTCTCATTTTGTTTTTATGCTACTATTTTTTGTTTCTGCTGCTTTATTGTTTTAACTGATGTTGATTTTAATGTTTGATGACATTTTTTTTTACAGGATTTATTTTGATGTACGTGTTTCTTTCCTTTCCTTTATCCCTTAGAAGCTCTTTGATCCATTGATCTTGAGCAGCATAGTTTTAAATCTATAATTTGACGGATATAAGGACAGAAATAAATTTTGGCACTGCCAGTGTAGCCTTGGGATCCCTATCACTTAATAAAAAAGGCATTATATCAGACATGGAGGCATTAGATTTGTCTGTTAGAAGAGGAGAGATGTATCGTAATCTAAGATCCTCATAGAAATGACATTCCAACAGCACATGAGCTAATGAGTTGATGGAACCGGAAGATGTAAGTGTTTCTGCAGAGAAGAGGCTCAGAAATATCACAAAGAAATACATCTTCCCAAAACGTGGTGGCGTGCAATCGGGAAGAGAATCATGCAAGGTTGCATTACACCACAGGTTTTTTTTATAGGGGGGGGTACAGAAAGAAAAAAAGGGAAGGGTAAGAATAAGATAAAAAATACATCGGTCTCTGAGATTCCACATGATTTAAATTTAAAGGATTAAAAAAGAGAAAATATTACCAAGTGTTGTATCATTCAAAATATTACTCTGTCTCAAGATTCTCTAAAATAAGTAAAAATATGTTTAATCCACTTAAACTAAACTTAAGGAAAACTAAATTCAAGTCTTCTATTAAACATCTTATACATATTTATTTCTTAAATGCATCTGTCTATTCTCTTGTAACTAACATTTAACCTTATGAAGTGGTTTATTTGCCACTAAAATGGTAATCGTAGAAGGGCTGCCATCTCAACGCAAATTCACCTATCGATTTCATGTTAATCAGTTGCGTTAGTTTAGCCATCAAAGCAAAATCAGAAAGTCTGTACTTCTACTCTTCAATATCAGGAATTATATTAGATTTCCAGTATTTGGCATATACAATTCTAGCAGCTGAAGCTGCATACAAATAAAACTATTTGTAGGTAGAGTTCAGGTTTTTTTGTAATCTCACCGGCAGCCTCAGCCTTGGCGCTGAGCAGGGGTGCAAAAACGGCTCTTGCTGTGCTTCCCAGCCATGGGGGTGAAGGGGAGAGCCACCCTAGAGAGGTGCTGATGACTTAATTAACAAATGTCTCCGAAACAAGAAAACAGCAGCCTCCCAGACAGTGTAAGTCCATTCTTACACTGGGTGGGGTGCTGCAGTGCTGGATATGAAGCTATTAGGAGGTCTTGGCCTGGTTGTACATAAGATATTTTTTTCTTTACTTCCTTCTTTGGCAAAGGGCCTTCCAGCTTTGCTAGGAAGATGCCACCCAGCCAAACTGCCATTCACAACCAGTACAAGCAGCCACCAATTTATGGCTCTGCTCTGGATTCCAGGACACGTCTTCTCTGTCCCACTGGAGAGCGAGTGAGAGAAGGAGAAGAAGAGTTGGTTTTTATATGCTGACTTCCTGTACCACTTAAAGAAGAATCAAACCGGCTTACAATTCCCTTCCCCTCCCCACAACAGACACCCTGTGAGGTAGGTGGGGCTGAGAGAGCTGTGACTAGCCCAAGGTCACCCAGCTGGCTTCATGTGTAGGCGTGGGGAAACAAATCCAGTTCACCAGATTAGCCTCCACCGCTCACGTGGCGGAGTGGGGAATCAAACCCGGTTCTCCAGATCAGAGTCCACCGCTCCAAACCGCCACTCTTAACCA
This sequence comes from Euleptes europaea, assembly GCF_029931775.1. Classification (NCBI taxonomy): domain Eukaryota; kingdom Metazoa; phylum Chordata; class Lepidosauria; order Squamata; family Sphaerodactylidae; genus Euleptes; species Euleptes europaea. The sequence goes on from NC_079314.1 coordinate 24,121,891, forward strand.
CTACACCACACTGGCTCAAAGGGAAGGTGGGGCAGCAGGGAAGAGAAGGAACAGGTACCAGGACACCAAAACACCCTGCAGAGAAAGAACATCCTCAAAGCTGCCGAAGGAAATGAGAAGAGAACCCGATAAGCCGGTCCTGCCCTGCAGAGAGGAATTAAGAATTGGGAGGACACTGGCTCTTGCACAAAACAGCTCCGTACCACAGGGGATGCTATCTGCTTAAGGTCTTCTTGTTGACCACATCAAGTTGCCGTATATCAAGTCAGACGATCGTCCTGTTAAAAAATCTCCCCCCCAAAGGCTTGGTAGGTTACACAGTTTTTATCCTCCTAGGACCTGGGCCTTTATCACAAGAGTCAACACGAAGGAAGCGTTTCACACCGATAAGGCACAGCTCTGCTTCTCTAGGAGGCTGGAAACTTTCCAAAAAAAGAGCATGATTGATACTGACTTTGCCACAAATGCTGTTTTGATTGAGTCCAGCTCCTCTTTTCAGATTTGTTTGCTGTTCCACACAAGCAGGATTGAAAGCCGTTGTTTCGCATTGGTGCAGTGGCAGCCTTTGGAAGAGGGGCTGGCTGGGTAGTTATGGGTCGTGCATTACTGTGCCTCAATAGTCATTACTGCACATCCCAGACCCATAGCTGGAGTGCCATAAGCAGATAAGGGCAACACTAAAATTATGGTCCTTGCTGTTGCCTAGCATCCAGCGGTTCAAATCTTGTGCTCCCGGCACAAAAATCCCATGCAGCTAAGAAAACAGTGGCAGTTCCATTACAATGTAGGATCTTCCCAACAAGACAGTTAAGATTTCCCATCAGACATATACATGCTATGCTAAAACATACAGTTCCTAAGTCTTTAAAAGCCCTTCTAACTGGCTGAACAAATCATTCAGTGCAATATGCATTGAATTATTTGATTAATAGAGTCCTAAGATTTTCACACCTCTATCAAATACTCAGTACTAAACCATTAGAAGAAAAATTAAACTTATTGGATATCAAAGAGAATTGCTGATCATCTTCTCTTCTGTAGCTATGCTATAGATCCACATCCTCCATATCATAGTGCCAAAGCAACAGACTCCTCCCTATCCTTTTAAGATCTTACAGGATTGCCTGGTTTTGTGTTGCTGCCTGTGCTAAAGAACGATCAAGGCAGATATGCACCAGGGCCTGCTGTGTGCTGGCACCTATCTTGATGGCTGCACAGAGATCTATCAAATGACATCTTTAACTCTCTGTCCATTTATGCAGGGTCGATAATGATGCTCGCTCAAAGCTGCTTTTTAAAATCCGCCCTTTAAAATGATTATTCACGGACCCGATGCAAGAGGAGGAAGTCAAACAAATTCCACCCCCCACTCGCCTGCTTCTTTGTTCCTTCGTTTGCATAGCCATTAGCAATGGTCGTTTGCATAGCTAAGCCCAGGCTGCGATTTTTCATGGTTCCTTTAGTAGATGCTTCAATGTGGGGGTGGAGCAAATACAAAAGGTCGCGTTAAGGGGGCTCTTAAGAAATGCGAAGCAGGTATGTAGCGGCTTCACAGTGACGGCTGGAATGACGGTTCAGCGTGAAGAAATAAAAAAAATATGCGGGGCACTTCAGCCTGGAATGCGCTGCTAATTGCCAAGCATAAACGGCCCCAGTGTTCCTTTGCAACCTTTCCCAGTTGTTGGTTAACTTGGATTTCTACTGCTAGTTTCATTGTGGTCCCCCTTTCCTTGTTTAGATCTCCTTTCAGTATGTTAACACTGCAATGCTATGCAAAGTTACTCCTGTTGATTTCAGTGGGCTTAAACTGGAGTAAATCTGCATAGGATTGCACTGAAAATATTTCATTAATTAATTTGATCACAGGTTTTCCAAGGGCAGATTTGAAACCAAAACAAGATGACCTTCTTTTCTGCATGATGAATGGTTAACTGGGGAGACTCAATAGTGTAGTAGCAAAGTCCACACCACTATCACAGAATTCAAAGGAGAAGGATCCTATTGATTTATGAGCTATTAATAGCCACCTGTCAGGAGCAGGCCATGAACTGTCTTCATGGCCTGCTCCTGAAGGTGGCTATTAATAGCTCATAAATCAATAGGATTCCCGAAGTGCCTGAAATGGTGGTGGTGGGGAGAACATTTTGAAGTGGCTAAGAAACTGGATTTCTGCTTTCGCTATGGTGCCCTTCAATACCTGGTTTGCTGGAAACATTTTGGTCCCGCCCAAGATGAATGGGTGCATGCCCGTGACGTCTCCGCCCCCCGCCTGGTGCAAACCCTCGGTGGAAGGGTGAAGGGGGGTCTTTAGGGGGGCAGAAGGTCAGGAGCAGGCCATGAAGACAGTTCATGGTTGTGCTCCCAGGTGTTGTTTTGCAGTTCTCTCCAAGGCCAGTCCGTGCCCCGTGTTTAGACTTCATAGAGTCCTTCATAGATTCCTTTAGTGTGGGAATTGCCAAGTACTCCTTCCTGCCTCTGGGAGGGGGGTTGCCTGGGTTACTGGTTATCTCCTTTTGCTTTTCCATATATGCCATGTGCCTTGCCTTAGCCCCTTACTAGTGTCCTTCTGAATATGGCTTTTGTAACCTTCGAGTCTAATCAATAAAACTGCTTTCGTGGACTTGCCGTCTGCTGGAATCTGTTTATGGGTTTGCCGCAGGGCTAGAGCTCACACCATCCAAAATGTATGCAGTCATAAAGGGAATGGAACTGTTGCATTAAGGTGTCCAGTTCAATTCACCAGGGAAAGTTGGAAGTGAGGCACCGCTCACCGCTTAGGTAAAAAATCATCTGCATTTGGCAGCAGTCTTATGTGTACTGACGCCCTAACCCGGACAGCTCAGGCTAGCCTGATCTTGTCAGATCTCTGAGGCTAAGCAGGGTCGACCCTGGCAAATATTTGGAGGGGGGACCTCCAAGAAATAGGAGGGTCATGACGTGGAGGCAGGCAATGGCAAAGCACCTCTGAATGTCTGTTGCCTTGAAAACCCCAACAGGGGTCGCTGTAAGTCAGATGTGACTTGACCGCAAAAATAAAATGTGTATTGGGTTGGCGGGCCATCAATCTGCGCTTCCTGGTATACTCATTTGGGGGAAGAGCACCACCTACTGGTCATGTCATTTATGGCAAGTGAGTGGATTATAGTAGTTTTATGTTTTGGGTATGTATTTATTTGTGCCCTGCTTTTCTCCCCAACACGACTAGAAGTGGCTAACTACACCATTCTCCCCATCTCCATTTTATCCTCCCAACCAACCACCACCCTTGTGAGTCCAAAAGTCCCCCAGCAACCTTCCATGGCAGGGTGCGAATTCGAACCAGACACTAATCACTACACCCCACTGTGGCTGTTAGTGTGGTACTTACAGATGTGAATGTTTACAGATGAATAGTCCCACAGGGGAAATTAAAATCATTTCTCCCCCTCCCCCCCCCACCACACACACATTGTTACTGAGGCAGTAGCAATGATAGATGGATAAATAGGTCAGAGATGCTGAAACTAAGCACATCTGCATCTGTCAGCTGCCTGGCTGGGAGATCCTCCAAACCCATTTGTAAGCTGCGTCTTGGAGGATGAGTTGGGTATAAGTCAAATAAAGAGCTACCTGTATTTGCGCCTCCTTTTTTCTCAGGCACTTCTGCTGACCTCATACTCAGCGTGTGTAGCGGTTCGTGTCGGACTACGATCCGGGAGACCCAGGTCAGGAACCCATAAGAACATAAGAAAAGCCATGCTGGATCAGACCAAGGCCCATCAAGTCCAGCAGTCTGTTCACACAGTGGCCAACCAGGGGCCTCTAGGAAGCCCACAAACAAGACGACTGCAGCAGAATTGTCCTGCCTGTGTTCCACAGCACCTAATATATTCGGCATGCTCCTCTGATCCTGGAGAGAATAGGTCTGCATCATGACTAGTCGCCATTTTGACTAGTAGCCATGAATACCCCTCTCCTCCATGAACATGCCCACTCTCCTCTTAAAGCCTTCCAAGTTGGCAGCCATCACCACATCCTGGGGCAGGGAGTTCCACAATTTAACTATGTGTTGTGTGAAGAAATACTTCCTTTTATCTGTTTTGAATCTCTCATCCTCCAGCTTCAGCAGATGACCCCGCGTTCTGGTGCTATGAGAGGGAGAAAAGCTTCTCCCTGTCCACTCTCTCCAGTTTGCCATGGAAGTTAACTGGGTGAACTTTGGCCAGTCATACACTCTAAGCCTAACCTATCTCACAGGGTTATTGTGAGGATAAAATGGAGGAGAGGAGAAGGCTGAAAGCTGCTTTGGGTCCCCTCAGGGATAAAGGTAGGTTAGAAATGAATAAATAAACCCATGAGAGGACTGCTAAAATTGACCACACCAGATTTCCAGCACCTTCTGCTCTAGTCAACTTCTGCAGAAGAAATTGTTCTTAGAAGGTGCTAAGATGAAACAATATGTTAAAATGGGAGCAGATTGTGTTCATTTCCTTTCCTTCTGTCAAAATAGACATAATGGTGAATACACACACTGATACATAAACACTTTGCCAAATATATCTGAGGGAAAATATGTTAATAGTGACGTCACAGGCACTGCCCAATAGTTGCTTGTAATAGCCACACACATATATGATGCACCAGAACTGCATACAGTTGAGCCATTTTAAGATTTTTCCAGAAGCTCAACAGACAGCTACAAAACCAGTCTGAGCAGAAACTAACTGGGTAGAACAGACAAAACATGCACGCCATGGGAAGTAATGGGTTTTCTTGTCCCCTTAAGTGATTGGGGAAATTTTCGTTCTCAATTCTTATTATGCATGAAGTTAAATTTACCAGTTTACGAAGCAGGGCTTTTCAGCAGTGGCCCCTAGCTAGTGGAAGAGCCTCCCCAGTGAAGGCTGCCAGCCCTTTTCGATGGCTGCTTTCCGGTGGCAAGAAGAGATCTAAAAAAATTATCTGTTGGTTTCAATGTGATACCATTTCTTTTAGTATTTCAGTGAGGAAATGATCTCAAAATGATGTAAAGTAAAAAAAAGAGAAAAACAGCCTTTTAGTCTGAAAAAGAAAACAACCCAAAGGCTTATGTTAAAGCAATGTTGCTGGAATACACACATGAACACACATGAAGCTGCCTTATACTGAATCAGGCCCTCGGTCCCTTCAAAGTCAGTATTGTCTACTCAGACCGGCAGCGGCTCTCCAGGGTCTCAGGGAGGGATCTTTCACATCACCTCCTTGCCTAGTCCCTTTAACTGGAGATGCCGGGGATTGAACCTGGGACCTTCTGCATGCCAAGCAGATGCTCTGCAAACTGAGCCACAGCCCCTCCCATGTCAGGCGTGGGGGTATACTGTTAAAATGAGAGGCAAGGGGGTAGGATACAGGGGAAGGGGGGAGAAAACTACCACAAGCCATTAAAAATTAAAACATTCATTTATTAGAATTTGTATGTAAAAAGACTCTCTTTACACATATTTTTTTATACAATAGTTTTCCCATTGCTTTAAGTGCTCCTGCCGGAGACAGAGCATCGTACATGAAAAGCATATACAGACTACCTCCGCTCAGCCAGAAGCAGAGAGCCACAGAAAGGCTCCGAGTTTGAACAGAGAGCGTGCAGAGTTGCGTTGGCATACCCCGCAACTGGAGCTGCTGCCTCCCCGGTCTTACCTGTGCTGCTTGCAGCTCTTCCCCTGTGGCGGGGTGCATGTGCTGGGGGGGTGGGGGGGAGGGAGGAGAGTCACGATTTGGATGGAAGAATAAAGAGGCACGCACAGAGCCACTGGTGAGCGAAGCCTGGCCTTTCCAAGCCAGGGATCCCAGAGCTGCCAGATGTACAGAGCGGCAAATCACGACACCATTTTGCGCAGGCAGACACTGTATGGCTAAAAAAAGGCACGGCGCACAGGGGCAGAGAAAGGAAACGCCCCCTTCAGTGGGGCAGGGGGAGGGGGGGCTAAGAGCTACCCGGGGGGGATTCAGCAGGCACCAAAACACCTCTATGGAGAGTGCCATCTCCAAAATGATTTTTCTAATCACTGGACTCACAACAGCCGTTGACTGTTGTCTAAAGTGCAGAATCGATATGAAAATAGACACAGCCTCTTTCCGGCTTGCCACTGATACGCACACGCAGGTGTGTGCGCATACCCTTCCTTAACATCAACCCCAAAAAGCACTGATTCAGAATAACTAGACCCATTCGTGGTCTGTTCCAGTGTAGGGCAGCAGCCAGGGTCAAAAGGCAGCTAGAACTAGCTAGAACTAGGGGTTCCATCCTTTTGGAGAGTCCGTGCTTTAGACGGGGAGTGCGTGTGTGTCTGTATAGAAATTTTTTGATCTCATCCTAGCCTCTCTCTCTGGGCGAAAACGCACGGTCGCTTTAGCCTCCTTTATTCCGTTTCAGCCAGGATTCAGCCAGGATCAAACGCAGTTCGGCGAAAACGCATGCGTTCGATCCTGGCTGAATCCTGGCTGAAACAGGGAATAAAGGAGGCTAAAGCGACCATGCGTTTTCGCCGTCTCTCTCTCCGTCCCTTTAGGTGCTAGCACCAGGGAATCCTCGCAACACACCGCCAGTAACATTTGGGCTAAGGGCTGATGAACCCATGCTCCCAACGCTGTTCATGGTTGCCTCACTTCAAACTGCTGGTAGAGGACATGGCATGAATTAATGCTTCTTCCCATACATATGTGTGTGTGTGTGTGTGTGTGTGTGTATCTGCATATTGTCAAGCTCTGCAAAATCACCACAAACTCAAGCCTTGCTAGTACTTGCAAAGTCCATACTGGAACAGAATGGTGAATTGACAAATAGGGGCTCTTGAGAAAACATGGAAAGGGGGGGGTCCTCCACCTTAAGATGGTGGGAAGAGAGAAAAAGGTTCATAGGCCAGGATAACGATGCGGTGCTCTCAGAAGCGCAGGGTGGTGGGCGAAGGAAAGAAGGGAATTTTGAAAGGCCAGAGGAAAAGAGCCGGGAGAAGAAGAAGAAGAGTTGGTTTTTATATGCCGACTTTCTCTCCCACTTAAGGAAGAATCAAACTGGCTTACAATCACCTTCCCTTCCCCTCCCTACAACAGACACCCTGTGAGGTAGGCGAGACTGAGAGAGCTTGAAGAGAGCTGTGACTAGCCCAAGGTCATCCAGCTGGTTTCATGTGGAGGAGTGGGGAATCAAATCTGGTTCTCCAGATCAGAGTCCACCGCTCCAAACCACCGCTCTTAAGCACTACACCATGCTGGCTCCCTAGTGTCACACACAGAAGGGCAATGCCCAGTGTAGGAGTGTGTGATGGAGAAACGAGAACGGCAGGAGAGCAGGGCCAGGCAGGCAGAACCATTGGTCCAAAGTCAATTGCTAGTGGGCTGTTGTGGGACAGGAGTGTCTGTGGGAATGGGGAATACCAGAAAGGCCTCTGCCTTCTCTGCCCCAGCTGTTACTCAAGGTAAAGTCAGCCCCGCAGTCCTGCCATATCATGCTTTCAATTTCTAGGCAGCAAAATAACAACTGAATCCCTTTTCCCTATGGTGTGTATGCACATGCTCAAGTAATTTTTCTACCCAGAATGGTGCAGGCGGAGTAAGCTGTATGTGTGTGTGTGTTTTTTTCCCCATCACAGACTTTAATTCCCCCCGTGGAATAATTTGAGTCACCATTTTAAGAAATATATACCGTTTTTAAAACAAAGGAAAAAAAAAAAAACCCTCACCCCATCCCATTAATTCTATATATATATATATATATATATATTAAATCTTTGGTCAACAAAATGCTCTATGTATATGTATTTTTTTTAAAAAAATAATCAGATCCTTACAGGAGAAAGTGGACAAAATCCGGGGTGGGGTGGGTGGGGAGAGGCGTGTAGAAGCAAATCAGCAGAGAGAATGTTTCTTGTGCACATTCAGACAGGTGGGGTTGGCTTGTGAGAATAGCCAGATGAATCCGGACAAGCCTGGGGGCGCAGATAGGGTTGCCAGGTTTGTGTTGGAAAATACCTGGAGATTTTGGAGAGTGGAGCCTGGAGAGGGTGGGGCTGGGGGAGGGATCTCAGCATGGTACAATGCCACAGAGTCTGCCCTCCCAAGCAACTGTTTTTTCCAGGGGAACCGATCTCTGTAGTCTAGAGATCAGTTGTAAAAGCGGGAGATCTCCAGGCCCTACCAGGAGGTTGGCAACCCTAAGCACAGAGGACAGGCAACTTACCACAGCCTCATCTGAAGCTGGTGCAAGGTCAGTCCTTTATGCCCAGAGCAGCCTTTGTGGGAGCAAACGGCTCAATTTCACTTGTGAAATGAACGAAACAAACAAACAAAAAAAAATCCAGGCGAGTGTCAAGTATGGAGGATTAAAAAGCAAAAGGAACTTCTCTATGGCTCAGTGGAATTGGGTTTCTCTCCAGAACACCTTAAAGCTTAGGGCCTCAGCCATTACCTAATCATCCCCGAGACGAAGAAGAACGAAGAAGATGAAAGTAAGAAGAAGTAAGAAGAAAGAAAGAAAAAGAAGAAAGAAAAAGAAAGAAGAAAGAAGAAGAATTGGTTTTTCTATGCCGACTTTCTCTGCCACTTAAGGGAGAATCAAATCGGCTTACAATCACCTTCCCCTCCCCTCCCCTCCCCTCCCCACAACCCCCTGTGAGGTAGGTGGGGCTGAGAGAGCTCTAAAAGAGCTGTGACTAGTCCAAGGTCACCCAGCCGGCTTCATGTGTAGGAGTGGGGAAACCAACCTGGTTCACCAGATCAGCATCCGCAGCTCACGTGGAGGAGTGGGGAATCAAACCCGGTTCTCCAGATTAGAGTCCACTGCTCCAAACTACTGCTCTTAACCACTACACCACACTGAAAACCCGAATTGTCAGAAAAGGTGACATTTGGCTTGGTAGGGAATGGAGGCACCGGGAAAAGTTGAGACGCCATAAGCCCAAAACATCTCTCTGAACCAGTAGTCCTCCAACGATCAGCTGGCTTGCTTTCAAACTTTGGCTCAGAGGTTTCAAGGATATCATTTAGCAGAAGAGCGGGAGATCTGTTATAGCCAGAGGATCGAGGATATTAGCCTGTGAAACAGAGGCTCCCTCAGAACTCCACAAGGCACCAGCCCCAGACCAGCTTCCCCTTTAGTGTCAGACACATTTTCATGAGGATGCCAAGGGGCAGCTGACAGATATGACACACCTTTGACCTCCGGGCAATGCTGCTTCAGACATAAGAAGAAGAGTTGGTTTTTATATGCCGACTTTCTCTACCCACTTAAGGCGGAATCAAACCAGCTTACAATCACCTTCCCCTCCCCTCCCCACGACACCTTGTGAGGTAGGTGGGGCTGAGAGAGCTCTAAGAGAACTGTGATTAGCCCAAGGTCAACCAGCTGGCTTCATGTGGAGGAGTGGGGAAACCAACCCAGTTCACCAGATTAGTGTCTGCCACTCATGTGGAGGAGTGGGGAATCAAACCCGGTTCTCCAGATCAGAGTCCACTGCTCCAAATCACCGCTCTTAACCACTACGGCACGCTGGCTCTCAAGCTGAACCAGCATCTCCTGGGCTTCTCTGGTGTGTCTGGGAGGGAACAAAGGGGCGTTCTGAAGTGCAAACGGAGGTTTCAGGGGCCCAAAGGAAAGCCACCTCTTGGCTCTGTGGGGAAGGGACAAGGCCATGGGGCAAAGCACAGCCCTGACCCGGAAAGGGGGAGGACTGGCCTTTTTCCCCCAGGAGAAGGAATGTTGCTGGCCGCTACGACTATTGCTTTCTCAGCAAAGGTGCTCAGCTGGCCGGACGTGTTCCGAACCTCCCAACAAAGAAGGGCAGCCTCCAAAACGAAGAGCGAAAGGGGAGGGGAAGGAACGGGACAGAGGAAAGGGGAGAGCCTGTATAAATATGTGCAGGAAGCTCCCCCTTCAGGCTGGATCTAGTAGCGCACCTAGCCCTCACTTCCCTTGTGGGATGAAGGGGTCTCCTTCTTCAGGGTCCGGCCTGGGCCCAGGGTCACTCAGGCATCGCATCATCCGCTGGTTGCTGGGGCTGTCGCTGGCCCCCGGGGTGAACACGTCGTCCGTGCCCGGCGAGGAAGGCTCCTTGGTCCGCATCACCAGCCCTTCCTCGTCCTCGTCCTCCTCCGGGGACGGCGGGAGGCGGGTCATCCCTTTCACGGCCTCCTCGTTCACCAAGTCGACAGACTCGGGCGACTGTGGCGAGGCGGGGTCGATGGTGATGATGGGGAGGTTCTCCGAGTCGGGCTTGGGGTCGTACGCCAGGGGGTCTGGAAGAGGAAAGGAAACGACAAGGCAGGCTGAAGGAGATACGCATCAAGGCCAGCCTCACCCCAAACACCACAGAGCTGACCTTGGAGGCAGGGCTCATCGGAAGAAGGAGGAGAAGGAGAAGAAGGGATCCAGCGTGGTGTAGTGGATAAGAGCGGTGGTTTGGAGCAGTGATCTGGAGAACCGGATTTGATTCCCCTCCTCCACATGAGCGGCGGGGGCTAATCTGGTGAACTGGATTTGTTTCCCCACTCCTACCCACGAAGCCAGATGGGTGACCGTGGGCCAGTCACACTCTCTCAGCCTCACCTACCTCAGAGAGTGTCTGTTGTGGGGAGGGGAAGGGAAAGCGATTGTTTAAGCCGGTTTGATTCTCCCTTAAGCGGTGCAGAAAGTCGGCATATAAAAACCAACTCTTCTTTTTATCTTACGATCGCCTTCCCTTCCTCTCCCCACAACAGACACCCCGTGAGGTGGGGCTGAGAGAGTGTGACTAGCTCAAGGTCGCCCAGCTGGCTTTGTGTATACGAGTGGGGAAACCAGCCCGGTTCACCAGATTAGAGTCCCCCCGCTCATGTGGAGGAGTGGGGAAACAAACCTGGTTCTCCAGATTAGAGTCCACCGCTCCAAACCACCGCTTCTCAACCACTACACCAAGCTGAAAATGTTTGCTCTTGGTGGACACAGTGAAATCCTTGGCATTAAGGATAGTGTGGGTCTACTTTGAGTTTTTACTACTCAAAAGGTGGGCATTTAATCAATCTAGCTTTGAAACTGTTCCAAAGTAAGGTCAACCCTCATCTCCTTGATGGAGCTGAAGTGTGGGGCTGGAATGAGGATAATTTATTAAGCCTTGAAATAATCCAAAACCAATTTCTATGGCGCATTTTAGCTCTTCCTAGAGGGTCTCCAGCGGCCCTGATGAGAGCGGAAGAAGGATTGCCTTCTCCTAGGGCCCAGGCTCATCCAGCAGTTTTAAAATCTTGGAAGAGAACTAAATTACTTGGACCTAATTCATTACGCCATCAATCTTTTAGGTTATTGTTATCCAAAGACTTAAGAGTCAGAAATTATTTATTTCATTTCCTGATTTTTTCTCCATGTGTATCCTGCCATCATAGAATTCAAGGTGATGCTCACCTATCGTTTTTTTAAAAAAACTTTTAAACGGACTTGCACTGTACTAAATGATTCACAAAGTTACTTGGAAAAATTATTAGGGACTCTGGTCTATACTGCTATGTATAGCTTGTTGAAACTAGGATTCTTCTGTGGGATTTTGCACGATTTAATGTGTGATGTTAATAGGTGCTTTGCCTCAGTTCTGTTTTTGGACTTCTGGTTAGTTCTACAGCCCTAATCCTATTGCCTTGTCTACTGAATGTCTCATAGTCGATTGTCACTCATTGCAATCCGCCTTGAGTCCAAGTGAGAAAGGCGAACTACAAATACGGTAAATAAACAATGTAAATAAATAAATAAACTTTCAAAAATCCCACCAGTCACATTTTTATCCTTCCCTTCCCTCCACCCTTGTGGATCTCCTCTCTTCATTTATCCTCACAATATCCCTGTGAGGTAGGCAAGACAGAGAGAGTGACAGGTCCAAGGTCCATCAGGGACAGTCAGAGTGGAGTCCTCCCTACTCCTACTCCAACCACTAGTAATCCCTACTATTATCACTGTGAGTATGTACATTATTGCTTTGAATCTAAAAAGTCACACTACCTAACAAAACTAAAATAGAGCTTATATGCCATTAAAGGTTTATGAATGAATGAATGAATGAATGAATGAATGAATGAAGAAATAGAGTTCCTAGGGCAATGCCCGTTCAGGCATTGACTGGACCAGGGAAGTGTCGCAGTTAACTTGTTGAACTAGGATCCAGAAGATCTGGGTTCAAATCCCCACCGTACCATGTAGCATGCCAGGTGACCTTGGAGCAGTCGCGTTCTGTTAGCCTAACCTATCTTGCAGGGTTGTGGAGAAAGAAATCATGGGGGAGAGATAAGCCACCCTGAGCTCCTCGGGGAAAAGGGCAGAATAGAAACATACTAGATAGACAAACCTAGACTTAACTTTACCAACATTCAAGGGGCTAGAGACCCTGTCCTGGAATTACCAGCCTTTGAGAGATGCACAAATAAATAAATAAAACAAAACAATTCCTATGTGGCAGTTTCTCCTCTCCCTTCCAGTGTAACCGAGTGCTCTCCCCCCGATCTCAATACCTCAACATTTCTTCAGGAGACCGAGCTCCGGGGCAGGCGATTCAATCACTTTTTGGCATTTGGAATGACTGAATGATACAACCGCACTTGATGCAAAGACGCAGTAGAATAATCTCCTACCCTGCCCCTTTGAGGAAGCAGGCTGAGAGGAGTAAAACTCAGAGCAGTAAATCATGGAGAGACTCACCAGGCAACCTCGTGCCTGGCCACTCGAAAAGTCATTTTAATTTTCCCACGGCATGCCTCAGCGCACAGCCGGGGAACTGGCGAAGGTCAGTAAAACAGGACACACAACCCAACAGGGACCACAAAACGGAAGGGCTGGGGAGGGGGCCAGAAATGGAATCTCGTGGGTACAGGAAGCTAAGCGGGGAAGGTTTCACTATTGACTCAGGAAAAAGGAGCGGGCTCGTATGGATCACAGCAGGGACGGGACAGCTTGGGTTCCATTACCTGCTGAGGACGAGAAGCTGCAGTCCTACTTATAGGCATGGGTCTGATAAAGAAAGAAAGAAGGACAAAGGAAAACTAACAGGAGAACAACTCTTTACATAGACCTGTTTGGGCATGCTGATCCTTAGGTTATGGAACTCACCCATATAGACACCCCAAGTGCTGTGTTTAGTATGAGGAGAAAGCATTCATCCAGTCTTGATAGGCTAGCAACTGTGACTTCGTTTTCTCACACATGAAGCTGCCTTCTACTGAAATCAGACCCTCAGTCCATCGAAATCAGTATTGTCTACTCAGACCGGCAGCGGCTCTCCAGGGTCTTAGGCAGAGGTCTTTCACATCACCTACTCGCCTAGTCCCTTTAACTGGAGATGCAGGGGATTGAACCTGGGACCTTCTGAATGCCAAGCAGATGCTCTACCACTGAGCCACAGCCCCCTCTTCCAAGAGTCATCTGATTTATCTGTTCTGCAGACGCCACTTAGACAGCACACTGTTTTCACTTCTCCGCTTACTTGGGGCACAGTGGTATGGATTGACCTAGCAGGGGCTGAAGGCCTTTTGACCATTTTCAAGCCCTCTCCGCTGCCTTATCTATGCTCCCTTTGGCTCCACATTCCTCAGCTGGTTTTTGCTTCAAGCATCAGTCGTGGAGAGGATCAAGAAACCTACACGACTTGAGTAATGTAAACACACATTTGAGGCCCAGAAATGGCCTGTGTGGATGTTCTGAGCATCCAGAGGTAGCACATATTTTTTGAAAGAAATAATAAAAAAATATAATTTGGTCTTACTGCTTAAATGGTTGTCACCAGCCACCCCCTGTTTTATGTTTTGAAGAAATTGTGCTCAATCATAATGCCTTACATTTGTGGCTGAGACATCTTATTTCTCTCCCCCCCACTCTTAAAAATCCAGGTGATGAAGAGTTCTGGATAACACAAAAGCTGGCAAAAAACAAAAGGGAGAAAGAAAAACCCAACCTATAAACAAAGCTGGGCACCCAAAGGTTGGCACACTGTTATGACCCACCCTTTCTCTGCCATGGACTGCCAAGGATCAACCCCATTTATCATTCAGACACACACCTCTGTGCCCCAGCGCCTCGTACAGTGGGCCCTAAATAAACCACAGATGGAGATCTTCTGCTGAGGTTGTGTAAAATGTGACCCCACGTACTGAAGTGGGGAGGGGTAAGAACAAAGGCAGGGCCTCCTCTGTTGTGACACCTCGGTTATGAAACTCTCACTACTGATCAGTTCAACCTTCTGAGCTTTTCTAACAAAAGAAGAGTTTGCTACTTTTGGATATTCCTTTGCTTTCTCTCTTCTAGCCTGATTAATTTTCTCTCCCCCAGCCATAATATGGGTTGGTTAATATCTGTTCTCTATTGCAATTATTTGGGTCCTGTGATTGTTCTGTTAGTTCAGAAAGGTTTATTTTTAAATCATTTCTAATACTTAATTCTAAGAGCCCCGTGGCGCAGAGTGGTGAGCTGCAGTACTGCAGTCCAAGCTTTGCTCACGACCTGAGTTCGATCCCAACAGAAGTTGGTTTCAGGTAGCCGGCTCAAGGTTGACTCAGCCTTCCATCCTTCCGAGATCGGTAAAATGAGTACCCAGCTTGCTGGGGGTAAAGGGAAGATGACTGGGGAAGGCACTGGCAAACCACCCCGTAAACAAAGTCCGCCTCGTAAACGTCGGGATGTGACGTCACCCCATGGGGCAGGAATGACCCGGTGCTTGCACAGGGGACCTTTACCTTTTTAATACTTAATTGCTGTGATTTCAGTTTTAACATGAACTACTTTCATCATCGCCTTTGTCATGCTAGTTCCTAGTTTTAATTGTTGGGTGGAAGCTGCTTCGAGAGTGCTGCTGGGAGGTGGGAAGAAAAACCTTTTAGTTAAACGAAGCAACATTATAAACGCAGTATTTATGGAGGCACAAATTACCAAGGCAAACAGCAGCACCCATGGCTTTGCTCTGAACCCCCTTCCACCCCCCCACCCCAGTTTGCAAGGCCATCAGTTTCTAATTTCTGGACTGGGAAGCCGCTGCCCTTCCTTACCTGAGCCAATCCGTGCCCTTGACATAGTCGGCGAATCAATTTTGTGAGTCGGGACCGTCAGGTAGTTGTTTATCTGGAAAAAGAAGCGAGCGTTCCTTAAAAGATCCCAATGACATCTCCCTCATTCCTCTTCCGCCATATAGCTCTCTCTGGTCGTTTATGCCCGGGAGTTTTACCTGAGGTTCGTGCTCGACAGACCCACACCTTTCCTGTTGGGAACCTATGCACCAGCAGTCTCCAAGCTCAGATCAAGCCCCTGCCCCTTGAAATGCTGCTTTGTAATTGTCTTACTTTGTAGAGCTTACTGAGAGAGAAAATTCTGCCCCCCAAATCCAACCGCCGCATAAAAAAGCATTTTAAGAAAAAACAAAAAATAGAGTGATCTGAAAGTGGGGGGGGGATTCAAACCTCATTTTAAAAAAGCCTTTCTTCTGCTCAGAAAGAGCTCTGAGAAAGCAGGAAGTATTTGAATCCCCGCCTCTTTACACGCTGCTTTGTAACTGGCTGCGAGTGAAACCAAGCTTGCGTGTCCCACTCTTTGCCTTATGCATGGAGATTTCACCCGGGCTGAGCTCAGGGGAGAGGGAAGAATCGGGTTAACAGAGGAACGGGAAGTCCAGGGATTTGTGAGGGCTGGGCACGAGGTCATCTCTAATGGAGGGAAAACTCATGCATAACTCCAGGGAGCAACCGAGACAGACCAGGGGCAAACATGAGTGAAAGTACCCATGCATAAACGACCTCTGTGATACAAAAACTTGCCCTTCTTCCCCCTTTAAAATGGCTGCCTCCAACCCTTCCACCAATAGCTCTTACCTAGAAACGACTCCCACTCCACATCGCCATAAAGCCATTTCTTATACTCTGGCTCAACTGCACTGGCCACAGGGGAAAAAAAACCAATGCACAGGGTTGCCAGGTACCTCTTCACCACCAGCGGGAGGTTTTTGGGGTGGAATCTGAGGAGGGTGGGGTTTGGGGAGGGGAGGGACTTCAATGTCATACAGTCCAATTGCCAAAGCAGCCATTTTCTCCAGGGGGAACTGATCTCTATCGGCTGGAGATCAGTTGTAACAACAGGAGATCTCCAGCTGCAACCTGGAGGTTGGCAACCCTACCAATGCATCCCATTTCCCACAGTGGCAACCATATACTTCTGGGACTATAGACTGGGCAGAGAGGCCAAAGCCTATTGTTGCTTCACAGACCCCAGAATTCAGAGGTATACTGCCTCTGAAAATGGAGGCTCCAGTTGGTAATAACTTTATACATAGAGTAATTAAGAAGATATATGTTTCTATTTCCTTTTATCCCTTAGGAGCTCTTTGATTCATTGATCTTGAGCAACATAGTTTTAAATCTATTATCTGGGAGATATAAGGACTGAAATAAATTTTGCCACTGCCAGTGTAACCTTGCGATTCCTATCACTTAATAGGAAAGGCATTATATCAGACACAGAGGCATTGGGTTTATCTATTAAAATGGGAGAGATACATTGTAATCTAAGATCCTCATAGAAACAACATTCCAAGAGCACATGAGCTAGTGAGTCAATGGAGCCAAACGAGCAAGAACAAGTCCATTCCGAGTAAGGTTGGTTCAAAAATCTACCTTGAGTTACCATAGAAGGGTTAGCAATTAATCTAGCTAGAAAGAAAGCTCTAGAGCAGTGGTTCCCAACGTGGGGCACACTCCCCACAGGGAGGCAATTTGATTTTTAAGGGGGGCAATTCAAGAATGAGTTATTAACAGTGAATTTTTTTGCAGTTCTTATGGTTCTAGAGGCCTCATATACAGTATATAAATATATGTTGTGACATACACATTTTTAAAGTTAAAATCAGAATGTACACAGCGGTCAGCTGGTGACAATGGAGAGGGGGAAAGCCCGCTAAGAATTATATGTCACGGGGGGATTTTAGAGATGCTTAGGTGGGGCATGGCCAAAAAAACCTTGGGAACTACTGCTCTAGAGAGACGAGAATTGTCAAGAAATAGGTGTAGGCAGGCAAACCACGTTGGGGTGGTATTCCGAAAAACTGAGATAAACAAACATGACGAGCACGAAAAGATGTGCTAACATAATCAACCTCTTTGATATGTTCCTATTAGTAAAGTAGATGTTGGTACGCCATAATGTTAGAATTGTGTTGGTGTTATGTCTATGTGATAAGTTATTTGTTTGGTTGTTGTTTGTTAAATTTGTTTAAAAGAAAGCAAAGTCATGTGTATTATTTTGCAATGTCTGTTTTTGTTTGTATTATATGGAATTGAAATTTTTTAAAAATATATATTTTTAAAGAACCTGACGAACGTCATATCCCTATCAATGCTGAAGAGAAAGATCTAGCGTGGAAGTCTGCCCCCCCAATTGGCGTCCCCCCGCACCTTCTGTTCCAGCTGCCGAGCCTTCTGCCTCCTCAGCAACATCTGGTTCCACGCTTCCTCATAAGGGTCTGCCACCAAGGTGTGCCGGTTGTACGATCGTAGCTGCGCAGGAAGGCAAGAGATTAATGCCCATGCACGATTTGTCTGGGTAAGTTTCCGTTGTGAGAGTGAGCCCCGGGGAGTGGAGAAAACGAAGGAGCCAGAGTGCTGGACGCTGCTCTGACCTCCTGGGGTGTTCCAGACCACGAGTGCTAAGGGACTTACCCTCTGCCTG
The DNA here is from genome assembly GCF_029931775.1 of Euleptes europaea. Classification (NCBI taxonomy): domain Eukaryota; kingdom Metazoa; phylum Chordata; class Lepidosauria; order Squamata; family Sphaerodactylidae; genus Euleptes; species Euleptes europaea. The sequence goes on from NC_079314.1 coordinate 24,139,562, forward strand.
GTTTTCTGCAAATTGGTACGCAGGATCTTCCGGATCTCCTCCTCTTTGTCTTTAGAGAGTGCTGGAAGCATACGTTCCACAGGCAAGGCTTTCGGATTGATGTTCCTGTGGATTTTAAAGAACGAAAAGGACTCAGAGCTTTGGGTTGCAGGAGAAGAGCCAACCCTCTCGGGGTGCCTATGTCACCGGAGGGGGTTGGAAGAACCCTTCTGGACTTGTACTTGGAGCGGCAGACGATTCCCGCTGGTCCAGATGGGACCTGTGGTTGGCAAGCACCGCCCTTGGGATCTCTCTCATCTGTCACTCCCGCTTCGGCTCTAAAGCTTCTGATACTGCAAAGCAGAGCTCCGCATTTGGCAAGCCGATCAAATAATGCAAGTTTTTGGGGGGACATTGAACATAAGAAAGGCCATGCTGGATCAGACCAAGGCCCATCAAGTCCAGCAGTCCATTCACACAGTGGCCAACCAGGTGCCTCTAGCAAGCCCACAAACAAGACGACTGCAGCAACATTGTCCTGCCTGTGTTCCACAGCACCTAATGCAATAGGCACGCTAGTATCCATTTTTACTAGTAGCCATGAACAGCCCTCTCGTTCATGAACATGTCCACTCCCCTCTTAAAGCCTTCCAAGTTGGCAGCCATCCTGGGGCAGGGAGTTCCACAGTTTAACTATGCGTTGTGTGAAGAATCACCACATTCTGCCAGTGGTGTCCCTCTGTGATACCAGTCTCTGTTTGAGCTGCCTTGCCATTCTTCATAGTTGAGTGTGCCACTGTTTCCGGATGCACCCTACCTGGCTCCAAGGCTCCAAGCTCTGTGCTCAGCGTGTATAGCATAGTGGCTAAGTGACTATGACCAGGGTGGAGAGAGTGGACCAAGAGAACTTTCTCTCCCTCTCCCAAAATGCTAGAAAGCAAGGGCACCCAGAGGAGGTGATGGGCAACAGATTCCAGATGGACAAAAGGAAACATGATGGAGGTCTATAAAATTATGCATGGTATGGGGACAGTGGACAGGGAGAATCTTTTCTCTCTCTCTCTCGTAATACTAGAAGGCGGGGTCATCTGCTGAAGCTGGAGGGTGGGAGATTCAAAACAGATAAAAGGAAGTATTTCTTCACACAATGCATAGTTAAATTGTGGAACTCCCTGCCCCAGGATGTGTGATGGCTGCCAATTTTGAAGGCTTTAAGAGGGGAGTGGACATGTTCATGGAGGAAAGGGCTATCCATGGCTACTAGTAAAAATGGATACTAGTCATGATGCAGACCTATTCTCTCCAGCATCAGAGGAGCACTCCTATTATATTAGGTGCTGTGGAACACAGGCAGGACAATGATGCTGCAGTCGTCTTGTTTGTGGGCTTCCTAGAGGCACCTGGCTGGTCACTGTGTGAACAGACTGCTGGACCTTGGTCTGATCCAACATTGCCTTTCTTATGTTCTTCATTCAACGAGTGATTAAAATGTGGAATTTGCTGTCAGGGGGTGTAGTGACGGCCACAGGCATTGTCAGCTTCAAAAGGGGATTAGACAGATTCATGGAGGATAGGTCCACGAGTAGCTACTAGCCACGGCGACTAAAAGGAACCTCCGTATCCAGAGGCAGTCAACCACTCACAGCCATTGCCAGGATGCAACAGCCAGGGAAGCTCTTGGCCTCTGTGCCCTCTTTGTCATCCCTCAGTGTGAGACAGGATGCTGGACCAGATGGACCACCGGTTGGAATCTGACCACTGAGCTTACAAGATGGCTTTTGGCAAAGCTGCCCCCTCCCTACTTCAGCCCCCTTCCCATCTGCAATAATGTGGTGACAATAACAAACCTGGCCTACCTTACAGGGCTGTTGTTATGATTTTAAGATAATATATTAGGAGGGGCTGTGGCTCAGTGGCAGAGCATCTGCTTGGCACGCAGAAGATCCCAGGTTCAATCCCCAGCATCTCCAGTTAAAGGGACTAGGCAGGTAGGTGATGCGAAAGACCTCTACCTGAGACCCTGGAGAGCCACTGCCAGTCTGAGTAGACAGTACTATCTTTGATGGACCGAGGGTCTGATTCAGTAGAAGGCAGTTTCATATGTGCATGTGACTTCCATTAGTTTCTTTGGATCACCAGGTTTCTGTGGGGAGAGGGGCTTGCCCCCTCCGCTTACAGAGAATAAACTCCCACCCACCACTGCCTGACATGGTACTCACTGCATAGAGACCGTAGAGACAGCCGAGGGGATCTTGCCCATGCCCCCGCTCTCCACGAGCTCGATGGCCTGCTTCATCTCCATCTTGTGATAAAAGGCAATCAGCTGGGGCTCTTTGGACCTCTCCCCGGCGATCAGGCACTTCTTGACGTACTTCTTGTTGAAGCGATTCAGCCTTTTCAGAAGCGGCATGATGGGGGAGGGAAAGGGAAAAGACAAGGGGGGGGGAACCACGCAAACATCAAATGCCGTCCTCGTGCCGTCATCCGGTCCGTTCAGTTAACAAAGCCCTTTGTTGCCAATTTTTTTGCAAACCCCCCCCCCACATTCAGTTACGTGACCCCATATGGGATCGCGACCCACAGTTTAAGAAGTGAAGAAGTGGGAGAAGAAATGGCCTCCCAATGCACTGTCCCCCAAATTGCCAGGCGTTCGCCGAGGGTGCTGTGAACCCCACCGTTCACTGTGCCACGCCAGCAGTAAAGGCAACGGCACAGTATCCCGTGGAGAAGCACAGCCAGTGCTCTTTGCAGTAAAACAGATAAGCTAGCCCCAAGGAAACTTGCGAAAAGCAGCAGCCTTGCTGCCCCGGCACTTACTTGTCCTTCCAGTGGTGATGGCCATAGTGGCCGCAGATATCCTCAATCCCAGTCAAAAGATGATCCAGAAACTTTAAGGAAGGGGAAGAGAGGAAATGGACAATTATGCTTTTGTTTCCTCATCTGCTGTATAAAAACCTGCACAGCTTATCTCCGAGACCTTGCGGAATAGCACTCTACCCGATATCCAACCTCTGGGAAGGGAATGCCCAGATGGCAAAACAGGTAGCCAAATTTTGTGCAATAGCATATAAAGTTCGACCCCTAATGTTGGGCAATTGCAATTGGATAAATCATAATTTGGTCAATTTTAGTCTATTATAAATTATTAGGAAATTTTAATTAGGAATGTTTTTTGGTTGAACTGCTGAATATTTTTACCTTTTATATAAGTGACACATGTGTTTTTACTGGCTTATGCTGTATTAATAAATCTGAATCTGATATCCAACCTGTAATATTTGGTACCCAGGAAAAAAGGCGATTCCTTCCCCATCTGGCAGAGCCCACCGGCTGCTCGGAGGGCTGCTGCACGGAGAACGGAGGGTCCAAATGTACAGCCTGCTCTACAGCAGGGCTCACTGAGTAGGAGAGAGGTGGGCATAGAAATATTTTAAATAAATAAAGAAGAAGAAGGAGTTAGTTTTTATATGCCGACTTTCTCTACCACTTAAGGGAGGATCAAACCGTCTTACAATCACCTTCCCTTCCTCTCCCCACAACAGACACCCTGTGAGGTAGGTGGGGCTGAGAGAGCTCGAAGAAAGCTGTGACTAGCCCAAGGTCACCCAGCTGGCTCAGCCCGGTTCTCCAGATTAGCCTCCGCCACTCATGTGGAAGAGTGGGGAATCAAACCAGGTTTTCCAGATCAGAGTCTGCGGCTCCAAACCACAGCTCTTAACCACTACACCAAGCATGGCCTGAGTCATGTACAAAACGAAAGCAAATAACCAAGGCAAGACAAAGGGAACCCAGCTTTTTTAAAAAACAACCATCCTAATTCAGTTAAAAGTTCTTTGGAGAACAAATAGGTTTTGAGAGGGTCAAGAGACTGTGCTTGTTAGGGAGCTCCACCGTTTTGGCAACTCTAAGGCCAAGTAGAATGAGGGAGCAGAACTGATGGAGCATACTTCAGGGGGTGCCCTGATCTGGATGACCCAGGCTAGCCTGATCTCATCAGATGTCAGATGCTAAGCAGGACCCGGTCCTGGCTAGGACTTGCATGGGAGACCACCAAGGAATACCAGGGCCATTATGCAGAGGAAGCCAATGGCAAGCCACTTCTCTTGGTCTCTTGCCTTGAATCCCCTACTGGGTTGCCATAAGTTGGCTGCGACTTGATGACACTTTACACACATTTCACGGGGTGGGATCCAGCTTGAAATGTTCTTTTGCATTAAAAAACAAAACAAAAAACCTTCCCGCAAAAGAAAATTAGAACAGCAGGAAGGCAAGATTCTACCCCCTCTATTTGCTTTGCTTGCTGTTTTTCTTGATGACACTTTACACACATTTCACGGGGTGGGATCCAGCTTGAAATGTTCCTTTGCATTAAAAAACAAAACAAAAAACCTTCCCGCAAAAGAAAACTAGAACAGCAGGAAGGCAAGATTCTACCCCCTCTATTTGCTTTGCTTGCTGTTTTTCTGTTTCCGAGGAAGGAGTTTTTAAACACTAGAACATTAAAAAAAAACACACACACACAAAGATATCAAATATTACAAGTCCATTCCTCCACTTCATTCTCCTTTACTTATGGCCTTACAGTTACCTGCCATATTTCAGAGAGTGGGAAGGGGGCATTTGTCAGAGAGACAGATAATCTAAATGCATGGGAAATGGAGAGGAATCTATGAGAGAAGGTCACAGGCACCTCCGGATATTGTTTGCAACAGGAGTGATGGCTGAAAGATGCTCCTTCCCCCCTGTCTGCACCATTAATAATTATTTGACTTGTTCGTCTGCTGTGTCCCCGCCCCTTCTTCCCTTCCAGGCCACTGCTTCAATGGCATTGCAATTTTTTTTAAAAAAAAAGTATTTGGAAACCACATGTTTCTCTTCTCCTGTGCTACACTACACATTAACCTGATTTTTAAAAAATAAAATAGAAATAAAATGGTATGAATGTCTCTGATTACGTAAAGATCAGGAAGCAGTGGAGTTAGGTGCAGTCCCAAGGCTGGCCCCTGGGGGGCAACAAAGTCTCATAAGAACATAAGAAAAGCCATGCTGAATCAAACCGAGGTCCATCAAGACCAGCAGTCTGTTCACACAGTGGTCAACCAGGTGCCTCTAGGAAGCCACAAACAGGACAACTGCAGCAGCATTGTCCTGCCTGTGTTCTACAGCACCTAATACAATAGGCATACTCCTCTGATCCTGGAGAGAATAGGTATACACATCATGACTAGTACCAATTTTTAATAGTAGCTATGAATAGCCCTCTCCTCCATGAAAATGTCCACTCCCCTCTTTAAGCCTTCCAAGTTGGCAGCCATCACCACATCCTGGGGCAGGGAGTTCCACAATTTAACTATGCGTTGTGTGAAGAAATACTTCCTTTTATCTGTTTTGAGTCTCTCACCCTCCAGCTTCAGCAGATGACCCCGCGTTCTAGTATTATGAGAGAGGGAGACAAGCTTCTCCGTCAACCACTTGCTTTGTAGGCAAGTTAAGCAATGACAAAGCTGGGCGGGGGGGGAGAGTTTATGCAAAGCTCTAGCCTAGGAAACGTCAGCCCCCAATTGCTCCCTCATGCTTACTTTTTGAAAATGTTCTTGACAGGTTATTTATCAGCTTCATAAACCTAACCGGCAATGACATATGAAGGAGAAAAGAAAATGATTATGGAGGCAGCGGAACTAAAGCAACGCATGAGGATGTTTCACAAACAAGTAGAAACAAACAAGTACCTGCGTGTGAATCTCCTCATTGATCGACCGCTTGGTCTCATTCTTCTTTTTCACCGCTAGAAGGTCCACCAGAGGACGGATAGTCATCCCCTGTGGAAAGACAAGCCTGTTTAAGTTCATCATTACGAGCACTTGCTGCCCGAGGAAAAGCCCCTTTGGCGCTGAAAGGTAATTGGGCCAAATTCAGATGTAATCGAGGAAAAGACAGAGAGCTGTCACTGACTATGCTGAACTAGTTAACACCTCAACTGGGAGGGAAACCCAGGTTCAAATCACTAGCGTTTCCAGTTACAAGGATCAGGTTGTAGGTGATATAAAGGATCTCTGTGCAAGATCCTGGTGAGCCACTGCCAGTCAGAGTAGACGAGACTGACCTTGAACCCATGAAGCTGCCTTATACTGAAGCAGACCACTGGTCTATCGAGCTCAGCATTGTCTACTCAGACTGGCAGCAGCTCTAAGTTTTGGCGCCGGGCGGAGGTTTTGGCTGGGCTGAAACCTCCTTAGGAGGCAATGCTCGGCGCCCACATTTCTCTCAGGAATGTGCTGTAAGTCTTGCATTGCACAAAGAAATATTTCCTTTTCTCCGTCCCTCCAATCAATTTCCTGGCATGACACAAATATCTAGCATTTCTGGGTAAAAGAAAAGAGCCAAACTGGGCTTTACCTCATTTCAGTGGAACAGGGGGTGCTTCAGAAGAGGCATCACCTGTGTGTCTGTAGAGATCACCCATTTGGAAACTGCAGTCTTCGCTACAGGAGGATGCCTGGCTTGGAACCTCCGAATACTATGTGGAACCTCCCAACGGTTTGCTATTGAACTCAGCCCTCGTGGCTGCCATTTTGTGGTTGGCCATGCCCACATGGCAGCCATTTTGTCACGGTGTGTACTATCTGTTCCCAAATTCCAAAACTGCTCAAACGTTCAACTGGGTTGAGAACCCCTGGTTTAATACTCATCCTTCAGGGAAGTTTGCAAGCCCACCTGCACAAAGACAGTGAAGAAGATGACTGTGATGATGGCCGTGAGGAACATTTCTCTCATCACAAAGTGTTTCTTCTCTATGAGGTAACCCAGGGAAAAGGCGATGGCCCCTCTCAGGCCACCGTAGGCGATGATGAACTGATCCTTCGGGGTCAACTTCACAATGCGGAATTTGTTAATGAACAAGGTCAACCCAAGGACCCCTGAATGATAAATAATAACAGCAGGAGAAGATTATTAGGGTAAGGCAAAGATTAAAATATTCCCTATTACTATGTATGGGTGTGAAAGCTGGACAATGAAGAAAGCTGACAGGAAGAAAGTAGACTCCTTTGGAATGTGGTGTTGGAGGAGAGTGTTACGGATACCATGGACTGCCAAAAAAAACAAATCAGTGGGTTATAGATCAAATCAAGCCTGAACTGGCTTTAGAAGCTAAAATGACTAAACTGAGGCTATCGTATTTTGGCCACATTATGAGAAGACAAGAGTCGCTGGAAAAGACAGTCATGCTAGGAAAAGTTGAGGGCAGCAGGAAAAGAGGAAGACCCAACGAGAGATGGATTGACTCTATAAAGGAAGCCACAGCCCTCAGTTTGCAAGACCTGAGCAAGGCTGTCAAAGATAGGACACTTTGGAGGACATTGATTCATAGGGTTGCCATGAGTCGGAAGCAACTTAACGGCACTTAACACACACACACACACACAAAGATTAAAAAGGGATAGACCATTGAAAACTTCTAGAGGCAAAAAAAAACCAACCCCACACTGCAGAACATTTGCACCTACTCAAAACGAACAAATCCCATAAGGAAACTGTTAGAAGCGAAGAATTGTTGGCAGGTAAGTTCAGCAGAACACAGTAGAGAAAACACCGAAAAGGCACCAGGGCAAGAAAGAAACATGGCAAAACACACATACACACAAGTGGCTCAAGGAAACAACTTTGATTAATGGCACAGAAGAAGAAAAATCACTGTTGACGTCAGGTCACTAGCCTGTCTGACTAAGAGGAACATTCCTCCTGATTTCTGAATGGATTCATTTACTGGACCCGAGAGCCAATCAGGAGAACTATGGGGATGGGGGGGGGGGGGAAATGTAAGATTCAGTGCAGACCTACATCATAAACATTGCATGTGAAAAACTAGTACATTAGGAAGGCTAGATTAAAATCCTTCTTGGTATGCTATTTTTCCATACAGTGTTGTTTAAAAACACAGAGGAGCATTCAGCAATTCCCCACTTAACTGTAGAATCAAGGAGGGGCATGCCAGATGCTTTGAATTTTACATTGTCCCTAAATGGTAAGGCCCCCGCGGTGTAGAGTGGTAAGCTGCAGTACTGCAGACCAAGCTCTGCTCACAACCTGAGTTCGATCCCGACGGGAGTCGGTTTCAGGTAGCCGGCTCAAGGTTGACTCAGCCTTCCATCCTTCCGAGGCCGGTAAAATGAGTACCCAGCTTGCTGGGGGTAAAGTGTAGACAGCTGGGGAAGGCAATGGCAAACCACCCCGTAAACATAGTCTGCCTAGTAAATGTCAGGATGTGACATCACCCCATGGGCCAGGAATGATCCGGTGCTTGCACTGGGGACTATCTTTACCTTTACCTTTAAGGGTGGGAGCAAGAGACAAAAGTCCATTGGACTTCTCTCCCCTCCCCCAAAAGAAATCAGCCTCTTGTATAACTCAGACAACATGGTGGAAGAAAAAAAAAGGGAATGAAACCCAACCTAAAAACAAAAGCTGGGTACCCGAGGTTGGGTGAGAGGAAGATTTATATAAGTCTATGTAGAACTATTACAAATATAATTTATTAGAAGCGCTATGCAAAATTGAAAATTCTTTAAAAGCATTAAAATAGCACAATGGCAAAACTTAGGTTGATATCTATAACCACAAACCCAAACACGTTTCGGCCTCTAGGGCCTCTAGTGGTTAGTTAAAACCTTTTCTTAAGTCTGCACACATATACAGAAATACAATGATGTAAACAAATGTAAATACAAACAGTCACTGCTTCACCAGGTTGATATCTGCGCACAAAATATAAGAGAGACTTATACTAACCAGTGCTACAACAACAACCCAATATACCAGTTGTTTGAATAATTGAGAATAAACTTTACAACATATTCACTTAGCTGGTTGGGTTTTAAACTGTTTGTATAGCACCTGTTTAAACTGTTTGTATAGCACCTCCGCCCTTCCTCCTTTCCCACCGCTGGGGGGGGAGGGAGGCCAAGAGCTTCCTCTTCCAGCCTAGAATTCTGAACCTCACAAGCCACTTATCAGAGAACTGAAACTGACAAGAGTAAGAAGTTTGGCTATGTAAGAAGTTTGCTTCTCATGGGGAATCCTGCCTGACAAGAAGCTGGACCAGCCCCTTTCAGGTCCTGCATTCCACAAAATCACAAAAGGTTAGAAGAGACCACAAGGGCCATCCAGTCCAACCCCCTGCCATGCAGGATCCCACAATCAAAGCACTCCCGACAGATGGCCATCTAACCTCTGCTTAAAGACCTCCAAAGACGGGGACTCCACACACACACACACACACCCCGAGGCAGGGCATTCCACCGTCGAACCGCCGTCACTGTCACAAAGTTCTTCCTAACGTTTAGGTGGAATCGCTTTTCTCTTAGTTTAAATCCATTACTCCGTGTTCTAGGCTCTGAAGCAACCGAGAACAAGCTAGTTCCCTCATTAACATGGCATCCCTTCAAATATTTAAACATGGCTATCATGTCTCCCCTTAACCTTCTCTTCTCCAGACTAAACAAACCCAGCTCCTTAAGTCTCTCCTCATAAGGCATGGATTCCAGACCTTTGACCATTCTGGTCGCTCTCCTCTGGACACGCTCCAGCTTGTCAACATCTTTCTTAAATTGTGGAGCCCAAAACTGGACACAGTATTCCAAGTGAGGTCTGACCAATGCAGATACATTGGTAGTATTACTTCCCTTGATTTAGACACAATACTCCTTTTGATGCAGCCCAGAATTGCATTGGCCTTCTTAGCCACCATATCACACTGTTGATTCATATTCAGTTTGTGGTCCTTGGATCCTTGGGTTGCCTCCACCCTGGACAAACGGCTAAATTCTGTGGTTGGCACACACATACAAATCTCCTCCTCCCGCTGCTCCCCCTCTGACCCTTGGAGCCTCACCTAAGACCCTGGCAATCAAGCAAAAAACCAGGGTGCTGATGACAAAGGTCCACTCCCAGCGGTGCTGCCCAGCCACAGTAGAGACCCCCAAGAAGATAAAAATGAGGGTCTCGCTGACACTGCTCCACATCTTCAGGAAATACTTGATGGTGGTGTGGGATTTATGGGAGATGTTGGCCTCCACGTAAGGGCGCATCACCACCCCGGCAGCAATGAGCCTGCAGAGGCAGGAAGAAACAGAGTACAGGAAGTCACAGCAATCACCAGAGGTGGACAATCCCCTCACAAGTGGCCTACATCCCACTGCCGTTCAAATGTGAGGTCTAGGATGGAAGAGAATAGAATCATAGAGTTGGAAAGTACCACCAGGGTCATCTAGTCCAACCCCCTGCACAATGCAGGAAATTCACAACTACCTCCCCCACACTCCCCAGTGACCTCTACTCCATGCCCAGAAGATGGCCAAGATGCCCTCCCTCTCATCATCTGCCTAAGGTCATAGAATCAGCATTGCTGACAGACAGCCATCTAGCCTCTGCTTAAAAACCTCCAGGGAAAGAGAGCTTACCACCTCCTGAGGAAGCCTGTTTCACTGAGGAACCACCCTAACTGTTAGAAAGTTCTTCCTAATGTCTAGACGGAAACTCTTTTGATTTAATTTCAACCGGTTGGTTCTGGTCTGACCTTCTGGGGCAACAGAAAACTTGGCACCATCCTCTGTATGACAGCCCTTCAAGTACTTTGAAGATGGTTATCATGGAAGGAGCCAGTGCTCATAGGGTAGATTACACATTTTTTATAACAACTCCCAGGTTGAATCCATGGCATGTCCAGTTAAAAACTCTCAAGGCCAGGAAAGACCCTGAGATACTAGATAGCTAGTACTGGGCAGGTTGGGCTTCCAACCCTATAGAAAATGGTTTATTTTACTGATATCATATCAATAAACAGAGGTAAGGCGGGGGGGAGGGGAACAGAGAATTGCCATCACAAGCTTCTAGTATGGTGTAGTGGTTAGAGTGCCAGACTAGGATCTGGAAGACCCAAGTACAAATCCCCCATGGAAGCTTGCTGAGTTATCTTGGGCTACTCTCCACACACTTAGCCTAACCTACCCCACAGGGCTGTTGTGAAGATAAAATGGAAAAGAGAATGTAAGCCACTCTGAGACTCCGGTGGGGAGAAAACTGGGCTATAGCTTAAGTAAATGAGAAATAATAATTAATAAAACAAGTGCAGCACCATAGAATTAGGATTCAGAGATATACTGCATAGTTCAGACAGAATGGCTAACCAGTTTATTTCTGTGTGCATGAACCCAGGGAATACTTGAGCTCCCCTTCCTTTCGGTCAGCCAATGACACCTTTCTCCTCTCCCTAGTAAACCATTCACACCTGGGTCTCCCAGAGCCTAGCCTGACACTCTAAGGCAGTGATGGCGAACCTTTTAGAGACCGAGTGCCCAAACTGCAACCCCAAACCCACTTATTTATTGCAAAGTGCCAACACGCCAATTTAACCTGAATACTGAGGTTTTAGCTTAGAAAAAACAACTTCCCTGGACTCCCTGCTGGGCAGCGGGGAGTCCAGGGAAGGGGGCAGGGCCTTTGAACTGCTCCACGCTGCCTGCAAAAACTGCATTAGAACAAAAACTGCATTAGACCTAATATAGATGGGAACCAGACATCCATAGTGGTATCTTCACATTCAGAGGCAGTCTACCAGTTGTGGGAGGGCTGTATTCTCCATTCTTGAGGAAGTCCTGGAGAGACCTAGCAGGCATTTGCTGGAATCAGGAAAGTTTTCAGGGAGGGACGGAGGGAGGAAAAGGAAAGGAAGAAAGGAAGGAAGAGCTTTCTGGCCAGGGAAGGAAGGGGGCTTCTGGGCTGGTGAGTAGGGCGGCAGCCACCTCGTGCGCCAAGGAAAGGGGGTTTTGGTGGGGAAGGGGGCTTCTGGGCCAGCATGAGAGGCAGCTGCAGCCTCGCAAGCTGAGGAAAGGGGCTTCTGGCGGGGGGGGGGGGAGAATGAGGCTTCTGGGCCGGCGCGCTGCCACCTTGCGCGCCCAGGAAAGGGGTTTTGAAGGGAGAGGGGAAAGGGGGCTGCAGGGCAGCTGCCTTGCGACCCAGGAAAAGGGTTTTTGCCCATGGAAGGCACCGAGGGAGAAAGGGAAGGGGGCTGGAGGGCCGGCTCGCGAGGCGGCAGCCGCCTCGTGCGCCCTGCAAAGGGTTTTTTGGCCGGGAAGGGGGGGAGGGAGAGGGAGAAGGGGGCTGGAGGACGACAGCCGCCTCGTGCGCCCTGCAAAGGGTTTTTTGGCCAGGGAGGAGGGGAGGGGGAGGGAGAGGGAGAAGGGGGCTGGAGGACGACAGCCGCCTCGTGCGCCCTGCAAAGGGTTTTTTGGCCGGGGAGGAGGGGAGGGAGAGGGAGAAGGGGGATGGAGGGCGGCAGCCGCCTCGTGCGCCCTGCAAAGGGGTTTTTGGCCAGGGAGGGGGAGAGGGAGAGAAGGGGGCTGGAAGACAGCCGCCGCCTCGTGCGCCCTGCAAAAGGGTTTTTGGCTGGGGGAGGGAGAGGGAGGTTGGAAGATGGCAGCCACTTCGTGTGCCCTGCAAAGGGGTTTTTGGCCAGGGAGGGGGAGGGGGAGAGGGAGAAGGGGGCTGGAGGGAGCAGCCGCCTCTGCGCTCTGCAAAGCGGTTTTTGGCCAGGGAGGGGGGGAGGGAAAGGGAGAAGGGGGCTGGAGGGGGACAGCTGCCTCGTGTGCCCGCAAACGGTTTTTTGGCCGGGGGAGGGAGAAGGGGGCTGGAGGGCGGCAGCCGCCTCTGCGCTCTGCAAAGGGGTTTTCGGCCGGGGAGGGGGGGAGAGGGGAAAGGCTGGGCGGCGGAGAGTCCAGGGAAGGGGGCGGGGCCTTTGAACTGCTCCGCGCTGCCTGCAGGCAGCGCAGAGCAGTTCAAAGCTGGCAGCTGGGAGGGCAGGGGCCCCGCCGCCCAGCTGAGCCGTGCGTGCCAGCAGAGAGGGCGACGCGTGCCGGAAATGGCACGCGTGCCATTGGTTCGCCAACACGGCTCTAAGGGCTTGTCTTTTATGTTTGTTTATGTGAAGCACCTGCTAATGGAAATGCCAACTGAAATGTGACTGCTTTGGGAATCAATTTTTGTTTAAAAAGTGGAATAAAAAAAGAAGAAGAGGTGCACCCCTTTCGGAAACTTGAGCTAGCAGTTTCCCCACTGGATAGGGTTGCCAACCTCCAGGTACTTTTCGCTTGCTAGAGGTTCTAACCTACCCTCGGCGATCCTAGAAGGCAGATTTAAGAGATTACCAAGAGCAGAATGGGGATGCCCCTGCAAGTCAGGTGAAACTGAATCTACTGCACATGTCTTTTTCTATCAGGAAGTCCGTTACAAGATAATTTTCCCTCTCCTTAATCTAATAAAGGATAGCTCCGAGGAAGGGAGAATGAGGAGTATCCTATGGGAAGGATCAGACCAGAGGGTAAAGCAAGTAGCTAAATTCTGTGCTGCAATTTATAAGATCCATCAGACAATCTGGGGCTAGGTAATTCAACTTAAAATGGAAGACATTTTATTAGTTCGAGGTCTGTTTAAATTGTATAAACTGTCTATGAATCATATAACCCATAGTTTCAGTTACTGTATATTCTCCAATTTTAATTCTGTATCTGATATGAATGTTTTTAATGGCATTTGCCGTATTAATAAATGAATCTGAATCTGAACCCTCCAGGTACGAGCTGGAGATCTCGTGCTATTACAACTGATCTCCAGCCGATAGAGATCAGTTCACCTGGAGAAAATGGCCGCTTTGGCAATTGGGCTCTATGGCATTGAAGTCCCTCCCCTCACCAAACCCCGCCCCCCTCAGGGTCCACCCCAAAAGCCTCCCGCCGGTGGTGAAGAGGGACCTGGCAATCCTACCATTGGAGCTTATGCCATAATACTTACGCCATGATGCCTGAAAGGTGGAAGAGTTCTGCTGACAGGTACGCCATGTAGCTGTAGAGAAAGACGAAGAGAGGCTCGATAACTCGGATGTGAGAAGTGAAGCGGGAGGTGAAGGCGGCAATGATGCCGTAGACCACCCCGACAAAGACGCCCCCCAGGGACACCACGAAGAAGCTGAGGAAGCCCAGGAGGATGTCCGTGAAGGTGATTTTGTCAAAGGTGGCGTATTCGTCAAAAAGGTGGTAGAGGACCTGGAGGAAAGAAAAGGAGGAAGATGGGATCTCAGCCCAGGGAAACGATGATCAGAGAATGCCGGCAGTGGGCTGACATGAAAGTGGTGGCAAACCAGTCACATGGAAAAGGGAGGGAGGGAAATGATCAAGAGCTAGCTTTAGACATCCACAGCGTTCACTCTGTTGGAGAGCAAAGCTCTGACGGAACTACTGCCTTGGAATATCTCTTTCATCAAGGCAAAGGCAGAAACCAAAGAAACCAAACAAAGAAACATCGACAGCACAAAGAAACAGGGGGGAAAAAACCCTTGCCTGCTCTTGCTTCTTCTTTTTATTTCCAGAAATTTTGAATCCACTGAAAAAAGCTGGATTTCCCCCAGGTTTTTTTAATGGAAATTTTGGGGGAAACTGAAATATAAGTAATACTTACTGCCCTAGCAAGCCTAAACTAATTTTACTGCTTTAACAACATAAACTGCAGCATTTAAGAAGAAGAAGGGTTGGTTTTTATATGCCGATTTTCTCCACCACTTATGGGAGAATCGAACCGGCTTACAATCACCTTCCCTTCACACACCCCAACAGAAACCATGTGAGGTAGGTGGGGCTGAGAGAGCTCTAAGAGAGCTGTGACTTGCCCAAGGTCACCCAGCTGGCTTCATGTGGAGGAGAGGGGAAACCAACCTGGTTCACCGGTTTAACCTCCGCCACTTATGTGTAGGAGTGGGGAATCAAACTCGGTCTCCAGATCAGAGTCCATCACTCCGAACCACCATTCTTAACCGCTACACCATGCTGGCTCTCAACTTACAACTCACTTATATAAAATTACAACTTACTTATATAAAATTGCAACATTTGACATATTTATGGAATTTAGAAGTTATAAATGCATTCGTTTTCTATAAACAAAACTGGAAACGTACCCAATAATCGAGAGAAAACTGCAAGCTGATGCACCCTATGCTATTTTAGCACGTTGCCTTAATTTTTGCTATCGGGTTAGAGAGAGCTAAGTTCTCAACGAAATTTTCAGTTTTGCTCTGAGGCTTTGGTGGAGTTTCTGCCTCACCTCCTTCTGGTCTTCTTTCTCCCTCCTGTAAAGTAGGGCAACAAGCCACTTCTTACCCAGTCTGTGGGTGAAAAGGGTCACAGTGGTTTGAGGGAAGAGGTGAAAAGATCCTTGGGCATCGACACACAAAATTATACACTGCACCTTTTGGAGTGCATCGTAACAATAAAGGGGGTTGGGATTAGTCACCCCTTATTGCCCTTTAAGGAGCCCCGTGGCACAGAGTGGTAAGCTGCAGTACTGCAGTCAAAAGCTCTGGTCACGACCTGAGTTCGATCCCGACAGAAGTCGGTTTCAGGTAGCCGGCTCAAGGTTGACTCAGTCTGCCATCCTTCTGAGGTCGGTGAAATGAGTACCCAGATTGCTGGGGATAAAGGAAAGATGACTGGGGAAGGCACTGGCAAACCACCCCGTAAACACAGTCTGCCTAGGAAACGTCCCATGGGTCAGGAATGACCCGGTGCTTTCACAGGGGACCTTTACCTTTACCTTTAATGCCCTTTAACCATCCTGGCTGCAAATAAAAACAGGTGGTTAAAGATTACTGCTTTAGCCAGGCATGGAGCTGGGGGAAGGAGAGCCCGGGGAAGGAAGGGAGCGTGTGTGCCAGGCGATGGTGGCCACCTCAATGCTGCCATGTGCTTGCCCGCTCCCTGGCCTCGGGCGCAGCTGCTGTAGGCGCGGCACACACAACGAGGAAGGACGGGAAGCTAAATGCTGGGCGGCATGCGCACTAGTCGCGCTGCGCGCAGGCCGCTGCACTGTGCCACATCAGTGGCACTCCTCTTCTTCATGCCCTCGCTGGTGCGCCCCTGCCTCCTTGGGCCCAGAGTGCTCCACCCCACAAGATCCGGCCCTGGCTTTAGCCTCCCTATCTTGGGTGAGCTGAAGACTGTAGCCTGTGTTAGCAATTGCAAGCATTAAACCTGCTTGAAGTCAATGATCCCATCTTAATTTAATCAAAACTATTTGGGTGAACACATGAACACACGAAGCTGCCTTCTACTGAACCAGACCTTTGGTCCATCAAAGTCAGTATTGTCTACTCAGACCAGCAGTGGCTCTCCAGGGTCTCAGGCAGAGGTCTTTCACATCACCTACTTGCCTAGTCCTTTAACTGGAAATGCCGGGGATTGAACCTGGGACCTTCCGCATGCCTAGCAGATGCTCTACCACTGATGCACGGGTTCTTGCGTGTATATTAGTTGACAGGCTCCCTCACTTTGTTCCTAGTCCCTGGGTTCTGCTTGCTCTGACTTACCCCTGCAAGGTTGAAGAGGCTAAAAGGAGACTCCAAGACTAGAAGTAGTATTCCTTCCATTGCTGCATGCTGGGACCAAAACACCTGAGCATGACATTCATGGCATACGACTCTCCACTGCTAGAGACAGAAAGTTCAACTGCACGAACCCTTGGTCTCACCCAGCAAAAGAAAGTCTTAGGTTGATACTCTGGTGTTCATTTATAGTTTCTATTCATTCCAAAGAAGCCCGTCCCAGTGGACTGGGGCCCAAGGGTCAGCTCTGCCCCTCTCACACTTGTCTCTTTAAATGGAATCCCGAGGCGGCTGCCTCGCTTTGCCTCGGGGCAGAGCCATTTTTGCCACTTACCACAGTAACAGCATCATTCAGCAACGACTCTCCAAACACCAAGATGTGCAAGAGCTCGTTGATGTGGATCTCCTCGAACACAGCCAGCACAGCCACGGGGTCCACGGCCGAGATGATGCTGCCAAAAAGCAGGTTGTCCAAGAGGCCGATGTGGCCCAAACCAGTCACGTCGATCTGGCACACGGCGTACAACAGCGAGCCCACGAAGAAGGCATTCCACAGCGTTCCCACCACTGCGAATATCAGGATGGTGCCCATGTTCTCAGTAAACTGGCGCAAGGGCAGGAAGTAGCCAGCATCCAGGATTATGGGCGGGAGAAGGAACAGGAAGAAGATATCCGACTGTAGAATCGGGGGGTCCTCTCCTACGGCCTTGATAAGCCCCCCAACGAGCAGTCCTACCACGATGAGCAAGCAGCTCTCTGGAACTATATTGGAAATCGTCGGGATAACATGGAATCCTGGAGAAGAAGCAAACAAAATACCAAGTTAGCACCTCTGCTGCTGCATCACACTGCGCTAAGTCCTAGCTTTGCCCACGGATGGGCAGTAAAACCGAACTGTGCAATTCCCCTAGAATAACAGACTTGGGGAGAGGAGAAACCCTATGGGCAAGCCTTCATATGAATTCTGTTTGCTCCTTGGAAACATATTCTCAAATATGGCAGTTCCAAGACTTGTCTGCAGGAGCCCCGTGGCGCAGAGGAGTAAGCTGCAGTACTGCAGTCAAAAGCTCTGCTCACGACCTGAGTTTGATCCCGATGGCAATCGGTTTCAGGTAGCTGGCTCAAGGTTGACTCAGCCTCCCATCCTTCCGAGGTCGGTAAAATGAGTACCCAGCTTTCTGGGGGTAAAGTATAGATTACTGGGGAAGGCAACGGCAAACCACCCCATAAACATAGTCTGCCTAGTAAATGTCGGGATGTGACGTCACCCCATGGGTCAGGAATGACCCGGTGCTTGCACAGGGGGCTACCTTTACCTTTAAGGCTTGTCTGCAGCAAGAAAAGCTGCATTCTGGAATGGCACACAAAATATACATCTGTGCACAAAAGGTGTCATCTTTGTATCATTAATTCTAGCTTTTAGTTATGATGACAATTAAACAGCATGTGGAATTGTTGGTGGAGAGGAGGTGTGTGAGAGCTATCTACAGGGTGCTGTCCAGCTTTTCTGCAGTCCTCCAAACCGTATAAGGTGCCACGGGGACAGAAACATAAGATACTTGTCCAGCGATTATCAGTGGGACGCAGTAGTCTGGGCTATGCCTGTCATCTTATGTAGTGCTTCATATTGCGCTTGCCAGAAAAAAAAGTGCTTTAATTTGACAATACAGTAAAAGATAACAAAGTGGATTGTCCTTTGATCAGCAACTGGCTGGCTAAAGTACTCAATTTAGGAACCTCTCCGTGGGACAGGTCTTCGTCTCCTCTTGATGGTCACTCAACAGACAGAGACCACACAGCTTTAGATCATTACTCAATGCTGTGCATAGCCTCCTCTGCACCTTGCACGGGAGTGCTCAGGAATCAGTCAGTTGTGCATATATATACTTTATTTATAGTACACCATTCTTGCTGAGATGCAAGAATTACAAAATTTTAGAAACGATACAATAGGAACTGTCAGATATACAATAAAACAGGGCCACAAGATCGGATCACACAATTAGAAAACAATGTAATAAAGGCAGTATAAGTGGGGTTGCCAGGTCCCTCTTCGCCACCGGTGGGAGGTTTTGTGGGCGGAGCCTGAAGAGGGCGGGGTTTGAGGAAGGGAGGGACTTCAATGCCATAGTGTCCAATTGCCAAAGCGGCCATTTTCTCCAGGCGAACTGATCTCTATCAGCTGGAGATCAGTTGTAATAGAAGGGGATCTCCAGCTCGTACCTGGAGGTTGGCAACCCTAAGTATAAGGCATGATTAAAAAATGCAAACAGTAGATTACAGAAATTGGAAAACCATGCAATAAGAAGATAATCTCACCGAAATATATTACAAATAATCTCCTTCAAGAGCTGGCTGCCCAGCTCAGCTAGTTTACCCTGAGTTCTGGCAGATGAGAAGAGCTGCCAGACCCAATTTCTAATTTAATTTTTTTTAGTACATTAACACATAAAGCTGCCTCATACTGACTCAGACTATCAGTCCATCAAGGTCAGTACTGTCTATTCAGACTGCCAGTGACTCTCCAGGGTCTCTGGCAGAGGTCTTTCACATTGCCTACTATCTGATCCTTTTATCTGGAGATGTCAGGAATTGAACCTGGGACCTTCTGCATACAAAGCAGATGCTCTACCTCTGAGCCATCAGTCCTTCCAATCTCATTCACAGCCTCAAACTCTAAAAGCCCTACCCTGTCACCGGAGATAGTGAAAAAGCAACGTCATATGAGCCACAAGGGCTGGAATTAAAAAGCACAGTTTTGTTGATTTTCTGTTGTGGTTCACAAATGCAACATTAATTTATTGTTTAATCAACACCTTTTTCCTCATCATGAGACAGAACAGTAGCAGCATTCTTGTCAAACTGCTGCGCTGCTCACTTTTTCATGTTCAGTTGCAGATTTGTTGAATCGTTTGCACATGGTATAAGCACCCTGAGCTCCTCAAACTACCAGGGGAAATAACGTGCAGTGACAACTGGAACAGCAGAGTACAAAAACCATTGCGCGACGTTTAGACAGGCATGCATGGCAAAATGCTCTAAGGCCAGTACCATCATGCCAAACGTCATAACTCTCCGTTCTGGCCCAGCAAACAAAAAGGATCACTGGTCTGAACACAGAGAACTTGCTAGATACTCACAGTGACCTATGTCTAACTGTGTCCAGAGCCAGTGTGGACAAGTGATAAGTGTGTTGGATAAGGCTCTGGAATCCCAGCATAGTGTAATGGTTAAGAGCGGTGGTTTGGAGCGATGGACTTTAATCTGGAGGACAGGGTTTGATTCCCCACTCCTCCACGAGTGGCGGAGGCTAATCTGGTGAAGCAGGCTAGTTTCCCCACTCTTCCACATGAAGCCAGCTGGGTGACCTTGGGCTAGTCGCAGCTCTCTTAGAACTCTCTCAGCCTCACCTACCTCACAGGGTGTCTGTTGTGGGGAGGGGAAGGGAAGGTGATTGTAAGCCGGTTTGATTCTCCATTAAGTGGTAGAGAAAGTCAGCATATAAACACCAACTCTTCTTCTTCATCATCATCACAGGAGAGTGCAGGGTCATCTTGCCTCTCAGCCTAACCAACCTCACAGGGTTGTTGTGAGGATAAAATGGAAGATAATTTCGTTACTTTGCTTCATTTATAACTCACTTGTCTTTCCAATGGGGCCCCAATCTCCTCTCCTCCATTTTATCCTCACAACAACCATGTGAGGTAGGCTAGGCTGAGAGTGTGCCACTGGCCCGAGGTCATCCCAGCAACCTTCCGCAGCAGCAGGAATCCCATGCTGGGTCTCCTAGAGCCTAGCCCGACACTCCAACCACTACAGCGTACTGGTGATGATGCAAGCCAATTTGGGAAGAAAAAGTGGGGTTTAAACATCCCAATAAAACGAATAAACTAATTTCTGGCTTCCTTTCCCTAGATTTAACAGCCACTGGCTACCCATCAACCACTTCACACTTTAAAAAGGGGAAATGAAATTTAATTTTCCCTTGACCCTATGTAGAGAAAAGTTGCCGCATCTCTCATGCAACTGACCGATCTATTTGACCGCACAGTATCCGTTTCTCAGAAAGCGTCTTTAGCTGTTTTATCCAGGGATATATTTATTTCGTGCAATAAACTAATTTCTACCTAAACACTCTGTTGCAACAGCTGCAGAGGACTGATAGCTGCCTCTGGATGCTTCGTTGGGACATTCTCACTCTCTTCCTATACTGTCGTACATTCTCTTTCTCTCTTGCGGCAAAAACATTGAGTGCAGATGCCAGCCCTTTTCAGTCATTATTTTCCACTGCACCGGAGAATGTGTTAACGTGGCAAGCTGAAAATGCACACACTACTACCCCTTTCAGATGGCAACTGTGCAACTGCGAGATGTTCTCTCCATATGTATGGTGTAAGGTTGCCAACTCCAGGTTGAGAAATACCTGGAGATTTTGGGGGTGCAGCTTGGGGAGGGCAGGGTTTGAGGAGGGGAGGGAGTTCAGCAGGGTATAATGCCATTCACCCTCCAAAGTAGCCCATTTCTCCAGGGAAACTGATCTCTGTAGTTCTGAAGGTCCGTTGCAATTCCAGGAGAATTGGCTGTACCTGGACGCTGTAGTGAAACGTTATGAGTGAAAAAGGCTTGTATGTGTCAGAAAAGAGATTAACAGAGAAGTCCTTAACAGAGTTACCCCCTACAACAACATGGAAGGTGATTGGGAGGGGGAGGAGGGGGAGGAGGAGAAGAAAAAGAAGTTGGTTTTTATATGCCGACTTTCTCTACCACTTAAGGAAGAATCAAAAAGGCTTACAATCACCTTCCCTTCCCCTCCCCTTTAACAGACACCCTTTGAGGTAGGTGGGGCTGAGAGAGTTCGGAGAGAACTGTGCCTATCCCAAGGTCACCCAGCTGGCTTCATATGTAGGAGTGGGGAAACAAATCGGTTCACCCTTCAGAGCAAATTCCCTCTAACCCTCTTCAACTCAACATTTCGGAATCCCACCAAACCCTGGCCCAAAATACCTGGAACACCTCGACAATCCCAAGCTTAAAAGGTAAAGGTCCCTTGTGCAAGTACCGGGTCATTCCTGACCCATGGGGTGACGTCACATCCCGACGTTTCCAAGGCAGACTTTGTTTTGGGGTGGTTTGCCAGTGCCTTCCCCAGTCATCTTCCCTTTACCCCCAGCAAGCTGGGTACTCATTTCACCGACCTCGGAAGGATGGAAGGCTGAGTCAACCTTGAGTCGGCTACCTGAAACCGACTTCTGTCGAGTTCGAACTCAGGTTGTGAGCAGAGCTTTTGACTGCAGTACTGCAGCTTACCACTCTGCGCCACAGGGCTCCTTATGCCAAGCATAGGAAAGCTTATATGCAAGCCAGAACCAACACATTGCCCTCGGCGATTCTTCGTGGCAGATTTCTAAAAATGCCCTATGCAGATAGAGTCTGCAGATGTGGTGCAGGATGCCCTGACTCCCTGTACCACATACTCCTGGAATGCCATCTTTATGACACTTCAAGAGACAACTTTATAAAACCTTTAGTTCCGAATTCTCTTTCAAACAACAGGAAAACACTTCAAAAACTACTAGCTGATTGGGACCCAGAAATTACAGAAAGTGTCACGAAATTCCTGATGACAGCAATCATCCAATGGGAACTCAGCCAGAAGGAGGATCACAACATTAAAGAATAAATTGAATTCAAACTAATTTTTAACACTTAATTTTTATTAAATTTCAGCTTTTGTACATTTCTTTTAAACATATTATGCCAATAATGGTATTTGAATTGAATTGAAATTGGTTCACCAGATTAGAGTCCGCCCCTCATGTAGAGGAGTGGGGAATCAAACCTGGTTCTCCAGATTAGAATACATGGCTCCTAAACACTACATCACGCTGGCTAGGGTCAGGGCCAGCAGGAACACTTATCGCACGGTCACCAGGCTTTGGAACCCATTCACCCTACTTCATATGCTAATAACTATAAATGGACCAAAAAATGCAGAGGTATTAAGTAGATAAGCTGTATAGAAAAATAATACCCAGCTCAAGGGTTTTCTATGAAAGCTATATTCTTAGCAGTGAATAAGTGCAAAAGTGCTAGACAACAATAAAGTGACAAAATGAAACTTAAAGCTATATACAACGAAATACTACAAGTCAAGGAGACACTCAACAGCTGTACAAGACGCTACAATATTCTATGAGGCAGCAATGCTTGCAAGATAGATAAAAGATGCATAATTGTCATGAATAATGTCCATAATTTTCGCTTTCCTTTCACTTCAGGTTGAAGCAGCGTGTAGGAACGAAGAGAGGAACGGAACACGGTCCGGACGTCCCAAACGTTTTCACTGCCTACCATCTAACAGTGGAACAGCCTTGTCTGCGCAGAGTAAGATGGAATTTTAATGAATGATTTTTCCACTTTTAGGAGCGTTGTCTCTTTTTGAGAACGAATAGCTGATGAAGCTGCCCTGGTAGGCAGTGAAAACGTTTGGGACATCCGTTTGAGTTCTGTCTTCATCATTTTGTAGTCAACAACACGCCACCCAGATATTATAACTGTCACTATGGCTGTTACCACACTTTTGTATTCCCAGCGATGTATTAACAGTTTGAAAATGTTATAAAAAACATCGCTTTAAAAGGGTTTTTGGATACCACGGCTTATAAATGGTTGGAAGACGTCTTCACAGCTAAAGGGGCCAAACAAAGTGCGAACAGTATTTTTTATAACGTTTTCAAACTCTTAATACATCGGTGGGAATACATAGAAAGTGCGAACAGTATTTTTTATAACGTTTTCAAACTCTTAATACATTGCTGGGAATACAAGTGCGGTAACCCCCTATGTTTGCTCATTTCTTATTTGAGGGGAAAGTACTGTGAAATATAATACTGTGCTAATTTTATGCATATCCCTTCTTGAGTCTTACTTGAGGTTTACAATATATTTTAATATTACAGAAAACAGTTCAAGAAGAACTGTGCTAATTTTATGCATACTGTGCTAATTTTATGCATATCCCTTC
This sequence comes from Euleptes europaea, assembly GCF_029931775.1. Lineage (NCBI taxonomy): Eukaryota > Metazoa > Chordata > Lepidosauria > Squamata > Sphaerodactylidae > Euleptes > Euleptes europaea. The sequence goes on from NC_079314.1 coordinate 24,162,988, forward strand.
TTGAATCTTGAGGTTTAGAATATATTTTAATATTACGGAAAACAGTTCAAGAAGAGGAGGCCCTGTTGGATTGGACCCGCGGTCCCTCTAAATCCAGCACACTGCTTCCCACAGTGGTCAATCAAATGCTTTGGGAAGGCCTTTAAGCAAAGGATGGAAATCAAAACCTCCCCTCTTTCTGGCCCCTCCGCAACTGGTATTCAGACATACATTTGCTTCTGAACATAAAAGCTCTACTGAGCCTTCATGGCTAACCCACTTAGTCTAACAATTGGTTAATTTCAATAACTGTTCAGTATTGGGAGACACGAACCAGACATCCTCCTTTACATCTTTGGGAGGGCTTCTTTAAAAAAAAAAAAAAAACAGGAATTGCTAGATCACTATAGTACAATAACATCAGTGTCAATGTCAAAACCTTTACTGGCGTAAGCAACATCAGCTGAGAACGTAATTGTACAGTTTCACTCAACAAAGTTCACTCTCCTGTTCCTGTTTACAATAACATTCACAAATCCTCATTGCTTGCTGCAAAAACGTGGCTCGTAGTCAATTGTGGCTCATGTTTGTTGTTACAATAACATTATAATTATCTATTGCAGGGGTCCCCAACCTTTTCAAGCCTGCAGGCACTATTAGAATTCTGACCCAGGGTGGTGAGACACAAAATGCCAGGGAGAAAATCTAATAGTAACTCTTCAACATTTCAGGCAGAAGCTCTGTGTAACAGGATGCCTTTTAAAATTAACATATTGTTTTAAAACATTTTCTTGCATACATATAGCTGCCCTTCAGGAATGCAGTGAAGATCCTTGTGCTTTGGTGGCCGCTGCTGCTGAAGCAATGTTTATAAATCCTGCATAGCCAATCAGAAGCCCTACTGGGCAAAAGCCCTGCCTGGCCTGGTCTACTTTCTAAAAATATTAGGTGATTACCAGGAAAGGTGTCGGCAGGCTCCAAGGTGCCCATGGGCATCATGTTGGGGTCTCCGATCTACTGCCATGATGTACCAGTTCCTCTGATTTCCCAGCTTAAAAAAAAAAAAAATCTCTGGCCCCTTTCATTGGGGAGATATAAGGGGGAAAGTTCATCTCTCCTATCTGTGCAATGAAACAGGCTAGAGACTTGCATTTTTCATCATGAAAGCTGGGAATTCAGCGATCATTACAATAATTCATTGCAATATAATTGTGCTACAGTAATACAGCAATTTTGTTTTAAAGCCTTAAAAAGGTCTCTGGTAGTACGGAGAAAATGGAGGACAGATGAGGGGTGGGGCTGAGGCAAGGAAAGTGCAGGGGAAACCATGGAAGCTGCGAGAGCCCTGTCGGGGTGGGGTATTCCCTGCTTTGGGCCCCGTCCCCCCCCCAGCACCATCCAGATGGCAGGTGTCTCACCAAGCTTAGAATGAGCCCTAGGCCTCGCCAGCGTCGGCGTGATGTCACTTCCGGAAGTGATGTCATCACACAGGTGACGACAGGGGAGACGCTCTGGTATTTGGGCAAAATTCTATGACAAAAACAGCGCCTACCAGAGAGTTTTTGGCTAAATACCAGAGCGTCTTCCTCATTGTCGTCGATGTGATGATGTCACTTCTGGAAGTGACATCATCACGCAGGAGGTGTCCAGGCCTAAGCCTTATTTTAAGCTTGGTAAGATCACCGCCACCTCTACTGATGGCCGCAGGGGACCTGGCAACCCTAGTGAAAGCACCCATACCTTCCCCTTCACTGTATCAACTTTCTTCATCTGCTTATTTACAGACATCCTTGGAGGAACGGATGTGGTTTCCTGTACCTGCTTTTCATTTGTTTTCCTAAAAAGATCAATTCAACCAATACTTCCCTCCTCCCAAAGCGGAGGTCAGGATTTCATACCCTCCCCCCCTCACCCAAATTAGGCCCTGTTTTTTGGGAAAGACAAAAGCCAGTAGGCACAGCATGTTCTGTCCTCTGATTCCCTGGCAAAGGAACTAATTTTCACAGAGGACAGCATTTTTTAATCCATACCCTCTGTTGCTTTGTGCTTTCCTGACAAACTGCTGGGTGCACTCTGGCCATCTGTTTGGGGATCAACCCACTGCACCATAAAACATTATCATATTGTTGTGACACCTTGGTCTGTGCAACACTGCTAGAGCACGGCAAAGGCCCAGTCCGAATGATGGTTTTGGCCACTGTTCCATCTCCTCTGGAGGTCTTCCTGGTGGCTTGTGACTTGGCCAGGGTTGTATCGAAGTGCTGGTTGCACAAACCAATTCTGGGTTGTGTGTGCATGCGCCAGACACGATTATTGCAATCTCTGTGATAGTGGCAGCTCAAGAACAGGCCATTGTGTAAGTTGGAGTAGTTAAGTGTTCACCCCCAATGCAGAGTCTGTGGCTCAGTGGTAGAGCATCTGCTTGGCATGCAAAAGGTCCCAGGTTCAATCCCAGGCATCTCCAGTTAAAGAGACTAGGCAAGTGGGTGATAGAATCACAGAATAGAATCATACAATCATAGAGTTGGAAGGGACCACCAGGGTCATCTAGTCCAACCCCTGCACAATGCAGGACATTCGCAACTACCTCCCCCCCACACACCCCCAGTGACCAGAAGATGGCCAAGATGCCTCCCCTCTCATCACCTGCCTAAGGTCACAGAATCAGCATTGCTGACAGATGGCCATCTAATCTCTTCTTAAAAACCTCCAGGGAAGGAGAGCTCTCCACCTCCTGAGGAAGCCTGTTCCACTGAGGAACTGCTCTAACTGTTAGAAAATTCTTCCTAATGTCAAGACGGAAACTGTTTTGATTTAATTTGATATAATTTTAATGATGTGAAAGACCCCTGCCTGACACCCTGGAGTGCCGCTGTTCGTCTGAGTAAACAATACTGAATTTGATGGACCAAGGGTCTGATTCAGCATAAGGCAGCTTCATGTGTTCATGAGTCACCACTTCAACGCAACCAATACTGCCATGTGATGCCTCCAGGGCCATGAGTTCATCTGCATCCCCACTGACCAAGAAGCATCTGAACCTGCCCAGACTGAAGGCCCAGCAGGCAGACAAGAAATACTAGGCCTGACTTTTAGGAAGGCTGAGAAAAGCTGAAATAACTTTAATCAAAAACACATTTACAGCTATTACTGATGCTGTCATTAAATCATAAGGCGTTGGGAGGCGCAGAGTGGCAAAGAACCAGAGTAGAAGGAAAGAGGCCCAAGGGGGCGGTATGTCTAAAACACACACACACAAACACCCCACCCCAATGAAAGAGAATGATTAGTTGACCCTATTGTCTCCATTTTTAAAATGTGGCCAGCTTCCATGATATCGGAAGTGGTATAGCCCAGATGCAGGTTCATCATGTCAGTGAGAACCAGACCTTAAAGTTCTTGTGAGACCCAGTGTGGTACAGTGGTAACAGTGTCAGACTAGGATCTGGGACATCCAGGTTCGAACCCCCACTCTGCCACAGACGTTTGCTCGGTGTCCTTGGCCCACTCGTACACTCTTAGCCTTATCTAAGAAATAATTAATAATTTATTTGATTTTTAGGCCGCCCTTTCTCGACCAGGTCAGGCTCAGAGCAGCTTACAACACCATTGTACAGTTTGAAACCAATACAATATATAATCTAAAACTACAACATCAACTAAAACTCAACAGCTCCCTTAACTCATAAACGGTAATAGTAATCGCCCAGCACAGAGAAAAAGCAATTGTCATGGGGCAGCATGCTGAGGCTTCCTCAGACGAGGAGGACCTTGAAGCAGAAGGCAGCGGAAAGGAGGAATAGCATCAGGCTGAGCAGTCACAGACAGATTAGTCCCCCCCCCCACCTACAACCGCCCAGAGCAGGGGACTCATCTGTGTCACAGGGCCAGCCACAGGCAGTGCCACCAGAGAGCCCCCCAAAGCCGCTGGAGTAGAGGCGCCAAAGGTTCAGAGCACTCCTACATGAGTATAGAAGGAGTGCTAGGCTGCAGGCCCAGTGAAGAGTACTCCCTGCTGACAGTGATGAGCTGCACTCAGAAGGGAATGATGAGGCAGAGGAACAAGCAACAGCTGGTTCACCCAAGGCCTATTTAAGCAGGCACTTGCATCCAGGCCAGTGTGGAAACTTGTTACTACCACCCTGTGTCTGCTTTGGATTCTGGCACCTCTGGATACTCTTGTGGCCTTGACCTTGGAATGGACTTTGACTTGGAATTTGGACTTTGCTTCTGACACTAAGACTCTCATGGCTTGGACCTTGGAACGAACTTTGACTTGGCATTTGGACTTTGCTTCTGATACTGACTTTGGACCCAGACCTGAACAGCCTGGTATTGACCCTTGAACTGCTGTCCAACTACACTACCCGCCTCTGGCCCTCAGGTCTTCTGGCATTCAGGACAGCAATTTATAAACATTTCCAGCAGTAGAAGAAAAAGGGGAGGAGGAAGAGATGGGAGGCCAGCCGAATAGAACCCGTTGCTGCCCTCAACCATATGCCCAGTGGAACAACTCAGTCTTACAGTCCCTGTGGAATTGATTCAGATCCTGCAGGGTCCGGATCTCACTTAGTAGAATGTTCCACCAGGTTGGGGCCAGAGCCAAAAAAGGCCCTGGCTCTGGTTGAGAACAGCAAGACATCTTTTGGGCCGGGGATCACCAGCAGATTTCTTTTGAGGGGGGTGTAACAGTCTCTATACCTCACAAGGATGTAAGGAGGATAAAAAGGAGGCACTTTGGGTCATCTTTGAAAAGAAAGATGGGGTGTAAATGAAGTAAAAATTTGTGAATGACTGTGGATCACACATGCTCAGGCTTTGGAGCCCTCTTCAGGTATAGAAGAGCCCTGTGTATGCGTGTAATCTTGGCTCCAGTGATTGGCAGACAGTACAAAGCCCCTGTATTGGCTAGACCTGACACAAATCCTTTCTGCTTGCTGAACTTCAGTCTCCAGCTCCAGCCACCAACTTCAGGCTTCCTAGATGCAGAACACACCTTCCAGGCCTGTTTAGGTACAGCTGTCCAGGACTCCAGCGTGATCCTGGCAAACGTCTCCCCCCCCCCCCAACAAATGCCGCTTGCTACCACACTGCTTGCTTACTGGCTTCAAGAACAGCCCTGAAGAACGGTAGATCAAACTTGGTAGCCTCAGAGCTTCCATAACCTACCTGGGGTTGCGAAAAGACTGCAGCCAGTTTGCATTCTGCTTTTGAAAGAGCTGAGTCATGTGTGCAAGAAGAACTTCCAAGCCCAGCAATTAGAACTGTCTCTCATTTTGTCCCCAAAGGCTGTCAGGATTCCATTAGGATTGGAACACTCCCGAGCTAATGAGAACAAAAAGATTTCAGACTCTTTTTTGTCAGGTTCTAAAAATATAGCTTGGTGGAGTGTGCTTTTCATTATGTCTTTCAGCTTGGTGAGATTCAGCACACCCATTTGCCTTGCTCCTCCCATCCTCGTACACAAACACCTGCATTGTTTTGCCCATCACTAGCTGGCTAAGTGGTACCCAACGATACTCAGCTAGAGCCAGGCAAACAAAGGGAGAAAGGCAGAGACGAAGAGGAGGAAGAAGAAGAGTTGGTTTTTATATCTTGATTTTCTCTACCTTTAAGGAGTCTCAAACCGGCTTACAATCGCCTTCCCCTCCCCACAACAGACACCTTGCAAGGCAGGTGGGGCTGAGAGAGTTCTGAGAGAACTGTGACTACCCCAAGGTCACCCAGCAGGCTTCATATGGAGGAGTGGGGAAACCAACCTGGTTCACCAGATTAGAATCCGCTGCTCATGAGGAGGAGTAGCTAAATGGGCCATCTGTCAGCAATGCTGATTCTATGACCTTAGGCTGATGATGAGAGGAAGGGCATCTTGGCCATCTTCTGGGCATGGAGTAGGGGTTACTGGTGGGGGGGGGGGAGAGGTAGTTGTGAATTTCCTGCATTGTGCAGTGGGTTGGACTTGATGACCCCCGTGGTCCCTTCCAACTCTATGATTCTATGACCTTTTGCCAAGCCAAGTTGCCTTCATGTATTTTACTGTTATTTAACTGTTTGTGCCAGAAACATATCTGTTAAAAGAAGGTTTCTTTTAAAACTTGAAAGCGTTTCTACACTTAGAATTAACACCTTTCTTGGACCTTTCTGTGCACCTGAGCCCATCATAGTAGGCTAAAGCAGGATTTTAATGAGCACTTCAGTTACAGCGATCATGAAAAATACATAATTAGGAATTATGGGCAGGTGGGGCATTCTTCAGTGCAAATGTTCCTGTCACAAATTTTAAAGCCTATTAAAAAACAACAACTCATCAGTAGGGCAAACCAGAGCCTCGGGGGGGGGGGGCTATGTACCCACAAATCAACCTAGTGCATTTTTATCCCATCCATCTTTCAAGTCTCTCAGAGACTGCATGCATAGTTTTCTTCCCCATTTAACTTCACAACATTCCTGTGAGGTAGGCGAGGCTGAGAGTGATTGAGACCCTGTGAGTTTTATGGCAGAGTAGGGGTTCGAATCTGGGTTCCAAAATATGGCACACAAGTCATGGCATCACACAGGAATCGCACAACAACCACAGCCCTGCCGGAATACATTCTCATCTATTATAACATGCTTTCATAAAGATAGTTTCAGGTGTGTAGCTGTGACAGTCTGTATTAGTAGAACAAAATATGAGTCCAGTATCACCTTAAAGAGCAACAATTTTTTTTAAGTGTATAAGCTTTCAGATATGTATCTGACGAAGTGAGCTGTTAGTCATGAAAGGACTGGAAAATTGCACCAGTCTTTTAAGTTGTGCTACCAGGCTCGAATGTTGTAATACTTTCATAAAGGCACTTATGCAGATTCCTGTGATGTTTAAAGAAAAGCAACTGCAAATTTCTAAATAAGTTCTAGATGTTACCAGGAGAAAAGATTTATTTGCGTCGTTTCCCCACTGGCCTTAGCACCCAAGTCAATGCTTCCTGGTACCCGACCATGTCATCTGCTCATCCTTGTTACCAAGGGAACCCTCTCCTGCTGGCAGAAGATTCCCCCCGCCCGTCTCTTTGTTCCACACATTATCTTAATGCTGCACATCAATACCAGAGGTTGACAACATCATCATACCGTAAGGTATGAGCCACTTCAGATTTTGGAACAGAAGCTATGGAAAACATAAGAACCAGAGTTAGATTAAACTACCAACCACCCCAAAAGCATGGAGGGTTGCTCTCGGTCGGATTGTGCCCTCCCTGGTTACAGTCGCACAAAAGGATGATGGGAGTGGCTGCCTGGGGTGGGGGCTGCAGAGTTGCATTTTTGCTGTTAATTAACACTGTGGTTCCTCCTTATTACATAGCTACAACAAGAACTCTGTTGCCGTGTGGAAACAGCCCTTTTGGGGGGTGGTACAAAATTACAGTCCAGTGTGGAGAAAAGGGCCTCTAAGATGTCAAACAGGCAACTTCTGCAAAGAATTTGCAGGTTGGCCTGATTTTTTTAAAGTGATGATTTGGAGCTTTCAAAGCCTTTCATGGCTCATGAGCAACATGACTTAGACTAGAACCTGCCTCTCCCCATGCAAGATCCCTGCACTGTGATCCAACAGGGCTGTATACCATATTAGGGTGAATTATGCAATTCTGTATGTTTTATTTTAAACCACCTCAAGCATGGGGAGCAGTGGCATATGATGTGCGTGGGCAGTTAAATAGCTTCCAGTGTTAAAACATGCACATTTACATCCCACCTTTCAAGTCAAAGAAAAGTTGAGGTTAACAAATTTTAGCTACCTCTCCTTGATACAGTTCCCCTCCCTCCAACCTTATTTCTGATCGTACCCATGTACACTTTTCCTGCCAACTAAAACAGCAACCCTAGACTGGTCTGCTCAGAAGTAAATCCATTCAATGGGGCTTAATCCTAGGCGAGTGTTCTTAAGATTAGAACACCAGACAGACCTTGGAAAGTCACCATTCTTCCTAGTACCTGATAAATCTAGATACTTGGTCTCACCTGCAGCTTATTTTTATCATCTTCAGTCTATTAATTATAGGAAGGCCTTTACCCTTGCCAGATGCCAGGCCCTACCATCGGCTGTTTTAGAAGGGAAATATAAGAAGAGCCCTAGATCAGAGAGGTTATGTCAGTGTGGAACAGGGGACATTGAAACCATCGAACATGCACTGATATGTTGCCCATTCTACCACGGTCAGATCAAAGCTTATTTCCCCCCTACTTGGTAAATTCCCTGATGAGTCAGTTGAGCTTTTTGCAAAAAAGCTCCTATTAGGAGAAGACCCTCAGCTTACGCTCCAAACTGCCAAGTTCTGTGCTGTTGCTATTAAAATACGCAGAGTTTTATTAGAGAATGATTGTTGGAATATTTTACAATTTTATCAATTTTAATATGATAATTTTAACCAGGGGTTGCTTTTATTGACCTTACGCCTTTATATGTACGGGCAGTCTGTGATTCTGCAGCGCAAAACGATTGTGTCTGGAATTTTTGATGTGTTGGCATGTGATTGGTCAGTCGACCGTATTAATAAACTTGACTTGGTTCTTAAGATTAGAGTCCAACAGCAACACTTCATGCATAGGATGGCGTGGGCTGTGATTCACAATGATTGAAAATGTAAAAAAAAGAAAAAAGAAAACCCATCCATTTTTTTTGTTTTAAACAAATGAAAGCTAATATCATGCATTAAAACCAGCAATGAACACGTGTCATGAAAACTTGTTAAACACAAAGAGTTTAGAGAATTACTTTAGAAACTATTTAATGAGTGCTTACAATAACGTTTATATGCTTAAGACAAACGATGTTATTTTGATATGATAATATTTTAGACTGTAAAATGCTCAGAAGACGAATTAGGTTTGACTTTTTTCCCCTTCATCCCTTTTCCCACTTATTGTATTCCTTTATAAAAACAATTTAATTTTTTTAAAAAAAACTGCAATGAACAATAAAATCAAATGCAGTAAAATAATGAAAATGATAATGATAAAATAATATGCCAAGCAGGGTTTAGGGTAGATTACAACAGGATAAAACATGTCATCAATACCAAAATAATATAATAATAGGACATAAAACACAAAAAAAGATGTTACGTTAAAATGCAGAAAAATGACAACATTTAAAATATGGCTCCTGCTAATCAGTCAACGCCCAATGTTGAGATGTCAAATTATATTACAAACAGCAGGAGGCGAAAATGACAAAAATCCAGCCAGGCTAAAACAGAAAGAGAGGCCCAGGGGGAGAAAGCTGGAAGGAAGAAACAAGCGGGAGGGGAGTGCAAAAATCCAGGCTTATAGGCAGAGTGCCATAAATGTTCAACCGTTGCTGCACTCAACCATACGCCCACTGTAACATCTCAGTCTTACAGGCCCTCCCAAACTGGCAAAGATCCGTCAGGGGCCGTGTCTCCTTGGACAGAGAGTTCCACCAGGCAGGGGCCACGGCCAAAAAAGCCGGGGCCCTGGTTGAGGACAGCTGGGTGGTCTCTGGGCCAGGGACAGCAGCATTTAGAAAAATAAAACGATCAGTTAAAAGCTGAAGCCAATAAGATGGTTTTCCACCCGGCACCTGCAAGAAAAAAAGGAAGGGAATAAAACCCAACCTAAAAACGGAAGCTGGGTGCCCAAGGTTGGGTGAAAAGAAAATATATATAAGTCTATGTATAAATACTGAAAGTATAATTTATTGGATTTTTTCAAACTTTACAACAATGTGATTTACCTGTAAAATCACTTGGCTTGAGTGCACAGGATCAATTGTAACCCTACTTCTCATAGAGACACAGGGTGATTGCATCACCCAAGTATAGATGTGCTGAGTCATAGAACTTGCATCACCCTCTCAACACTATTTAGAGTGGAATAGGATCACCAGTTTGACACTGCTTTACTAGGTTGATACCTGTACACATAGTATATGAGAGAAATATACTAACCAGGTATGTGTTTATACATTGGAATATTTAATATACATAGCAAAGTAATTATTCAAGTTAGATTAATAATGAACTGAGGATTCCAATCTGTATAATTATGTTTTACAGTATTACAACTAGAACCTATTATAACAGATGTTTGAGTAATTGGGAATAGATTTTGTAAGTATTTTTCAAACATCTCTTTCAAGACTTATATAATGGGCTCTTAAATAGATGGAAACTAACCCATTATTGTTCTATCTTTTCAGACAACATATACACATGCCTGGTTGGGTTTGAACTGTTTGTATTTATTAAGGTATTTCTGTAAATGTGTGCAGGCTTAACAAGGGTTTTAATTAACCACTGATGAAGGCCCCATAGGCCGAAACGCGTTTGGTATGTGGTTACAGTTATCAACCTCAGGAAATGCCATTGTGCTATTTTAACGCTTTTAAATGATTTTAACTTTTACATAGCACTTCCAATAAATTATACTTTCATTATTTATACATAGATTTATATATATATTTTCTTTTCACCCAGCCTTGGGTACCCAGCTTCCACCCGGCACCTACAGGACAGTAGGAAAGGCACCAGGCAAAATGGCTTCGGAGAAAAAGTTCTTTGAATGAGAAGCCACAGAGAAGACACTAACAGCCCATTCCTGAGGGGAAGGGCTGAGCCGGTGGCAGGAGGAGGCGCTGCCTCCAAAGGAAGATTCACCCCCACACACCAGCCAAAATGCTGCCCTCACCCTCGAGCCCCATGGAACTGCTCCATAAGGTTCCACGGGGATACGCTACCTAAAAAGGTGGCGTACATTGAGGTGAAGGCAAAGGAGGCGTTTCCTGGCCTGAAAGGGCTTAGGAGGCCGCCTAAAGGCAGCTCCTACCCTGGACCACTCTGGGAACACCTTCCGGGAAGACGGTGCACAGAAGTGCACCGTCAGGATGCCAGCGGGAGGCTGAGCCAGTGTCCCAGGGCCGTGCTGCTGTGGCAGCACGGGGAGGGCAGCGAGAGAGGCCCGACGCCGGAGTCCATGCCAGTCTTGCCAGTGCAAGGGGCATGGACGCTGGCGCTGGCCCCTGCACTCCTCCTAAGGATTTTCAGCCCTCAAGGTCAGGAATGGGCTGTAAGATTACCAGCAACCCATTTCTTCTCTGATGGCGGGGGGCACCCAAAAGTGCATCGGTTGACTGGGCAGCTTAGAGAGAAAGCAGTCCCTTCAGATGCCCCACAGAGCCTGGAATGAGGTTTGCTCCTTCGCTCACGGACATCGTTTTCCACAGCCACAAAAGTACAGAATCCATTGACCTCTTTGGAAGTCTCCAAGGAGAGGGAGGAAAAAAATCCCAGCTGGGTATTCTATCATCTGGAAAAGCATGGTTACAAGATGACTCACTCTGCAAGCTTAAGACCCATAAATATCCTGACGAACAACTGAAACACCAGCATGGCATGCTCAGAGCTTGTACTTTATGACGGCAGGCAGAACGCCAGGGAAAGCCATACTGGTCACACGGTCTGTGGGGCTGCCTACTTTTGTTATCAAATTGCACGGCATGCGGCAGTGTGAAATTATAAGCCGACATGACAGTCGAGGGGAAATGATGGCTGCCAATAGGAAGAGAGAGAAATTTAAAAGTCAAAAGAATTCTACATTTAACCACAATTAAAAGCTGGATGGGAATAAGACTATGATGAAAGCAATGTAGCCTGGTGAACAGAGCGCAGCTTGGACCTGGAAAATCTGGGTTCAAATTACACCATGTGAAGGATGTTTTTTTCAGCTGGAAGAAAGTCTCTCGGGTCACTGTGCACCACCCACCCACCAGAAAACCACAACCTGCTTGATAGAGTTGTTATAGAAAACAAGACCAGAATGCCTATCCCATACACACTTGAAGAGTAAGCCCCAGTGAACTCTGATTTGTTTCCAAGTGAACATGAATAGGATTGCTCAGTTTTGTGGGGTTCTTTGCAGCCTCAAGTTCTTTAGAAGCGAAAAGTAAATAAAACCCAGAATATGAACAAAACCCTCCAATTTGTGCATAACACAACAGCCACGATTCTCTCATGCAGAAATATGAAGGGAAATCTTCTTTCCAGACATGATGAAACTTGAAATCGTTTGTGAATCATTCAGGCAAATGGGTTGATTTGCTTTGGCGGGAAAACTTCTAAACATCCTCAGGCCCCTTCTCCAGCTGCCAGGACGGAATAGCAATAATGCCTCCCCCCCATTAAGGGGGTGGGATGTGGAATGGTATAGAATAGCCTGATCTCGTCACGTCTTGGAAGCTAAGCTGGATCGGTAGTTGGAAGGGAGATCTCCAAGGAAGGCTGCAAAGGAAGGCAATGGCAAACCACCTCTGCTTAATCACTTGCCTTGAAAACCTCATATCCCTGCCATCCCCCCCAGGCAAAAAATACCAAAGGACTCATCTCCTCTTCCACCCACCACCAGGACACCCATCCGTAGGGTTGCCAGGTCCCTCTTCGCCACTGGCAGCAGGTTTTTGGGGCTGAGCCTGAGGAGGATGGGGTTTGGGGAGGGGAGGGACTTCAGAGCCATAGAGTCCAATGGTCATACACCATCCACATGTCCTTCTTCAGCACCACTGGAAAGCATTTGCAGGCAGGAGCACATGTGGTGGAGTGCTCGCAAGCAAGAGCACACACAAAGGTGCCTGGGTGGGAAGGGGTTGGTGGCAGCAGCTCCTGCCAGAAGTTCTGGGCCTAGGGTTCCCAAGTGCCCAGTGAGGTCGGGCAATTGCCCAAAAACTCCCTGGGCTGCCCGCTGCCCCTTAGTTGGGCAGTGGGCAGAAGCAGGCCAGCTGAGGGTTGGACTGTGATCTGTGCATGCGCCGCACCGTCAGCACTTCCGGGTTACCCCAGAAGCACCAGCGATGCTCTAGCAAGCTCCCCGCAAAACTCTACGATTCCCATAGAGTTTTCAGAGGGGAACTGCAAGAGGGTCGTGAACTTCACTTCCAGAGTAAACCCAGAAGTGAGGGAATCACGCTGCGTGCACAAATCGCTCCCCTGGTCGGCAAGGAAATGAAGCTCCTGCCTGAGGCCAGGTAGAACCTGGCAACCCTACCTGGGTCTAGCAGCTGCCCCACCTCAGGGCATGCTGATGCCAGCTGTGTCCGCCATTTCAGTTCAAGAATCCCAACTTCGATTTTCCCTCCCATGCATGAGTTGAACCTGTGATGCTTTAGTTTTCATTAGTTCCTCCCCCTAATTTTTTCTTATACATTTGTGAAATTTTACTAGTATTCTTCCATCAACTGTATATACACTGAATTTTTAAAATACTTTCCACCCCAGCCAACTATCCCTTGGAAGGGCATGCAACCTCTCCCTTGCTTTCTCTGGATGTTACAGGGGGACAGAGTCAAAATGTTAGGGGTCACAAGTTACCCTTTGACTTATATGGGGAAACTGCAAGGTTATTCTTTGTTCTAATCAATTTGATAAGATATAGTTTAAAAATTGCAATACTTAAATCCTAATTTCATAGTGAATAGTTGTTTTTAATTTTTTCCTTTATTATTACACATAATATTTAACAACCAAGGTTTGTAAATGATATATTATGTTGTTCTTTTTATTTTCTTTGGTTGAAATGAAGAAATTAGTATGCAATGAGAAAGTTATTGTTAGGTATGATATAATGTAAAACAATATTAGGATTGGAATTTTAAATGCAAAAGATCAAACAAGCAAATAGAAAGATGGAGGAGGATGAAGGGGAAGTTTTTATTTATTCAACTTCTTAATAATGATGTACTTTCAACAATTATATTTAGATATAAATGTTTATGCAGTTATTTTTGAGTATTTGTTGAAAAGCTTGTATATGATTTTATGGAAAATAATAAAAAATGTCTTTAAAAAAAGTTACCCTTTGACACTTGCTTGGTCTTTCAGACAGTGTGCTGAAGAAAACAGACAAGGGGATGGTAAACTAATTTGCTGGTAGCAGGTGGGGATAGGTACCATACAATTAAGGGTGGGATCCAGCCAGCTTGCTCACTGGTGGGAAATGGACCACCAAAAATGCTATGCTGGGGATCGTGAAACCTGCTCAGGGAAAAAAGACACGTGCAATGAAAACTGTAGTAAGGAGGGGGAGTGGCTGAGATTGGATCAAATCCAACTCCTAACACGGGTTTACAAATCTCTTGGTAGAATACTAAATTGGGCAACTGACTAGGTTACAAACAAGTCAGCAAACGAGGAATACCTTTCAATTAAAATAGTTTAACCAAGCATTTGGTCTGCCAAATTTTATACATCCTAGTTTCTGGGTGTTGTTAATGACAGCTGATTTAGTACGATTGGCTTATCTGTTGCTGCACAAGTTATTGTCTCGTTAATTTATTGTTACGTTGCTGGTTTATTGCAATTCACTGTGGGGGGGGAACTTTGTGTGTGTATCTGTGAGTGGTGGGACGGATAACGTTTCTAAAAGAAAATGAATAATCCCTCAGCATTCCATTGCAAGTATTTTCTGCAGTTTCCTTCGAAGTATCCAACCACCGGCTGCCAAAATAAAACGTGATGCTCTGCTTGTTTGAACATCTGATCAGACTCCTGTTTAGAGTTTTGAAGCCAAGAATTTCATACCACACTGAAGCGATCCAGGAAATCAGAAGGACATGAAGGAAGCATTTGTCACAGCTGGCAGGGATTATTTTTTCCTTAGGCGAGATTAAAGGAAAGAAGAACAAACCTGAAATAGTCTTCTTTGCTGTTATTTCAAACCCAATTAAATGTTTCCACAATTTAGCAGAAAATGTTATAATAGCCAAGAATTCAGGCACTCACAAAGCTTAATTACTACTCCAGGCGGGCCATTCAAATTCAAACCTGGGAATGAGAAGGAAAAACAATTTCTCCTTAGGTTTCAGAAGAATTACTTGCATCCTGTGATTCTTTTCCACTAAACTGGAACAAAGCCACTACGTGCAAACCAGAATTGCTGGTCTAGTTATAGCAGCCATCAGAACAGATCACCACTTGAGTAAAATATGGTCATAAACCATGTGAGGGAAGGCTGCCCTCCCAATGTACTTGGTTTAAAAAACAGACCAGTGGCCCTGACCTGGTTGGCCCAGGCTAGCCTGATCTCGTCAGATCTCAGAAGCTAAGCAGGGTCAGCCCTGGTGAGTATTTGGATGGGAGACCACTAAGGAATACCAGGGTTGCACTGCAGAGGAAGGCACTGGCAAACCACCTCTGTTAGTCTCTTGCCATGAAAACCCCAAAAAGGGTCGCCATAAGTCGGCTGCGACTTGAAGGCACTTTACACACACACACCACCAGTGACCCACTGGGCTAGATCCTATGGAGGATTTCTGCAGGTGGAAGGGGGGATTCCAAAAACAGACCTCCCACTATCCTCCCCTCTAATTCTCCTTGCCCCCCAAGAGCAATACTTCAGGGGGCATTTGGGGCTGCAGCGGGAATGGGAAGGCCAGGAAGCTAAGCATCCGGAAGTTACCAGAGCATCCAAGACAAAATACAGCAATCCCACCAAAAACTTGGTATGCTCCTGGCTTTGCTACCTGTTTGATTTGCAAAATGAATGAATGAATGAAATGCAGAAAAGAGGGCATTGCAGATTGACAGCACACAGTCCGGGCTCTTGGTGCTGACAGAATGGTAGTTGTTGTTGGTTTCATTGGAGGGCTACTTTGTGAACAAGGAAGGGTAATAAGCCAACTAAAGTAGCTGCCAGAAATCTGTTGGGAGCCAGAAAAACCACTTTATTCCACATGTTTTTTGCCTAGAGGTTAGGGTTGCCAGGTCCCTCTTCACCACCAGCAGGAGGTTTTGGGGGCTGATCCTGAGGGAGGGGAGGGACTTCAATGCCATACAGTCCAATTGCGAAAGCGGCCATTTTCTCCAGGGGAACTGATCTTTATCGGCTGGAGATCAGTTGTAATAGCAGGAGATCTCCAGCTAGTACCTGGAGGTTGACAACCCTATTAGACGTTGACATCTGGGGGACCAAGATGCAGTTCTCAGAGCTGGATTTTGCCCTGGGCCCTCCCATTGCTGAGCCCCCCCCCCCAAACTCCTAGCCTACAGTTTCATCTAGTCACAAGAGACTCCATATTAGAAACTAGACACTGTAGAACAGGGGTGGGGAACCTTTTTTCCGCCAAGGGCCATTTAAACATTTATAACATCATTCGTGGGCCACACAAAATTATCAACTTAAAAATTAGCCGACCAAGCCCCAAGCAGGCAGCTGCCCCAGATGACCCCCCCATGTGGGCAAGCAGGCAGGCATCCAACCAGTGGCGCACTTGCCCACCTGGTAGCACAGGATGGTCTGTTGCACCAGCCGGGCGTAGCCGTCCAGCCACAAGCTGAAGTTCCTCCTGCTCCGCATGGTCGGGGCCGGATTCTACAGCTGGCTCCTGCTACTTCCACCTGCAGAGATGAAATGAGGACACACTGGCTAAGAGCTCACCCCCCGAGCATTCTGCCTCTGCCCCCTTTAACCCTTCCATTGTCGCCACTTCTGCCCCCAGCCCTCTTGTAGTTCAGAGGGAATACGTTTCTCCATGGCCCGGGTGGGAAAGGGTTAACACAGTTTCCTGGGTGGTCCTAGCAGCTCCAATGCTAACAACTCTTCTGCAAGGGGGGGGGGAAAGGTTCCTTTTCTTGCCAAACAAACTCACATCTGCTTTGAATAGAGGCTATTCCTGTCCGCGGGAGGGGGCGGATCACCAGTCTTAGATCCTTCTGAGCTAGAGATCTGCCAGGACCCACAAAGGGACTGACCAAATGACTTTGCGGGCCTTAATCAGCCCCCGGGCCTGACGTTCCCCACCCCTGCTGTAGAAACTAGACATATTAGAAACTACACACTTAGAAACTAGACTAGCCCACCAGATGCATACACTTCTGAAAATCCTGCTACTTTGAACAGAACTCTCCCTCTTTAAAGGGGCAAGCTGTTAAAAGGAATGCCCCGCTCTTTTGGAATAGCAGACGGGACCCAACCGATCTAAAAATGCTTGAAAGCAGTTCAAATCCTGCTGCAGCATATGTTCTAATATACAAGATTCCCACGGAGGAGACTGTGAAAAGAATCTCGTATATCTTTCATCTGTGACACTAAGGTGATACTTTTTTGCACAGCTCTTACAAGGATCTTGAACAAAGAAGGGAGAGAGACATCTAGGAGGTCTGCTACAAGACTTGGACAAAAGCTAGCCTAGCTAAAAAAAAGATACAATAACTTTCACTCGCGGCACAATTACAGGCTGTAGAGAAGCTTATTAAAAGCACCAGTACAGCTGAACTTCTAATCACAGCCTGTGGCTCTTCCTTTGGAACACAAAAAAATAGCCGCACGTGTGCCCCACATATTGAGCGCAGAGGGATGGCTAACTGCTAATAAGTAGGAAATTGGATTTATAAATAAAGGGACAAAAAGGGGAGCGGGGCCCAATGGGGCCGCCCTTCTGAAGGACGCTGCAGCTGGATTGCTGCAGCCAGAGACAGAAATCATTCCCCGGATTTCAGGCAGTAGGAAAGAATCTCATTCTTAAGGCAAATTTAACTTTTCAAGAGTCGAGGACAGATAGAGATACAGTAAGTGTAAAGAGAGGGGATGCATTTTTACATATTTGATTTTCCCACACTCAGATGTTGTAATTAGGGTTGCCAGCTCTGTGCTGGGAAATACCTCGAGATTTTCGGGCTGGAGCCTAAGAATGGCAGGGTGAGGGGAGGGGCTTCATAGAATCATAGAGTTGGAAGGGACCACAGGGTCATCTAGTCCAACCCCCTGCACAATGCAGGAAATTCACAAACCCCCCACACACACACCCCAGTGACCCCTACCCCATGCCCAGAAGATGGCCAAGATGACCTCCCTTTCATCATCTGCTTAAGGTCATAGACTCAGCATTGGTGACAGATGGCCATCTAGCCTCTGCTCAAAGACCTCCAGGAAAGGAGAGCTTACCACCTCCCGAGGAAGCCTGTCCCACTGAAGAAATACCTCTGTGCTGGGAAATACCTCAAGATTTTTGGGGTGGAGCCTAAGGATGGTGGGGTGAGGGGGGGGCTTCTATGGGGTGCAATGCCACAGAGTCCACCTTCCAAAGGAGCCATTTTTCTCTAGGTTAACTGAACTCTGTCACCTGGAGATCAGTTGTAATAGAAGGAGACCTCGGGCCACCACCTGGAGGCTGGTCATTCTAGTTGCAAGGTTGTTCTATTGTTGTTGTTTTTATATATATCCATTGTATGTGATGCCCTAACCTGAATGGCCCAGGCTGAGCTGGGTTGGCCCTGCTAATTATTTGGATGGAAGACCCCCAAGGAAATCCAGGGCTGCTACGCAGAGGCAGGCAATGGCAAACCACCTCTGCTCCTCTCTTGCTTTGAAAACCTGACGGGGTTGCCCCTAAGTCAGCTGCAACTTGACGTCCCTTTCCACCATTGTACGCCATACTCTTTAAGACAAACGTTTCTTGCCTGGGCTCCTGATTACCAAGATGGAACAGAGGAGGGAGCACCTGCTTTGTGGAGAATATCACTGAACAAGCAAGCTTCTAAGAATTTCCCCCTACCTCCATGTTGCCTGATGAAAAGAGGGGGTTCTGATACCACTAAAGAGAATCTGCTTCAGGCTGGCAGAGCGTAAACCTCTTAGAGACCTCTCGCTGCAGGGACAAGAAACGAGTAAAGGGGTCTGAATGTGATAAGGGCTGGAAAGAGGTGAACTCCTCACGGAGGTCTAGCAACTTGAGAGCAACCCCAGCTATGTAAATCCTTCATTCCCACTGGCAACACAAGGGCCTGCCTCACATTTTAAAGCAAAGGGACTGAAAAAAACATCCTCTCTCATCCAAATGTCTAAAAAAATAAGCCGTGGACTTCCCGCTGGGTGTCATGCTGAAGAAGGCTTGCTTCTCACGGGCAGCTGTAGCAGCAGAAAAGACAGACAGACATATGTGTGTTCTGTGAAGGTTCAAAACATTTCACATGTACTCTCTCAGTGATTCTGGCAAATCTCTATAAAGCAGGGGAAGTTTTGCTACCTCCATATTGCAAATGGTGGTGGAGGCTGAAAGGGATATGGCTTGGTTACGATCAACTGGTAAGATTTGGAACCACGGACTTCTTGATTCTGTGCTCATTCTCTTGCCCAGTGTGCATGTCCCGTCCCCCACCCCTTGTGCATTCCTAGATGTTTTCCTATCCTAACACATAAAAACTACCTAGGCACATCAAATCATCATCCCAAATCTACAGTCTTACAAACACTCCCCACATATGCTTGTTTGGCTTGTGCTGGTATTATTCAGAAAAAAATATATTCCAAAAAAAGGATACACACTGACTAAAATACATAAATTTGAGCATTGGGGCCATTACAGAAGCACATTTGTTCTGTTTTGTTCTCTGTTCTGTGCCTGAATAAACTAAGAGAAACCAATTATGCCCAATTGCAGGAGAAACCAGCTGCGCACAGCACTGATTGGCTTGTTCTGTGTTATCACAGATCTTCTGCTCAGGAGTATTTTTTTTCTATTTAAAAAGCACAATTTTGAGAGAAAAACAGGGCACCAAAAAAACCTTCAAAATTATACATGAATATGCAGTACTTTACATTTAAAAAAAAAATTAGCTGGACCACCTGAAGTATGTTTGGGAGGGGAGTAACAATGAGTCTATTAGCTTTTGATCTGGAGGCAAGCAAACCTGTCATTTGCAATACAAGGAAAACGGCCTCTTAGAGTGTGTGTGGGGGGGGGGGCAATTTGCACTACCTTGAGTCATTCGTATCATTTCCTTGAGCTCCTACAAATTCAAAGAAAGAAAGCTGTACAAAAGCACACAGAGGTAAACGTGCCTTATGTCAACAGAAATTTCCCTATTGAATTTTAAGCCACACCTTGTTGATAAAAGATCTGGACGGCAAATTCCTGCCCATTCACAGATCTACAGGTTCCTGGTGGAGCTTGGAAAGATATCTTTTAAAAACTCCATGCCCACCTTTGTATTACTACTGCCCTGTCTGTAGAAAAGGTGAATATTTTGTGAGAAAGCAAAAGCTGCCCACCTATTTCTAACAGTAAAAGGCTCTGCTTCACCAGATCCAGATCCCAGTCCAACATTAATTTCTGTGTGTGTGTGTGTGTTAAGTGCCGTCAAGTCGCTTTTGACGCATGGCGCCCCTATGAACCAATGTCCTCCAAAACGTCCTACCTTTAACAGCCTTGCTCAGGTCTTGCAAACTGAGGGCCGGTCTTCCTCTTTCCCTGCTGCCTTCAATGGTAAAAGGCTCTGCTTCACCAGATTCCAGCCCAACGTTAATTTCTACACAATGCAAAATAAATACGACCACCACTCCGGCAAAAAAAACCCTAGCCTGCGGATGTCTAAATACACATGAGGAGCACAAAACATTGAGGAATGGTTCAAAAGTGGTAGTGGGGGACAGAGGAGAAGGGGAATTGGCCGGGTCAAGCCCCAGAGGGTTTACAGAACCCTGCAGTGGGAGATTTGGGGAGCAAGGAGAGTTACAAATCGCTCTCCCCTCCCAGGGTAGGGTTGCCAGGTCCCTCTTTGCCACCAGCGGGAGGTTTTTGGGGCAGAGCCTGAGGAGGGCGGGGTTTGGGGAGGGGAGGGACTTCAATGTCGTAGAGTCCAATTGCCAAAGTGGCCATTTTCTCCAGGGGGACTGATCTCTATCGGGTGGAGAACACTTGTAATAGCAGGAGATCTCCAGCTAGTACCTGGAGGTTGGCAAAGCTATCACAGGGCCATCACCAGCATACTGTGAGGGGGGGCAGCTGCAAGGGTCCAGTGCTTCTGGAGGGGGGCCCCCTGTTGCTGCTGCACCCCGTTCACCCGACTGCAAGCCCTCCTACCGCTGCATGTGCTGGCCAGAGCCACCGGTGTAAGTTTGCACAGGTAGCACATGGTGGTGATGCTCTGAGCTCTGGACTGTACAGAGGACAGAAAGAAGGCGCTGGCTTTTGAATGACCCCCGGACAATAAAATTCACTGCAAATGCAGAACTAGCACATCAAAGGAGAATGCTCTGCTGCCTGCCTTGCTGATTTTCTATCTGCAGGAAGTTATTTACATAGGGGATAATTGGCGGGGGGGGGGGCAGTCAGAATTGGTTCAGTCCAATCTGACACCTCAGCAAGCCACCGCCTTCTGGTGCATAAAGGGTTGCCAACTCCAGGTTGGGAAATCCCTGGAGATTTGGGGGTGGAGCCTGGGGAGGGCAAAGTTTGGAGGTGGAAGGGAGCTCAGCAGGAATGTAACTCCATACAGTCCACCCTCCAAAGCTACCCTTTTCTCCAGGGAAACTGAGAAAAGGGCAGGCAGCGGGGTGTAGTGGTTAAGAGCGGTGGCTTGGACCAGTGGATTCCGATCTGGAGAACCGGGTTGGTTTCCCCACTCCTACACATGAGGGGTGGAGGCTAATCTTGGTTAACCGGGTTGGTTTCCCCACTCCTACACACGAAGCCTGCTGGGTGACCTTGGGCTAGTCACAGCTCTCTCAGCCCCACCCAAACAGGCTATCAATCCCCTTCCCTTCCTTTCCCCTCCTGTGGGGAGGGGAAGGGAAGGGGATTGATAGCCTGTTTGAGTTTCCTTTAAGTGGTAGAGAAAGCCAGCATATAAAAACCAACTCTCCTCCTCCTCCGCCTTCTC
Source organism: Euleptes europaea (assembly GCF_029931775.1). NCBI lineage: Eukaryota > Metazoa > Chordata > Lepidosauria > Squamata > Sphaerodactylidae > Euleptes > Euleptes europaea. The sequence continues at coordinate 24,184,611 of NC_079314.1, forward strand.
CTGAAGTCTAGAGATCAGCTATAATTCTGGGTGAACTCTACCCCCTATCTGAAAGTTGGCAATCCAAGCTGCATACACCAATCAGGCCTCCCTTAGGGCCTTTCCAAACAAATCAATTTATGGGAAAAGAATGTAAAGTAGTTGGGGAGGGTGATGCAAATATCTTTCCTGCGGAAGCACTTCCTTGATAACATGTTGGCCTGATAACTCACCTTCCTGGGAGGAGGGGGGGGAGAAAAGAACGAGAGGGAAACTGTGCAGCCACCACCTGCCCAGACAGCATCAATCCGCACCACATACGCCAGCAATCAGCCAACCACCATTTCCCAACACTCTGATTACAAACGGCAGTGATTGGGAACGTCTAGCCCCAGTAAATGGAATTATAGTGTGCGTTCAGCAAGAGGTGAGTACAAACATGTAATTTGGTTTCAAACGGTTCAGGAATGGCACAGCAACCGCACAGAAACTGCAACCACGCTGCTCAATTAGCTTCAGCGCTGAGCCTCAGAGTGCAAAACCAGTTAACGTCCGTGAAATTTTGATCGGCCTGAAGCTACGCACACCCACCACATCACATGATTGGCAGAAGTGGCCGAGAAACGGTATCTCGCATTATTTCACGTTCTCTAAGACCAATCACCTTTTCTGGGTACGGAAAGAAATTCTAAAACATTCAAGAGGCTGCAGGTAGCCACACCGCCCAAAGCAAAATCCAAATCCAAAAACTAAAGCCATTGTAATACTTTTTATTAGAACCAATCAACCCTCTAGAAAATCGTGCGCAAGATTTCGAGTTCTGCAGAGTTCTTTTTTTTTTTAATTAAAAAAATGTAACATCCAGCCTGATTTAAGAGTTCTGGAGAACTCAAAAGCTAGCGCACAGATTTTTTGCTTCATTTGGGGTTGGTCCTAACAAAAAGATACCACGTAGCTTTGTTTTGTTTTATTTTTAGAACATTCAAACGCCGGGCACAAACTATAGTGTTAGGCCAATGTTTCACCCATCCCAGTGCTTTCTATTCTTGACCCACAGTGGCTCACCTCAGTTAGCAGTATTACCCAGCTCATGGAAATGCCAGAGTTTGAAGGTGGGGCCTTGTGCATGCATGGCACATGCTCTACCCCTGACCCATGCGTGGGCAGAGTGATTAACACAGGAGTGAAGGTGGCCGATGGCTCCAACACTAGCCGTGTTTGTGGACGAGAATTTGATTGCCTAAATACTGGGAGAGCCAGCGTGGTGTAGTGGTTAAGAGCGGTGGTTTGGAGCGGTAGACTCTGATCTGGAGAACCGGGTTTGATTCCCCACTCCTCCACATGAGCGGCGGAGGCTAATCTGGTGAACTGGATTTGTTTCCCCACTCCAACACCTGAAGCCAGCTGGGTTACCTTGGGCTAGTCACACACTCTCAGCCTCACCTACCTCCCAGGGTGTCTGTTGTGGGGAGGGGAAGGGAAGGTGATTGTAAGCCGGTTTGATTCTTCCTTAAATGGTAGAGAAAGTTGGCATATAAAAACCAACTCCTCCTCTTCTTCTTGAAATTTAACTCACAGCCTGTAATAAACTGCGGATGCCCCTCAACGCGGATCAGAAATGGCTATGGAATTAGCAGTAGCTGTGAAGAACAGATAGAGTCTTTAAACAATTGTGTTCCTCTGTAAGCGAAGGCCTACAAGAGTAATAATCCCGGTAAGAGGAACGAGAGGAGGGAGAGACAAAGAGGGACACAGGGCGAAATCCTTCCCGTTCATCAGGGTCAAGTTCACCTTGAACTAAGACAGTTAGTCTTCCCTCTGGGAGAGGGAAGACCAGATGATTAGCAGCTAGCAGGAGACTAGCTTTTGAAATGCGAGGAGAAGAATAAGGCACTTTTGTAGCATCCGGGGGTAAGCAAGCCCCTTCTCTAATAGATGCAAGCCCAATAAACATTAAGGATGCTTGTAAGGCTAAGCAGTAGCTCTCATGACAAAAATAACTCTCCATTTTGCCAAGTACTTGCACCAATACCTTGTGACACACCTCTTACAAAAACCTAATAAGAAAATCAACAGTGCTGTGCAGTTAAATGACTTTTGACATTGTTTAGTCCCATTGACCAGACTAAAGAAACTATGCATTGCCGAAATGCAGAACACCCAGCGAGGGCATTAAAGATCAGGCTTGTCATTCATTGCCCTGGAGGTATTTATGATCTTTGACACTTTTGGATGATAGCTACCATATCCAACTGCAAGACGGATCCTAGTATTTTTTTTGTTTTTTTAAAAAAAGACTGTACATCCTGCAGCTCTTAGACAAATAAAGACTCTTGAGGCTGCTTCCAAGCTCAACAATAAAACACAGTAATAAAAGTCAGTGACAAAACCAACAGCATTCTTACAACGTGACTTAAAACACTCCCAAACAGTAAACATCAGTACCAAATGTAACAGGTTAGCCAAACTTTGGGGGGGTGGGGGTGAAAACTGAAATCTGGGTGAAAGGAGCAAGCTAGGCATCAGGGAAAGAACCAAGAGGATAACAATCCAAAACTGAGGTGCCACAGCAGAAAAGGCCCTGTCCTTAGTGGGCACCCACCTGCCTTCTGCAGGCGGAGGTCATACTGAGAGGGCTGTTGCAGAAAATCTTAAGTGATGGGTAGGTCCCTAAGGGGTCAAGTAGTTTTCCCCCCCTGGTCCCAGCCAATTTAGGGTTGTAAAAGAATGATCATAAGCAGGTCTACTCAAAATCGAACACGGATCTTTTCAATAATGCTTACACCCAAGAAAGTGTTCTTAGGATCTTTGGATGATACTGTAAAGATAAACACATGAACACAGGAACACATGAAGCTGCCTTCTACTGAATCAGACCCTCGGTCCATCAAAGTCAGTATTGTCTACCCAGACAGGCAGCGGCTCTCCAGGGACTCAGGCAGGGGTCTTTGACATCACCTTCTTGCCTGGTCCCTTGACTGGAGATGCCGGGGATTGAACCTGGGACGTTCTTCATGCCAAGCAGATGCTCTACCACTGAGCCATGGCCCTCCCCCCAAAAAAATCATGCCTGGAAGTGAACTAGCAGCCAGTGTAGCTTCTTCAGAACAGGAGTCCTCATACCCAATAAGCCCAGAAAATGGTTGGTTTTCTCTCTTCAGAAACACCTGGCTCCTTTTCTTCAAAAAGGGAAGGGTCATGGGACTCTTCCCTCCTCAACCTCCCTATCTTCATATGAGGCACTCCAGTCAGAGCAATTTCCTGGCAGCCTTGCCCAGTTTTCAAATACAGAGAGCAGCTAAAAGGGCAGCATCTGAGGGTAATATTAAAGGAGGGCTTCTCTTTAGCGTGGTGTAGTGGTTAAGGGCAGTGGTTTGGAGTGGGGACTCTCATCTGGAGAACCGGGTTTGATTCCCCAATCCTCCACCTGAGTAGCAGACTCTAATCTGGAGAACCAGTTTGGTTTCCCCACTCCTACACACAAAGCCAGCTGGGTGACCTTGGTCTAGTCACACTCTCTCAGCCCCACCTACCTCACAGGGTGTCATGGGGAGGGGAGGGGAAGGTGATTGTAAGCCAGTTTGATTCTGCCTTAAGTGGTAGAGAAAGTTGGCATATAAAAAACAACTCTTCTTCTTTTAAGCATGTCGTGCCCTGAAGGGTTACAAAATCCCATGTGCAGAGGGGATGTTCCCAAGCCATGGTGAAGTTGTCTGCTGGTCTAAAAACCGCCCGGCTGGCATTGGCCTTAAAGCAGAAGCCGCTGGGCTTCATTTCAACTGCAGCAAAAGGCATGACTCATTGGGAACAGCAGCAGGGAAAATGCTGCAGATACAGCCTAAGAAATCCAGCATTGGAGGAGACCGAGAAATCAAAATCCGTCACTATATCGGCTGTCTTCTGTTGTTATAAAGAAGAAGAGTTGGTTGTTATATACTGACTTTCTCTACCACTTAAGGAAGAATCAAACTGGCTTACAATCCCCTTCCCTTCCCCTCCCCACAGCAGACACCCTGTGAGGTAGGCGGAGCTGAGAGAGCTCTAAGAGAACTGTGACTAGCCCAAGGTCACCCAGCTGCCTTCATGTGTAGGAGTGGGGAAACAAACCCGGTTCGCCAGATCAGAGTCCACCAGCCCAAACCACGGCTCTTAACCACTACACCCCACTGGCACCAGGTTATTTCTCTTTCCATCTAATTCCCCTCCCCAGGTTTATGGGAGGTGGCTATTTTTTTAATGCCCCTTTCTTGTTTTAGTGGGAAACTAAACCAAAATGGTAAAACAGGAATATAAAAAATCAAGCTTAACAGTATCTGCTCCTATGCCTTAATTAGACTGTAACCTCCTCAGGGCAGGGATTTTCTCTGTTTGACAAGCTGGAAAGCCAGGCAAGAGCAGCCTGGAAAAAGCTGAAATTGTGCCGGAAAGCCTGGAGCTCTCAACAATAAATAATCCACCTAGGTGGTTTGTAAGAGCATTATTCATGAGCGATGCCCTTTCCATGGCTCCCCAGTGTGTCAGGTCTGAATCCTTCCTTAGTGGCAGCCTCCAGCAGAAGGGCAGGCATCAAGGAGAATTACATAAAAGTTATGGGGAAACACAACCCAGGAGATTCCGGCCTTCTTACAGTGTCATCCTAAGCAGAGTTATACCCTTCTAAGTCCATTGAGGATGTCATACTTTGGACACATTATGAGAAGACAAGAGTCACTGGAAAAGACAATCATGCTTGGAAAAGTTGAAGGCAGCAGGAAAAGAGGAAGACCCAAGAAGAGATGGATTGACTCTATAAAGGAAGCCACAGCCCTCAATTTGTAAGACCTGAGCAAGGCTGTTAAGGATAGGACACTTTGGAGGACATTGGTTCATAGGGTTGCCATGAGTCGGAAGCAACTTGACGGCACTTAACACACACACACACACAAGTCCATTGAAGTCAACTTCTCCTTAGGATGGCACTGTTAAGTCTGCAGCAGCAAAATAAAACAGGAATCCAATAACACCTTAACGGGGAGATGAAGCTATTTCCGCTCTTTCTCCTTGTATCAACTCCTCCAGAAAACTAGGCTACCCCCGGTGCTATTGCCCCCAATGGGGAAGTGTGGAAGGGCCATGGTCAGGTTCCTTACAGGCATGAACACATGAAGCTGCTTTATACTGAATCAGACTCTTGGTCCATCAAAGTCAGTATTGTCTACTCAGACGGGCAGCAGCTCTCCAAGGTCTCAGGCTGAGGTCTTTCACATCACCTACCTGCCTAGTCCATTTAACTGGAGATGCCGGGGATTGAACCTGGGACCTTCTGCATGCCAAGCAGATGCTCTACCACTGAGCCACAGCCCCTCCCCACGCAGGAGTTTGGACTGGACGAAATGTCTTGTTTAGAAATAACTTTTTTAAAAATTCTTCATGTTGAACTTTTTTTTAAAATCAAAAGTTGTTTGAATGAGGTTTCACTTCCTAGGTTTCACTTTCTTTTCGCCCATACAAAAACTTACTGAATGCATTTGCCAGCAGCAGTAGGGAGATGACGGGATCCCTCTTTCAAACAAGTTTCAGCACTGGGAGGGGGGGACATTATCTGGCTCCAGCCTAATGTCAGACAGCTATTTTGAAAGCTGCAACTAGAATCCACTTCCCATGGAAACCAGAACTACAGCTCATGTACATAATTCTGCCTTCAATTCGGCTGAACAGGCAATTTATGTATAAGCCAAGGGAAACCAGGATATTAACATTTTATTTATGTATTCATTTCTACCCATCTTTCTCCCTAATGGGGACCCAAAGCAGCTGATACTGTTCTCATCCCCCGCTTCTTATCCTCACCAACAACCCTGTGAGGTAGGTTAGCTGAAAGTGTGTAACTGGTTCAAGGTCATGCAGCAAGTTTCCATATAGCAGAATGGGATTCAAATCTGGCTCTCCCAGATCCTACGGCGCTTTCACACATCCTGAATAATGCACTTTCAATCCACTTTCAATGCACTTTGCAGCTGGTTTTTACTGTGTGAAATGGCAAAATCCGCTTGCAAACAATCATTAAAGTTAATGCTGGACAAATGACTGTAATAAATGAAATCAAATCAAATCAATCATTAAAGTGCATGGAAAGTGGATTGAAAGTGATTGATTCAGGATGTGTGGAAGTGCCTCTGACCCTCTAACCACTACACTATGCTGGCTCAGCAGTAAAATTATGGTGGACAAGTTGAAATGAGGTGAACTTGCCTCCACGGCAGGCAGCCATTTACAAAAGCTTTTGCCACCCTTCCAAACTAGGGAACACAAGGACAATAGTGTAATCCTAAGCATGTATACTCAGAAGCAAATCCCAGTGAGTTCAATAAGACTTACTCCCTTGTAAGAGTGTTTAAAGCTTGCAGCTAAAGTTGTCAAAAAGCCCTTTTTTGGCCCATTTTTCCATTGCTGGTGTTGCCGGCTGGGTTTTGTCATTTTTATGCAAATGATGCAAAAAAAAAAACCCACTCTGGAGCAGGCTGATACGCACAGTCTGAACTGTGAGATAAACTCAGCATGTGACCTTGGCCACGTGGCCCAATGAAAGAAAATATGTATCTGGGGGAGACAATCAACATTTATGCCTCCTAGTCATAGCAATGGCCACTCCAACTGACACCAAAAATAACTTTAAAGAATCTTTAGAATTTCTGACCTACAAGGACAGCTGCAAACTGCCCAGCCCAGGACGCCTGTCCTCCAACAATATACAAACCAATGGACATTGGAAAGCCAGCATAGTGAAGGGGAAGGGGTGGTAGCTCAGTGGAAGAGCATCTGCTTGATATGCAGAAGGTCCCAGGTTCAATCCCCGGCATCTCCAGTTAAAGGGACTAGGAAAGTGGGTGATGTGAAAGACCTCTGCCTGAGACCCTGGAGAGCTGCTGCTCGTCTGAGTAGACAATACTGACTTTGATGGACCAAGGGTCTGATTCAGTAGAAGGCAGCTTCATGTTTTCAATGGTTAGAGCACTGGGGACTAGAAGCAGGGAGATCAGAGTTCAAATCCTCACCGGGGTGGGGGGGAACAATATGAGATACTGTTTCGCTCTCTTAAAAAAATCAGGCACACAGAACCTCAATTAGGATTGAGACCACGGTGAAAAGGGGGAGGGGTTAAAGTTAAAGGGGGAGGGGCTGTAGCTCAGTGGTAGAGCCTCTGCTTGGCGTGCAGAAGGTCTCAGGTTCAATCCACAGCATCTCCAGATAAAGGGACCAGGCAAGTAGGTGATGTGAAAGACCTCTGCCTGAGACCCTGGAGAGCCGCTGCCAGTCTGAGTAGACAGTACTGACTTTGATGGACCGAGGATCTGATTCCGTATAAGGCAGCTTCATGTGTTCATGTGTTCCTCTTCCACACCACTTACCAACTTGATATAGTCCTAGAAGATGCTCTTTGCACTGTTGTGAAACCCACCCAGGTATCCACATCTCCCTGGTCTGAGTCCAATACGCTTACTACTATGCTGGCTCTAAGAGGGAGAGATAAATCTAGAGACAAAGAGTGAGATATATACCCTTCCTTTCATCTTCTCTCATATTTCCCAGGTTTTACAATCCATTTAATAATGACACCAATGCAATTTAAAGTCTTCTCATTAACTATATGCAACTGCATTCATTTATTTAGCACATTTTTTTTCATCCTTCCCCCATGGATAGGCTGACCATATTTCCTTGAGACAGGGATGCCAAAAATGGGACAGGGGTTATGTAATATTCTGTAATAATGAAAAAGCAAGATGATTTTAAAAAGTTTTATTATACAAACATATTGAGCTTCTTCAGTGACAGAACCCATACAAAAATTTAGGTAGACGTAGAGGGGGACTGGCTAAAATTAAATTGAGAAATTTAAAAATAATACTGTTATTTTATAGTACATACATTTCACTATATTTTAGTTCTTTTAGCTAATCACTACATTTCTCAAAACAAGAGCTTAAATACAAAAAAAATGCTCCTAGGGCCATGTTTTCTCAATATGTTCCAACTATAGATCAATAGGAACAAGAGTACATGGATGCCATATTCAGAAAAATAATGTGCAATAGGAAAATATAGGAAATATATTTAATTGTAATAATTTTATATAATTGTACAGCAACATGATAAATATTAATGCACTGCTGATATCATACTGCCCTTGAACAAATCTATGGTGAGACCACTCTTGGAATACTGTGTACAGTTCTGGTCACCACACCTAAGAAAGGATATTGCAGAGCTTGAGAAAATGCAGAAAAGAGAAACCAAAATGATCAGGGGACCAGAGCAACTGCCCTATGAGAAGCGGTTAAAACGCTTAGGGCTGTTTAGTTTGGAAAGAAGACATAAGAACATAAGAAAAGCCCTGCTGGATCAGACCAAGGCCCATCAAGTCCAGCAGTCTGTTCATACAGTGGCCAACCAGGTACCCCCAGGAAGCCCCCAAACAAAACGACTGCAGCAGCACCATCCTGCCAGTGTTCCAAAGCACCTAAGACAGTGGTTCTCAACCTTTTTCGAGTCGCGATCCCCTTTTACAATTGCCAAGTAACCTGTGACCCTCGTCACATTTGCATAAATTTGCATAAATGACATTTTCAATAGGATAAAGAAAACACATTTGTTTTTTTGGCAGTCCAGGGTATCCATATAAATAATTACTTTAAATTTTAAAGTTTAAAACAAACAAGCAAACGGTACTACCACTGTTGTGCAGCGGCTGTGACTGTGTTGCGCGGCAACCTTTCCTGGCATGGAGGAAAGAGTGCCTCTGAGCATGCACTGTGTTCCTTGTCCTCCCCTCTCTCCCTAAAAACTCTTCCAAGCAGGCCGGAAACTCCCTCTCTTGTGACTGGGACACTGCTTGTGCACAGAACTGCAGTTATCCCTCAAAGCGGAGCTCCATTTAATCACCTCACGAGAGCGAAGGGCCAGGAAAGAGCCGAGGGCCGCTTATCCCGCTCGGACTTTTCGTGCCTTTTTCTCCCCTCTGCCAGTCACCGCTCCTTCTGCGCCTCACCGAACCTGCGCGCTCGAGGGGGAAATCCCGAACTGCGCATGCACCTCGACTCTCTCCCCCTTGGCCTTGCCAGAGCGGAACTGATGACTCAGGGCAGAGCGGAACTGATGACTCAGGGCAGAAAAGTGAAGCCACACTACAGACATGCACACTTGGATTCCAGGCTGAAGCTCCCGCCCCACCCGAGTGTGGCTAAAAGTAAAAACAACGTGGCTGTAGCGGCCTCAAGGGGGACCGCCATCTTCTCCTCCGAGACCTGAACTGGCCGAGCCAGGGGAGCTTCCTCGGCCTCCCACACATCCTGCAGCATCATCCGCCCGGCGCAGGTGCGACCGTGCCCAGGGCTGGCCCACCCGCCTCTCAGCTGGGCAGCGGGACTACAGCTGGTGTGCGGCGGCACGCCGCTGCGTCTCTGCAGCCTGGCTCCTTCTGGCTGTTGGTTCGGCCAGTTCCTCACCTCTCTGCTTGGGGTCTTCCCTGCCCTCGCGGATGGATCAGGGTTACAGGGCTTCTGGGTTAGTCCTGGACAGCCCGGGATGGGGGCTGTCCCAGGACAGTGGCGGCGACCCCCCAGAAAACACTTCGCGACCCCCTTGGGGGTCCCGACCCCCAGATTGAGAACCACTGACCTAAGATAATAGGCATGCTCCTCTGGTCCTGGAGGGAATAGGTATGCATCATGACTAGTATCCATTTCAACTAGTAGCTATGAATACCCCTCACCTCCATGAACATGTCTACTCCCCTCTTAAAGCCTTCCAAGTTGGCAGCCATCACCACATCCTGGGGCAGGGAGTTCCACAGTTTAACTATGCGTTGTGTGAAAAAATACTTCCTTTTATCTATTTTGAATCTGTCACCCTCCAGCTTCAGCAGATGACCCCACATCCTAGTATTATGGGAGAGGGAGAAAAGCTTCTCCTTGTCCATTCTCTTGAAACCATGCATAATTTTATAGACCTCTTTCCTGTCTCCCCTTAACCGTCTTCTGTACCAGAGGACTGGAGAATGGCCAATGTAACACCCATTTATAAAAAAAGGTTCCGGGGGGACCCAGGAAATTACAGGCTAGTTAGTTTAACGTCTGTTCCAGGTAAATTGATGGAAAGCATTATTAAAGAAAGAATTGTCAAGCATATAGAAGGGCCATCATTGCACCCCTGGGGCTGTCATTCCAGTCCCAGAACACTTCTGCTAGTCCCGGGGGCTGTCATTCCACCTCTGGGGGCTGGTAATCCAGTCCCTGAACACTGCTGCTCATCCCAGGGGCTGTCATTCCACTTTGGGGGCTGTCATTCCAGTCCCAGAACACTTCTGTTTCTCCCAGGGGCTGTCATTCCACCCCTGGGACTGTCAATCCAGTTCCAGAACACTGTTGCTCATCCCAGGGGCTGTCACTCCACTCTGGGGGCTGTCATTCCAGTCCCAGAGTAGTGTATCTGGGTTGAGAGATCTCACTGGAGAATCCAGTCCATGTTTTCTTTGCAACTCTTTGTATACTGTAATGTATTTCAAAGGAGCTCATGCAAGGGGACTGGCAATCCAGGCTCCCATTATCTTCAGTGGGCTGTGCGGCCTCTCCCATTGTTTCTAATCGGCTAGCCTGTCATCCATTTTCGTACATCCTGGCCTCACTGGGAACGTGTTAATTGACGGACTGTGGGGTTACCGCATTATGTATTCCCAGCGATGTATTAAGAGTTTGAAAATGTTATAAAAAACATCTTCTTTAAAAGGGTTTTTGGATGCCACGGCTAAAAAATGGCTGGAAGACGTCTTCACAGCTAAAGGGGCCAAACAAAGTGTGAACAGTATTTTTTATAACAGTTTCAAACTCTTAATACATCAGTGGGAATACATAGAAAGTGCAAACAGTATTTTTTATAACAGTTTCAAACTCTTAATACATCATTGGGAATGCATAATGCGGTAACCCTGCACGTTTTGTTTCCACCCAAAGCTGGAAAGTTGTGCCTTTTCCTTCGGAGTGTAAAATAAAGCTGCGTGGTGAGGGCGAGGCAACAAAACTGGCTTGGCTTATTCAAAACGGGACAAAATGGACATTTTAATGAAAAAGACGGGATGGCCAGGAAATGTGACAAAAACGGGACTGTCCCGCTCAAAACGGGACGTATGGTCAGCCTACCCATGGAGATCAGGGCAGCATACATGGTTCGCTCTTCGTTTTATCCTTAAAGCATCCCTGACAGGTTATTCTGGGAAAGGATGATTGGCCTGAGGTCATCCAGTAAGCAAACAGGTTTCTGGAGAGGCGGTATGTACGTTTTCTTAATGCATCAACTTCACAGCTGAGCGGGGATTTGAACTTGGGTCTTCCATGTCCTAGTCCAGCATTCTAACCACTTGTTAAACCAGTTCACTTGGAGGTGGGTCACAGAAGCAGGCGAGGCTCCTGCAAGACTGTTAGTCAGGCAGGAGTCTTCAACAGCCCAAGAATCTGCCCCAGAACAAAAACTGCAACGGAGCTCTGGTGCAGGAAGGGCAAAATGAAGAGGCACTGGCTCCCCCTCCAAGTGGCATCCACACTATGTCCTGTGGTATTCAGGGGGGCTGGCTCAGTGGCCAAGCACACCCTTCGCATGGATCCTTGGCATGACCAGTCACAGAGCCTCTGGTAGCAGGAGCTGGAAAAGGCCTTTATGTGCCTGCGACCCTAGACAGCGGCTCTCCGTCACAGCATACTGCTCCAAACCACCGCTCTTAACCACGACACCACATGCTCTTTGACAGATTCCTCAACTGGCCCTTTGAACATTGTAGCTTCAAGGCCATCAGTTTAAAAAACATCTAGAGCAGAAGGGATAGGACCAGCAAGGAAGGCCTCTGGTTTGTTGTGGCAAGCTGTGTGCTGGGGCCTCTCCCAGCAATGGGCCAGTTTGTGAATAACTGCTGCTCAATATGGCATGCTGAGGCACCAGCCTATCATTCCCGTGCTGTTCCTTGGGGGTGTGGGTTGTGAGTGTCCCTTATATTGTAAGAACAAGGGCCTTCTAAGAAGGATTTCTAGAAGTTAAAAAGATTAGGTCAACTGCTGAACAGAAGTGCCTCCTGGCAGCATTTAGCATTTTCACCTACAGCACAAAACACCTGTTTCACCCATCTTTTAAGCTTCCCCTAAAGCTCCTATTTGCCGCTTTCCACTTCTACCACATCTTATGACTATTTGAACATCACTTCCCATGGGGCAGAAGCCTCATAAACTATTAAGTATGAACTAACAAGCAAACAAACAAATCTTGCAAAAGGGCCAACATTTACTTTGCAACCCAGGCTTACAGAATGGCTGTTTCCACATTAGTCAGATGTCTATGCATCTGCACACCCAAATTGAAGGCCACAGTTTGCGACGAGGAACAGTAAAGTTCAGGGGACAGTGCTGAATACAATCCCGATTGGGCAAGTCGCCTCGGCTCTGTCTTTTTGTAAAAGGCAATGAATTGGATCCAGGCTCAATTTTACTAGTGTGCCTAGTAAGCGTCACCCCATGGTGCGCAGGGGACTACCTTTACCTTTTTACCTGATGCTGTAAAAAAGGCTATGCACACTTACTAGGAAGGAAGTCCCACTGAACATACTGGGACTTGCTTCTGAGACTGAGATAGCTATGTAGGAGAGGGGTTGTGGCTCGGTGGTAGAGCATCTGCTTGGCATGCAGAAGGCCCCAGATTCAATTCCTGGCAACACCAGTTAATATAAATAAGCCAATCATCAAACAAAGCTGATTTGCTCAATTTGTGGTGACTATGAATTGGCAACTAATAATACACAAACTATATAATTTCTTCTGCTTCAAGGAGTGGACACACGCCTAACAGACCAGAAGGAACAGCAGAATGTCTTTTCTAATAATCATCTTGAGCACAACACAAAGTCTCCAGCCAGAGGAGGAGGAGGAGAAGGAGGAGAGTTGCTTTTTATATGCAGACTTTCTCTACCACTTAAGGAAGAATCAAACTTGCTTACAATCACCTTCCCTTCTCCTCCCCACAACAAGACAACCTGTGAGGTAGGTGGAGCTGAGAGAGCTCTAAGAGAGCTGTGACTAGCCCAAGGTCACCCATCTGGCTTCAGATGGAGGAGTGGGTAAACCAACCTGGTTCACCAGTTTGGCATCTGCAGCTCACGTGGAGGAGTGGGGAATCAAACCTGGTTCTCCAGATTAGAGTCCACCGCTCCAAACCACTGCTCTTAACCACTACACCACACTGGCTCTCAAATTCTTCTTAAACCCCGTTCTTAAACACTTTTTCCGAACAGAGGTGTGAAATTGCATGCCCCCCCCCCAGCAACAAATTTCATGGGAATAAGCAGGAATACTATCCACACACCACACTCTTGCTCGCAAAGTATTGACATCCCAACCCCCCACTCATCCCCCTTTTCCTCCCATCTTATCTGCCCAAAAGCACAAACATGATGGTGACTCTGCTGCTCCCCATTCTGTACAGCAGCACACTGTGATGCTACAGCGTGGCAAGGGCAGGGAAAGTGTGTGTGTGGGGGGCTTTTTAAAAGATAAAAGAGGGAGGAATGGGTGTGGCAGTGAGCAGCATGGTACCATTTGGAAAGCAGAGCCTTTCCAGGGAGGCATTCACACAGACACCCCATCCACGGGCTCCTCAGAGTTTCCCCTTTCAACAGAGTTTTGTTTTTCTCAGGATTAAAGGCACTCTAAGAATGCCACAAGTCAGAATGCATACCGTATTTTTCGCTCCATTAGATGCATCTGACCATAAGACGCCCCCACCCCCAGCTGGTCGTCGGGGCGCACAGAGCCGGCTGGGTGCGCTGGAACGGCGCGAGCCGGCTTTCCCCGCCCACCTCCCAGCGCGCCCAGCCGGCTCTGGGCGCACATTCACTCTATAAGACGCACAGACATTTCCCCTCACTTTTGAGGAGGAAAAAAGTGCGTCTTATGGAGCGAAAAATACGGTAGTTCAGGCTTTTAAAGATTGTGCAATATGTGAATGGAGTGTATATCTTTCTTTCTTTCTTTCTTTCTTTCTTTCTTTCTTTCTTTCTTTCTTTTTGCACTTAGCTTCCGCTGACTTAAGATTTGGTCACCAGCTAGTGGTACGATGACTGTAAAAGAAGTTTGGTGACTGTAAAACAGCCAAAGAAGGAAGAAAGGCTTCTCGTAGCCATGACTTTTACAGCAGGGCTGGGCATGAGCTGATCAGGCATCCTCTCAATATTAGGGCCCTGATGGGATTCCATTTTTTTATTCAAGCAAATTAAACCTTGGGGACCAAGCGAATAAAATGTTTACAAGCTGGCTGCTGCCAACTCTTTCCTATCTGCGTTTTTTATAAAAAAGAACAAGTTTTTCCCTTCAGTGTGTTCAAGCCATGAAAGAAGTCAGGTAAAGAAAATGTGTACACACAACCTTTCCAGCCAAAGTTTAACTGACTCTATGCCGAAGCTGAGCCTGGAAAGTAATACACTTAAAGAAGAATAAGAGCTGGTTTTTATATGCTAACTTTCTCCACCACTTCAGGAAGAATCAAACCGGCTTACAATCACCTTCCCTTCCCCTCCCCACAACAGACACCCTGTGAGGTAGGTGGGGCTGAGAGAGCTCTAAGAGAGCTGTGACTAGCCCAAGTTCACCCAGCTGGCTTCATGTGGAGGAGTGGGGAATCAAACCCGGTTCTCCAGATTTGAGTCCACCGCTCCAAACCACTGCTCTTAACCACTACACCACACTGGCGCTGACACATGCCTTAATATTTCTCGCTTGGAAGCATGTCGATTCTCACCAATAAAATTTACTGCCTCCAGAAAAGTTACTGCGCTGATCGGATACAGTGAAAAGAAACAGGAGCCGTGGGGCACCTTAAAGATGAACAAAATGTTATTCTCCCCTAAAGGCTTCATGGACCAGAGCCCACTTCTTCAGACGCAACAAGTGGATCCTCGTCATGTAGAAAATCTTGGAGTGCGAGCAACTCAGCTTGCCTGGACATTGTGGGGGGGGGGGGCGCTAATTTTCTCTAGGGCTGTTTATGCTTGGTAATTAGCAGCGTGTTCCAGGCTGTAGGGCCCCACATATTTTTTTATTTCTTCACACTGAACCGTCATTCCAGCTGTCACTGCAAAGCAGGCCCATGACCTGCTTCGCATTTCTCAAGAGCCCCTTTGACGCGACCTTTGTATTTGCTCTGCCCCCGCATCAAAACATTCACTGAAGGAAGCATGAAAAATCACAGCCACGGCTTAGCTATGCAAATGACCATTGCTAATGGCTTATGCAAACGAAGGAACAAAGGAGCAGGCGAGTGGTGGGGGGACCGTGAATAGTCATTTTAAAGGGTGGGTTTTAAAAAGCAGCTTTGAGCGAGCATCGAAATCGACCCAACATAAATGGTCTATGTTTGTAGTTATCTCTTGAATGGGATGCTCCTCTTTGTCTGAACCTGGGGACCACCCTCTAACCCCTCCTCCTTCCTTTTCAGTAGCCATTTTTTCTCTCTCTTTTCCACATGATCTGCATGGAGGCAGAAGTTTCTGCTGGTCTCTCCTGTAAAAACAATACAATCATACTTGCACTCACATGACTCTGGATTAGCTAGCCACTTGTATAGGGAAATGTTTTCTTTACATTATGCTTTCTTTTATCAGCCGCAACAAGAAGGTGAACAGACTAAATACTTGAATAAATGCAAGCTCTACTTTTTTGCAATTGACTTCTTGGGAAGACTGATTTTATTGCACTCAATATCACGCTTCCATGACTGGGCAAACTCTGCCATATTAACCATATTAACCAGAGCCCACTTCTTCAGATGCAACGAGTGGATCCTCATCATGTAGAAACTTTATGTAAGAGACTTGGAAACAAAAAGTAGCAAGATTAAAACAGACGTCCAGTGGCACCGTAAAGGCTAACAAAGCCTCCAGCCCCAGCTTCCATGAGTCACACCACCACACATTGGATGAAGACAGCTCTGCCTCTCAAAAGCTGATGCTGGAATGAATTTCATTAGCCTTTAAATTGCCTCTGGACACTTGTTTTAATTTTTCTCCAATCTTTGAGCGCGTTGGCAGCTTTAAAAGCATTGCTGTGTACCCAAATATGTGCCAAAGGTCCTCCAGGATTTCTCTACCTTCTGAGGATCCACTTTTTAAAAAGTGTATTGTGCTCTAGCAAGCCAATCCATCTTCATCTATGATTTCATTTTTAAAAAAAATAAAAAAATTAGAAGGCTCTCTAGGGAGCCTTCTAATGTTTTCAATTCTTTCAATTCTCTTCATTCATTAGCCTTGACATGGTCCATAAATTTCTGATTGTTCATCTCAAACACTCCATTTGTCCTCTTCTCTTTTAATCACTGTCTGTGCCTCTGAAAATAATATGACCATGGTTTGTTGTTTCCATCCTATTGCAGCAGGAATACTCCTGTTGCACTGTGTCAAGAAAAAAAGATGACCATCTCTTGAATTACTGCTCATCAAAGTTGATGTGGGAGATGCTATGGCTCAGTCGCAGAGCATTTGCTTGGCATGCAGAAGGTCCCAAGTTCAATCCCAGTTGTTCTGCAAAAATGCCATGAAGTCTCCAGTGCAAGCTCTCTATGCACCAGGGAACAGATCCAATAGCAGCTGCTCCTAACGTTTCCCACTTAGGAAAAGTGGACAGCTATAGGCAAACCATTATAACGGTATAGCTAGACTGGAGCACCTCAGAGACCAACAAGATTTTCAGGGTATGAGCTTTCAAGAGTCAAACTCCCTTCACCAGATACCTTCATCAGGTAGGTGATGAAGGGAACTTTGACTCTCAAAGCTTATACCCTGAAATACTTGTTGGTATCTTGGGGAGGGGCCACGGCTCAGTGGTAGAGAATCTGCTTGGCACGCAGAAGGTTCCAGGTTCGATCCACAGCATCTCCAGTTAAAGGGACCAGGCAAGTAGGTGATGTGAAAGACCTCTGCCTGAGACCCTGGAGAGCCGCTGCCGGTCTGAGTAGACAATACTGACTTTGATGGACCAACTATTCAGTATAAGGCAGCTTCATGTGTTCAACAAAGGTGCTACTGGACTCGAATCTAGCTGTTCTACCACAGACCAACACGGCTACCCTCCGAAACAATTATGACCGTATGAAAATCTGGATGCTTGAGAAGAATCTGGGCGGGGTTGGGAGAAGAGGAGATAAATTACTTGGAAATTTCGTCAAACAACTCCCCAAATCTCCCCCCTTCATCATTCTCTAACCTCTCAGCTGCTCAAGCAGGTCAATTTCCTTTTCACCTCTTCCACCTCTACACCAGCTTTCAACATTCCATGCCTCCTGGAGTATATTCAGTCCTCATCAGGCAATTTTCCAGGTTTTTTTCTGGTTAATTTCCATTTCCCCCCCTAAAAAAAAAAAAAATATCTGGATACTCTCCCAAAGTACGTAGAAACTGCTACCTTGTCTGTAGGTAGTATGGTTTTGCTGCTCTCTTGACTGGCGTGAGCCACCCTCTTTATTGTTAGATAAAGTGGTAATAGGGGCTTGTACACAGCCCAGTAAGAAGATCACCAGTTATGTGTGGCAGCCCATGAAGTTCAATATACCTCTCTTCGGCATGATCTACACAGAACTGCAAGAACTGAGGGATATCAAGCACCAGGCAGGCAACCGCAGACTGTTGTTAGGCTGCTGTTGGCACTTGGGCCCGCCTGCTATAATCTATAAATAGGATATTCAGCACTCCCATAGAGTTGTCCTTGAGAATGCTAATGAATACTGCATGCGATCTGTGATCAGTATTGTAGAATTCATCTCTTTTCTTAATTTTCTTGGATTAAATCCAGAATCCTAAAAATATCTGAACTCTTTCAAACTGATCTTTGACGTGGCTGCTGTAAATCGACATGAGCCTCAAATCTGACACCTCTCTCTCCCATAGGCATGCCTAATCAACGTTTACTGATTATTAAAGCACACTCAGCCGGCACCAAACCAGAACCCATTGCTAGCATTCATGAATCACACCACACTGAAATATCCTTCCAAATCTTCTAAGCCGCAAGCAAGTCAGACAGCTTAACAGTTCCTTCGTAAGAACACTTTCCCTCAGAGTAAGCCCCATTGAGTAGACCCAATTAGGATTCTGAGGAGGCCTCATTAGGATTGCTCTAAACATCTCATACCCATTATTATTAAGCCAGAATATGAGCGATCACATAATTTTTTAACAAATTTTTTATTTATTTATTTTATTTTATTTGTATTTTATTTTTTATTTTTACAAATTTTTATTTTAGTGAATGTTCTGGTTCAAATGGGAAAAAGAAAAACCATTCTACTCTAGCATGCTGAAATGGACTAAACAAAATGTGGTTTCATATTAAGCATACAAATGGTAGCAATTAATTCCTAATTTAATTCATTAAGAAGGCCCTGTGCTCCTGAAGATTGGTTTATGTTCCTGACCACTAGATATTTTGGTCCTGTTCACACCCACGCTCAGCAGCAAGCGAGCCAATTTCCTACAATCAATTTGCGCGCTGCTGAGAAGAGCCAAAGGTTTCAAAAATGTCTAATCACACACAAAATGTGCAGTCCCAAATAAACACTCCTGCCATTCAAAAATTTAAGCCTTCTGCAGTAATGCTGTCGAGTTTCCTGTTTTGAGGATTTCTCCCACGCTATGTAGACATCTAAATGTCATGGGATGTGATTCGAAGCAACATCGCAAAGACAAGAGAAATGCATGGGTGTAGTAGTTAGAGTGTTGGACTAGGGTCTGGGAAACCCAGGTTTGATTCCCGGCTCTGTCATGGAAGCTTGCTGGGTGACCTTGGGCCAGTCACATGATCTCAGCCTAACCTAACCCATAGGTTTGTTGTGACGATAAAATGGAGAATGGGAGATTGACGTAAGGTGTTTGGGGCTCATTGGGGAGAAAGGCAGAGTATAAATGGATTAATAAATAAGTTGTATCACACACATAAGTTACCATCACATACCACTTTGCAGTTCCAAGTTCTTAGCAAAAAATGCCCCAGACTACACACACATACACACATGCGAATATTGTAAAGACACAAGCGCATTGCATTGTTTGGGCTTTTCTGACCCAACTAGGACACTGTCGAGACAGAGGGTGCAAATTGGATGGGGGAAAAACTCATACAGACACCCCTTAGCAGTATGGGATTCCACCATACAGAACGTGTGCCTGCAGACATGTCTTAGAGAGGAAGGAGTCTAAAAAATGTGACGCCCTGCTGCTGCTATTTTAAGCAGCCGTAGTGCTAATAAAACTGCACCTCTGAAGTTGAGGAGCAGATATAACTCCTGCTTGTTGACATCTGGAATGCAGAAATGCTTGATCTGGATGTGGTGTAACGTGCCCGTCAAGTTATAGCCAACTTACGGCGACCCAGTAGGGTTTTCAAGTCAAGAGATGTTCTGGGTACAAGGGACCAAACTAGACATTATGACAAATCATGTGAAACTATCCTAATTTTTATAAAGCAACAAAATGAGCAACTGCAGGACACAGGAATAGGGAGCAGAAGAAGGTCAGTTGGCAAAAGGGGTACTCAACCCAGACAGACAAGTTTTTGACGGTACTCAACCCTTTCTCATTCTCAAAAAAATTTAAGCTGTATACCACCACTCCCTTAGGATTTAAGAAGGAGAAACAAAAACATAGCAGGCAATGTATTCCCTCTCTAGTCACCTTTCCTGTGCTCCTGATTTTCATTTAAAGAGAGAGTAGGGGCATTAACGCATGGGCAGAATGTTCCTGGTTCGCTCCTCTGTTATCCCACAATATTTTAATCCCACAATATTTAAGTCTGGATAATCAAACGCATGACACCAGCCTATCCCACATTAATTCTGAAACAAGTAGCTGCTGGAGGCTCCCCGTGCGTTTGAACCAACCATATAATGTGGGATAGTTCGCAATGCGGGATAGCAGGGGAGTGACATCGCCCAAGGATTGGCTGAGGAGTTATCCAATCAAAGGGCGATTCTCCCCCTTTTTTTTTTCTTGGAACGCCAGCGTTCCGGTATACCATCGTCTCAACCTGTCAATTAAAAAAAGGCGGGACGGGAGACCGGAAGCAGCAATTGCTCGCACAGGAAAGGGGGCGGGACGGGGGACGGGAAGCGGCACTTGCTCGCGCAGGGAAGGGGGCGGGACAGAGGAGACCGGTAAGGAGCACTAGTAGCGAGCTAGCCGAGTAATTACACGCACGTCGGCGTTCCGGTAATGTAGCGGAATTAAAAAAAAGTAGCGGATTAGAACCGAAAAGATCGCTATAAACCAGGGATGGCTTAACCCGGTTTTTTTTGCCTTAATTCGCGACTAAGGTGGGTCCGATGCGCAGCCCTTGGACGGTCGTGCGTGTGGACCATGGAGATTCGCTACTATTAAGGCACAAAAGCGAGACAAATTGGCCGTGCGTTAAGCCCCAAAGAGTATGTTTATGTGTACATCAAAAAAAGTTATATATACTGCTCTACCTAGCTAACATACCACAGGCATGGCATGCCAAAAATTTCAGAGAAATTGGAGGAATTTATAGGAGTGTTTTACAAAATTGTATCAAAGTATGAAAAAGTACAGAAGAAAAAGTATTTACATATCTGGATATGTTGCCTCCCTTTGGCAAATGTGTGAACCCTGAAGAGGGGCAATTTTTTCGAAAGTGAGCCATCCCTACAGAATTAAAGCTTGACAGTATCACATCTGCTTATGAATTCAAACTCAGCAGCCTCATGATGGGAGTCCCCAGATCTAGCTCCCAATCTTGGACATCACACACTTTCTTTTTCACATCCTGTAGGCCACAAATCCAAGTTCCGCAAGGAAAAAAAAGCTACATCAAATGATGCAAACTTTATGAGCTTAGTTTAGACCAGGGGTGTTGAACTCATTTGTTATGAGGGCCGGATGTGACATATATGTCACTTTGTCAGTCGGGCTGTGTGCACTATAAAAATTTAATGCCAGATACGAAACAAACTTTATAGTAGACACTGGCAAAGCCAATTAATGATATTTTTTACTACATTTTTTACTTAAAATACAAGCATGCTTAACACAATACTCTTACAGTATTTTCTTTTATTTAACAGTCTTTGATCATGGACACTTCAGGACTGGGGTGGGGTGGGGTGGCTGGCTCGCATAGGAGAGCATAAGAGCTCTCAAGGGGCCAGATCTGGCCCCCAGGCCTTATGTTTGACAGCCCTGGTTCAGACTGTTAAGCATACACAAAAAAGATGATTTAGTGTTGCAACTTGTATTTTGTATTTCCATTTATTCTTGTGTGCTTCTCAGATGTTAGTGTGAATTTTTGCATTGATAGACTGTATATTGTATTTGAGCTGCGTGCTGTTTCTTTATTTGAGTTATTCTCAGTATAGCACAGGGTTTCTTTTTGTATTTAGTACCAGGAGACTGGGCGACCCTAGCTGGAAATGATGTAGTGGTGTCAGCACAATGGCAATCCCCCCCCCCATATTTTGCTCCGGGGGTGCCAAGCAGGAGGTCTCCCATCAAAGCAGGAGGCCTGGTACTCCTCCCTCTTCATTCAGGGTGTGCTCTGCTGTATGGCCAAATGGAAGGTGCGAAGGACCCAGGCAGAGTGAAAAGATAAGACTTCTTTATTAACCAAATACTATTAGTAAGAACAGTTATTTAAAAAGGGTGGATTAACAGGGTGCACTACAAACACTCAGGGCAGGGCAAAACTCAAAGAAAGAAGCCAGCTAGAAAACAATAAAGTTCTCTGAGGCAACTGTCTTACTTGATTCTCACCACTGTTGTAATACCTGACCTTCTTCAGGTCAGACTCATCCTCACCTTGGGGTCATGGATCAGCCCCCCCCCCTTCTAGGGTTGCCAACCTCCAGGTACTGGAGATCTTCTGCTATTACATCTGATCGCCAGCCGATAAGAGATCAGTTCACCTGCGGAAAATGGCCGCTTTGGCAACTGGACACTTTGGCAAATGGACTGTATGGCATTGAAGTCCCTCCCCTCCGGAAACCCTGCCCTCCTCTGGCACTGCCCAAAAAAACCCCTGCAGGTGGTAAAGGACCTGGCAACCCTACCCCCTACCCCAGTGCCAGGGAATGAATACCCCCACCCAGGGCCTTATATGCTCTTTCCCTCAACATCTGGTTCCTGGTTTTCTCTCCATCTTCCCCACTCCAGTCCTGAGTCTTGGAGGGTGCCTGCAAAATGTAGATCTGCAGGAAAATTGGCAGCAGGCCCGAGACGATACATGTGAGGGCAAGGCCGTCTTGAGGCCTACAGGCCGCTCCTCTCCTCAGCCGATGCTTCCCAGGCGAGGCCTGGAGATCTCCCAGAATAATAACTGTTCTCCAGACTACCGAGAGCAATTGCCCTGAAGAAAATGACTGCTTTGTAGTGTGGACTCCATGGCATTTTTTTCTGGCTGTGGTCCATCCACTCCCCAAACCCTGTTCAGCCCAGGCTCCACCCCCAAATTTCCAGGAATTTCCCAGCCCAGAGGTGCCAACCCTACCTCAGTCTCACAGCAAGAATCATGGCAACAACTTTTTGTAGCGCCTTCAGAGCATATTACAGATGGGGGCTGGGAGACAGACAGAAGATGGTTTGCCTCGCCTACATTCACATCATTTAGTGCACATAAGTGACAACATCTGAATCAGGGGCATCCCAATTCATGACCACTACACTACAACAACTTTAAAGAAATTTACCTTACACCCATCTGGAGAGCCAGCGTGGTGCAGTGGTTAAGAGTGGTGGTTTGGAGCGGTGGACTTTAATCTGGAGAACCGGGTCTGATTCCCCTCTCCCCCACATGAGTGGCGGATGCTAATGTGGAAGGCTGAGTCAACCTTGAGCCGGCTACCTGAAACTAACTTCTGTCGGGATCGAACTCAGGTCGTGAGCAGAGCTTGGACTGCAGTACTGCAACTTACCACTCTGCGCCACGGGGCTCCTATACTGTGCCCACTAAAAGACGTGTAATATGGAATAGTGATGATTTTGGTATCATGCTGAACAAGAACAAAGAAACTGCAGGCGTGCAATGGATGGAGGAAAACTATTTCAGGACAACGAACGAGAGAGAGAGGATATGAGCTTTTATTCCCAGGCTGTACATTACTCTATTGCATGGCGTATCAACTCCGCAGGGAACAGCAGTGCTGCAGAAATCCAGGACGTCATTAGAGGAAGCGAGTCCGGTAGGGCCGATGACATTTGTGCAACGCAATCGTTCCAGGGGTACAAAAATAGTGCATTGTGTAAATGGACCCCATGCGAAGCTTCTCATATGATACACAGCTATTAAGCCCACAGCTTAACCCACCGCGCCGAGAGAGCGCCAGTCTGAAGGGCAGGTCCCATCAGCCTGTCTGTCTGCACGGAAAGGGGAGACTTAACAAACCCATTAATTTTGCAAATAAGGGCTTTGGCCAAAATCCGCTTGACGGCTCTGTGTGCTGCCCTAAAATTATAGATCCCCCCCCCCCATTCCCCAAAAGACCTGTTCGTGTCAGGCGGCTACAGCTAGGTCAGCAGAGCATGTTGCGGCACACCAGACGAACCCCAACCAGCCAAGTTTGACCCAGACAACACATAAAGCCCGGAGAGCAGCAAAGGAGAAAAAAAAATCCCTCTGCAGTGACTCAGTCATTACCGCTGGCCAAGCAGAAGAGCTGCATCAGCTTGCTGATGTTACATCATGCAGTTAGCGGTGGGAAACAGAGAGAGAGAAGTGAGGAAATTGTTACTAGGAATTGAAAAAGCACTTGGAAATAGAAGGGATTCTTCTGAGGACAAATCTGGGTTTCCCCTCCTGTAGCAAGAAGGATTCTAGTTTTGCTTCTATTTGGGGGGGGTGGACAAGGGTGAGAATGGAGCACACCATTGTCAGGGCCAAGGGCCTCATTCCTACATAGGCATTTGTAACCCTAGAGCAGGGAGGAGGAGGAGGAAAAAGAAGAAGAGTTGGTTTTTACATGCCAACTTTCTCTACCATTTAAGGAAGAATCAAACCAGCTTACAATCACCTTCCCTTCCCCACAACAGACACCCTGTGAGGTAGGTGAGGCTGAGAGAGCTCTAAGAGAGCTGTGAATCGCCCAAGGTCACCCAGCTGGCATCATGTGTAGGAGTGGGGAAACCAACCCGGTTCACCAGATTAGCGTCCCCCGCTCATGTGGAGGAGTTGGGGCATCAAACCCGGTTCTCCTGATTAGAGTCCACCGCTCTTAACCACGACACCACAATGGCTGGTGTGGAACTCATTTGTTATAAGGGCTGGATATGACATGAATGTCACTTGGCCGTGCCCGGCCATGCCTTGCCAGCCCAGATCGTGGGGTGGGGGGTTGCCTCAGCTGGCGAGACCGCAGCAGGCTTGTCAGCCCAGATCAAGAGTGGGTGGGGGGTGGCTGCCTCGTGGGCCGGATAAGAGCTCTCAAGGGGCCGGATCTGGCATCTGGGCCTTATGTTTGACACCCCTACCCTAGAGTCTTGTAAAGCTAACTCTCGCTTGGGATTGCCAACTGACCATTCCATCCTGTTCTGGATGCCCAAAAAATATCAGGGGGAGCTTTTTTGCTGTGCAGATAAGCAAGATCTGCTAATGGGTGCAAAGCAAGACATCTGTCATAAGGCAGAGGAGCAGAAGCCAGCAGAGGGAAGTTGGCAATTCTACCCAGACTGAATTGCTTTGGCTCACTCACAATTTGTGTGTGTATTGGGGGCGGGTCATATCAAGTTTTCAACCTCCAAGTACAAAGGGTAGGGTCCATATCATGGGCAGCTGGCTTCCTATCATTCACGCATTTGGAGCAACAGATGTAGATTTGTCACTTGTGGCAAAGTATGCTTTTTTCCTACACAGAGAGGATAGGTATATTGGAAAACTGCAACGTGTGAACCTGCCACAAAGACCTGCAGCTTGAACCACACAGACAACTCCGAAAACCTTTGGAACAAACGCAAGGTACCGTGTCTAGCCGTTGCTGAATAACTGGTGTATTACAAAGAATACAGGGAGACAGTGACTTTCGTTTCAAGTCTCCATTTCATGTTTGCAGAGACAGGCCTGCGTTTAGTTTGTGACTGACAGGTCACAAGCTGCAGTGGAGGAACAGGTTGCTTCGGCATTTAAAAATATGATGAAAACGCTTTGACGTTCTGCTGGCAGCTAAAATCTGATGTGCGTAATCTGCAAAATATTTACTTAACCCTACACATGACAGTTTATTCGTGTTGGACTGAAAACCAACCTCAGCACAGCCCTAAGGTGGCCACAAAGGCAGACTTTCATGGGGAGGTATAAGCCTGCAAACATGCACTCCTGTTCTAAAAGGGGGGGACAAACGGATTGGGGCTATGAACAGACCAGACAGATCTGTCTACAAATGTGAGAAAAGCCCCAAGTCGAAAGGGAAAGGATCCACTGGTGGATTAAAACTCCCCCAAATAATAAAAGAAGCATCTGCAGCTTTACAAAACAAATGCCTCAGTAGCCATCAAGCAACCACAACAGTATTGTCAGCATTCAAGCCTTGGTCTCTGTAAAATGCAGGGAGAAGGGGAAGGCAATTTCCAGGGCTGTTTTTGCCTTTAAGGAAGGACTCAATTGGGGCCAGTGGGGGTGGAGAAAATATGTTGCCCCTTGCAAGCCTTTGCTGGTCCCTGCTTGTACTAGAATAAAAAGCATGCCAAAATAAGTCATGTGACTAAATGGAATCTCCATGTTCAGATGCAGTATGCCTTTAATTTCCATATGGTGGCAATGCACAATGTGGGAGGGCTACTGCCTTTCTGATCTATTTGTGTTCTTCCAGGAGGTATCAGGCTGGCCACTATGGGCAAAAGGATACTGGACAAGATGAATTCTTGGCCTGATCCAATTATTTGACGTCATCTCCATGTCAGCAAAGGAATGGCACATTCAGAAGGTAACCCTGCTGTGGTTTCTCTGCAGCAGCTTCCATTCCTGAAGTGGTAAGCCTGTTTGAACAGAATAGCAGCTTGCCTCTCCAGGAAGTTTTGGCAGTACACATGGCAGTATACCAGCACTTCTGTGTTTGTAACCTGATAGGACTACACCTCTGCTGTCCTTCTCTGCAAGCAGGTAGCACAAAATTCTGGCTTTGGCAATGGAGTCCCAAACGGAGACTCCTTTTAAAAATGCCTGCTCCCATATGAACCACTCTTCTCGATCTGAAATCGGCTGGAAATGATCTCCAGGCAGCGAGACCAGGTTTGCCCTCATATATTTATTTACATAATTTACCGTATACCCCTGCCTCTCTCCCCAGTGAGGACCCAAAGCAGTTTATACCATTCTCCTCTCCTGCATTTTATCCTCACAACCCTGTGAGGTAGATTAGGCTGAGTGTGTGCGACTGGCCCAAGGACACCCAGCGAGCTTACAGAGCAAATGGGGATTCGAACCCGGATCTCTCAGATCCTAGTCTGACACTCTAACCCAGGGGTGTCAAACTTAAGGCCCAGGGGCCGCATCCGGCCCCTAGAGAGCTCTTATGTGGCTCGCGAGGCAGCCAAGGCAGCCACACACACCCAGTCCTGAGGTGTCCATGATCAGAGACTGTTAAATGAAAGAAAATACTGTAAGAGTGTTATTGTGTTAAGCATGCTTGCATTTTAAGTAAAAAATATAGTAAAAAATAATATCATTAATTGGCTTGGCCAGTGTCTTCTATAAAGTTTGTTTCTCTGGTACCTGACATTAAATTTTATAGTACACATGGCCCGGCCCAACAAGGTGACATGTATGTCACATCCGGCCCTCATAACAATTGACTTCGACACCCCTGCTCTAACCACTACACTATACTGGTTCTCCAATATATAGTGGAACCTTTTCAGTGGTGGCCCCTAGAGCTTTGGCTCACCCTCCCACATGAAATTTGTTGGGTTCTTCTCTCTACAGGCACTCCAAGAGGCAGTAAATACCTGTTTACGCTTATAATATTTCTTGAGTTCTCACTCTGAAGTTTCTGGCACTGGTTTGTTTGTTTAATGTTATGGTTATTTTTGAATTATTTCTTGACGTTTTTATTGTACCACTGAAAAGCGCAGGGAGGGGGGAAATCTCATAACTAAGCAAACTAGTTTATCTCATGTGCAGGCCAGGCAGAGCCTTCTCTCAAAAGGGCCAAAATATTTTGACAAGGCACCTTGTGTGAACTGAGAACTGCAGAACTCAGCCAACAAATGTGTATAAAGACTAGACTGAAGGTGCATCCTGTAAGCATGAGAATCCATGATCCAAGATGCTCTGTTTGTGATGCATGGAAGCATGACAAAATGTCAAAGAACAGATGGTTTGTGCCATACAACTTGTCATCTCATACTCTTGAACCTGGCAATATTATAACTCTCTCACAAAGAAGGATCTTCAGCCTAGATAGACATAATGGAAAGAGAAAAATAGAAAAACACAAACTATGTTAGCTGAAAACCCAAAGCAATTCCTATTCATTGCACCATGCTGTTAAGGTTCTTCTCTGGTGTACAAGGAAATTAGCTAGTTACATGCCACTTGCTACACCTATATCCCCTAGTTGTATCTGTATCCGGCCTGCATTAGAATTTAGATATTACCACTACTTGATGCAGAGTGACTGTAACTATATTCCCAGATTTCACAAGACACTTCTTGCTGCAGCTATAACCTCATTCATTCAATTCATCACCTCGGCACTCCTCCGTGAAGACCAATCCTTGTTCACGACCACCAAAACCAGGGTCTTTTGCTCATTTCCTATTAATTACTGCACTAGCTCTCCTATACAGGTTGATGTGTCTACCTGTGTTAATGCATACCGGTGGGCCTAGTATACTTCCAATGCCCACTAGCCCTGGGTGCTGTGTACTGGGGTGGGGGGCTGTGGTCCAGCAACAGAGCACCTGCTTTACATCCAGAAGGTCCCAAGTTCAATCTGCGGCATCTCCAGTTAAAAAAAAAGATCAGCTAGAAGGAGATATGAAAGACTTCTTCAGGAGATCCCTGGAGAGCTGCTGGCAGTCTGAGTAGACAGTGCCAATGGACTGAGTCATGATCAGGCAGCTTCATGAACCTGCCTTTACTGAATGAGACCCTCGGTCCATCAAAGTCAGTATTGTCTACTCAGACCAGCAGCGGCTCTCCAAGGTCTCTGGCAGAGATCTTTCACATCACCTACTTGCCTAGTCCCTTTAACTGGAGATGCCGGGGATTGAACTTGGGACCTTCTGCATGTTAAGCAGATGCTCTACTACTGAGCCACATCAATGGAGGAGAAGAGAACAATGGAAGCTGCTTTGGGTCCCCAGTGGTGCCTCCTCCCGCCGTCCCCAGCCGCCAAAAGCTCAGGAATGGGCTGTTAGAGGATCTCGTTGCTGCCCTAATGTCCTTGTTTTTTTTCCCTTTCCTATGTATCAAATAAACGGCATTGCCAATGAGTTAATACGAACTCTGATTCCTGGATTGTCTAACATGCATTGCTGACTCCTTCCACCAATGTCCAGTGTTTCAAATTTAATTCTCCCCCCCCCTCCTTAAAATAATGCTAAACGTTCACATTCGTTCCCATGCAACAGGACATTAGGGAAGGGTGTGGGAAACCTGAGCCGATGTCCTGAAGTAGCCAGTGCTGTTTGCTAAAATGTAAGCGCTAATCATGACGCTGAACGGGTACATAGAAACAATCTCATTATTTAGAAAGAGGTAGAAATGGCTCCTGAAATGAAGGAAGGGGGAAAGAGAGAGGACAGTGTTTCAATGCACCCTTCAAGGAGCTCAGGGCGGCAGGTGTGGCTTGCTCCTCCCTAGTTTACCGGTATCCTCACAACAAGCTTATGTCACAGGCGATGCTGAGAGAAAATGACTGGTCTAAGGTGACTCTGGGCAGGTGCTGCTGGTCCCCCATGTCCCTCAGCTGTCCTCAATAATGCACCGAAATGTGGCACCGAAAGGCATCTTTTTACTCTCCTGTTTTATCCAGCTGCTACCAAAGCCGTGTGTTTCCTCATCCTTGCGCTCCTTTTGACCCAGAAGGTGGAAGAAGGAGGAGAAGAAGAGTTGGTTTTTACATGCCGACTTTCTCTACCACTTAAGGGAGAATCAAACTGGCTTGCAATCACCTTCCCTTCCCCACAACAGACACCCTGTGAGGTAGGTGGGGCTGAGAGAGTTTGGAGAGCTGTGACGAGCCCAAGTTCACCCAGCTGGCTTCACGTGTAGGAGTGGGGAAACAAATCCAGTTCACCAGATTAGCCTCCACCGCTCATGTGGAGAAGTGGGAATCAAACCCGGTTCTCCAGATCAGAGTCCACTGCTCCAAACCACCGCTCTTAACCATCACACCACGCTGGCTCTCCATTATGTCACTCACATCCCAGGCACCCCTCACCAGGCCCTTTTCCAGTCCCAAGCTCCTTTGGGCTACTACTTTTTAACCCATCCTAACAGATGGGCCCTCCCTGTCCCTGACAGGGAGTACTTAGGTACTTGATTACCCCACAGCCCTAGGAGCAATTCATTGCTGCCTGCTGCCGCCCCAAAACCTAATCACCTTCTCCCCAGCTGGCTAATGCAGAGCTATGCCCACCCCAGGGGCTTATGCCTCAGGAACAATTTTTCCTTGTCCCACAGGGACAGCAGCTCCTGCGGTCGCCCGAGGCCCCCAATTCCTGCTCTTTGCACCCACTGTGGAAGCCCTCTCTCCCATTAAGGTGGGCTGTTCAGCCAATGTTCCCCAGCCAGCTTCATGGATTTGAACCAAGACCCCCTAGCCAGCATGGTGTCGTGGTAAAGAGCGGCGGACTCGAAGCTGGAGAACTGGGTTTGATTCCCTACCCCCTCCACAAGAGCGGCAAACTAATCTGGTGAACAGGGCTTGATTCCCCACTCTTCCACATGCAGCCTGCTGGGTAACATTGGGCCAGTCACAGTTCTTTCAGAAAACTCAGCCCCACCTACCTTACAAGGTGCCTCTTGTGGGGAGGGGGGGAAGGGAAAGTGATTGTAAACTGCTTTGAGACTCCTTAAAGATAGAGAAAATCAGGGTATAGAAACCAACTCTTCTTCTCCTAATCCAACACACTCTAAAGCAGGGGTTCTCAACAAGGGGGGAATTCCCCCCGGGGGGGATTTTAGGGTTCTGTGGGTTGGGGAATTGGGACCACTATTCAGCAAAGCGTGATGTCCTGTAGATTATGTACAATCTGTAAAACTGTAGTTTGTTTTTAATTTAATCTGCGACATTCCATAAAGTTTATGACTATTTTGGGAAGGGGGGGAATTAGAATCATAGAGTTGGAAGGGACCACCAGGGTCATCTAGTCTGACCCCCTGCATAATGCAGGAAATTAACAACTACCACCCCCCACATCCCCAGTGACCCCAACCCTCCCCCCCCCGCCGTAATGCAGGATCCCACAATCAAAGAATTCTGAACAATGGTGAAAGGGGGGAATGGAGCAAAAAAGGTTGAGAACCACCGCTCTAAAGACTCCATCCATTACTGGGAACAAGGCAGCGTGTAAACTCTGGCTAGATAAAGGAGTTCGTAGTTTTCCGTTGTTTTCTGTATGTGCTTAGAGGGTGGGTCATCACTGGATTGCTAAACAAGATCAAAGAGGAACCCCAAAAGAATACATGAGATGAGTATATACCACCACCCCTTCTTTCTTGCATTACTTCTGGCAATATGCTGCGCTAACAGTGCAATCCTATGCAGAATTAGTCTAGTTGAAGGCCACTGAAAACCACAATCTCAGACTGAAGTAACTCTGCATAGGACTGCCTGGCAAAACTGCAGTCCACACATACAGTCTGATATGGTGTAATTTACATAAAAGCGTCTTGCAAAGAAACACCTTGACAGCTTGCCAGTGCGCACACTGAGTTAACACTGTTGTCTAAAAAAAGCCCTTATATATTTCTACTGAAAGCGGTTGTTACTCGCCCACAGAGGCCTGACACAGGAGCACATGCAGATGACTTAATAGGTAACCTAACAATGAGGTTACCCATTGGTTTTGTAGGTATAAGCAAATATATACCACACATAAAGCAATGGGGTGGGTGAGTGGGATGGATGATCAGATAAAAACATGCAGTAAGCAGAGCAACATGGAGCAAGGTGACCTCTTCTGCAGCCCCGTCTCCTGTTATTTCCAAGCTGTCTGCCATGGCCCGCTAGCCTCAACACCATACAGGCAATAATTAAGTGGTCCAGATCATCAGACACAGAGACGGATGTGATGAAGAAGCAGTTCAAGCTCCCCCCACCCATGTTTGTTGCGCAATTCTTGCACATCATTAAGCCCGACGACCAGCCTGAGCAACCTATATTTATTTGGGAGACACTCGATTTTGGAGAGCTAAATTGGTAGAGTGAACACTGCAATTGAGAACCATGAGCTGAGGCTGCAAAACACACCAGGATAATTACTCTCGCCTGTGCTGGTGACGCGACCTAACACGGGGATGTCTGGAAATCAGGCAGAGGAAAAGTCAGCAGCCAGGAGGTGTCTGCATTAAGGGGTTGAACCCCCACCCATCCCCAATAAAGAAAGCCTAAAGATTTTGGGGCTCTTCAGCTTAGAGAGGCAGAACCTAACTAAGGGCAGGAAACCATGATAAAATTATGCATGGAGTGGCGAAAGGGGAGAGGGAGAAGTTTTCCTCCCACTTCAATAATGCTAGAACCTAAGGGCACCTAATGAAATTGATGGGCAATAAGACAGGAAAAAGGGAATACTTGCTGGGTACCCAAGGTAGGTGGGATAAATAAAATATATAGATAATGAAAATATAATTTATTTAAGGCACTATGTCAAGATAAAAATTATTTTAAAACATTAAAACAGCACAACGGCATTTGCTAAGGTTGAGATCTATAACCACATGCCAGACGCGTTTCGGCCTGTTTGGCCTTCCTCAGTGGTCAATTGAAATGCACATAAAACATACGCACATATTTATAGATATATGTATATATACAGACAATATATATCAGACCAGGCATGTATATAGGTTGTATAATATATTACCATTTATACAAACATCTGGTAAGATTGTCTCAAGTTGTTATACTGGGCTGTATATGTCTCCCATATCAAATGTGTGCAATTATCCACCTGGTAAAACAATGTGAAGGGAATATTTGAACACATGAACACATGAGGCTGCCTTATACTGAATCAGACCCTCGGTCCATCAAAGTCAGTATTGTCTACTCAGACCGGCAGCGCCTCTCCAGGGTCTCAGGCAGGGGTCTTTCACATCACCTCCTTGCCTAGTCCCTTTAACTGGAGATGCCGGGGATGAAACCTGGGACCTTCTGCAAGCCAAGCAGGTGCTCTGCCACTGAGCCACAGCACTTCCCTTCCCTAGTCAACAAGTAATTCAAGTGTGCAGTTCCCTGCCAATGGACACTGTGATGGCTGCAAGCATAGATGGCATTAAAAGGGGATAAAACAGATTCATAGAGGAAGAGAGGTCCACATCAATGGCTATTAGCCATACTGACTTAAGGGAATCTCCACATCCAGTAGTAAACTTCTGAATGCCAGTGACAGAAGAGAAGATTGGGGGAAGGCCTTCAGCTCTGTACCCTGTTTGGTGGCCCTCCAGGACCAGGTGCCTGGCCAGTGTGTGAAACAGAATACTGGTCTAGATGGCCAGTATTAATAAGTATTGAAAGGGGCCGTGGCTCAGTGGTAGAGCATCTGCTTGGCATGCAGAAGGTCCCAGGTTCAGTCCCCGGCATCTCCAGTTAAAGAGACTAGGT
The DNA here is from genome assembly GCF_029931775.1 of Euleptes europaea. NCBI lineage: Eukaryota > Metazoa > Chordata > Lepidosauria > Squamata > Sphaerodactylidae > Euleptes > Euleptes europaea. The sequence goes on from NC_079314.1 coordinate 24,217,416, forward strand.
AAGGAGAGGATATGAAAGACCTCTACCTGAGACCCTGGAGATCCGCTGCTGATATGAGTAGACAACACCGACTTTGATGGACCAAGAGTCTGATTCAGTATAAGGCAGCTTCAAGTGTACATGTGACCTCTGGTCTGATCCAGCATGGCTCTTCTTATGTTCCTGTTTTCACAAATAAAAATACAAACATCGATCCTTGCAACTCCTCTGTCATTGTTCTAGCAGTACGCACACACAGCCAATCGGTTTCTTACCAGCTGTACATTCACCTTCATTTCTTTTGCAGCAGCTTGTCTGCCGCTGGCTGGCTTCCTAAGCATGTGTGTTCAGAAACTGACCACAACCGTTTCCATTTGGTACAAACTTAAGACTGTTTAATCTCACAATAAATATCGTTGTACTGACAACCGAACGGCAGCAACTGAACACGCATTATGTAACACTGAGACCTTGGTAAGAGAGCTATGCAGGAGATGAAAGAGAAAACAGTTCCTTCACATTTAGACAACAGAGAAAGGATTAACTTTTATCACAATCTGGATATTGTTTAAAGGCGAAAAAAGTGTTCTGGCTAAAAAAAACAAAACCCACTGTCAGTCTATAATATGTTATTCTTAACCATTTAAAATTAACTCCATCAGCAGCACTATGTAAACAGTAAGCCAGGTTCCAGATGGAGACTAAATGCTCATGGGTCTGAATTTATGAGAATGTGTATCAAAGCAAGTTGTCTCTGTCCCTGCCGAGTTATCTATCTTCTAAAGACTCGGGGAGGGAGTTAAAATTTCAATAGCAGCAACTTGAGAGAATGTGCAAGAACAATTTTTTCTAAGGGCCTCCCCCAAAAGTTTCCACCAAAGAAAATGAAGACTGAATGGAACACAGGGACAGTGTTCAACTCGGCTCCTTGGCCAGTTCCTGTATTCGTTTCCCATGCCATAGCTTGTCCTCAGGCATTCTGAAAGCTGAGCTCAGCTATACCAACTATGGGGAAACACACAAAAAACCAAAATGAGGCTCACTGATAAACGCGCTGTATTTTTAGAACCCACCTGCAAAGTAACTCCATGCTCCTCTCTTTGGCCCCTCAATAAGATGCAGGAATTTCACACCCATTATTAAGACCAAGAGCCCCGTGGCGCAGTGGTAAGCTGCAGTACTGCAGTCCAAACTCTGCTCATGACCCGAGTTCGATCCTGATGGACGTTGGTTTCAGATAGCCAGCTCAAGGTTGACTCAGCCTTCCATCCTTCCGAGGTCGGAAAAATGAGTACCCAGCTTGCTGGGGGTAAAGGGAAGATGACTGGGGAAGGCACTGGCAAACCATCCCATAAACAAAATCTGCCTAGTAAACGTTGGGATTTGACGTCACCCCATGAGTCAGGAATGACCCGGTGCTTGCACAGGGGAGGGAACCTTTACCTTTACCTTTTTATTAAGACCAAACTAGTTTAAAATCATTATTTGTTATTCATCAATATAAAGCATTTCGGAGCAACACGCCCTTTTTGCACATTACCAGATTTCGCTCTAAAACTCCTGGAGCTCCTCTCCCGCCTCACCCTGTTCCCCCCCACCCTTCCACACTCTCCTGACCTCACAACCCAATTGCAAGGGAGTCGCTTTGGAACCTGATCCACAGTCTGAGATCCACCAATTTAAGCAGGTGCTGCGTTCAAAATGGCATTCAGTATACAGCAGTGCCTTAGGAATATGCTACTGACCCATACAGAAATGCAACATCTTCCCAGGGTCTCTAGTAACACACATCCTGGTTTAAAGCATGGATCCAAATTGGAATTCCATATAAGGACATAAGAAAGGCCATGCTGGATCAGACCAAGGCCCATCAAGTCCAGCAGTCTGTTCACACAGTGGCCAGCCAGGTGCCTCTAGGAAGCCCAAAAACAAGAAGACTGCAGCAGAACAATTCTGCCTGTGTTCCACAGGACCTAATATATTCGGCATGGTCCTCTGATCCTGGAGAGAATAGGTATGCATCATGACTAGTATCCATTTTAACTAGTAGCCATGAAAACCCCTCTCTTTTGTGAACATGTCTACTCCCCTCTTCAAGCCTTCCAAGTTGGCAGCCATCACTACATCCTGTGGCAGGGAGTTTCACAATTTAACTATGTGTTGTGTGAAGAAATACTTCCTTTTATCAGTTTTGAATCTCTCACCCTCCAGCTTCAGCAGACGACCCCGCCTTCTAGTATGATGAGAGGGAGAAAAGCTTCTCCCTGTCGACTCTCTCCATACCATGCATAATTTTATAGACTTCTATCATGTCTCCCCTTAACAGCCTTCTTTTCAAGCTAAACAGCCCTAAGCTATTTATAAGAGCTGAGAAGTTGACAGCATTAAAGACCTTAAGAAACTTGCGATAACTGCGGTTCTCAAGAGCATTTCAACTATCACCCGGTTTTATTATACCAAAGGCCATCAGTATGCTCTAGCGGCTCTTAAGGTCTTTAATGCTAAGGTCTAATAACACACTAAGAAGGCGAAAGTAAGAGTAATTTGCTAGAGACAATTTCCAGAAAATAGAGACAATCCTTGATAAATAAGAACATTTGGAACATATACAACCAGAATAGTTGTTCCGTTAACAATAATAATAATTGTGTGCTGTCAAGTCACAGCTGACTCATGGCAACCCCAGGACCATAGGGTTTTCAAGGCAAGAGATGGGCAGAGGTAGTCTGCCACTGCTTTCCTCTGCATAGCAACCCCAGTCTTCTTCCACCTTCAGCATGTGTCAGTAGAGCCTCCAAGGCAGAACTCAGCAACTTCCCAGGAAAGCGACCTGGTAATGCAGCTGTGTCTTGGCATGCTTTTAAAGCTGCATTCACACAAAACACAGGCAAAATAGTGTTCAGCATTTCCATTCACACACACGCTGTGATCATAGCAAGATTTATTATGTCTTAAACCACTTAAAATGCCACAAGCAATATAAAATGTGAAGTTAAGAAGAAAACAGAGATTTCCCTGTAAGTTAAGATTACAAATCGACAAGGGAAAGACAAAGGGTAACGGAAGACCATGGAAGAAGAAAGATGCTAAACCAAAACACCTCTGCTAATTAACAAAATCCATACCGGGCATGTCTTAGAGATACTCAACATGTGGGAGGGGCAAAACTGCAGAAATGCCTGGAGGCCGCAAGTTCCAAAGTGAAGGGAAAGGCAAGACAGCAGATATGATCACTAGTTTAATTAAATGGTTGGTTGCCAGAGGAGTGCAGGAGGCCTCCAGAAGGGATGAAACGTTGAAGAGCTCTGTCTGCCAGCTCTGTCTTTGCCAGCGTGGTGTAGCGGTTAAGAGTGGTGGACTCTGATCTGGAGAACTGGGTTTGATTCCCCTCTCCTCCCCATGAGCGGAGGAGGCTAATCTGGTGAACTGGGTTGGTTTCCCCACTCCGACACATGAAGCCAGCTGGGTGACCTTAGGCTAGTTACAGCTCTCCTCAGCCCCACCAACCGCACAGGGTGTCTGTTGTGAGGAGGGGAAGGGAAGGTGATTGTAAGGCGGTTTGATTCTTCCTTAAGTGGTAGAGAAAGTCGGCATATAAAAACCAACCCTTCTCCTTCTCCCAACTCTCCTGGCTTTCCACAAACTACAAAAATCTAAATTATTCAAGGGAGATTTTCTACACAGGCAAGAGTTGCATTGTAGCAAATGATTCACAAAGTTACTTAGATAAGTTATCAGGGACTGAGGTCTATGCTACTATGTTTAGCTTACTGAAACTAGCATCCTACTATGTAATTTTTGTATCATTTAATGTGTCCTGTTAAGGGATATGCTTAGCTTCAGTTCTGCATTGATTATTGAATGCCCTATTGTATTGACTCTCTCTGTGCAATCTGCTTTGAGACCAAGTGAGAAAGACAGACTATAAATAACACCAATAAATAAATAAAGTTTAAAATATGAACGTCATCTTAGATTTTAAGGTTTGAAAATGCTTTAGTCAAAGCAGGGCCTTCCGCCAGCTCAACAGAGCAGATCCCAGGCCATCATTCTGAAAGGGTCTAAAGCAGTGGTTCCCAACGTGGGACACACGCCCCACGGGGGGGGGAGATTGGTTTTTAAGGGGGGCAATTTGAGAATGAGTTATTAAAAGTGAATTGTATAGTAATTAGTTCAACTGTCCTTTCGTTCTTTTATTTTTCTCTTTCATGGATGCCATGTTCTTTGGAAGCTTGTTTAGACCAGGTTAATGGCCTTTTAGACTTCCTCCATGTGAATAGGAGTTCACTTTTTGAATAATAAGAATTATTATTCACGGGGGGGGGGGATCAGGATTTTAGAGATGCTTAGGTGGGGCATGGCCAAAAAATGGTTGGGAACCACTGGTCTAAAGTGATCGCCCCTCTCCTGTTCACCCAAATGCCAGCAGTTTACCTTGGAGTGTTGCCACTACACAAGGCCCTCCTAGCATTACAAGATAAGATCAGCAAGTGCATTATTCTAGGAACTGGTTTGCTACAAAAAGCTGACTCTCCCACACCAAGCACGTTTAAGGAAAAGTAGGCCTCTGACCTCTGTCATAAGGGCCAAGTATGTCATAAAAGTTCCCCTTACAGTGAAATGCAGGATTGTGAAAATGTATCAACAGATGTTTTATGACCAGGCAAAAATCCATGCTCTCGGTTCTCGCCCTTCTGGTATAGAATGCAGCACACAGTTTAAGAAGACAGCATTAAAATAATATTTGCAACTTCATGTCAGAACTAAATGTCACGTGTAGCTCTATTGATTTGTCGGGGGGGAGAGAACATATATCATAGAGTTGGAAGGGACCACCAGGGTCATCTAATCCAACCCCCTGCACAATGCAGGAAATTCACAACTACCTCCCCCACACACCCCCAGTGCCCAGAAGATGGCCAAGATGCTCTTTCTCTCATGAACTGCCTAAGGTCATAGAATCAGCATTGAACCAACAAACAAGATTGCAGCCACGGGGGCTATGGTTTGAAGGGGAAAGCCAACGTGGAAGAAAGAGGCTTTCTAAATCATTCCTCACTGAAATATCACCACTGGTCAGGGATACAACCAACACGGGGATTGTGTTCTCCAGTGGGAAAACGTTAAAGAGCTTCTCTTCCCTCCTCACTCAACCACCCACACACACTGGACTTCCTCTTTTAATTACAGTCCACAAGACTGCTGACTGTAAAAGAACAAGTCTAGAAAAATAATCAGGAAACTAATCCTTACTTCATGATGAATAACCTTTAAATTATAATGTATCTTAAATAGAAAACTTAGATTTTTCCTCAAAAAGCATTTAAAAAATCCGATTTACATTTTTAAAATCAATTTTTTAATGTAAAAAAACCATTATTTTTTATCTTCCCTGCTCCTATGGCTGATATTTTTTAATGTCATCTCCTTCCTCAGCTTCCTTCCAGCTCTGAATTGTTCTAGCTACTCCCAGTCTATTAAAAAGGTAAAGGTCCCCTGTGCAAGTACCGGGTCATTCCTGACCCATGGGGTGACGTCACATCCCGATGTTTACTAGGCAGACTTTGTTTACGGGGTGGTTTGCCAGTGCCTTCCCCAGTTATCTTTACCCCCAGCAAGCTGGGTACACATTTTACCGACCTCGGAAGGATAGAAGGCTGAGTCGGAGGCTGAGTCGACCTTGAGCCAGCTACCTGAAACCAACTTCCGTCGGGATCGAACTCAGGTCGTGAGCAGAGCTTGGACTGCAGTACTGCAGCTTACCATTCTGCGCCACGGGGCTTTTACTCCTAAACTTTGGCAATCATTCAGTTTTTAGACCAAAGTAGATATCTTCACAATACCCCAGATGTTCTGCATTAAAAAAAAACAATCACAACTTTTCAAGAAGAGTTCAGCTGCAGACAAAAATTAGAACATATAAAATAAAAATATATTCTTACAGGGAAAAGGTAATCTAGACTTACGAGGTATGGAGATTTTTTTTGGGGGGGTTGCCTTTAATATTGTTTAGAAATACAACTTTGCACACAAGGCTGGGACGTTAAAAAAGCCCCAGCGCAAGCTGACCCTGTGGTGTTGGCAATGCCGCAGGGTCCACTTGGCTTGGACCTGGGCCCCAGCAGCAATGCCATCCTAACCACAATCCAGGTTCAGTAGACCTTTCAATCGCTGCTAGAACCACAGGGGTGTCTTGACTTAGCCTGCACCAGCATCTTCTTTAACACAGTGGCCCACCAGGAGCTTTCCTGGTAACAGAACGAGCCAACCCACCCTCTGTTTGTGGGCATGTTAAGTGCCGCCGAGTCACTTCAGACTCATGGCGATCCTATGAATCAGTGTCCACCAAAATGTCCTATCCTTAACAGCCTTGCTCAGGTCTTGCAAACTGAGGGCCGTGGCTTCCTTTATAGAGTCAAGCCATCTCATGTTGGGTCTTTCTCTTTTCCTGCTGCCTTCTACTTTCCCTAGCATTATTGTCTTTTCCAGTGACTCTTGTCTTCTCATAATGTGACCAAAGTACAATAGTCTCAGTTTGGTCATTTTAACTCCTAGGGACAGTTCAGCCTTGGTTTGATCTAGAATCCACTTATCTAGGGTTTTGTTTTGTTTTTTTTTGGTGGCCCACAGTATCTGAAACGCTCTCTTACCACACCACATTCCAAAGGAATCTACTTTCTTCCTGTCAGCTTTTTTAATTGTCCAGCTTTCACACCCATACATAGCAACAGGGAATACGAAGGCATGAATTAACTTGATCTTGGTGGCCAGTGACACATCCTTACACTTCAAAATCTTTTCTAGCTCCTTCATGGCTGCCCTTCTCAGTCTCAATCTTCTGATTTCTGGTTTGAACAAATGGAAATATTCGCAGACATCTGGGAGGCAGGCCCCAAGGAAATTCTCTTGAGTAGTCTTCACTGAGAACAGTACAATAGCACCACTGTACCCTTTTAACAGCTTCCCCATTCTTTTTAATGGGGCTTAGGCAGGGAAACTTCCCATAGATTGCACCTCCATTCTAGTTTTCTTGGGAGTCTCTTCTGGCAGGGATCACCAGTTCTAGGTCAGCAGTGGAGTTTCTATTATAAACTCCTTGGATTTTTAAACGCAGGCACTTTGTACACTGACTAGCCCCCCCACCCCCAGCACACAGATTCTTCTTTCAGCACTCAGGCTTTATGTCAAAACAGCCCAATTCTAGATCAAGAATGTGTGAGACTCCAAGCTGTACCCAAGTGCTTCCACTGGCAGGGGTACCAGGTTTGTTTTCTGATGCAGTCACGCAATGCCCACTGTATGCAAATTCTGCATTTCATAAAGAGGAAGAGCACAAATTTCCCCCATTACTTCTCCATCACACCCCCAGAAAAGACTATTCACTTCTGGAGAGCAAACAACATCACCACCCAGCCAGCGTGGTGTAGGAGTTAAGAGCGGTGGACTGGAGCGGTGGACTCTGATCTGGAGAACCGGGCTTGATTCCCCACTCCTCCACGTGAGTGGCAGAGGCTAATCTGGTGAACTGGATTTGTTTCCCCTCTCCTACACATGAAACCAGCTGGGTGACCCTGGGCTAGTCACAGCTCTTTCAGCCCCACCAATCTCACAGGGTGTCTGTTGTGGGGAGGGGAAGGGAAGGTGAGTGTAAGCCGGGTTGATTCTTCCTTAAGTGGTAGAGAAAGTCGGCATATAAAAACCAACTCTGCTTCTTCTTCTTCTTAGCAGATAGTCAGTTTGACCTCCCTGCCTAGGTTCAGGCACCAACCTTCGAAAGTCAAGGCACAGCCAACAGTTGTGTGATAGTACAGCCACCCCACTGCAAAACTCTAAAAATTCTCTTCTGTTACTTCCATTCATACCACCACCTATTACAAAAGACTCCTGTCCATCAATCCCTTCTTTGGCGCAACCCTTCGTGCCAGAAATGAGACGCTTGGCTTTAGAGGAAAAACATTTTTATAAGGGGGTGGGGGCAGAAGTAACAGTACACTGTCTTTGCTAGAGTATCTTCTATCTGGAGTTTTCATGCCTCTTACAAAAATCCTGCCAAATGAAGTTTTATGGGTATTTTACAAACAAGAATCAAAGAGACTAGAAGCCTTGTCGAAGGCTTTCACGGTCAGAGTTCATTGGTTCTTGTAGGTTATCCGGGCTGTGTAACCGTGGTCTTGGAATTTTCTTTCCTGACGTTTCGCCAGCAACTGTGGCAGGCATCTTCAGAGTAGTAACACTGAAGGACAGTGTCTCTCAGAGACTACTCTGAAGATGCCTGCCACAGTTGCTGGCGAAACGTCAGGAAAGAAAATTCCAAGACCACGGTTACACAGCCCGGATAACCTACAAGAACCAAAGACTAGAAGCCTGTTTACAACACCCAATTTCTCCACATATGTGAGTATGTGGAGGAAGGCTAGGATGAACCATCTGATGCACACTGGGAGCAGATAGACATATCTCCACAGCTGTTCTGTTCTCTCCACTGAGTCTGACACAGTTATACACAGAGAAATGAGAAGTATTACACTGGTGTGCATAGTGGATAGCATGTTAGACCAGGATCCTAAGAGACTTGGGTATGAATCCCCACTTCTGTCATGGAAGCTTGCTGGATGACAATGGGTCAGTCGCATTCTCTCAGCCTACCCTACCTCTCAAGGGCGTTGTGAGAAAAATGGAGGTGGGGAAAACAATGTTCTAAGCAGTTTTGGGTCCTCGTTGAGGAAAAAAGATATAAACAAATGAAATAAATGCATACAAGTTCATATAAAAACACATCAAGGTTGATCTGGGGCACGTGGGAAATTAACAGGTCATCTTTGTTCACGTGTTGCTTTCATAGGAGAAACAAGTCTCTGAAGAAACCTTTAGTTTGAATAATCCGTATGTAAAGATGGTTAACAATTCAAATCCTTGGGAACCCCAGCAGACCTGGAGTCATCTACCTGCTTTTCGAAGAAGTTGGTTTTTATATGCCGACTTTCTCTACCACTTAAGGAAGAATCAAACCGGCTTACAATCACCTTCCCCACAACAGACACCCTGTGAGATAGGTGGGACTTAGAGAGCTCTTAATAGAACGGTGACTAGCCCAAAGTCATCCAGCTGGCTTCATGTGGAGGAGTGGGGAAACCAACCGGGTTCACCAGATTAGCCTCCGCTGCTCGTGAGGAGGAGTGGGGAATGAAACCCGGTTCTGCAGATCAGAGTCTACTGCTCCAAACCACCGCTCTTAACCACTAAACCACGCTGGCTCTGCAGGCTGCCCCAAATAAATATCATATCAAATGTCACCAGAACTTTTTTTTTCTTGCATGAACACTAAGGACGAATGGCTAGATATGAAGGAACAGGAAAAAGCTAAGAGGCGACCTTTTCCTTATTTCTCAGTGGTTCTAATTTTTATGTCATCTGAAGCCATTTCCAGACAGAATGTACATTTTTTTTTTTTGCAAAATAAATAAATTGCATTATTACCAACACCGCCCTGGAAAACAACACAAGTTCCACTCCCAGGTAAACACTCCAAAGGAGTAGCTGTGTTAGTCTGAATCAGCAAAAATTGATCAAGGAGTCTTGTCTTGGGGGCTTGTTAAAGACCAATAACATTTCATTCCAGCATAAAGCTTTGGTTTGCTATAACCCGCTTTGTCAAACATTCTGAGCGAATCCTTCCTAGGCTGATCTTTTATGTAGGGAAATATGAAAAAAAAAGACAGGGTTAAGGCCCCACGAAGTACAGGGTGCCATGTAATCATGTAAAAGTCTAATCAAGAAAAATAGAGAGACCGTTCACCAGTTTTGCTGAACTAGCTGCAATAAAATCTTTGTTAGTCTTTAAAGGCAGCACCAGAGAACCAGACTTGAAGGCATCTTGCATCTGAGAGGAGCATCTCAAAGGGGTACATCCTTCCCCGAGCGTACCTCCTCCAAGCAGGCGTCGTTCTTTGAAGTCCCTGTGGTCAAGATGCCCCAAGGGACTATCTCAGGAATACCCAGAGGATGTGTGGCAGTTCACAGGAACTCACCCACGGGATATTCCCAAACATTCAGCCTGCTGACTAGAGCATCCCCCCACCCCTAGACACAACTCCTAGGAGCCAAAGCCAGGTCACATACCCAGTTTCATGAGGCACGCCAGCAGGATCCAGAGCGCAATCTCGAAGGGTTTCCGCACATGCTTGTAGTCCACATCCAGGACCGGGAAACTCTTTCGCTTCTTGTCATGTCCAGCGATGGAATTATTGGCGGGATGTTTAGTCCCAGGATGAAGGTCTGGCGAGGCAGGGGGTGAAGAGGTGATCTCCTCCATGAGGGCCCCGTGCACGATTTTGGGATAGATCTGAGACGGCGGAGTCGCCATCATGTGCTGGGGCTCCAAGCCGTGGCTGTGAAGCACCGGCAAGAACCCCAGGAGGGCGGCCATGCCAACCAGGAAGGGCAAAGCGCGGAGGGAGCCCAGCATCCCAAAGCCCTTCGGCTGCATTTTGCGCCCGATCCGTAGCAAAAACCAGCCGCTTTGGTGAGCTGTTTTTTAAAAATTAAAAAAAAAAATTCAGAGCATGGGGGAAAGCAGAGAAATAAGGCCACAAAACTCTCCCTTCCACAAAAACAAAAGAAGAAGAAGAAAAGAAAATAAAGAGCAGTTTTTGAAAACCTTGTTGAACAAGATCTGGCTGGAGATTTCCCTCCCTCGCCAAAAAGAGGCCAAAAAAGAACTCGCAGCCCTGCAGTGTTGTCCTTTAAAAGACAAACAGTTAATACAAATTAGATGGGAAAGGTGGCGGGTCGGTGGGACGAGGCTGCCTCCGAGGCTAGAAAGGAGACGATGCCCCGGGCAAAAGAGGGAGACCAAGGGCAAGGAGCCGCCGCAATCCCCGCCGCCCCGGGGAAGCTCCGGAAGGGAAGCGCCGCCGGAGCCCCCCTTGCAGAGGCCGCCGCTGCTCGCGGTGAGAAGGAGCCGGGCGGAAGGCGGCGGCTAGGCCGGCCTCCTCCGGCCCCGGCAGGCTCGGCTCGCCCGTCGAGGGAGGCAGCGCGCCCCGCGCCCTGCAGCGCGACGGCTCCGCCCGGCTCTGCCCGCCGCCGCCGCCTCGCCTCCACCTCCTGCCCGGGCTCGCAGCGCGCTGGGCGGACGCCGGGCCAAGGGCGCGCTGCAAGGGGCCAAGGCACAGCCGGAGCAGGAGGAAGCGGCGGCGGCGGCTGGGCAGGCAGAGCAGCCTCCAGCGGCGGCAAGGAGCCCTGCAGCGGAGCCAGCCGGCCGCCCGCCCTGCGTCCCGCCCGCTGCTCCTTCGGAACGAGGCGACCCGTGGCGTGGGTCGGGGAGGCGGCCGCAGCTCCCCGCCCCCTTTGCTGACGGAGGACGCTTCGGCCCCGCCCTCTCTGCCAGAGATCTGAGAAGCGGTGGGCGGGGCTCTCTCCTCCCGCCTGGGGCGTCACAACAACCCTGTGGAGTAGTAGTAGAAAAGGGCAAGAGTCCAGCAGCGCCTTAAAGACTCACAAGAATATTTTCTAGCAGGGTTGTGAGCTTTCGTGAGCCGCAGCTCACTTCGAAGAAAAGGGCAAGAGTCCAGTAGCACCTTAAAGACTTAACAAAAATATTTTAGTAGTAGAAAAGGGCAAGAGTCCAGTAGCACCTTAAAGACTAACAAGAATATTTTCTGGCAGGGTATGAGCTTTCGTGAGCCGCAGCTCACTTCTTCAGCTCACTTTAGTAGAAAAGGGCAAGAGTCCAGTAACACCTTAAAGACTAACAAGAATATTTTCTGGCAGGGTTATGAGCTTTTGTGAGCCGCAGCTCACTTCTTCAGCTCACTTTAGTAGAAAAGGGCAAGGGTCCAGTAGTGCCTTAAAGACTCACAAGAATATTTTCTGGCAGGCTTATGAGCTTTCGTGAGCCACAGCTCACTTCTTCAGCTCACTTTAGTAGAAAAGGGCAAGAGTCCAGGAGCACCTTAAAGACTAACAAGAATATTTTCTGGCAGGGTTATGAGCTTTCGTGAGCCGCAGCTCACTTCTTCGGATACTGCTAGAATGTGAATCCATCTGTCTTTAAGTAGAGGAGAGTGAATTCAGACCAGCATTAGTATGTAAATGTTAACAGTATGTCAATGTGAATAGCAGGCGTGATGGGATTAGGGGTGGTATGCAGAAGAATTACCAATGCTGATTTCTCCACACCCATCTCTCCCCTGGACATCACAGACTCTTCTGCATACCACACCTAATCCCATCACGCCTGCTATTCACATTTACATACTGTTAACATTTACATACTAATGCTGGTCTGAATTCACTCTCCTCTACTTAAAGACAGATGGATTCACATTCTAGCTGTAGCTGAAGAAGTGAGCTGTGGCTCACGAAAGCTCATACCCTACCAGAAAATATTCTTGTTAGTCTTTAAGGTGCTACTGGGCTCTTGCCCTTTTCTACTACTGCAGACAGACTAACACGGCTACCCACTGTGAATTATCCCTATGGAGTAGGTTAGGCTGAGAGTATGGGTGAAAACGCACGGGAGGTTTTGCCTTGGGTTTGCCGCTCTCGAGGTGCACGCTGCCCTCACCTCTGGATGGCCCAGGTTAGCCTGATCTTGTCAGATCTCAGAAGCTAACCAGGGTCAGCCCTGGTTAGTATTTGGATGGGAGACCACCAAGGAATACCAGGGTTGCTGTGCAGAGGAAGGCACTGGCAAACCACCTCTGTTAGTCTCTTGCCATAAACGCCCCCCCCCAAAAGGGGTTGCCGTAAGTCGGCTGCGACTTGAAGGCACTTCACACACAGAGAGAGAGATGCAGGTTTTCCCCCATCCGAATGATCAGAACTCTGCATAGGGGGCTCATTGTTGAGTTTTGCGAATTTGGATGAGGGAAATGCATCTGGAGAGCGGCAAATCCAAGGCAAAACCTCTCGTGCGTTTTCGCCCCTTATGTGTGTGTGTGTTAAGTGCTGTCAACGGGCTTTACTGGGCATGGACACAAGATGAACTGTAAAATTTTCCCTATTTGTCTTTTCCCTTTTTTTTCTGTACACACACACACACACATATATAGCATGCCTTCGCAACAATATCAAATAAGAAAGTAATATGGAAACTGATCAACAGTTTTGTTTCTCCAGTAAACTAAACTTGAGATTAAAAAGAAAAGAAAAAAAGAAAAAGGCAGTCCTGGGGAACTTGATACTTACAGGACAATGATTTGCACATTACCTTTAATACTTTGCAGGACAATGACTCAGCTCAAACCCAACCCCCTTCTGACTATATATTACTCTTCCTACACACTTGACACTGAGCGACACTGTCCTTCAGTGTTACTCCTCTGAAGATGCCTGCCACAGCTGCGGGCGAAACGTCAAGAAAGAAAATACCAAGACCACGGTCACACAGCCCGGACAACCTAAAAGAACCAATGAACTCTGACCATGAAAGCCTTCGACAATAATGCACTTTCAATCCACATTCAATGCACTTTAACGATTATCAGTGGCTTTTGCCATTTCACACAGTAAAATCCAGCTTCAAAGTGCATTGAAAGTGGATTGGAAGTGCATTGTTCAGCATGTGTGAAAGTGCCCTTGGTGATCATTCTATATAAGGTTTTCCTTAAGATTCTTGTCGTGCGGTGTTTTAGTAATGTGCAGGCGGCTGGGCAAGAATCTTAGCACAATCATGTGTACAAATACACACTGGTAAGAAAGAAGAGGGGAAGTCTGAACTCTCAAGGGGTTATATAAATACCGAATATTTTTATTATGGTATGCACTGTCCAGAGAGAAACATGCCTGCAGGACTTGTGTGGGGCGGAGGGGGGGAAAGAGACATACCTACCCAAGACAGTTGCCACAATACAATTTGATGTCACGTCACAAATGGAAATATGAAGGGAAGGCACCCCGAAAGTGCCTTGGGGAAAGCACGCACGGTGCTTTGAGGGAAGACGCTTACAGTGTCTTGAGTTCCAGAGATCAATCTGAATTGCCCCAGTGATCTCTTAGTTTTATTAAGGAATATTACAATGGATAGCAAAGGTCAGTCAGTGATCACACAATGGAACTTAGGCAAGGCATACCACAATTAATTATTAATGAGATCAAGGCATAGAGAAGACAATGACACATTTGACCTTGTAGCCAGCATCCTTTGAGCAAACATTGGCTGTCTGTTACATAGAATGATGAGATTACCCAAAGCTAATCCCTTTAAGGTTACTGAGGTAAGGAGGTCACTATACAGTCAGTGAACTTTGGCCAGGAGCATTCCATAGACCCAGAATTTGTTATGACCAATATTTCAATATGGCAAGAATCCGGGTTCTATGGAACCAATATTAACATGGCGAGGGTGTGCCCTGCCGCCAATAATTAATTAAGTTTCATAAATCTCTACAGAAATACACATTTTAAATACTGATTAACAAGTGTGTTATGGGACCACTCAGGATGGGAAGGCACGTTTCACATTTGTACCAGATCCCAGAGCCAAACAAGTAGTTTGTGTGGGAGCACGAGAGAGAGCTCTGGGCACTTTCACACCGCACAAATAATGCACTTTCGGTCTGCTTTCAGTGCACCTTAACGATTGTTTGCAAGTGGATTTTGCCACTTCACACAGTAAGATCCACCTTCAAAGTGCATTGAAAGTGCATTATTTGGGCGGTGTGAAAGTGCAAGAGAGACAGTGTGGTGTAGCTGTTGGGAGTGTCAGACTAGGATCTGGGAGACCTGTTTCAAATACCCACTCTGCCGTGACTCTTGCTAGGTGGCCTTGGGCCAGTCACTCTCTCTGAGCCTAATTTACCTCTCAGCATTGTTGTGAGGATAAAAGGGAGAAGGGGGAAATACCAGGATTTGGGCAGACCCAAGTTTCAAATCGCCACTCTGCCGTGACACTCACTAGATGACCTTCTCGTAACCATGCCCTCTTGGCCTAAGGTACCTCATAGGGTTGGTTTGAGGATAAAACAAAGAATATTTATACCGCCTTAATCTCCTTGTAGTAGAAAAGAGCAAGAGTCCAGTAGCACCTTAAAGACTAACAAAAATATTTTCTGGCAGGGTATGAGCTTTTGTGAGCCACAGCTCACTTCTTCAGATCTGAAGAAGTGAGCTGTGGCTCACAAAAGCTCATACCCTGCCAGAAAATATTTTTGTTAGTCTTTAAGGTGCTACTGAACTCTTGCTCTTTTCTACTACTGCAGACAGACTAACACGGCTACCCACTGTGAATTAATCTCCTTGGTATACATATGAACACATGAAGCTGCCTTATACTGAGTCAGACCCTTGGTCCATCAAAGTCAGTATTGTCTACTCAGACCGGCAGCAGCTCTCCAAGGTCTCAGGCAGGGGTCTTTCACATCACCTACCTGCCTAGTCCCTTTACCTGGAATGTGCCGGGAATTGAACCTTGGACCTTCTGCATGCCAAAATGTATACCATCGTACAGTGATGAGCAACAGCTACGTGTGGCTTTTTGGCATGCCCCCCTGTAGTACTTCTGAGCGCCATCCCCCGTGGCACCTGCCTCACATTCCAGGCAAGTGGGAAATTCTGTTAGACATTGAAATAATTTCATTATTACTATAGGTCCGAGATAAAACAGTTTTATTTTTAAAGCACAACATAATTTGTCCATGACGATTGTATCGAGGCCATGGAAATGCAGGGGTTTTGCAGATAAGGCAGCTGAATGAGGTACCCCTGTTGAATGCTAACCTATAAAATAAAACTCCAAGAAGCGGTAGGGTTGCCAGGTCCCTGTTCACCATCAGCAGGAGGTATTGGGGGCAAAGCCTGAGGAGGGCGGGGTTTGGGGAGGGGAGGGACTTAAATGCCATAGAGTCCAATGGCCAAAGTGGCCATTTTCTCCAGGGGAACTGATCTCTATTGGCTGGAGATCAGTTGTAATAGCAGGAGATAGCCAGCTAGTACATGGAGGTTGGCAACCCTATCCTGTTCCCACTACACATTTGCTAATGTGGTACATTAAAACCTCTGGCTCATGTGTGCCATTCTCTTTTACCAAGGCTATCTCACCCTACACCCACAAGGGCAGAATATTGCATTAATTATTCAATGTTCGTAGGAACACTAAACCCACATTTCCCCACCCCCTTATGAGCTGTGGATGACGGCTTCAGGCTCAGCACAAGTTTATGTGACAAAGGACCAGTTTACAAGGAAATAAGTCAATCTTCTTGGGACTGCATAGTTACTTCCGGGTAAAGATTGTTAGGCTACTTCAGTGCACTTTTACTCAGAAGTAAGTCTACTTCCCTGACCTGGATGGCCCAGGGTAACCTGATCTAGTCGAATCTCAAAAGCTAAACAGGGTCGGCCCTGGTTAGTATTTGGATGGGAAACTACCAAGGAAGTTCCAGAGCTGCTATGCAGACTAGGCAGGCGATGGCAAACCACCTCTGAACGTCTCTTGCCTTGAAAACCCTACGGGGTCACCATTAATTGGCTGTGTCTTGACAGCACTTTCTACCACCACCAACTAGTCCATGGGTAGGGTTGCCAGGTCCATCTTTGCAACCGGCAGGAGGTTTTGCGGTGGAGCCTGAGGAGGGCGAGGTTTGGGGAAGAGAGGGGCTTCAATTCCATAGAGTCCAATTGGCAAAGCGGCCATTTTCTCCAGGCGGACTGATCTCTATCGGCTGGAGATCAGTTGTAATAGCGGGAGATCTCCAGCTAGTACCTGGAGGTTGGCAGCCCTACCCATGGGACTTACTCCCAGGTAAATATGCACAGGATAGCAATCTCACCATGCAAGTCTAAACATGATTACTCAAAAATAAGTGCCACTCTCAAGTGAGTGTGCATAGGATTGCACAGTCTCACAACAAGACTTTGTTCATTTTTAATATTTCCATTGATAGACTGGTTATTCCGTCCCGGAACAGTTTAAATGCATCTTAAACACACACACATTCAATTGTGATTAGTAACAATCCTACACTAAGGGAGCCATCCTTAACAGGTCTACTCAGAATCCTGCTCAGATCTATTCACTGGGACTTACTCCCAGGAAAGTGTTCTTAGGATTGCACTGTCCAATGCATTAAAAAAAACAATAACAGCAGGCAACAATGTTAAAATGAGAAACTACATTCTTTTGTTTCTGTTAAATACATCTGGAGTCAGCTCTGTACCAAATCAATAAATGTCTCGCTGTTCATTGAACAGCAGCACCAATTTCCTCAATTCGTTTTTATCTTTGAAAAAAACGCTGTCTCTCACAGACATTAAATGACTTATTTGTGTGTGAGACACTCAGACATTGTGGTCACCCTGCAAACCCTGTACCGACAAGAGATAAAACCCCTGACTTAAAATGGATGTTCTTGCAGTTAAACCCGTGCAGACCACAGGCCGTAACCACTTAAGCCAGGTTAAGCCCTGTGGAAGTTCAGCTTAGCTGTTCTCATATTGGTTTACTTAAGCGATAAACTTTGTGGATCGCTCCACAGGAAAGGGCAACTGAAACCAATTAAGGAATTGCTAACACTTTCCCTACCAGGAAAGCTCTAAAGAGTTTGGGTTTAGTACTGTGTGGGGAGGGCCGTGAAAAAGCTTTGCAAAACTATATACTGTATGCAGACATGGATAGCTGAAATTGCTATCAAAATGAATAAAAAATGAACCAACCTCCAGGTACTGCTGGAAAAATAGACACCACTGTGCATAAATCACGGAGATGTGGAAATCAGCACAGGAACGACTGTAGTAACACGGTGCAAAAAGTGTATTGAAAAGCTACACAATAAACAATGAACTGTAGTATAACAACCTATAACAGCCGTATCCCCTTCTGGATGATGTTTCTTCTGTCATGATACCTCTTCGAAGGATCGTTGTGACTGGAAAATAAGAAGAATAAACAGTTACATCTGCATTGTACTTTACCAATATGGATACTTACCTAGATGGACATTACTAATCTACTTACCTGTATGGATACTTCTAGTTAGTATTGTATAGACTTCATTGTCATTGCAGTAAATCTGTTTGCACTTTAGTTTAGGCTAGATACAGACTTTTGTTTAGGATAGATATATTATTTATATTAGGTTGTTATAGTACAGTTCGTTGTTTATTGTGTAGCTTTTCAATACACTTTTTCCACCTTGTTACTACAGTCGTTCCTATGCTGATTTCCAAACCTCCAGGTACTAGCTGGAGATTTCCTGCTATGACAACTGATCTACAGCTGATAGAGATCAATTCACCTGGAGAAAATGGCTGCTGTGGCAACTGGACTCTATGGCATTGAAGTCCTTCCCCTCCCTAAACCCGCCCTCCTCAGGCTCCATCCAAAAAAAGAGGGACCTGGCAACCCTAAGCATAGAAGACATCCCACCAGAAACATAGGAGGTAGGGTAACACTGATAACTGAAACAATGTTCACTTCATTGGCATGCCCGTCTGTTTCAGTTGTAAAGCTGGGCTTGCATAGCCGTTAAAGAATTTGCTGTATATCTATTTACTTCATTTATACCCCACCTTTCTCCCCATTGGGAACCCAAAGTAGCTTACATCATTCTATTTGCCTCCATGTTACCCTCACGACAATCCTGTGGGTAGATTCGGCTGAGATGCGTAACGGGCCCAAGGTCACCCAGCAAGTTTTCATGGCAAAGTGGGGATTCAAACCTGAGTATCCCAGATCTTAATCTGACACTCTGACCACTACACCACACTGACAGTCTTATACTGCATTTGTCTTCACAAGGTGGCACACCTGACCAAACCAATTAAAGAGTTGGTTGTACAATAACTTGTGAACTTTGGAATTTTCAGTAGCTTTTAGCCATTTCAAATGGTCATTAATTATGTAGCTTTCAGATAACACATTTGGTGTACAAAGTACTTTTCAATCATTTTCTCCTTCATATACCTAACAGCCTCATGATATATTAATTTATATAGATAATGTACACCAACCTGGCAACCCTAAGCATAGAAGACATCCCACCAAACCTAGGCTAGGTTTATAAATAGCCACTCTGCACTAGTTGCTGGTGGTGAGAAAGAACTGGTTCATAGGGTAGGCCATTAATACGGCAGTCCTATGCAATTTAACAGTGAGTAAGCTAGGGTTGCCAACCTTCAGGTACTAGCTGGAGATCTGCTATTACAACTGATCTCCAGCCGACAGATATCAGTTCCCCTGGAGAAAATGGCCGCTTTGGCAATTGGACTCTATGGCATGGAAGACCCTCCCCTCCCAAACCCCACCCTCCTCAGGCTCCGACCCAAAAACTTCCCGCAAACCTCCCACCGGTGGCAAAGAGGGACCTGGCAACCCTAGAGTAAGCCCCATTGAATACAGTACGTCTTGCCTTTGAGTAAACCTGCATATGCTGACACTTTAGGACAGGTATCCGTTAAAGGTTGTCGTTTTCAAGAATAATCACAAAGAATTGCTGGCTCTAATCCATGAGAGACAAAGAACAGGAAAATAAGGACTGGGAGCCTTGCTATTGAGTGAATGCATGTAGGAGAGAAACTGGGATCATGTCCCTGCTTTAGAGATGGCAGCCATCAGGTGGGACCTGGGAATCTCCCAGAATTACAGCTCATCTCTAGACTACAGGGATCAGTTCCCCTGGAGAAAATTTATGCTTTGGAGGGTGGACTTTATGCCATCGTACCCCACCAAGGTCCCTGTCCTCCCCAGGCTCCACTCTGAAATCTCCAGGAGTTTCTCAACCTGGATCTTGCAACCCTACCCCCCATCCCCCGCTGGTGGCCAGGGGGGACCTGGCAACACCACCCTGTTTCCCAACTTCTGTGAATTCAGTGCATGCTGTGCATGCAAAGGCTGTCTCTGCATGATTGAGACCCATGCAACTTTGGGTCCCTGATTGTGTGTTAGGGTTGCCAGCTCTGGGTTGGAAAATACCTGGAGATTTTGGAGGAAGAGCCTGAGGAGGGTGGGGTTTGGGGAGATCAGCTGTAATAGTGGGATATCTCCAGCTAGTACCTGGAGGTTAGTACTTAAAGAAATATATATATTGCCAATAGGAGAATTGTTAACAAAGCAAAAAAAGCACTGTGGCCAAAATGCCAGAAATGTGTGATGTAAACAATTACCACAACAAGAATAGTGCTGAATGTACAAGTGAGTAATAAATACAATGCTCGCAGTGGAAATAACTGGGATGGGTTTCCGGTAAAGTCCCATTTCGCTCAAGCTTCATCAAACATGGAAATCCTGAGACGATGCATTTGCTTGAAGCTTATTCTCTAAGTGCAAGGTGAGTACCTTCTCAGTAAAAGTGGATGGCTGGCTGAGTCATCCAAAACACAAAACGCTGGGAGGTGTATCCTCACTGCTTAGGATAATGAGCCACGACCATACCCTCTGACTAACCCTCAGCTAAGAGAGCGAGGAACCAAGTCTCCAGCTCCACAAGGTGTTAATGAAAAAGTCAGCCTTACAAGATCAGTTGTAATAGCAGATCTCCAGCTAGTACCTGGAGGTTGGCATCTCTCTCTCTCTCTCTCTCTCTCTCTCTGTTCTCTGCCTGCTCTACTTCAGACTTTACCATCCCTTGTCTCACTTTTCTATAACAGCTTTTCCACATTGTCCCTGGTTCAGCAGGGTACTCTCAACCACTAAGCCAGTGAGATGAACCAATGGAAAGTTCTCCAAAGACCCAGTGGTCTGAGGACACATATTATACATCATCACCCCTGAAGCCACATCCACTAGTCAACAGGTGCTGATGAATCTCGCCAAACTACAGTGTTTTATATATATGTTCATTGGTAGGAAAATGAAAGATTCCAGCCACAGACATGTTGGGTGTGGATCACGCTATGAGTCAGTCTCAGCTTTTCATGCTTTTCAGTTTGCAAACCAAGTAAAAGAAAACTGCACAGAAGTGGAGGGGTGGCTGGGGGAAAATTTTTTTTTGCAGACAGTGCCATCCTCTGGAGAAGAAACAATTTTTTCAGTAAGGTACAAATTAAAACACAGAGAGAGGGAGCATTTTCTCCAGACGTTTTAAAACAGCATTCTTACAGATTTACTTGGGAGTAAGTCTGTGTGGCTTATTTTGAGAACTAAGCTGTAAGGTTGTGTTCCTCAGCCCATGTTGACAGAAGATAATTTTATTAAACTTAGTGAGATTGGCCGGGTGCAAGAACAGTATATCTGTATGGAATGTGTCGTTTGAGAATGTTGGTTGCCAACCTCTAGGTGGCACCTGGAGATCTCCCACTATTATAATTGATCTCCAGACGACCAAGATCAGTTCCCCTGGAGAAAATGGCTGTTTTGGGGGATGGATTCTATGGCATTATATGGCTGAGGTCCCTCCCCAAACTCTGGCCTCGCCAGGCTCCACTCCCAAAATTTCCAGAGTTGGCCACCCTAGATCTGGAAGATGATCTGGTGCTTTACCTTTACATAAGACCCTAGCAGATGACCTGAGTAATCTGAAGAAACCTATTCTAATTATGGCCATGCCAGTTTCTCAAGAGGAACCCTAGATCTGAAAGATAGACGTTTATTAGGCACACTATGTTTACGGGGTGGTTTGCCATTGCAACATCCATCTTCCAGATGAATCAAGAGCTCAAGTGTCTATCTGGTCAGACTGTGGCTTGCTTCAGATGCAACACAAAACCACAGTTTATTTTAACCAGGACTTTTTTGTGCATGTGTTTGACGGTACTTGTAATGTATGTATATAGTTAGGCGATATGCAAGGGGAAACCTAGGAGCTTGAGTCCTGGGCGAAGGATCCTAAGTCTTGCATGCGCCATTGGTCCAAACCGGCTCGCGCCATTGGCCCTAAGCCAGCACGCACCATTGGTAACCCGGGATTGTTTCCCCCTATCACAGATTGGGGGGGAGTGGTGCAGGCCGGCCAAGGGAGCATATAAGCAGGGTCGTTTGCACTGAGTTCCCCAGTTCTGTTCTGTTCTTCAATAAACGCATTGTTGTTGGAACTCCGTCTCAACCTCGTGTGTCCTCCCCACGCGGACTTAACAGTGGCGACGAAGGCTGGTAGGCAGTCCGGCTTGCTACCCAAATCACTCTCGCTGAAATCACTCTCGATTCTCCGCGACTTTACGGTGCCCAGTAGGCAGTCCGGCTTGCCTTGCTGAAATCACTCGACACACCTGAGACGCAACACTTCGCTACGATGGCCACCCGAGGATCGCTGGAAGCGTTTGACTCCACCAAGCCCGAGTGGGAGAGCTACGCGGACCGGGTTGCGTGCTTCATGGACTCCAACGACATTGCCGACGAGGGCAAGCAGTGGTCGGTTTTCCTCAGTATGTGCGGGCCGAAGACCTTCCAGCTCGCCCAGTCCTTGATGGCCCCCACCAAGGCGATCACGGTGCCATTAAAGGACATACTGGCCATGCTGGGGAACCATTTCATTCCCCAGCCGACGCACCTCGCTCGCCGTCTACCGTTCCACCTCCGAGACCAGGAACCGGGTGAGTCTGCCACCGACTGCCTCACCACCCTCCAACAGTTGGCCCATTTCTGCGAGTTCCAAGACCTCAACGACTTCCTCCTCGACCAGTTCGTCTTCGGCCTCCGGAGCAAGAAGGTGTGCCGCCGTCTCATCGCAAGAAAGGACATCACCCTCACAGCGGCCGTTGAGGAGGCTGCTGAGGCCTCCGCCAGGGCCGACCGGGGGAGCTGCCAGAGCGCCGCACCTCCGCCACCGACGCCGGCAACCACCCACCACGAAAGCGCCAGCGAGGAGGACTGTGAAGTGGAAGCCCACAAGATGTCCACCAGACTGCACTGGTCGCAGGGCCCCGTGGCTCACCCATGCGCCAGCTGTGGTGACCAACACGATCGCCGTTCCTGCCAGTTCCGTGACTCCAACTGCCGGGCGTGCAGCTGCACCGGCCACATCGCCAAGGTCTGCCGCTCTGCAAAGAAGAGCAGCCCGGCGGACCCGGCCAGAAAAGATGGCACTGCCCTGTCCGTCCACGACCTGGTCGACGACAAGCACGCCGCCTCTTGCCATTGCCGCCACGACTCGCAGCTGCACAGCATCACTCTCCACAAAGTACATGGCGTGGAGAAGGTCTCCATCTCCGTGGAGATCGGAGGCGCCCCCTGCGAGATGGAGGTGGACTCGGGCTCTGCCCTCTCAATTATCTCGATGGACACCTTCCGCAACCTGGGCCGCTGCGCCTCCCTCTCCAAGCTGCAGCTGACCGGCATTGTTATTTCGGAATACCAGCGATGTCGGGTCCCAGTCCGGGGGGAGGCCCACGTGCCCGTCCAGTTCCAGGGTTGTTCTGCCCGCCTCCACCTCATCGTGGTCGACGGTCCCCGCACCAGCCTCCTGGGCTTCGAATGGTTCCCGGCCCTTGGGATCCATCTTGCAGGCAGCCACCGCAACAGCCAACCCACCCTCGACGCCGTCTGGTCGGAGTTTGAGGATGTTTGGAAGGGCCCGCTGGGCTGCTACAAGGGACCGCCGGTCCAGCTGTACATCGACCCCGCCGCCACCCCCATCCGCCTCAAGCCTCGCCGGGTCCCCTTCGCACTCAAGAGCTGTTTCCGGGACGCCGGGCTGACGGTCAAGCGGGAGAAGTGCCAGCTGGGCCTACCGCAGGTAGAGTTTCTGGGCTACCTGATCGACGCAGACGGCATTCACCCCACGCCCGACAAGATCAAGGCCATCCACTGTGCCCCGCTGCAAGCAGGAACTCCAGTCGTTCCTGGGACTCCTCAACTTCTACCACGCTTTCCTGCCCAACAAGGCATCGGTAGTGGAGCCGCTTCACCGCTTGCTGGACAAAGCCGCCCCGTGGTCCTGGGGCATGACGCAGCAACGGGCGTTAGAGGCCGCCAAGGGCCTTCTCTCCTCCTCAAGCCTCCTCGTACACTTCGATGAGCGCCTGCCGGTGGTACTGACTTGCGATGCCTCGCCCTACGGCATCGGCGCTGTCCTGAACCACCTGTTGCCAAGCGGTTGGGAGACCCCGATCGCGTTTTACTCCCGGACCCTCTCCGCGGCGGCGGGCAACTACGCCCAGATTGACCGGGAGGCCCTTGCCATCGTGGCCGGCGTAAAGAAGTTCGACGACCACCGGTACGGTTGTCCCTTCACCATCGTCACAGACTACAAGCCGCTGTTGGGTCTGTTTGTGCTGGATGGCCAGACGTCGCAGATCCTGTCCCCCTGCATGCTCCGGTGGTCGATTTTCCTGAACGCCTACGAGTTCAGGCTGCTGCATCGCCCCGGGACCAGAATCGCGAGCGCGGACGCCCTCAGCTGCCTGCCACTTGAGGACACCGATCCGGACCTGTCCCCGGCCTACGATGTCATGCTGCTGGAGACCCTACCGGAGCCGCCCCTCCATGCCTCAGACATTGCTGCCCACACTGCTAAGGACCACACCCTCGCCCGTGTTCTCAACTGGGTGGGGAAGGGGTGGCCAGCCGGCAGGCTGGACGGCGAGTTCAAGCCGTTCACCATGCGCCAGCACGAACTTTCGCTCAACAAGGGGTGCTTGCTCTGGGGGAACCACGTGGTAGTTCCGGCGAAGCTGCGCACAAAGGTCCTGGAGGCTCTACATGCCTGCCACCCGGGAATTGTGCGCATGAAGGCCCCGGCACGGAGCTACGTATGGTGGCCGGGCATCGACGCTGCCATCAAGGAGTGGGTAAGCCGTTGCCGGCCATGTCAAGAGTCGCGATCGGAGATGCCGCGAGCTCCAACCCACCACTGGGAGTCCACACACACACCCTGGTCCCGCATCCACGTAGACTTTGTGGGGCCTTTTCAGGGTAAGACTTTCCTCATCATCTGTCGTGAGTCAGCCTGAGAATTACTCTTCAGAAGAAGAAGTGGCGACAGAACAAGCCCTCACTCCCTCTAAAGAGATAACACTGGAACAGCAAGACGGGGCCTCGGAGCCAGAGGATCGGCCGGCTGAAACAAGAGAACAGGGAAGAGAAAGCCTTTCACCTTCAGGGTCTCCTCCACCAGTGGAGAGAAGAAGAATAAAAGGCAGAATGGCATTGCAGCAAAGGAGAAAGTCAGCCCGGCTTTTGGACAAAAGACGTAAGTTGGCGCAGGAGGAATCAGAGTCTGAAGCCGACAGTTGAGCTGAAACACCTGGAGAGTCACGAAGGCAATATAAGCAAGACTGACCGTTAAGTGCCTCGTGGGAGCAAATGTTATTGCATGCTGCCTGTCTCTTATCTTGAGAAGCTTCATTTAGGAGTCCGGTTTGCCATGGTGTTGAACTTGGAAGAAAGCCGTGCCTGCAGCCAAGACCTTAAGGGTAAGGAACTTGTATCTGTCTGTGATCTTGTTCCTGTATTGTGTTAAAGAGCTGCCGGCCCCTCCCGGCAAGAGTAAAATACGCGTCAGGCTCTTGCTTCCTTCAGCATTGATAAGTTGCTGTGTGGGAAGCAGAGACTCAGACCTGCCTGTACGCAACATCATCGTGGACTCCTACTCTAAGTGGCTGGAAGTGGCCGACGTCAGATCCATGACATCGCGTGTGGTCATCCGGGAGCTGCACAAGGTTTTCGCCACCCACGGCTTGCCGGACACTGTGGTCTCTGACAACGGGGCCCAATTTACATCCTCAGAGTTCAAGGAGTTCCTGGACAAGAACTTAATCCGCCACACAACCTCGGCTCCGTTCCACCCCGCCACCAACGGTCAGAGCCACCTAAAGGACTTTGGGTGTTCCCGCATTGGGGGGGAGGGGTGTAATGTATGTATATAGTTAGGCGACATGCAGGGGGAAACTTAGGAGCTTGAGTCCTGGGCGAAGGATCCTAAATCCTGCATGCGCCATTGGTCCAAACCGGCTCGCTCCATTGGCCCTAAGCCAGCACGCACCATTGGTAACCCGGGATTGTTTTCCCCCTATCACAGATCGGGAAGAGTGGTGCAGGCCGGCCAAGGGAGCATATCAGCAGGGCCGTTTGCACTGAGTTCTCCAGTTCTGTTCTGTTCTTCAATAAACGTGCTGTTGTTGGAACTCCGTCTCGATCTCGTGTGTCCTCCCCACGCGGACTTAACAGTACTCACTAGTACTGAGTAATGGCTCCTTTTTGGGAGCTCTCCTCAGTCTTGATTCTCATACACTGGCCTGCCCCTCTCAGCCAGAGAAAGAGAATGAACAACCTAGTGCAGGAACAACCTTATATATGAGTATTAGCACTTAAAAAAAAAAAGTACTTGGGTGAATCCTACCCCTATCTTCCCACTCCACTGAGTAAAGTTTGAAGCTTTCCTCCATCCTAATGAGTCTTTCTCCAACTTCAGTGGCTCTTCCGCTGGAGGAAGAACAACTTAAGCTGGGGGAAGTCTCCTTAGATTGGAGGAAGGCTCCTTGGAGGATGGTTAGATCCACCTCACTATTTTAACTATGGTTTGCTTGTGAAACCATGCTTCATATTGCAGATGATTGCTCAAATCCCAGTTTGCCTTGACAAATACTGGTTTCATCACCTTCACCAGGGGATGACAGTACTGGGAATAAGCCAAGATTAAACCAGGATGCCTGTTTTCACACATTATGCAAAAACATAGTTCAGATGCTGTTTCTAGATTGAGGCATGAAAGTTTGGCCCTGCCATGCAGCAGCAGCAGCAATTGCCAGGGGAGAAGGCAGGAGTGGTGCCCTCCCCATTCCCACACCATTTGCTACTGCTGCCAATCCAACCCCTACTTAGGGTTGTCAATCTCCATGTACTATAAGGTTGCCAGGTCCCTGTTTGTCACCGGCGGGAGATTTTGGGGACGGAGCCTGATGAAGGCAGGGTTTGGGGTGGGGAGGGACTTAAATGCCATAAAGCGGCCATTTTTCTCCAGGTGAACTGATCTCTATCGGCTGGAGATCAGCTGTAATAGCAGGAGATCTCTAGCCACCACCTGGAGGTTGGCAACCCCTCATGGCTTCCTTTATTACATCAATCCATCTCATTTTGGGTCTTCCTCTTTTCTTACTACCTTCAACTTTGCCTAACATTATTATCTTTTCCAGGGAGTCTTGTCTTATCACGATACAACCAAAGTACAATAGCCTCAGTTTAGTTATTTTAGCTTCTATGGTGAGTTCAAGCTTGATTGGATCTAGGGTTGCCAATTCTGGGTTGGGAAATTCCTGGAGATTTTGGGAGTGGAGCCTGGGGAGGGTGCAATTGGGGGAGGGGAGGGTCCTCAGCAGGGTATAATGCCACACAGTCCATCCTCCAAAGCACCCATTTTCTCAAGAGGAACTGATTTCTGTATTCTGTTATCAGTTGTAATTCTGGGAGATCTTTAGGCCCCATCTGGAGGTTGGCAACCCTATCTAGAGCCCACTTTTAAAATCTTTTTTGGTGGTCCATTGTAACAGTAAAACTCTCTTCCTACCCCAGATTTCAAATGAATAAATTTTCTTCCAGTCAGTTTTGTTCATTGTTCAACTTTCACATCCATACATAGAAAAGGGGAATACCATAGAATGAATTATCTTGATCTTGGTCTCCAGCCACACTTTTTGTTCCTTCATGCCTGCCCTTCCAAGTATCACAGTACAATCCTAACAATGTTTTCATGGGAGTAATGTAAGCCCCATTTAATAGACCTCAGTAGGATTCTGAGGTCTCCTATTTAGGATTGCACTGTCAGTCTCTTTATTTCATAACGTTCATGGTTTGATTATGATTGTGTTACAGTTAACGCAATTGTGTAGCTCTTTTAAAGTTCCCTGTAGTTCTGCAAGGTGTGGTTTTTAATAGTTTGTCAATTTTTAGTGATTTCCTATGCTGCTTTATGTTTTCATCTTGTTTTAGTTTGCAATCTGCCTTGAGCAGGTTCTCTAGAGAGGAAGTACACATTTTAAGTCAGTGTGGTGTAGTGGTTAAGAGCGGTGGTTTGGAGCAGTGGACTCTGATCTGGAGAACCGGGTTTGATTCCCCACTCCTCCACATGAGTGGCGGAGGCTACTCTGGTGAACCGGGTTGGTTTCCCCTCTCCTATAAGAAGCCCCGTGGCGCAGAGTGGTAAGCTGCAGTACTGCAGTCCAATCTCTGCTCATGACCTGAGTTTGATACCGACGGAAGTTGGTTTCACGCAGCCGGCTCAAGGTCGACTCAGACTTCCATCCTTCCGAGGTGGGTAAAATGAGTCCCCAGCTTGCTGGGGGTAAAGGGAAGATGACTGGGGAAGGCACCAGCAAACCACCCCGTAAACAAAGTCTGCCTAGTAAACGTTGTGATGTGACGTCACCCCATGGGTCAGGAATGACCCGGTGCTTGCACAGGGGACCTTTACCTTTACCTTACCCCACTTCTTGGCCCTCAACGGTACTTTGAATAATCTTACATCCTGAACACATGAAGCTGCCTTATACTGAATCAGACCCTTAGTCCATCAGTCAGAATTGTCTACTCAGACCGGCAGCGGCTCTCCAGGGTCTCAGGCCGAGGTCTTTCACATCACCTACTTGCCTAGTCCCTTTAACTGGAGATGCCGGGGGTTACCTTTATGTAAAGCCAGCTGGGTGACCTTGGGCTAGTCACAGCTCTCTTAGAGCTCTCTCAGCCCCACCTACCTCACAGGGTGTCTGTTGTGCAGGAAGGGGGGAGGCAAATGGGAAGGTGATTGTGAGCCGGTTTGATTCTTCCTTAAGTGGCAGAGAAAGTCGGCATATAAAAACCAACTCTTCTTCTTAAAAATAAACAGGCAAGCCTTGGGATGAAATCCTATTGACACTCCCTTAGGAGCAAAGTGTGTGCTTACTTTTGAGTATTCCAGGTGTGTAGCCATGTTAGTTTGTAGCAGCAAAATAAAACAGGGTCTCAATAACACTTCATACACTATCACATTTATTTCAGTATGATCTTTCTATTTTGTTTTGTCAGTGTCAATCCTGCTTTACTTTACTTCAGAGCACACCTTAAAGTCACCAAAAGCATATTATGACACTCTATAAGGGGGTAGTACTAGATATATTAATGCTGCACAATATCAATGTATTTATATATTTTTCTTTTTCTTATTCCTTTGCCCTTTTTTCCTTCTGTATCCCATTTATTATTAAAAATCAATAAAAAATATTTATTAAAAAAAAAGACACCAAAAGCAATGCTGTGCCCCTTCAAGCTTACAAAGCCACTTCCCACCAAACAGAAAAATTCTCCCTTTACTACCAACACCGGCCTAGCCCCAGCTGCCTCCCCACCACTTTGCAAACTTCAATTCCCAGAATCCCTCGCAGGCGCCGTCCCCTTGACGTCCTCCGACTCACAGATTGGCCCGAGCCGCCGCCGCCGCCCCTTCCCCGACCCCCCCCCGTCCCTTTGGTCAGCACGGCCGTCACTCCACGCCGGGCCAATGAAACGTTTAACGTCAAGGGCTAGCCCCAGCTGCCTCCCCACCACTTGGCAAACTTCAATTCCCAGAATCCCCCGCAGGCGCCGTCCCCTTGACGCCCTCCGACTCACAGATTGGCCCGAGCCGGCGCCGCCGCCGCCCCTTCCCCGATCCCGCCCCGTCCCTTTGGCCAGCACGGCCGTCACTCCACGCCGGGCCAATGAGACGTTTAACGTCGAGGGAGAGAGAGCGCTATTCTCGAAGCGCCCTTGCGCCCTCCGCGCGGCGTAAGGAGCGGCCGAGGGATCAGGGCTCGGTGGCGTAGATAGCGTGGCGCAGGCGCGCTGGAGGGAGGGGACGGCGGGCGAGAAAGGGGAAGGGGCGGGGGAGAGAGAGGAGGTGTTTTCCGAGCTCCAGACAGCTGGAGGGGGTAAACAGAGGAGGGGGCCGGGGAGGGCGAAGGTCCCAGCCAGCGGCTCCTGCTGCCTCCCAGCCGCCTCTCCGAGGGACCCCCTGCCGCGGCGCAGGGCTCGCGTCGCCCCCCTGCATGGAAGTTCAAGGGCTCCGTCCACTGGCTGTCGCGGCTGCTGAGCCTGCCCTGAGGAGGCCTGACAGGTGAGCACGGGGGTTGCAAGCCTCCAGGTGTGCGCGCGGGGCGGGGGCGTCCCCCCCGGGGTTGCAACTGGGTCTCCACGCTGACATTTCCCTGGAGGCGTTGGAGGGCGGGCATCGCATCCCTCTCCCCAAACTTCACCCCCCCCCAGGGAGTCTCCCCACCCCCCCACAAACTCCAGAAGTTTTCCAAGCCAGAGTTGGTAACTCTAGGTAAGTGCTGTTTCTTGCCCCCCCCTTCCCTCAGCAGCCCCCTCCCATCAGATGGGACGAGAGAGACTCCTAAGAACATAAGAAAAGCCCTACTGGATCAGACCAAGGCCCAGCAAGTCCAGCAGTCTGTTCAACCCCCCCCCCCTTGCGCTGCATCCGAGGGAGGCAGATTCCCAGGAGGGGTGCTTAACAGAGGATAGTAGAAAAGAGCAAGAGTCCAGTAGCACCTTAAAGACTAACAAGAATATTTTCTGGCAGGGTGTGAGCTTTCGTGAGCCACAGCTCACTTCTCTTGCTGTATGTAGTAATAGAAAAGAGCAAGGGTCCAGTAGCACCTTAAAGTCTAACAACAATATTTTCTGGCAGGGTAGGAGCTTCCGTGAGCCACAGCTCACTTCTTCAGATACAGCTAGAATGTGAATCCATCTGTCTTTAAGTAGAGGAGAGTGAATTCAGACAGATGGATTCACATTCTAGCTGTATCTGAAGAAGTGAGCTGTGGCTCACAGAAGCTCCTACCCTGCCAGAAAATATTGTTGTTAGACTTTAAGGTGCTACTGGACTCTTGCTCTAACACGGCTGTGAATTAACAGAGGATAGTTACTCCGCTGTCTTGTTTTCCCTTCGCGCCAGTCATGGTGTGGCCACTTGACTTTTCCTATCTAGATGTTCCTTCCGATGACTTATCTTCCCCATCCATTCCTCCTGGTGAAATCTCTTTTGAGGTATCTGCTTCCCCCTCCGCAAGTAAGTAATGGGTTAAAGACAGGGCAGATACCCAGGATCGCTTAAGATGGAACAGTTATTTCGCTGCCGGTTTCCTGTCCTGATCCATTGAGAGGTAACTTCACTTTCCATTACTCCTCATGCGAGAGATGTGTTTCATCCAGTGGCGCGTGGGACCTCTCTTTCTCTGAAGGCCTGAGCTCTTCTGATGTGTGGTTTAACATGTAGTGGGTTAAGGGCAGGGCAAACAGGATCCCTTAACCCAGAATATATATTTCCCTACCTTCTTCAGTCCCTGTTCTTTGAGAGGTAACTTGACTTTCCATTACTCCTCATGCGAGATATGTGTTTCATCCAGTGGCGCATGGGACCTCTCTTCCTCTGAAGGACTGAGCTCTTCTGATGTGTGGTTTAACATGTAGTGGGTTAAGGGCAGGGCAAATAGGATCACTTAACCCAGAATATATATTTCCCTGCCTTCTTCCTGTCCCTGTACTTTGAGAGCAAACTTCTAATTGTTTTAGTGGTTGGTCTGCAGTAAACAGCTAGATTAGATGTTGTATTTACACTCTAACAGTGCATTCCTAAGGAGAGTTACTCCAGTCTAAGCCCATTCATTTCAATGGGCTTAGACTGGAGTAACTCCTTAGGAATGCACTGTAAGCCACCTTGAGTTCTTCAGGGTAAAAAGGTGGTGAAGAAGAAGAGTTGGTTTTTATATGCCAACTTTCTCTACCACTTAAGGGAGACTCAAACCGGCTTACGATCACCTTCCCTTCCCCACAGCAGACACCCTGTGAGGTAGGTGGGGCTGAGAGAGCTAACAAAGCTGTAACTTGCCAAAGGTCACCCAGCTGGCTTCGTGTGTAGGAGTGGGGAAACAAATCCAGTTCACCAGATTAGCCTCCGCCGCTCATGTGGAGGAGTGGGGAATCAAACCCGGTTCTCCAGATCAGACTCCACCGCTCCAAACCACCCCTCTTAACCACTACACCACGCTGGTAAAGGTGCAAGCGCCAGGTCATTCCTGACCCATGGGGTGATGTCCCATCCCAATGTTTACCAGGCAGACTATGTTTACGAGGAAGTTTGCCAGTGCCTTCCCCAGTCATATCTACACTTTACCCCCATCGAGCTGGGTACTCGTTTTACCGACCTCAGAAGGATTGAAGGCTGAGTCAACCTTGAGCCGGCTACCTGAAACTGACTTGTTGGGTGGCCAATAAAGTTTTAAATAAATAAATTATTTGGCTTTTCCATACTCCATCCAACAGAGAGTGGCTCCATCTCTTCCCCCAAAGGTCTGGTCTCTTCTGATGTGTAGTCTACTGCTTTCTAGCAAGTAGGTGGTTAAGGGCAGTGCAAATACTCAGGATCACTTAACATGGAATAGTTATTGCACTGCCCTCCTCTCCTGATCCTCAAGTATGCACTTGATTTTGTATACTTTCTTTTAAGAGTGACGTGCTGCATCTCGTGGCACATGAGAACGCTCCTTTGCCCGTGGCTGGCTCCATTGCAAAATGCATACTCTTTCCTACCAGACACTGAGTTCAGGGCAAATGCCCTGGATCACTTGATGCAGGGTAATCTCTTTGCTGGTGTAAGCTCTGATTTGCAAAAGGTGATGCTGGAATAAATTTTGTTAGTCTTTAAGGAGCCACTGGGCTCCAGTTAAATTTTTCTATTGCAGCAGCAGAAGAGTGGGTTTTATACCCCGCTTTTCTTTACTGAAAGGCATCTCAAAGTGGCTACAATCACCTTTTCCCCCCCTCACAACAGGTACCTTGTGAGGTAACTGTAACTAGCCCAGGGTCACTCAGCAGGCTTCATGCAGAGGAGTGGGGAATCAAACCTGGTTCTCCAGATTAGAATTCGCCGCTCTTAACCACTGCAGCATGCTGGTTCTCTAGCTTGCTCAGACTAGCATGGCTACTCCTCTGGAATTAAAAACAGAGCCTTCTCCTTTTGCCCCAGTCAGTTAATCTTTATTACGGCAAACAGGCCATTCAAAAGCAGAAAGAAGTAAAAAAAACAAACCCCACTGTTATAAAGTTAATTATCTACATAGAATCTCAGCATACATCATTCTTCCTAATATATCTAACAGTTTAAGGGTTAGAATCTGAGTACATTATACACTGGATGTGATCTCAGTCAGTATTTTCATTGCAGAGAACAGAAACCTAGCCACAGACAATGGTAGTTCTTTGGTGAGCCCCTGACAGTAAGATTTTATTTATTTATTTAATTCATTTACCCGCCACCTTTATCCCCAATGGGGACCCAGAGTGGCTTACATCACTTTCCTTCCTCCATTTTATTACAACAACCTTGTGGGGAGGTTAGGCTGAGAGAGCATGGCTGGCCCAAGATGACCCAGCAAGCTTCCATGGCACGAATGGGGATTTGAACCTAGGTCTTCCAGATACTAGTTCAACACTCTTAACCACTGCACTGCATTTTGAGCGTGTTCTCTGAGCAGCCAACACAAGTTCCAATAAATCTAAGTTTTCTTGTACATAAATCTAAAATGGAAAAAACACATGAACCAATATTTCAATCAGGTTAGCAGAAAAAGGACAAAATCTACAACTAAATGGGATGATTTCGTATCTTCCTGTCAGGCATGTTCCAGTCCTTGTGAGGTCACTTGACGTTCCCCTGCTCTTCTGAAGTGAGAGAGATGCTCCTTTCAATGGCACATGAAATCACTCGTTACTCCATGGCCAGATCCCTTTCGAGCTCTCTTGTAATCCTTAGCAGGCTCTGGGTTCAAGGCAGATGCTTAGGATCACCTAACCAGAGCCAAAAGGAACCATCTTTACTTTTATCTTTGGCATGAGGCTTGCAGCTTACCTGTTCTGCTGCCAGCAGGTGATTCAAGGTTAGAACCACTTGTCAACCACAAGCCCCACTGGATTAGGGCCTTGTCTGTTTTCCCGAAACCTGGGACAGTTCCCAGATTGGGGAACAATGCTCCGAAGAGCCACAGTTGGCCCTTCAAAACAACATGGAAACATGAAGCTGCCGTATACTGAACCAGACCATCAAAGTCAGTATTGTCTACTCAGACCGGCAGTGGCTCTCCAGGGTCTCAGGCAGAGGTCTTTCATGTCACCTACTTGGAGATGCCAGGGATTGAACCTGGCTTCTCCAGTTAAAGGGACTAGGCAGGTAGGTGATGTGAAAGGCCTCTGCCTGAAACCCTGGAGAGCCGCTGCCAGTCTGAGTAGACAATACTTACTTTGATGGACCAAGGGTTGGATTCAGTATAAGGCAGCTTCATGTGTGTTCATGTGTTCAGCTTATCATGTAATTCTCCCCTCTTCTATATCTTCACAACCGGCTTGTGGGGTAGGTTAGCTTGAGAGATCTAGATTGTGACCTAATACATTGATCTCTAGGAAACAGGCCAAAAAAAAAAAAATGGCTTCAGACTTCTGAGCCTTTGCATATGTCTCCTATAATCATGAGAGCTTGTAAATTGGATTGGTGCCTCTTACATTGGATTGCATTGGTACCTGTCATGCACATCAGCACTGTAGATGCTGTTGCCTTCTCCCCAGAGTCTCTAAGCACATTTTATAATTACCTCCGTTAACTTTCTCTTGAATGTCCATTCAATCCTCGTAGCTCAGTTAAAGCTTAATTATAAAGGATGACAAAATAATCCAGAGCCACCACTGCAAAACATACTGCAAGGGTCTTGAACTGAACTTGTGTTTCTGAAGAAGTGAGCTGTGGCTCACGAAAGCTCATACCCTACCAGAAAATATTTTTGTTAGTCTTTAAGGTGCTACTGGACTCTTGCCCTTTTCTACTACTGCAGACAGACTAACATGGCTACCCACTGTGAATTGTGTTTCTGAGCAACCAGTACTTGGGGTTCCCCAGTTGGGATAGACAGTGATGTACCTTCTTCATAAAATTTGGAATCTCCTTTCTGTAGTAAGTTACCTGCAGAAACCGTAGAATAAGTTTAAAAAAAAAAAAACAAGCAGAAAGTGGTTTCTCTCCCCCTCCCTCCCCCCGGAATATAGGGGATAAACAGATCTCCCTAGATGTGTGTGAAACTATTGAAAAGGTCTTGGTCTGTTCTTCTAATGTACCCCACCACTGTTCAGGATTGGAAATGGAGCACGGTCTCACTGGTTGGTTCTGGTAGCTAGGACAACACAGGAAATGGCAAAAATTAGTTCCCAGCATTTAGGTTTGGGTCCCTGAGAACCAAGGAGTTTCAAGTTTCAAAACAACAACAACAAAAAACACCAGGTTTTGGACCCACCCACAATGCAGTTTTTGCTCTCTGCTTTCTCAGTAGGCTCTCGTTTGGCTTAATTTGAAAATTCAGGCCTATACCAGGTTTTGGCTGGCAGGATGGTGGAGCAAAGCAGAAATACTCTTCCAAATTCTCAACCAGCCCAAAAGTGCAAGGTTCTGATCACTAAATGAAATCCAGCTTTTTGTCCAAAACACTAAGTCCTCCTTGGGAAAGACTACAGAATCTTAATTACAATTAGTATCTGACGAAGGGAGCTTTGACACTTGAAAGCTTATACCTCAAAAACCTTGTCGGTTTCTAAGGTGTTGAAAGACACCTTAAGACAAATCTTAATTTATATTGTGCCTTGGAAAATGTTGCATGTTAATTAAAAAAAAAATTCTTATATTTTGTGGCGTAGCTAATAGGAATACTCATGTAACGCTGATTGAAGTGAATGGAATAGCTAAGCTTCCTAAGAAGAAAAGTTAGTTTTTATATGCCAACGTTTGCTACCACTTAAGGAAGAATCAAACCGGCTTACAATTACCTTCCGTTCCCCACAACAGACACCCTGTGAGGTAGGTGGGGCTAAGAGAGCTCTTAATACAACTGTGACTAGCCCAAGGTCACCCAGCTGGCTTCGTGTGTAGGAGTGGGGAAACCAACCTGGTTCTCCAGTTTAGCGTCCACCGCTCATGTGGAGGAGTGGGGAATCAAACCTGGTTCTCCCGATCAGAGTCCACCTCTCCAAACCACCGCTCTTAACCACTACACCACGCTGGTTCCTAAGCTTGCTCTGTGGTGGGCTGCAGCAGAGTCCCATTTGACCAACTTTGCTGAGTGTAGTAACATGGGAGTTAATTCAGTAGATCTTGAAACTTTAGGCCAGATTTTGGAACAGCGGAGCTACCTTGGGTAGTGAGACAGCTGGGCTTCCTTCTGTGTGTGACATATATACACACATAATACACACGGGCATACATATATATAATACATACACATATAGCATGTGCATCTAAGACATATATGTTGGCTGTATGTCAGTCCAGTGCATGGGGGAAGCGATGAAGCAAATTGGACTGTTAAAAAAATACTATCTTTCCCATATGGGCTAGAGACGATGTGTAATTGACTTTGTTTATATTTAAATTGTTTCTATCCTGCTTTCTTCCCCAAAGGTGCTTCTTTAGATGCTATTGGGGAAAATCGTACAAACAATCACATTGCTTGGTCAAGGGAATGTGTCTGTGTAAATAGGTCCCAGCCTTTCCTTCCCTCTCTGCCACCAGGTAATTTCAATGCTGTCACTATGGACCTGAACTCTACTGGAATGCTCGGATGCACGGCAGCCCCTCCACTAGCTTGCTTCCGTCGGCCCTGCTGCGAGAAGATGGCAAAAGCGAATATCACCAGAGACCTCATCCACAGGCAGCTCAAGGTGCTTCTTGTTTTATTTATTTTTTAAAACAACAACAACTTGGATTGTGCTTGACTGACCAGGGTAGCAGAAGGAAGGCAGCCACGCTGGAGCCGTGCGGCATAGGAGGAACCACACTTTTGAAAACACATATTCTGTATTGTCTCATGGGTTCTGTTCCGGCGTCATGGCCATACTATGGCTTGTTGGTTGGAAATGTACCCATGTGCTCCTCCTTCCCCCCTGCACTATCACATTTCCTCCTGTGCTGTCTCATTTGATATAACACTGATTGCAATAGCCTTGGGTTGCCCAATTTACAGCAAAAGAGGAAGTACGAGGGAGATGTAGGAACAACAGTTCATGTTCTGGCAGCCTAGTGACAGCTTGCTGTGACCTCCACCTTGGGCTTTAGTGAGGATACCTCTGAGTCAGTGCACGACTCGACGTTGAAGGTGGTGGTGTAGGCTGCTGATAGGCAACTGACCACCCAGGGATCCCGTCCAGCCTTCAAAGTCCCTTGTTCTGAGGATCTTTAGCCTGATCCTGTATTGAGCAGGCGTTGGACTACATGACCTGTATGGCCCCACCCAACTCTATGATTCTGTGACATCTGCTTTAGGACGTCAGCTCCCTCATTCTGTATGGGCAAAAGGGTTCTTCGGCCCCCTTCTTTTGCAACTGAAGAGAAGCAAGAGTTTTGTCAAGTTTTTGCTCCTTTACTATGCACATCGCGTCTGTCTCTTGTGGTGCAGCAGTGGCTCATGCAAAGCAGGTGCAAGTGGCCAAGGTGTACATGGGGAGGGCTCTGCTGTTGTTGCGTCCTGGAGAGCCCTTTGCCTGATGACAGTAGGTGGAGCCAATGTCACTCAACTGAAAACGCAGAGCCCCTGTTAAAAATGTGTTGCCAGACATGGATGTAGACTTCTGCAGAAAGCATGACAGTTGCCTATATGTGTGCAGCATGTGTGCAGAAATACTCCCTTTTTAACTTGCTGTAAAAAGATGGGTTCAGGCAAGTCCTTCTACCTTCAGTCAACTCTTGCAGTTGTTGAGTGTATGAGATCAAGTGGGGGACTAGATTTTCAGTTTTGTACAACATGTATACCCAGTTGCTCTAAGAGGTCTCACTTGTGGACCCCCCCCCCTGCATTCCAGCTGGCTGTTGATGAAGAAGAACAGTTGGTTTCTATATGCCGACTTTCTCTGCCACTTAAGGGAGAATCAAACTGGCTTACAATCACCTTCCCTTCCTCTCCCCACAACACCCTGTGAGGTAGGTGAGGCTGAGAGAGTGTGACTAGCCCAAGGTAACTCAGCTGGCTTCATGTGGAGGAGTGGGGAAACAAATCCAGTTCACCAGATTAGCCTCCGCCGCTCATGTGGAGGAGTGGGGAATCAAACCCAGTTCTCCAGATCAGACTCCACCGCTCCAAACCACCACTATACCATGCTGGCTTTTGGAAGTCTGAGTTTCACCAAGACTGAGCCTTTTCTCAAATGCCTCAATTGATTCTTTTGATTTATTTATTTATTTTGATTTATTTATTTCCAAGACTTTATAACCTGCCCTATGTTTGAAGCAATTCACAGAATCCAGATATCAAACAACATAAAAACAAACAGTAAAACTACCTATAATAAAATATAGTGGTCAAAACCAACTCACCCTTTTTTTTAAACAACTTAAAAGTCCATTTACAAGAGAACAACAGATAATCAAATCTACATTTAAAAATAAGACCGATTACTATTCTAGTCTAGAGAAGAGGGTCACCTGAAGTCAGAGAACAAAATCTCTTTGGAAGAGAGCCGTTTTACAGAGCTTTCTGCCAATCAGGTTTTCTCCTGCACTCCACTTGGCAGAGTGTTCTATGAGAGGGGTCAATGATTGAGAAAGCTGTAGGCCTTGAACTCACCAGACACACCACTTTTGAAGAGAGCACCTCAATTAGACGACACTGTGCAGATTTAAGCTGGCCGCTGGGCCTATGTAGGGAGAGGTACTTCAGATACATGGGTCCCAGGTCATAAAGTGTTTCAAAGGACTTTATCTTGTGTCCAGGATCAAATAGGCATAAGTGTAGCTGTTGTAAAGCTGGGGTCAATCTGTGCCCCGTTCCCACCAAATGGCAGGCTGTTGTATTATCCCAGCAGCTTTCAAGAGCAGCCCCACATACTGCATGTTACGGTAATTCAGTCTGGACGTCGTGAAACCGTGAATAAATGTGATCCTCAGTGATTTGGTTGCACAGGTGTGCGTGAGGGGCCTCATCACACACCTAGCTATTCACTGAAGCATATAGCACTTGCTTCTTAAATAGATGTGTACCTGACAACTCTGCTTTCACAGAAACACCTAGCTTTCTGCTGTTGCTCAAGAGAGAAGCCATTTGAATCTGAATGTGTTGCAAAAAGAAACCCGAACAGGCTCATTTGTGCTTTATTTGCTTTCAGGTGTCTGAGACCAGAGTTCTGCAACTGTGGGCTTATTGTTACAGTTCTTTTATGTTTGATGTTCTACATTGGCTACAAATAGCAAACTGTTTTCCTACCCAGAAATGTATTTGTGGAAGGAGGGGAAGCATGCATAGCATAATGTGGGTATGGCTAGTGGAAGTATTTTGTTTCTAATGCATGTTGATCTTCCTCCTGTTGTTAAATACTACCTGTTGTTAAATACTACCATACTGTGTGTAAGTGCAGTCAAGTCGCTTCCGACTCATGGCGATCCTATGAACCTCCATACTAGGAAACAGCAGTTCCTTGGATTTTTTAAAAAGGTATTTGATTCTTCAATTATGTAGGTTAAATTACAAAATTGCTTGTGTCCAAGATCTCTTAATAACTGAATGCAATACATGCAGACGCTTGCTGTAGACAGTGAACTCTAACTGTGTTAAGAATTCCTGGTGTTCAATTGATCCTAAAAAGTCCCCATGTGCTAAGTATGATGTCTGTTTGCTCTTTTAGGAGACAGGTGCCCTCAGCTTTGAACGACACTATCACGTTACTGACCCATTCATTCGGCGCCTGGGCTTGGAGGCAGAACTGCAAGTAAGTGGGCACTGTAACAATTAAAATAACCTTTCTGTCCCATGATAAGAATGTGCTTTCCCTCTGGGAAGAATAGATGCCAGCCAGAATTAATCAAGGTCCCTGTAGAGCCTTACTGTTCAACTAATTAAAACAATAACCCCCTTGTAGGGGAACCAGCCATTAAAATAGACCTCACAAGGTCAGGTGATGACTTTCACCTATTCGTAATTCCGGGAAGGTGGTGTAATGTCATAGTTGATAAATAGAACCATTTGACATATCACTTTGGAGTGTTCAAAGTGTTTTGCACGTGGGATCTGTGCACTAGTCCTGCCAGGTAGGTCAGCTATCCACTATACCACAAAGTTGAGGCTGTAGCTTTCACAACAGTAGCTTGACTGAGCTGGTGGCAGAGGTGAGATTTTAACCCCATCGGGGGGGGGGGGAGGCAACTTCCTGGATTATGGCCCGGTCTCTTCCAGTTCTGTCTTATGTGTGATTACTCAAAGGTAAGTCTCGTGGGGTTCAGTGGGACTTGACTTCCAATTCAGAGTATGGAGGATTCCACTGTATCACATTAGCTTTTGAGAGTGTGAGCTGGGAAGCCATCGATTCACATGTTTTCTCCCCAATAGGTTCTCATGTTTGCTTCAGGCAAGCTCCAGTTCCCTTCCCCACAGCCCCATTTGTGACACTCTGGAACTCCAGATGTGCTATGCGTCAAAATGCATTAGAATGGGGGTGTGTGCTGAGTCTTTCTAAGCCCATGACGGGATACAAATGTAACAACTAGAATCCCTAATGGCAACAGACTATTTTATGTGGTAAGCTGTTACATTATAACTATTATGTGAGACCACTCCATCATTCCATCCAGACATCATGATAAAGTGTGTTTTATTGAAACCCCAGTTAGTTGCAATATCTGAATGTCAAGGGTCCAACAAACTGGGGTTTAATGGATCCACCAAGATTTCAAACTCAGGGTTTTCCGCTGATTTGTTAACTATGGTTTGTGTTCATCATGGTTTTTATGACAACTAAATTCGCAAACCTGCTTGAAGTGCTGCTGCCCCCCGTAGCTACCTGGCCATGGAGACTCTAGCATGGAGGGAGGCAAGCAGACAAGCTGGTGTATATACACACCCCAGCCAGCTTTGTTACTTACCGGTCAAGGTAAAGACCTGTGTAACTTTTTCAATCTTGTTTGTGCAGGGTCACACTGGCTGTGTCAACTGTCTGGAATGGAACGAGAAGGGAAAGTGAGTATGTCTTAAGGATGAACAAACACATAGCGTAGTTTTTCAGGTCAGAATGGATTCAGTCCCGTAAATGGTGATGAGTGGCTGATTTTATGATGAGCTGCTTCTTTGCCTGCTGCTTTACTTCTCTTCTAGAAGTAATCATTTACAGGTGGTTTTTTAAAAAAGGATGAGACACGTTTGTGGAGGACGGGTGGGTCAGCTGACTGTTAGTTATGGCAGTAACGTGGGGCCTCATTGGTAATATGGCTCTGAATATCAGATTCTGTGGATGAACAGGGGAAGGCCTTCACTCTCTGGCTTCTTAGAGATGTCTAGTTGGCCCACCAGAGAGGTAAAAACAGCCTTGGAAAGGACTCTGGCCCCACCTCCCCTGATAGAGGGGGGAGGGAAAGAGGGAGAGGGCCTGGTCCCAACCCCCAACAGGGGAGAGGGATGGAGCATACTCACCTCAGCTTGTGCCCCCCCCCCCCGCCCAGGCAGGGCAGGGGGCTGCCAGCTTGCAGTGGCGGCAGTTTCTGCCCTCCTCATGGGGGCCACCAGCTCACAGCAGTTGGGGCTTTTGCTCTATTGGACACATGAAGCTGCCTTATGCTGAATCGGACCCGGGGTCCATCAAAGTCAGTATTGTCTACTCAGACCGGCAGCGGCTCTCCAGGGTCTCAGGCAGGGTTTTTTTTTCACATCACCTGCTTCCCTGGTCCCTTTAACTGGAGATGCCAGGGATTGAACCTGGGACCTTCTGCATGCCAAGCAGAGGCTCTGCCACTGAGCCACAGCACCTCCCCATTCCCTATTCATGACGATGGCTTGGGGTGTGTGTGTGGAGATCATCAGCCCATCAGGACTTTCCTTGGTAGTCCTAATGGCCAGTCTGCCACTGTGGATAAACAGGCTGCTTTAATCAGTAGACCTTTGGCATGTTCTCGCATGGCAATCCTTGGATTCGTTTCATGCATTATGATGTCATGGCATTCAGGGAGAATGTATTGCTGAAATGGGAGGAGCTAAGCTGAGCATGTCATGCTGTAAGGTACAGAAGTTAATGTCTTGGCAGTCCCATCTGGAGACTTTGCTGAGGGTTACCGAAACAGTAACTGTCCTGTGTTTGCTATGACAGCTGCGATGCTAGTTCTCCAGTGTCATAGAGGCTAGGACATTAGCCTAGGATCTTAGAGACCCAGGTTCAAATCCTCCCTTTGCCATTCAACTACTTTGGCTCGTTGTTCTCGCTCTTAGCATCACCTAACTGATGGGGTGTTTGGGAGAAAAGTTGGGATACTATATACTGTTTTTCAATTTAAATGTTTTAAATTTTAAAATATACCTTTCATTCTAGGTTGCAGGGTTCTCGTGGCAGTTTAGCAACATCTTAAAATTATAGTGCACTAAAATTAATAAACCAGGGGTTAGCTTAAAATTATCAGAAGGCATCAAAAAATTCTAGGTAGACTGGCTTATTCTTACCAGTAGCTGACACCCTTGTATATTGGGAAATCAGAGTCAGTGTGGTGTAGTGATTAGTGTCAGACTAGGATCTGGGAGATCTGGGTTCAAATTCACCTTCCATGAAAGCTCCCTGGATGACCTTTGGCCTAACCTATTACACATGGTGGTGGTGGTGAGGATAAAATGAAAGGGAATGTTGTAAGCTGGTTTGGTTCCCCCAGTGAAGAAAAAAGGAGGCAAAATATACTTTTTTCCTCCGAGTGGTATATACAGCTCTGCATGGAAAACTCATCTGCTCGAGGACTCAGTTTCTGTAATAGATATGAAGAAGAAGAGTTGGTTTTTATATGCTGACTTTCTCTACCACTTAAGGGAGAATCAAACTGGCTTACAATCACCTTCCCTTCCCCTCCCCACAACAGACACCCTGTGAGGTAGGTGGGGCTGAGAGAGTGTGACTAGCCCAAGGTCACCCAGCTGGCTTAATGTGTAGGAACAGGGAAACCAACTAGGTTCACCAGATCAGCGTCCGCCACTCATGTGGAGGAGTGGGGAATCAAACCTGGTTCTCCAGATTAAACTCCACCCCTCCAAACCATCTCTCTTAACCACTACACCACTCTGGCTCAGAGGGGTACTTGCCAATGGCTGTGGGAGAAATGCTTGAAATGATAGTAATTTTTGCACAGCTGGCAACAGCTTCCAGCTTGAAAATTTTTTTCTCTCCTTTGGCTTCTCAGCTTGCTGGCCTCTGGCTCAGATGATCAGCACACCATCGTGTGGGATCCCTTGCACCAGAAGAAGCTGCTTTCCATGCACACAGGGCATACGGCAAACATCTTCTCCGTCAAGGTGAGCTGGGCTCCTGTGTGGGGGGGGGGCAGG
The DNA here is from genome assembly GCF_029931775.1 of Euleptes europaea. Taxonomy (NCBI): domain Eukaryota; kingdom Metazoa; phylum Chordata; class Lepidosauria; order Squamata; family Sphaerodactylidae; genus Euleptes; species Euleptes europaea. The sequence continues at coordinate 24,260,583 of NC_079314.1, forward strand.
TTGTCTCCTCAAACAGCATCTGTGATAACAAGTTTTAATCACTCCATTCAAAGAAAAAGAACCTTCTGAAGCTACTGAAAAGGTGCCCCCAGTTCAGGCAGCAGATTTGTTTTTGAAGAAAAGGCTGTAATGGGAGTACTTATTAAGAAGCAGCAGAAGAAGAGTTGGTTTTTATATGCCAACTTTCTCTACCACTGTAAGGAAGAATCAAACCAGCTTTCAATCACATTCCCTTTTCCTCCAGTTCACCAGATTAGCCTCCCCCACTCTTGTGGAGGAGTGGGGAATCACACCCGGTTCTCCAGATCAGAGTCCATTGCTCCAAACCACCGCTCTTAACCACTACACCACGCTGGCTCTCTTAAGGATTTATACACTGCTTATATGCTAATTTTGTGATTTTATGTCTATTTGTGTTGTAGGTTTACATGAGCATGTTGGTTTGGTAGGCTATTGCAGGGCCTTATATATGTTATTGATTTTATAAAGGTAAAGGTCCCCTGTGCAAGCACCGGGTCATTCCTGACCCATGAAGTGACGTCACATCCTGACGTTTACTAGGCAGACTTTGTTTACGGTGTGGTTTGCCAGTGCCTTCCCCAGTCATCTTCCCTTTACCCCCAGCAAGCTGGGTACTCATTGACTGACCTCGGAAGGATGGAAGGCTGAGTCAACCTTGAGCCGGCTACCTGAAACCAACTTCCGTCGGGATTGAACTCAGGTTGTGAGCAGAGCTTGGACTGCAGTACTGCAGTTTACCACTCTGCGCCATGGGGCTCGTGTTACTGATTTTAGCCTGTAATAAATACATACATATTTTGCATTGACATAATATATTGTATAACCTTTGGCCTTGAATGTTGATTTTCTTTCTTGACCTTTGGGTACGTAATTATGTTGTTTTTAGGGTTAAATCTCTTTCCCCTTTGTTGTTGGTGTAGCATACACATTCAGGGCGTGCCTCGCAGTCTGTACACTTCGGTTTTATAGTGAACAGATGGAGCTGTCTGTACCCCTGAAAGCTGAAAGTGTACACACCATAACAATCGAGCCCAAGTGCATCAGGCTTCATGCATGGAGGCGCCTGTGTTAACATTGTATGTGCGCATGCCATGGGGATGCAGCCAGTTGGCACGATCTCTCTCCTTCCCCCGTACTCCAGAGTGATCTGGAGACCAAGTCCTATGAGGAAAGGTTGAAGGAGCTGAATATGTTTAGCCTGAAGAGGAGAAGACTGAGAGGGGATATGATAACCATCTTCAAGTACTTGAAGGGCTGTCATATAGAGGAGGGTGCTGAGTTGTTTTCTGTTGCCCCAGAAGGTCGGACCAGGACCAGCACGCTGAAATTAAATCAAAAGAGTTTCCTTCTAGACATTAGGAAGAACTTTATAACAGAGCAGTTCCTCAGTGGAACAGGCTTCCTCGGGAGGTGGTAAGCTCTCCTTCCCTGGAGGTTTTTAAGAAGAGATTAGATGGCCATCTGTCAGCAATGCTGATTCTATGACCTTAAGCAGATGATGAGAGGGAGGGCATCTTGGCCATCTTCTGGGCATGGAGTAGGGGTTACTGGGGGTGTGTGGGGGAGGTAGTTGTGAATTTCCTACATTGTGCAAGGGATTCGACTAAATGATCCTGGTGGTTCCTTGCAACTCTATGATTCTATTATTCTACCCTGGGGCATGTGTATTCTGAGCGTCTGTGCTGGGCTTCAATTACCTGATGTATTATGCGTGGTGCGGTCTTGAATGACAGTACCCAGGCTTTAGCTCTAAAGCCTGGGGCTGCTCACAGGCACCCTCCCTTGGCTGTGGCCAGGTCCAGCATGAGAAGCTGCTCTCGCCGTTGGCAGGTTTCTGCTCTGAACCATCTTGCTTTGCTTTTCCATAGTTCTTGCCACATGCAGAGGATCGGATACTCATCACCGGGGCTGCCGATTCCAAGGTGCATGTCCATGACTTGACTGTTAAAGAAACCATCCATATGTTTGGGGATCACAAAAACAGAGTCAAGCGCATTGCCACGGCTCCCATGTGGCCCAACACCTTCTGGAGCGCGGCAGAGGATGGGCTTATCCGGTAAGAGTGCTTTGCTCTTCCGTTTGGAGGAGCCATAGTTACCATAGCTCCCCCCCCTCTCCTCCCCATCTTGCCAAAAATGACAAGAGCAGTAAACCTCTGAGGATCACGATGGGTAGCCGTGTTAGTCTGTCACTAGCAGTAGAAAAGAGCAAGAGTCCAGTAGCACCTTAAAGACTAACAAAGCTTCTGGCAGGGTATGAGCTTTCGTGAGCCACAGCTCACTTCTTCAGATAAAGCTAGAATGTGATCACATTCTAGCTGTATCTGAAGAAGTGAGCTGTGGCTCACGAAAGCTCATGTGTGTGTGTGTGTGTGTGTGTGTGTGTGTGTGTGTGTGTTAAGTGCCATCAAGTCGCTTCCGACTCATGGCGACCCTATGAACGAAAGTCCTCCAAAATGTCCTATCTTTGACAGCCTTGCTCAGATCTTGCAAACTGAAAGCTGTGGCTTCCTTTATTGAGTCAATCCATCTCTTGTTGGGTCTTCCTCTTTTCCTGCTGCCCTCAACCTTTCCTAGCATGACTGTCTTTTCCAGTGACTTGTCGTCTCATGGCATGACCAAAATACGATTGCCGCAGTTTAGTCATTTTAGCTTCTAGGGTCAGTTCAGGCTTGATTTGATCTATAACCCATTGATTTGTTTTTTTGGCAGTCCGCGGAATCCGTAACACTCTCCTCCAACACCACATTTCAAAGGAATCTATTTTCTTCCTATCAGCTTATTTCACTGTCCAGCTTTCACACCCATACATAGTAATAGGGAATACGATGGCATGAATTAATCTAGTCTTGGTGGCCAGTGATGCATCCTTACACTTCAAAATCTTTTCTAGCTCCTTCATGGCTGCCCTTCCCAGTCTCAATCTCCTTCTGATTTCTTGGCTGCAGTCTCCCTTTTGGTTGATGGTGGAGCCAAGGAATAGAAAGTCTTGAACAATTTCAATTTCCTCATTGTCAGTCTTAAAGTTGTGTAATTCTCCTGTAGTCATTACTTTTGTTTTCTTGATGTCCAGCTGTAGTCCTGCTTTGGCACTTTCTCTTTTAACTTTCAGCAGTAGTCGTTTCAAATCTTCACTATAATGTACTGTCATCAACATATCTCAAATTATTAATGTTCCTCCAATTTTCACTCCACCTTCATCTAAATCTAACGAAAGCTCATACCCTGCCATAAATTTTGTTAGTCTTTAAGGTGCTACTGGACTCTTGCTCTTTTCCTCTGAGGATGCTAAGGATGCTGTATTAGACATGATATATCCTCAGCTTTGGGTGGGGTGGAGAACGTAAATGTGACACCAGTTTCAATTTTTGTATAAGTTGCGGTTAGAACAACCCCCTATGAAGCGTCCTTATGCTGTTGCAGGATCATCAAACCTGGCTCAGCAGAGAAGGGTCTTCTTGGCATCTTCTACGTTAGCCTTTGACTCAATGCTATCAAGGATTGAATCAGAGATGTGCCATACCACAGAGCCCACGTTATTCCTCAATCTGCTCATTTAAAAAATCACAGCCCAACCTTTCTAAGAAAGTTGCTCGGAATACGGCTCTCACTTTCCAGGGTGGGCCAGAGATCAGTTCCTTCCACCGGCATTTCTGATCCTGAGGATATTTGTTGAGATGCTTTCGTCCCTGTCCCTTTCAGACAGTACGACCTGCGAGAGAACAGCAAGCACTCGGAAGTCCTGATAGACCTGACGGAATACTGTGGGCAGCTTGTGGAGGCCAAATGTCTCACTGTCAACCCACAAGACAACAATTACCTAGCAGTGGGAGCCAGTGGGCCCTTTGTGCGGATCTATGACATACGCATGATCCACAACCACAGGTAACTGTGTCCAATGTAGGTAATACAAGGCCCTGCTTGTGATGAGGTCAGGCCCTTAAGTGAAAGCATTGACATGATTAGAACTTAGAACAGGTCAGGTCCCTAAGTGAAATCATATGACAGGATTAGAATTCAGAACAAAGGGATGAAGGGCCAATTGAAGTACTCTCTAGAGTGGACAGCAATTTAAAAATATCTTATAACTCCAAGAACAGTTGCGGTGCTAGTCTATTGCAATAGGAACAGGAATCTTGACACATGTCTATAAAAATCCCTGCCAAATTAAGTGGTAGAGCATCTTCTCGGCATGCAGAAGGTCCCAGGTTCAATCCCTGGCATCTCCAGTGAAAGGGACTAGGCAAGTAGGTGAGGTGAAAGACCTCTGCCTGAGACCCTGGAGAGCTTCTGCCGGTCTGAGTAGACAATACTGACTTTGATGGACCAAAGATCTGATTCAGTATACGGCAGCTTCATGTGTTAAACTATGTAGAGGTGTTAGTCCTGGATCTGACTCAGCTAAACCCAGATAGCAGATAAATTCTCATAATACTGAACAAATGAAGAAATTGTGTATGACTTCATTTATACCCTACCTTTCTCCCCAGTGGGGACCCTGGTTGGCTTCCAACATTCTCCATTTTTATCCTCACAACAATCCTGTGGGGTGCTATCCTCACAACAATCCTGTGGGGTGCATTAGGCTGAGAGTGTGTGACTGGCCCAAGGTCACCCAGCAACCTTTGATGGCAGGGTGGGGATTTGAATCTGGGTCCCCAGATCCTAGTCAGATGTTTTAACTGCTACAGCATTGCTGTTACCCACTTCGAGTGCTGAGTTAGCGAGAAGAAAGACAGGATATAAATATTTGAAATAAAGTAATTTTATTTGAGGGTTCTTTACTTGTGTTCTGAGGCTGCAGACGTCAAACTCAGATGGTCTAATGGGAAAAAGTCAGACACTAACAAATTTGTGTTATGTTTTTTTGTCTACCAGTTGGTATTCTAAACTACATTTTAATACCGGCTTAGAAACCTTGTTGGTAGTCAAGATGCAAACCACAGTTGGTTAAAGCATTCAGTTTGGACACTGTAACAAATTGCCATTTGCTCCTCTCCATTCACATAGGGAAAGGGGAGGGGAACATGTCAACTCAAGAAATTTCCCAAGGGCTTGGAATATTTCCCTGGTGGTTCTGTACGTTTTCCCTCCTACCGTAATTACTTTGGCCGTCTCACTTTCTTAATAGATTGCGAGGAGCAGACAGTTTGAAAACCAGCAGTCTAATATTGTCTTTTCCTTTCCTGATAGAAAAAGCATGAAGCAGAATCCCACTGCTGGAGTCCATACGTTTTGTGATCGGCAGAAGCCCCTCCCGGACGGTGCTGCACAGTACTATGTAGCAGGTGCAAATTCTGTAGCTGATGCTCAGTCCCATGCCCGCTTGTTCAGTGTGCTCTCGAAGGCACCAGTACATTCTGGCGCTAATGCGGAGCAACCCAAGGCCTTGTTTTCTCGGGGGTTAGTCCCACTGAATTTGATGGGGTTTTCTCCCTAGTAAGTGTGTAGCATGGGACTGTGGTTGGAAGGCTGAAAAAAGGATATCCCACCCCAGCCGCGGGTTGTTTCTCTTGTCGTGTGAGCGGATGACTCCTTCCGCTCACTCCTGCCCAGAAGCCAGCATAAATATGAGCTGCTCTTTGCCTTGTAAGAGGTTGGTAAAGGGAGGAGGAAGTAGAAGAGTTGGTTTTTATATGCCGACTTTCTCTACCCACTTAAGGCAGAATCAAACCGGCTTACAGTCATCTTCCTTTCCCCTCCCCACGACAGACGCTCTGTGAGGTAGGTGGGGCTGAGATAGCTCGAAGAGAGCTGCGACTAGCCCAAGGTCACCCAGCTGGCTTCATGTGGAGGAGTGGGGAATCAGACCCAGTTCCCCAGATCAGAGTCCGCCACTCCAAACCACTGTTCGTACCCACTACGCCATGCTGGCTGAAATAGCTTCCGTATCCCACTAGCGTGTATCAGTGACCCTCTGCTTGGGTGTCTTCCCTCTTCTGCAGGACACCTTCCGGTGAAACTCCCAGACTACAATAACCGGCTGAGGGTGTTGGTAGCAACGTACGTCACCTTCAGTCCTGATGGCACGGAGCTGTTGGTGAACATGGGAGGGGAGCAGGTAGGATGGACGCCAGATGAACTGTCAACCCTTCTAAAGGGGTAGTCGATGGGCTGTGTTCCTTGCACATTGCTGAGAATGCTCTGTAACAAATAATTTTCAGCAGATTGTATCCTTGCAGAATTCTGCGAGAGAGTGATTGCTCTCTCTAAACTCAGCTGGAAAGTTGCCTAAAAATACTATGTGTGGTGCTGAGCCCGGCATCGTGCTGCTGCCCCTCCAACCCCTCTGCGTTGCGGAAAACACTGCTAAGTTTGAGGAACCCTAGAATGACCTGAAATTATCTCCCGTGATAGAACCTGGTTGGTCGCAAATGTTGTGAACTTTTTGACCAGAGGGTCCCTCCAACAGGTGCTGTGGATCCAAAAGACAGCAACACCCTTCAAGAACTAGCTAGTTAAATTAATTATGCTTAGACTTTGTGTTGCAGTAGCATGCTAGGGGATGCACCGGACATGACCCCTTTCCGTAGGGTCTACATTGTACATTGGTGGCATTTTCTTTGTCTAATGAATAAATAGGCAGTTTTGCTGAAGGCAACTCGGTGTGCGGCTGCTGTGAAAAAGGCAAATTCCATGCTGGCCATAATTAGATGAGGAATCAAGAGTAAAACTGCTATCATACTGCCCTTGTACAAATCTATGGGGAGGCCGCACTTGGAATACTGTATACAGTTCTGGCCACCACACCTAAAACAGGATATTGCAAAGCCTGAGAAGGTGCAGAAAAGAGCAACCAAAATGATGAGGGAGCTAGAGCAACTCCCTATGAGGAGCGGTTAAAATGCTTAGGGCTGTTTAACTTGGAAAGAAGGCTATTAAGGGGAGACATGATGGACATCTATAAAAGTATACATGGCATGGAGAAGCTTTTCTCCCTCTCTCATAATACTAGAACGTGGGGGGTCATCTGCTGAAGCTGGAGGGTGAGAGATTCAAAACAAATAAAAGTATTTCTTCACACAACGCATAGTTAAATTGTGGAACTCCCTGCCTCAGGATGTGGTGATGGCTGCCAACTTGGAAGGCTTTGAGAGGAGAGCGGGCATGTTCATGGAGGAGAGGGCTATTCATGGCTGCTAGTCAAAATGGATACTAGTCATGATGCGTACCTGTTCTCTCCAGGGTCAGAGGACACAGGCAGGATAATGCTGCTGCAGTGGTCTTGTTTGTGGGCTTCCTAGAGGCACCTGGTTGGCCACTGTGTGAACAGACTGCTGGACTTGATGGACCTTGGTCTGATCCAGCAGGGCCTTTCTTATGTTCTTATGTTCAGACTTAACGCTGAGTTTTCACTCTGGCCCTTGATCCTGAGCAAGGTCGTCTCTGGGTGGAGAACCGTGGCCACCTTCCTCATATTTGTGGCTTCAGCGAGCTTTAAAATAGGGAATTATATTGGTGTGTAGGGTTCAGTGTGCTTTTATGTGGTGTCCCTTACTACTCTGAACCCTTAAACACTGACACCCTTTTGTGTGACTGCTGCAGCGCACTATGCGCTTTTATAGATGGGATGCTGCACTACTATGCTTTCACCCGGACTCCTGTCCTTCAGGGTCTTGAGGTGAAGCCATTTTTCCTAAAGGAAAGCTAGAGGGCGCTTTCACGCATCCTGAACGATGCCCTTTCAATCAACTTTCGATGCACGTTAATGATCCGCTGGCAAGTGGATTTTGCCGTTTCACACGGTAAAATCCAGCTGCAAAGTGCATTGAAAGTGGATTGAAAGGGCATCGTTCAGGATGTGTGAAAGCGCCCTCTAGCTTTCCTTTAGGAAAAATGGCTTCACCTCAAGACCCTGAAGGACAGGAGTCCAGGTGAAAGCATAGTAGTGCAGCATTCCATCTAGTTTGTATGTCACTTACACTAGAGAGGCAAACGTGCTTCCTTTGTTTTAGATTTAGTTCAGTGCACGCTGCTGAGGGAAGGCGCCATTCCTCCCTTCCCGAACATCTCATTTTTGGGGTGTGGGGTTTGGATTATTTAGGTGTATTCAGTTGAATTGATCACAGCTTGTCAGGATAGCCTTTGATTTAGTGCCATTTCCTAAATCCATGTCTTAATAACGCTGTTCACAAGTTACAGTGAATGCACTCACAATCCATGTACAGGGTGCGCTTGGTATTTTTCTTTATACATGTGTCGGGTAATTCCCATGTTATATTCAGCACAGGTACAACTGAACTTGTGATTTAAACCCACATTTATCCAGGTGCTAGTCCCTGGTTTCCTTTGGAAGAAAGAGCCAAGGAGTGTTCACGTTACAAACAAGTGTATGCACATACGTACAGCATTTACATTTATACGTACAGGATGTAACTTGTGAACTGTAACAAAGGAGCCCCATGGTGCAGAGTGGTAAGCTGCAGTACTGCAGTCAAGAACTCTGCTCACGACCTGAGTTTGATCCTGACGGAAGTCGGTTTCAGGTAGCCAGCTCAAGGTTGACTCAGCCTTCCATCCTTCTGAGGTCGGTAAAATGAGTACCCAGCTTGCTGGGGGGTAAAGAATAGATGACTGGGGAAGGCAGTGGCAAACCACCCTGTAAACACAGTCTGCCTAGTAGACGTCGGGATGTGACATCACCCCATGGGTCAGTAATGACCCGGTGCTTGCACAGGGGACTACTTTTACCTAAACTTGTGAACAGGGCTGTTTTGTCCTGCGGAGGGCAGCATTGGTATCTACTAGCTGCTGTGTCCTTTTAAGTGATTTATCACTTTTACATGGATGTTTCTTTCTTTATTCATCCCATACGTCTGTCTAGGTCATCGCATGCTCACAGCCCATTTGATTTTTTTCTAGGTTTACTTATTCGATCTGACTTACAAGCAGCGGCCATACACTTTTCTCCTGCCAAAGAAATGCCACGCTTCAGGAGGTAAGTATAGTGCAATGCTCTTAGAATTGGGAGAGGGTTTCCAGCATGGTGGCACGTTGTGTATAACACCTGGGTCATTTCCATGTACTTCCGGGGGCATTTCCATGTACTTCCTCCCCACCAAGTTGGCTATATTTTTTTAAGCCAAGTTTGTAACCTTCTTGGTGGCTGGTGCTCATTGGAAAGCGAGTGTGACTAGTTTACTGGCTGCTTTTGTTGGCTGGAACGTGACCTGGGGGGACACACAAGGTATCCTGTTCCAGCATGTTGGCATGACCCTTTATTGGACAGAGCAGCTAAGGATGGCGTTGAGCAGCTAGCGAGGCTCTTTCTGCAGAGTTATCCATGCCCAACGCCTGTTCACACAGCAGTAAAATCAGGTGCCAGTAATGAATTGTTTGCAGCGTAAAGAAGGCCGAGAGAGAGGCATATAGCAAGCATTGTGACTTGGAACAATCTATTGCGATAAATAAAACAGTACTGTGAGCGTATTGTTTTTTCCTAGCACCTCTTCCGTTTGTAGGCAATATTGCTGACTCCATGTCACTTTCAACTCATGATGCGATTCTCTTTCCTTTTTTTTCAAGCTCATCTGACCAAACATGCATAAGATGAAAAACAAAATTTACTTTATAGAATGTTAAAATATTATAAACAATATAGCTTTAAAATCTTAGGATTCATAAATCATTTTAAAGTTACAAATATAACAATAAATAAATAGCTTTATAGGGATAGCGGTATAAACAGTACATTGATAATATCTCTGTTTAGCGCATCATTTAACTTCATTGTGACTTTTAATTTTTAACAAATTGTCCTCTTAGTTCAGCTCTCGACAGGACGTTCAATCTGGTGAGCATAAAAGCTCGCCTGTGACTAGGAACTGTGAGAAATCTCATGTATGAAGGGAGGATAGTTGGTGGGGTAATTCCTAGTGCAAAAGTGGGACATACTCGCCTTGCCCGAAGGGGGCAAGGCATAATTTCTTTCTGGTTTCTTCATGGATGTGAGGGTGATCTGGCTGTGACATCTGATGTGATTCTCAGAAGGGGGCAAGCCATAATTTCATTCTGGTTCCTCCATCCTTGTTTGGATTAACGGGGAACGTGGACTCGAAAGATGTGGAGTACATCTACCCTAGACTTAAACTGGCTTAGCCGTTCTTCCCTCCCCTTGAGCAGTCCCAGGAACTGTAATGCTTGTGGAGGGGATAGTTACAGATCTGAGATAATTCTTGGCGGTCTTGCCAAAGTGTGATTCCCAGGATTCCTTGGTGGAAGCCATGAGCGAAACTGACACAAAACTGATACAAAACATGGTAGGTTTGCCTCTGAGCTCTTCAAGCATTTAAGAAACAAGCACATCTTCAAAAAAAACATGTGGGCAGAATCGAGCAGGTGCAGAGGAGAGCAACGAGGATGATCAGGGACCTGGAGACCAAGCCCTACGAGGAAAGGCTAAGGGAGCTGGGAATGTTTAATCTGGAGAAGAGGAGGTTGAGGGGGGATATGACTTCTCTAAGTATTTGAAGGGCTGTCACTTTGAGGAGGGCAGAGAGCTGTTCCTGTTGGCAGCAGAGGATAGGACTCGTAATAATGGGCGGAAAGGTACCGGATGGACATCAGGAAAAAATGTTTGCAGTAAGAGTTGTTCGCCAGTGGAATCAGCTACCTAGGGAGGTAGTGAGCTCCCCCTCACCGGCAGTCTTTAAGCAAAGGCTGGACAAACACTTGTCAGGGATGCTCTAGGTCGATCCTGCATTAAGCAGAGGGTTGGACTATATGGCCTGTATGGCCCCTTCCAACTCCATGATTCTATGTGCCAGTTGAACTTCTTCCTATATCTGCATCCCATATTGATGTTGGTGGGGTGAGATGCTACGATCCTGGGATCCTGACTTGCAGGAGCCTTTCCATTCTCAAGGGCAGATGTTGAGAAAAGCAAATAAATGCAGCTAAGCCTCACATCCCGCCATTCAATGCAGCTAGGTATGCTGAAACAACTTAGATTGCAATATGTAAAAGTTTCACGGTACACAGAGAATGTGGCATCTGGTAGTGTGAACCCAGCTGTTTCTGTTGGTTGTTAAGAGGCTGAGCTGTGAATTAGGAAGTGTCCACTTCAAATCTCATCTTCTTTAAAGTCACTAGCTAGGTGCCCCCCCCCAAAAAAAAACCCTTTCCACCTGCAGTATGGGTGCAGTAGTGCTGGGTTGGATCCCATGGGACATGTCCTCAGGTCAGACCCTCTGGCTTCCCTTACAGGACTCTTGCAAGCATTACAGAGATAATAAGCATGGTGCTTTCAGTGCTCCTAATGTGCTATTCGGGGTTAAGTGCACAGAGCTGGGTGGGGTGTTGTGAGCATCGCTGTTGGGCTTGCGCTCAGCCGCTCCAGAAAGGTCAAGTTCTCTGACTTAACACTCAGTTTTTCTGGCAATCCTCAGAGGTGCAGAATGGGAAGACGTCTACCAACGGGGTGTCAAACGGCATCCATCTCCACAGCAACGGATTCAGGTTGGCTGAGGGCCGAGCACACGTCAGGTACAGCGGCGCATGCCTCGTGCACCTTTTTGTCCTCCATATCTGGGGTGCCCTGTTTTGATTTTTTTTCCTGTGGTTTTTTTTTTTTACTCCAATGGTGCCCCTACCATTGCGGGAATTCACTTGCAGGGATTGAGCCACCTGACCTAGGAATTGTCCTTATTTCTGGAAGCTTCGTGGGAAACCAAAGGGGTTGAGCTAAACACTATCTAATACAACAACCAATCTATTTTTATTATATATTGTGCACAATTGCATTTAAAAACACAGGGCCTAAAATGCAGGCTTCCAAAAAAGCACAAACATAGTTACAAATATTACCAACACATAACAGTTAATGTTAGTACATAAATTGACCAAAATCTGACCAGACGCGTTTCGGCCTTTTACAGACCTTCCTCAGTGGTGCATTCACAATTTTACAATACACATCCTGACATATACTCAAGCGTACAAGGAAAAAATGTATAAAAGCCTTTTATTCTGTGTGGCTTTATGTTAAAATAGTCTATGTACTTTAAACCATGGCTCACACCTTGTGTATGGTGTCCAGTATTTCAGGATGTATATTACATCAACACACGTGAAGATTTTGGTCAATGTATGTACTAACATCAACTGTTATGTGTTGGTAATATTTGTAACTATGTTTGTGCTTTTTGGAAGTTTCTTTGTTCCCCTTTTTTTCAGTTTTTTCTGGAAGCTTCGTGACAGCTGAAGCAGCTGTGTCCCCTTAACCCCCTTGCTGTCCTGCGGAGACGGAAGAGATGCATCTGTGTGCATGAGATGCGGCATGCTGGAAGGGCCCAGGTTGTGGCAAGAACACCAGTCTCCTTTGAGGAGGGCGCCCTTGTCTGACATAGCTCTGGAGTTAGCCTGCACTGCAGGCTCATTGGGATTTAGCCCCTGCAGTCGGCATGACATCTGACGGGTTTAGTCACATGTGGCGAGGGAGAAACAAGTAGAATTAAGTACCCAAAGGTCAAGAAAAAAAAATTCAACATCCAAGGCCAAGGTTATACAATGTAAAGGTTATATCAATACAAAATATGTGTATATTTATCACAGGCTAAAATCAATAACATATATAAGGACCTGCAATAGCCTGCCAAACCAACACGTTCATGTAAACCTACAACACAAATAGACATAAAATCACAGAATTAGACTTTGACCACATGCGTTTTGGCCAGATGGCCTTCTTCAGTGGTCAAAACAATCACAGTTCCAGATGAAAAATGAACATGGCTTTCTAAAAATCTTTATCACTCTAGGTACGTTGTGTTTGCAGGATGACAATTAATATATAAACACCTGCAAGACTTCCTCACCTGTTTTAGGCTTCCATACAAATGGGCAACTAATCCCCATGTGTGTTTCCCTCTTAAAGGAGGAGATGTTATATTACAGCCATATCATAGACGTGTACAAAGCCATATCATAGACGTTAACATAACATATAGACGTGAAGATGTCTCGAAGTCTGGAGCAGCTATAAAAGTAATAAGGTTTGGGTACTTAATTCTGTTGCTTTTAGGGATATGAAATGAGTGCCTGTGAGCACAGTGGTAGAGCCTCTAGTTGTTGCAGTTGCATATCCCCATGGCAGGTCCCTTCTCATCGGGGGGGGGGGGGGAGAAGGGCTGGTAAGCATATCACTGCTGTGAAAGTTGGTGAGCCCGCTTTCACATGAAGCTGCCTTATACTGAATCAGACCCTTGGTCCCATCAAAGTCAGTACTGTCTACTCAGATCAGTGGCGGCTCTCCAGGGTCTCAGGCAGGAGTCTTTCACATCACCTACTTGTCTGGTCCCTTTAACTGGAGATGCCGGGGATTGAACCTGGGACCCTTCTTTATGCCAAGGCATCTGCGTAGGATCATAGAAACACAGAGCTGGAAGGGGCCTCCAGGGTCTGCACGCTTTGCATACAGAAGGTCCCAAGTTAGATCTCCATCATTCCCAGGTAAAAGAGCTCGGGCAGGTGATTTGAGAGACCTTGACCTGAGACCCTCTTCCCAAACTTCACCCCAAGCACTGTCCCCAAATCTCCAGGAATTTCCCAAGCTGGCGTTGGCAACCTTACTCTCAGATCATCCACCGGAGTTCGGAACTGAGCAGAGACTTGAACTCTCTCATGAACACATGAAGCTGCCTTACACTGAATCAGACCCTTGGTCCATCAAAGTCAGTGTTGTCTACTCAGACCGGCAGCTGCTCTCCAGGGTCTATGGGGGAGGTCTTTCACATCACCTACTTGCCTGGTCCCTTTAACTGGAGATGCCGGGGATTGAACCTCAGACCTTCTGCATGCCAAGCAGATGCTCTACCACTGAGCCAAAGCTGCTCCCCATTTCAAAGTCCCTGTGACTGCGTGTGATCTCTTGGAGCCAGCAGCATCCTTGGCTGCTTGGGGTGGGGGCGGCGGGGTAGACTCCACTCTTCCCGGTTGCGGTTCGCTTTTTGTTTTTAAAGCCAGGGGTTCTGCTCCTTCACCCTCCCCGGCTGCTTTCCAGTGTTCCCCATTTCTGTAGCCCCCAGGCAGAGCTTCCCCCTTACCTGGAGAAAATTAAGCTACAGGCCAACGAGGCTTTCGCTTGCCAGCAGTGGACTCAAGCCATCCAGCTCTACAGCAAAGCGGTCCAGAAGGCCCCCAACAACGCCATGCTGTATGGGAACAGAGCCGCCGCCTACATGAAGCGCAAATGGTAAGCGAACAGGGTACGACGATGGAGGATTCTTGTCAAGCGGAGCCTCATGGGCCGCTGGGCGGAGAGACGGAGGGTTTTTTTGTCTAGCCCTTTCCCCAGATCGCTTAAGGGTCACCTCTTATCAAATTTAGAGGTGGATATCGAGAAAATCCATCAGGTCACCATATATTTAACTCAGGTAATGGTTTTAAAACTATCCCAGTAAATGACACTGGCATCTGGCTTAAGAGATTTTGTTGAACATGTATAATTTTATTATAAATTTTATACAGTTCATGTATTTTATACATTTTAGGCATCGATGTGCTATATGTATATGCTTATGACTTTGTTAATGAGCTGTGACTTGAACATGAAAAGAGCAGAGATGCTTTGTTAGTGGTGTTACAGAGCATAGAGGGAATACCAAGTGGTTGGCTTCCCCTCGTTGTCTGAAAGGAGGGAGATGGGCAAGGGGGGGGCAGTTGTAAGTCCTATTTTTGCTGCCAGGGTCTTGATGACTCTGTCCTGGAGACCAAGCCCTACGAGGAAAGGCTGAGGGAGTTGGGAATGTTTGGTCTGGAGAAGAGGAGGTTGAGGGGGGACATGATAGCTCTCTTTAAGTATTTGAAGGGCTGTCACTTAGAGAAGGGCAGGGAGCTGTTCCCGTTGGAGGCAGAGGATAGGACTCGCAATAATGGGTTTAAATTGCAGGCAGAAAGGTACCAGCTGGATATTAGGAAAAAATATTTTACAGTAAGAGTTGTTTGACAGTGGAATCAGCTGCCTATGGAGCACATGCTTCTGAGATGTCCATATTACAAGGAGGTCAGATCAAAATATCTCCAGCCAGTGTTAATTGGATTTCTTGATGAATCTGATGCAGCTAAACTGGAATATCTGTTGTCTGATAGAAACCACTGGGTATCCAAACAAATAGCTAAATTCTGTCTTGGGATGTGTAAGACACGGGGAAGCGATATTAAAGCTGACGCAGAGTTTTAAACCCATTGACTAGCTCGAGTGTTCATGTAGCTATTTTTCTGTTGTGTTGAACTATTGTTGTTTTAATGATGTTTTAACTTTGTAATACTGGTGGAGGACTGCAATAAATTATACTACTACCGCTGGCTAGGGAGGTGGAGAGCTTCCCCCTCACTCGCAGTCCCTAAGCAGAGGCTGGACAAGCGCTTGCCAGGGATGCTCTTGGCTGATCCTGCGTTGAGCAGGGGGTTGGACTAGATGGCCTGTATGGGCCCCCTCCCAACTCTGTGGTTCTATGATTCTGTGTCCCCCTTGCAGGGACGGGGACCATTACGACGCTTTGCGGGACTGCTTAAAGGCCATCTCCCTGAACCCGTGCCACCTGAAGGCTCACTTCCGCCTGGCCCGCTGCCTCTTTGAGCTGAAGTATGTGGCAGAAGCGCTGGAGTGTCTGGACGACTTCAAGGGAAAGTTCCCCGAGCAGGCACATAGCAGCGCTTGCGATGCCCTAGACCGGGACATCAATGCAGCCCTCTTCTCGAAAAGCGATAATGGTGGGCATGACTGTGCATTTCCATTCTGCTTTAGTGAAGGCCAGGCCTCCTTTTGCCCTGAATGTACGAATCTCTCCCAGGTGCCAATTTTATCAGAACCGCTGGCCAGGACCGTAAGACAAGTTGCATTGGATCAGGCCAATGGCCTGTTGGGTCTGGCACCCTGTTTCACAGTAGTCGAGCCAGGTTCCCCCCAGAAGGCAGGAAACAGAAACTAAAGTCTCCCTCCATTATAAAGGTCTGACCTTTCTGTCTGGTTTGAGGACCAAAGTATTCTGGACTTTGAAGTCTTTTGGGTTCAGACTCCAAATTCAGTAGAGGTGGTGGTATGGAGTCTTGGGTGATTGAGGTTGAGCAAATGGCTATGTCAACAACAAAGGGGAGGGGGAAGCTTAACCCTAAACAACAGAATTAAGTACCCAAAAGGTCAAGAAAAAATAAACATCCAAGGCCAAAGGTTATACACACTAAAAATTATGTAAGTACAAAATATGTATATATTTATTTCAGGATGTATATATTTCAGGATAAAATATAACACCTCATGTAACATACTCATGTAACATACTCATATAACACATACTCTCATGTAACACAATAAGACATAAAATCACAGAGTCTTAAATGTGTGATTTTATGTCTGAATGTGTTATATGAGCATGTCAATTTGGTAGGCTTTTGCAGGGCCCTATAGGTGTTATACGAGGTATTAGATTTTATCCTGAAATAAATACATACATATTTTGTACTTACATAATTCTTAGAGTGTATACCCTTTGGCCTTGGATGTTTGCTTATTTTTTCTTGACCTTTCAGGTACCAAATTCAAATGGCTACATCACCATTTTCAAAACTAAGAAGCAAGGAGAAAGAGTTTGATCCCGTTTTCACCCTCTCTGCGAGTAACTTTGATATTTTATTGGCTGCTTTTTCTAGCGGAGGACAAGAAAGGGGGCGGCCCCATTTGGCTGCGAGCCACCGGGCGCAAGGATTCCATCTCGGATGACGAGATGGTGCTGAGGGAGCGCAGCTACGACTACAAATTCCGGTACTGTGGCCACTGCAACACCACCACGGACATCAAAGAGGCTAACTTCTTTGGCAGGTATGTGTGGCTTCTCTTTTAAGTCCGGTACCAGGCTTCTGTTGGCACGCCAGATAAGTCACGAGGGGGAAAAGCAGCCTCTAATGCCCTCTTCTGTTTCCTGCAAAGCTAGGTAACAGCTGTATGAACATACGCACAACGGGCATTGGCGATTTCATGTGGATACAGTTTTCTTGTGGTTTTTTTGATGGAGGCTGAAGGGAATGCTGGTTGTCTTCTCCGTCTTTGCCAGCTCTGTCTTTGCCAGCATGGTGTAGTAGTTAAGAGCTGTGGTTTGGAGTGGTGTACTCTGATCTGGAGAACCGGGTTTGATTCCCCACTCCTACACACGAGCGGCGGAGGCTAATCTGGTGGACTAGATTTGTTTCCTCACTCCTGCACACGAAGCCAGCTGGATGACCTTGGGCTAGTCACAGCTTTCTCAGCCCCACCCACCTCACAGGGTGTCTGTTGTGGGGAGGGGAAGGGAAGGTGATTGTAAGCCAGTCTGAGTCTTCCTTAAGTGGTGGAGAAAGTCGGCATATAAAAACCAACTCCTCTTCTATATGCCAACTTTCTCTACCACTTAAGGAAGAATCAAACCGGCTTACAATCACCTTCCAAATTGTTTGGTTTTCCAAATTGTTTCCCCGATTGACAGCTTCTGTAATTTGAACACAGCCTTGTTCAGTCAATCAATCAATCAACCTTTATTGACATATACTCAGAAACATGACATAAGCAGTACAAAAAATTCACCATACATTTTCGATTTAAATATGGATTAGACTTTAGTCCTCACATTGACAACTTCCATCCGAAATTCCGCCACCTTTAAAGTGACTTCAGGGACACAGCCTCATTGCTTTCGCCAACCGTTTCTGTTGCGTTCTGTCGATCTCGGCCCTGACCCCTCTGCTCTTTTCCCCCTACAGCAACGCGCAATACATCGTCAGCGGCTCCGACGACGGCTCCTTCTTCATCTGGGAGAAAGAGACGACCAACCTCGTTCGGGTTCTGCAGGGGGACGAGTCGATCGTCAACTGCCTCCAGCCCCACCCCAGTTACTGCTTCCTGGCCACCAGCGGCATCGACCCCGTTGTGCGGCTGTGGAACCCCAGGCCGGAGGTAAGAGCGGCGGCAGGTTCCTGGCTGGGATTCCTCCTTAGATGCTTATGCCCTCCTTTCCCTAATTGGGGACCCAGAACGTCTTACAGCATGATTCTCCCCACCTCTCTTTTATCTTCACAGCGACACCCCTATAAGGTAGGTTAGGCTGCAAGTGTGTGACCAGACAAAGGCCACCTCCATTTTATCGTCACAACAACCCTGTGATGTAGGCTGTGCCAGGGAGTGAACAGTCCAAGGTCTCCCAGCCCGCTTTCGTAGCCGAGCAGAGAATATGACCTGAGTCTCCCGGATGCCTAGTGTGGCGCTCTAACCACGAACACCACACAGGCTTTCTGAGGGTGACAGTTGGCAGGTCTCCATGCAAGAGAATGATAACCTTAATCTCAGGGCATTGCGGCTCCAAGCTGTTCTGCACTTGTTGGCAGTATTTTTGCAGCAGGGCTGGGATGCTCGCGCCAGACAGGAATGGTCCTGTTGCTGTCCAAAAAAGGTAAAGGTCCCCTGTGCAAGCACCGGGTCATTCCTGACCCATGGGGTGACGTCACATCCCGATGTTTTCTAGGCACACTTTGTTTTACGGGGTGGTTTGCCAGTGCCTTCCCCAGTCATCTTCCCTTTACCCCCAGCAAGCTGGGTACTCATTTGACCAACCACGGAAGGATGGAAGGCTGAGTCAACCTTGAGCAGGCTACCTTTGCTGTCCAAAAGAGAGCTGCTATTTTGTTCAAAGTGTTGGTTCTTGTGTGTGCGCCCTCTCTCTCTCTCCCCCTCTCCCTCGCAAACTTCTCATAGGAGTCAGGACAAAACCAAGAAGTGGTTTAAATAAATAAAAGAAATAAGTACACAAGTCACCCTGTGCTCCTTGGCAGGCCTCTGGACTCTCTGTCTTCAGGCATAACATGCCGGCAGGGGGCATGTTATTCCACCTGGATGGGGGAATGTTGCCATTTACCCCTTCCCTCTTGCTCTTTCTAGTGGATGTAGTCCAGCACAGTGTAGTCATTAGAATGTCGGACTAGGATCTGGGAGACCCAGGTTTGAGTCCCCACTCTGCCATGGGAGCTAACTGAGAGCCAGAGTGGTGCAGTGGTTAAGAGCGATGGTTTGGAGCAGCGGACTTTAATCTGGAGAACCGGGTTCGATCCCCCACTCCTCCACATGAGCAGCAAAGGCTAATCTGGTGAACTGGGTTGGTTTCCCCACTCGTACACACGAAGCCAGCTGGGTAACCTTAGGCTAGTCACAGTTCTCCTTGAGCTCCCTCAGCCTCACCTACCTCACAAAGTGTCTGTTGTGGGGAGAGGAAGGGAAGGAGATTGTAAGCTGGGTTGATTCTCCTTAAAAGACAGAGAAAGTCGGCATGTAAAAACCAACTCTTCTTCTACTGGGTGACCTTGAGCCAGTTTCTCAGACTCACCTACCTCACAATGTTGTTGTGAAGATAAAATGGAGGAGAGAATGATGTAAGCCACTCTGGTCCCCCACTGAAGAGAAACCGGGGGGGGCGGGGGGGTATAAACAGATGTTAAAGTCTGGGAGTAGCAAATGCTGCCCCCCTCACCCTGCTTTGGTCGGAGCAACCTGGACACTCCCTCCCATAGAATCATAGAGTTGGAAGGTGTCCACCAGGGTCAGGGTCATCTAGTCCAACCCCCTGCACAATGCAGGAAGTCCACAACTACTTTCCTCCTCCTGCAGAGCGAAGCACTGAACGGGCGGGTGGTGGAAGACATGGAAGGCGCTTCCCAGGCTAACCAGAGGCGGATGAACGCAGACCCCTTGGAGGTGATGCTGTTGAACATGGGCTATCGGATCACAGGACTTACCAGCAGCGGAGCCGGAGGCTCAGACGACGAAGACAGCTCGGAGGGGCAAGTCCACTGCCGGACCAGCTAAAGCTGAATCGCCTCTCCTTCCCCTAATCTTTTTTTTGTTTTGTTTTTGTTTGAAGGGAAATCTAGTTTGCTCAGTTTGGACTCTGACGAACGACTGCACTGTTTCACACTATGCACAGAGTAGTACCCGCCAGCAGGGGCCAAAGCGGCTTTGTTTAAACTCTGCTGCTACCCTTGGTTCCCCTTTGCCCCCCGCCCCGCCCCACTCTCAAGCAGCATGGGGACGCAGCCCGTTGGAACTTTGCTTCTAGCAGAATCTAGTCTGTGCAGGGATTTCTTTTTTCTTCCCCCTTTTATTTTTGCGTTTTCTGTGAGCAGTATAAAACTGGCAAACCCTCTTCTTCTGGCACTGCCGCACAGCCCAGGAGGTGGAGGGTGGAGGCGGGCGTTGCCTTCGCAAATGCGTTTGCAGAGAGGATGTTTAAAAAAAAAACTCAATAAAATGTCAACCTAGGGCAGGGGTTATGGAATGGCGTTAATGCGGTTGTCTCTAATCTCCGAAGCTCGGCTTGCCTGCCCTGCCGTCGCTGGTTGGCCCCCTTCTGCAGCCTGAGGGCCCCTTCCGGCCCACCTGACAGCCAGCCTCACATTCACTTGGCCTTTCTTACGGCCGAGTGACCAGGTGAAACATTTGGCAGGCTAGCTAACGTGGGGCAACAGTGCATAGTTCCAGTCGCTGGGCAGAGACACTAGCTTCCTGGCTCTGGTATATCCGATACTTTGTCTTCTCTGTGCAGAGAAATGACTGTAATGGGGAGAAAAACCCCCAGCCCATGGGGCTTGGTGGCTTCTGTGACTAGAGGTAGTAAATACCGGATGTTGCTGCTCTTCTGGAAACTCCTGCTGTTTTTGTTTTCTCCTTCTCTGGAAAGATTTTATTTATTACCCCTGTTCCCATGGTGTGTGTTGGGAAATCTTGCTCGCCTGCCTCCTCACAGCTAGAGCTCTTGGCAAGAAGTATCCCGTGTGTCTCAGCTGCACAACATTTTCCACTGGCTCCGGGCAAGGGCGCTCCTCTCCTCAGACACATTCTGACCCTGCCACACCTCTGCCCGTGACATGCACGCACAGGGCTTGTGCTAGGGCTCACCTCTCCCCTCCCTCCAGATGTCTGAACAACATGGATTCGGCTTCCTTCCCTCCCACCCCCACCCCGCATTCCTAAACCAGATTAAACTGGTTTTGAAAATTATGCATGGTATGGAGGGAGTGGACAGGGAGAAGCTTTTCTCCCTCTCTCATAATACCAGAACACTGGGTCATCTGTTGAAGCTGGAGGGTGAGAGATTCAAAACAGAGAAAGAAGTATTTCTTCACACAACACATAGTTAAATTGTGGAACTACCTGCCCCAGGAAGTGGTGATGGCTGCCAACTTGGAAGGCTTTAAGAGGGGAGTGGACATGTTCATGGAGGAGAGGGCTATTCATGGCTACTAGTCAAAATGGGTACTAGTCATGATGCATACCTATTATCTCCAAGGCCAGAGGAGCATGCCTATTATATTAGGTGCTGTGGAACACAGGCAGGGCAGTGCTGCTGCAGTGGTCTTGTTTGTGGGCTTCCTAGAGGCACCTGGTTGGCCACTGTGTGAACAGACTGCTGGACTTGATGGACCTTGGTCTGATCCAGCAGAGCCTTTCTTATGTTCTAATGAATCCATGTTTGCGCAGAGGAAGCAATTTGTGTGTTTCTCAAAACTTTTCAAACCAGGAAGCTTTCCATTGGCCTTACTGTGTCGGGGGTGGGGGGAGGAAGCGGAGAGTACACAAATGCAGCCAGTAATCTGTGTTCTGTGCCCATCACACGTAAGCAAGAGTTTGCTGTGACATGTGAATGTGGCCCTTGTGCCCAGTGTGGTCCACCCACCTTTTCTTTTGCCCCATGGCTTAGAAATTTTCTTGGGAGCCTTCTGTCCCTCTCCAGCTGTGGCTTTTGGGATGGATGAGGTGCGGCCAAAGACTTCTCAGTTGGAGGGAGCCAGCGTGGTGTAGTGGTTAAGAGCGGTGGTTTGGGGCATTGGACTCTGATCTGGTGAACCGGGTTGGTTTCCCCACTCCTCCACAAGAAGCCAGCTGGGTGGCCTTGGGCTAGTAACAGTTCTCTCAGCCCCACCTACCTCTCAGGGAGTCTGTTGTGGGGAGGGGAAAGGAAGGTGATTGTAAGCCGGTTTGATTCTTCCTTAAGTGGGAGAGAAAGTCGGCATATAAAAACCAACTTGTTTTCCTCTTCTTGTCTTGCCCTCTCCAGTTGTACTTGCTACATTCTACACTGTCAAATAGATCCTATGCATCATGGGGTATGGCCTAAAACCAAAGATTCCTTGGGAACAACACTTAATGTTTTTTTGCAGTTTGTTACTTGGACAGCATTGGCCCCTGTGTGTGGGTGGCGGCGGCCGCAACATCTGGCAGAAATGTCACTTTAGGGGAAGCTTCTCGGGTTAGGAATCGTCCACCTGTCCTTTCAGGAACATTGTACATGCAGCGATCGCTCGACACAGCAGGGCACCCTTGGTCCTTCGTTCCCCCCATCCCCAGGGGCTCTGTTCTCAATCTTGTCCAAGCTGCAGTGATATCATTGTGGGATTGTTCTGAACTACATCCTACCTGTTTCAGCAGGTAACTCCCGAATGCTCCACTGGAAGCAAGCCTGGCTGCAATGTGGATGGACAGAGAGCCCCTGGTACAACCGGCTTCTTGTTTTCCCCTCTCCTTGAAAGCATCTTTGCTGTGGCCTTGTGCAAGGGCTTTCCCTTGCAGGAGTGGTGGTAGACGTCTCCAAAAAACTTGTGGTGTTGTTCCCCGCTCTCTCGACTGTACCTCTGCCTAGGCCAAGGGTAAGCGACGTGGTCTTCGAGCAGGCAAGGATTGCATCACCCCTAAAAAATCTGGGCTGAAACTATTTTGCAGGGACCGCACTGACTTCTATTTCACGGCTTGCTGTTCGGTAAAGCCATGTATTCTGTGCCCAAACTAAACCGCCATTTTGCACGCCCCTGAGTTCGGATATTCTCTGTTTGTGCCCCTCTCCTTTTTGGGTTGAAGTATTCCAGATGCTTTAAAATGACATGAAACCCAGATGCCTTTCCTGGGCTGTAACTGAAGGCTTTGGCTGAACTAGCCTATTGGAGAAGCCTCCCAATTTTCTTCTGATCCCCGAAACCTACGTGATACCTTGGATTAAGATCAGCCCAATAACGTGGTGTGTTGTGGTTGGTCTTCAAGGCTTTTGTATTTGGTTTATGCTGTGGACCAGTATCGCTATTTTGTGTATGTGCGTGTGCACATTCTCATCCCAAGTCACTTTCCTGGTTATCTTTCAATATTTTAAAAAGTTTAGGCTTAGTTAGGACTGGCTGATACCTGGGGTCTGAAGGCCATAGCAGAAAGGAGGCATCTGTTTCCTGACCTCTCTGTCTCTTTGACTGGATTTTAAAAAAAAGGCTCATTTCTACCTATTAGCAATATGCTCCCACCTACCACATGCTTTAAAAAGTGCGTGAAAATGGTTCCCCCAGGACTTCAGAGGGATCCTCGCCCTGTGGATCGACCCCAGATGCCCAAGCAAGCCTCTCGCTACATTCCCTCGGCCGCAGTCTCTCCCGCCCCCCCCTTGCAGATTAATTTGCAAGCGGGGCAAAAGGCATAATGCAAAATGTGGTTTTAATCCCTTTCCTATCTGAACATGAAGCTACTTTTTTAAAAAAAATAGGACTGGGGCATGTACACCCTGCGAGTGAATTTACCCTGCAGCGCATCCATGTTCAGCAGCGAGGTCCTCTGTGATCCATCGCTTCACTCTCTTGCCTGGGTTCCTTCTGCCAAATAACTTGGACTTTTCAATCTTCCTTTTCAAATGCTCACACTGAAAGCAAAAAAACAAAACACAACCCCAAAAACCGTCTAACTGTAATATTTGGATCCCAAACCCTGTTTGCTGTGTCTCTTCTACTGCGGTGGTGGTTTGTTCTCTTTCCTGCTGCAACAAAGCAGTTCTCGCAGGCCCTGGGGTGACTGCAAGGACACCCCCCCCCAAGTAGATAATTTTCAGTGAGTTGCTGCTTGTTTGAAGGAGAAATAACACTGTACTGAAGCGACACTCCCCACTCCTAGAACATCTTCTCATTCGGGATGGGAAGACCGTGCTTTTGAATGGGGTGGAGGTACCGATGGACCGCTGTGAGGTATTGCTAACAGGTTTGTATTACTCTCCCTCGAGGAGGCGGTCCCAAGGAGAAGTTCTGTTCCTCCTTCAGGCAGCTCCCTTTCTAGTGTCCCCCAAATGCTATTTTTGTAATCTAGCACAGGGATTTCTGGCATTTAAAACCAGGAATGTGTAGGAAAGACTTCCCTTTTGCTCGTTGGGAACAACTGTTCAGGAATGGAACAGAGTCTTTTCAAAATCGGTCAATGTAGAGGTGACAAATGAGCCTTAGCGGGTGTCTCTTTGTTATTGGGAAGAGCGTTTGTTTCTCTGCTCCATGGAAGAGTAAGGTCAAGCAATTAAACAAGTCTTCTCGTTTTTGAAGTCCTCTTGTTCTTGAGACTGTTCTAACCTTCTGGTTTTTCTTCTGTAGCATTTGCAAGAGGTACACGGTTGGTGGGTAGACTAGCTGGATTCTGATGATCGTACTTCGGGCGATATTTATCTCCTCAACTCATCCCCAAAAATCCCAAACCACCAGTTGTCCACTTCAAAATCCTCGCTATATAAACATATGAAAATCCAATGGACTTCTTGTGATAGTGGACTGCGACAGCTTTCAAAATAATGGCATACCTATTAGTACTCACTTTTTTGATGCAGTCAAATAACATCACTACACATGAATAAAATGTTCTGGTTCCTGAAACCATTTTTTAGAAATTATTTTTAAAGGTTAACCGTAAGCATTTGCCAACTGTGGCTGTTGTAATTGTGACAGTAGGGAAGGGGAAACCAGTGCCTTTCCTTGCTGGGGAAACTCCCTTAGACCAAGGGGTCCCTGAAAAGTACCATGGTAACCCATGGTTACCCCGTGGCACAGAGTGCTAAGCTGCGGTACTGCAGTCCAAGCTCTGCTCACGACCTGAGTTCGATCCCAACGGAGGTTGGTTTCAGGTAGCCAGCTCAAGGTCGACTCAGCCTTCCATCCTTCTGAGGTCGGTAAAAGGAGTACCCAGCTTGCTGGGGGTAAAGGGAAGATGACTGGGGAAGGCACTGGCAAACCACCCCGTAAAGCAAAGTCTGCCTAAGCGTTGGGCTGTGACGTCACCCCCATGGGTCAGGAATGACCTGGTGCTTGCACAGGGGACCTTTACCTTTGTTAACCCACCACCACCGCCACTCAGGACCTCCTGAGAAACTCTAGACTGACCCACTGAGGAGGCCCTCTTTCAGCTCAGTACTAGGACAACAGCAAAAATAACTTCAAACCAACCAGGTAGCACCCGTGCATCCTAGCACATGGGGAACAGATTTAAGAGAAATATTCCAGAGCAATAGATTGTAATAAGTGAAGCCAACAAGTAATCATTATATACACCTGAGCCTTAGCAATGTTTAGGATTTCTGTCATAGTAATGTCATACAGACCATCTTGGATAGGAACAAAGGCAAGTATGTATAAAATTCATCATCTGATTTGTGTTGCCGATGCGACTTTGCACACTTTAAAGATTGGGCAAGTTAGAGGTGCAAAAAGCGGTGAGGGCTGCATCCATAAACTTTGGGGAGGGGCTGTGGCTCAGTGGTAGAGCATCTGCTTGGCATGCAGAAAGTCCCAGTTTCAATTTCCAGCTAAAGGGACCAGGCAAGTAGGTGATGGGAAAGACCTCTGCCTGAGACCCTGGAGAGCCGCTGCCGGTCTGAGTAGAAAAGACTGGCTTTGATGGATCAAGGGTCTGATGCAGTAGAAGCCAGCTTCATGTGTTCTGTTTGTTTTATGCCTTTTTATTAACAAGGGATTCAAAAACACTTAACAGATTGCATCATGGTTGTGGAGCACAAGTTTTCAGAGAGGCCAACTTTGGGTTGGAACCTATGGATCTGTTCTGGTACTGGCATCCGTTTCCCCCAGCTTCTCGGAACAGGTCTATAGGATCCAACCTTTTTTGTCTTGAATTATATGTGTGTAATAATGTATGAGCCCCGTGGCGCAGAGTGGTAAAACTGCAGTACTGCAGTCCAAGCTCTGCTCACGACCTGAGTTTTATCCCGACGGAAGTCGGTTTCAGGTAGCCGGCTCGAGGTTGACTCAGCCTTCTATTTTTCCGAGGTCGGTAAAATGAGCACCCGGCTTGCTGGGGGTAAAGGGAAGATGACTGGGGAAGGCACTGGCAAACCACCCTGTAAAACAAAGTCTGCCTAGTAAACATCAGGATGTGACGTCACTCCATGGGTCAGGAATGACCCGGTGCTTGCACAGGGGACCTTTACCTTTTATTAGTTAATGTAACCGTCCTGCCTGCTTAGCTTTTTAACACCAATGGGAAGGGGGTATTTGCCATGCCAATTGAAGTAATCTCCTTTTTAAGAAAATACAGTTGGGTCTTCCACAGGTTTTGCCAGAACTGCCTCGGTGTATTGATAGCAAAAGGGAAGATGTAGCACCAAGAAGCAAAATAAATAGGTGGCTTGAA
The DNA here is from genome assembly GCF_029931775.1 of Euleptes europaea. Classification (NCBI taxonomy): domain Eukaryota; kingdom Metazoa; phylum Chordata; class Lepidosauria; order Squamata; family Sphaerodactylidae; genus Euleptes; species Euleptes europaea. Next base: position 24,287,046 of record NC_079314.1, read on the forward strand.
AATAGTATTATTTATTAGAAGTTTTGTATCTTACCTTTCTAGTGTTCAGAATATAGCCTGCTGCATTTTAAAAATAACCTCCTGTAGGACTAAAGGTCTTCATGTACCTAAATCTAGTGTTGTCTAAAAGGAAAAGAGAGTGGTGGAAGAGCATCACATTGTATAGATAGTACTACAATGCCCTTCAAGTAGAACACCATTTCTTTTCTATTCAGCAATCTAGGAGGTTTTGGCGTTTGAGTAGTCTTAACCAGCAGATGGCAGCCTAATGCGTTTTCTTTTTTGCCTTTTGGGCAAAATTCATTACTAGGTCTGGAGCAGAGTTTCCCAAATTTTTTGAGTCACGGAGCCCTTTTCAGGAGAGAAATTCGTCACAGAGCACTATTTCCCACCTAGCACCTATATACTAAACCAAATGACAGTAGTATTTTTCTTTCCAATCTCTTCACGGAGCACTAGGAGATGTTTCGCGGAGCACCGAGTGCTTAGTGGATCACAGTTTGGGAACCGCAAAGTAAGAGTTTTGGACTGGGAACTATGCCATGGAAGTTTGCTGGGTGACTTTGGGCCCTTCCCAAGGTGGTGGTTGGGAGGATAAGGTGGAAAAAGGGGAGAATTATGTGTCTTGTTTCGGGAGAAAAGCAGGATGAAACACAATTTTTAAGATGTGTGCTTACTTTCCGCCAGGTTGCCGTGTCATGTCGTTACTGCACCCCTGCAAACATGGGAATATATGTCCAGACCAACACAGGGAATTAGATTGCGTGTTTGTATAGGGAGAGATGCCCTGACCTGGATGGCCCTGGCTAGCCTGATCTTGTCAGATCTCAGAAGCTAAGCAGGGTCAGCCCTGGTTAGTATTTGGATGGGAGAAAACCAAGGAATACCAGGGTTGCTGTGTAGAGGAAGGCACTGGCAAACCACCTCTGTTAGTCTCTTGCCATGAAACACCCCCCCCCCCAAAAGGGGTCACCATAAGTCGGCTGCGACTTGACGGCACTTTACACACACACACACACACACACACACAGGGAGAGATGGCTGTGAGTAGCGTGTCCAGCAGAAAAAGGATGACAGAGACCAGTGACCCCTACTCCATGCCCAGAAGATGGCCAAGATGCCCCCCCGCTCATCATCTGCTTGAGGTCATAGAATCAGCATTGCTGGCAGATGGCCATCTTACCCTAAGCAAATATTAAATCAAAAGCATAGCCAAATGGCACGTTCCTATCTAAACAGAATAATATCACACCAACCAGAGCTACTCCGATTTGGAGCAAGAGTTACTTTGAAACTAGGCGGTGTGAAATGAGGAATAGGACAGAGGAGAACTGGAATCCACTGGGACAAAGGTGTCCGGTCTTCAAGGTATGGGGCCCTAACTAGCAGAGAGAAGCAAAATGCCAGCTTCTCTATGTAGTGCAGCATGGGTTGGAAATGGGGTTAAGATGGGGAACAAAGCTATAACTTTCCTAGTCTGTGCAGCGGCCCAGTGGGCCAACAGGAGGAAAGCAATCAAGCCATACCAGGCTGGAAGACGACGATGCCCCTCCCATGCATTGTCCTTTATGTGGTATGCAGTCACTGACCACTAACACAATTTGGGCATTATGAGCCCTGTAATAGCCTGACACATAGGGTTGCCAGGTCCCTCTTTGCCATCGGCAGGAGATTTTTGGGGCGGAGCCTGAGGAGGGTAGGGGTTGGGGAGATGAGGGACTTCAAGGCCATAGAGTCCAGTTGCCAAAGTGGCCATTTTCTCCAGGTGAACTGACCTCTATTCGCTGGGGTTCACTTGTAATAGCAGGCAATCTCCAGCTAGTACCTGGAGGTTGGCAACCCTACTGACACAGGCCCATATAAGGCCCTTCCTTGGGCCGGCCTCTCTTTCCGCATCAGGCCCCAGGTGTGAATGCCGACTGGCTCTCTGTTTGTGCCACCAGTGGCCAAACCACACTCCTCTCACATCCTTGAAGGTAGGGTTGCCAACTTCCAGGTACTAACGAGATGATCTGCTATTACAACTGATCTCCAGCCGATAGAGATCAGTTCCCCTGGAGAACTTGGCCGCTTTGGCAATTGGACTCTATGGCATTGAAGTCCCATCCCGCCCCAAAAACCTCCTGCCGGTGGCAAAGAGGGACCTGGCAACCCTACTTGAAGGCGAGGATGGGGTGGCCTTCTCCTGCCAAAAAGGCTTCCTTGAAAGTTGTCATTGCTGCAGGGTCCTTGCTGCAAGATCCATCATGAGACATGGCAATTGATTCCCATGCTCTGTGCTTGCCTCGCAGGGGCTGGGACTTGCACATAGTGTTACATTCACAGTAATACATTCAAACTGGGAGGGGTGTGCCGATAAGGAGATCTAGCAACGAAATGCCTTCCACAGCATACACTGGGATTGTTCAGTTCCCCCCCACCCCGGTAGGCTTCAGCAACAATGTACTAGCCAGTCTCTGGACCAAATCCAAAGGGGGTTCTAAGCATTTCGAGAACCTCCTCCTTTTGTGCCCCTAATTTAAAAAAAGACACCGATGAACATTCTCTGCCTTGAATCAAAGGGGCAGGTTTAAGTTACATAAAAGCACAACACTTCCGTTCAAGAGAAACCGCTGTCTATAGAACCAGACTGGTTTATTAATGATTGCAAATATTCATTATGTCTGGCCATGAATAAGGTTCAGAAATAGAATTAGCATCAGCATTAATGTATAACTCAGCGGAGGGAATTCAACTGTGTTTGTGCCATTTCATTTACCTTTTAGGAAGCACATGCCTTTTCCAAGCTGGCTATAATTCTGCTTTTACAGCTCACTGGGTGGGAAGGTGTGTGTGGGGGGGGCACAGCAAAATTATAAGCAGCAACTTGGATTCCAGTACAGTTCCTACATTTGCAGAAGGGGAAGTGAGTCGCTTTGGTTATTTACGAGGGGCCCTCTTACAGAAGTGCAGCCTGTCAAAGCCCGCCTTTCGCTCCCGTCCTTGTGAAGGATGACAACGTGCACCACACTTCTGGGGCTGGCCGTAGCTCCCCTGGGATGGGTCCTGATGTTGACCGCTACTGTAACACCGCAATGGCGTGAGTTCCCCGAGAGACCTGGCTACCCGCAAGACATCTCCTTCAGTGATGGCCTTTGGGAGAGCTGTGTGGAGGTAACCAGCATACAAGGCAAGGTATGCCAACCCCTGCCGCAGGAGATGGCTGTCTCCTGGCCCATTCAGCTGGCGAGGGTGCTGACGGTCACCTCTGTGCTCGCTGGCTTCTTGAGTTATAGTCTCGCCACTGCGGGGGTCCGTTGGTGGGCTGAACATCCAAACAACTGCCTTGCGGGAATCTCTGGGCTCTTGCACCTGCTGTCTGGACTCGCCTATCTCTGTGCTACCTCCTACATGGCATACAGAATCCTAGCTGACATTACCAATCTGCAGGTCCCAGATGAGGACAAATACCGTCTTGGAACATGCCTCTACTTAGGTTGGAGTGGAGGGGCAGCAGAGACTTTTGCTGGGGTGTGTCTGGCTACGAGTTTCCAAGGAGAGAACAGCAATCGTTTAATGAATCTACCCCCACCCTATGAAGTGGATTATTAAGGAACAGGGGGGATCTGTGGCTCAGTGGCAGAGCACCTACCTAACATGTAGGTTCCAGGTGTGATCCCTTCCATCTTCACTTTTATTTTTTTAAATAATTTTATTAACAACAATACAATAATGTGTGTGTGTGTTAAGTGCCATCAAGTCGTTTCCAACTCATGGCGACCCTTTGAATCAATGTCCTCCAAAATGTCCTATCTTTGACAGCCTTGCTCAGATCTTGCAAATTGAGGGCCATGGCTTCCTTTATCGAGTCAATCCATCTCTTGTTGGGTCTTCCTCTTTTCCTGCTGCCTTCAACTTTTCCTAGCATGATTGTCTTTTCCAGTGACTCTTGTCTTCTCATAATATGTCTAAAGTATGACAGCCTCAGTTTAGTCATTTTAGCTTCTAGGGTCAGTTCAATACAATACAAACATCGACCAGTACTTATAAAACCTATAACTTTCTAAATAATCACTCTTTATGAACCATCACCAACAGAATCTAGACTTTTAAGCGTGTTCTCCATTCTGGATATTGTGGGATACCATAGTCCATCTGATTCCTCTACGTTTTTGTTATTTTGATAGTAAGTTAATCGAACCAAGTATTTAAATTTGGAGAGTTTGCTCACTTTTAAAAGACGTAGGGTAGACCTTTCTCTGAGAATTCTGGAGGGACTAGATTAGACAAGCCTGGGCATTTATTCTTTGTTGTTTTTTAAAACTTTTAAAATTGTTTTTAATAAAGCACATACAACTCACATGCATTGTACACTCCTCATACTCCATGTCTACAACAAGATCCTCCTCAAATATCCAGTAGAGTTAGGGTTACCAGGTCCCTCTTCGCCACTGGCAGGAGGTTTCTGGGGCGGAGCCTGAGGAGGGTGGGGTTTGGGGAGGGGAGGAGCTTCAATGCCATAGACTCCAATTGCCAAAGGGGCCATTTTCTCCAGGTGAACTGACCTCTATCAGCTGGAGATCAGTTGTAATAGCAGGAGATCTCCAGCTATTACCTGGAGGCTGGCCACACTAAGTAAAGTGGAACTCATACATCGTATATCATCTAATTCTCTTCTTTAAACCTACACAAACACCTACTTCCTTAGATAAACAGAAATATTTATATTGCATTAAAATATTGATACCTATTACTGAGTCTAACAATCAGTGTTTCTATGCTATCCATTCCTTGTTGTTGTTCGTATTCAAACATTTTCCAGAAACTGTAGATGTACCCTTCTGCGATAAAACAAGAAAGGAGAACAATTAAGTTCTACAGAGCCTGATGACCTAACCATAGCGAGTAGCAAGACGGGCAGGCCGAGGAACAAGGATGTTGAACATGACAGCATTGGAATGATCTTTTCAGCAGCACAGAGATGGGTTCGGTCACAAACATTCCTTCTTTCTTACTCATTCTGGGGTGGAGACAAGACACTAGAGAGAAGGCGTTGCTTACAAGCCACCTGGATGTTTTAAATCCACCCCCATCAAATAAACACCGAGTTTCAGAACTTGGCTACTCTCAGGAAATTGTTTTTTTAAGTCTTAACAAAACAGATCTTCCCTATACCAAGCAAACAGACCATGGGGAGGGGAAGGTACTGTATCTCTGAAGCCCATGGTCCTAGCATAGAGTAAGAACGGGGAGGGGAGGGTTGCCAGGTCCCTCTTCGCCACCGGCGGGAGGTTTTTGGGGCAGACCCTGAGGAGGGTGGGGTTTGGGGAGGGGTGGGACTTCAATGCCATTGAGTCCTATTGCCAAAGCAGCCATTTTCTCCAGGTGAACTGATCTCTACCAGCTGGAGATCAGTTGTAATAGCAGGAGATCTCCAGCTAGTACCTGGAGGTTGGCAACCTAGGGAAGGGGTTTTGTTTCTCCTTTTCAGCACAAACTCATATGCCGTTTATGCTTGGTATTTAGCAGCACGTTCCAGGCTGAAGTGCCCCGCATATTTTTTTTTATTTCTTCACCCTGAAAAGGCACTGCGAAGCCGGCGCATACCTGCTTTGTATTTCTTAAGAGCCCCTTTAACGGGACCTTTTGTATTTGCTCCGCCCCCGCATTGAAGCATTCACTGAAGGAAGCATGCAGAATCCCAGCCTCGGTTTAGCTATGCAAACTACTATTGCTAATGGCTATGCAAACGAAGGAGCAGGCGAGTGGGGGGGTGGAATTTGTTTGACTTTCTCCTCTTGCATCGGGACCATGAATAGTCATTTTAAAGGTCAGATTTAAAAAATCAGCATTGAGCAAGGAGGAGAATCGACCCGGCATAAATGGCCATACAGTTGCTTTTAGAATCCTGGGCCACTGGGGTTTTAGTGAACAATCCTAAACAAGTCTGCTTAGAAGTCAGTCAAACATTATTCAATGGGATATATTTCCATGAAAATGTTCTCAGGCTTACAGCTTCTGTTTAAAGTTTAAGCAATTTATATGTGACATTTAAGAGTTACAGAAAGCAATAGATAACATAATTACTAGTGTGGTTAGCATGTCAGACTAGGGTTGCCAACCTCCAGGTGCTAGCTGGAGATCTCCTGCTACTACATCTGATCTCCAGCGGATAGAGATCAGTTCCCCTGGAGAAAATGGCCGCTTTGGCAATTGGACTCTATGGCACTGAAGTCCCTCCCCTCCTCAAACCGTGGCCTCCTCAGGCTCCGTCCCAAAAACCTCCTGCCGGTGGCGAAGAGGGACTTGGCAACCCTATGTCAAACTAGGATCTAGGAGACCCAGGTTCAAACCCCCACTCAGCCATGGAAGCTTGCTGGGTGACCATGGTAGCACAGCACTCCTAAAAGGTGGAGACAGAGGCATGACTTAATTTTCCCTTTTTTTATTGTTTGCTTTGGCAACCAGGGATTGCAAAACCCCATACCCATAACATCTTCCCAGCATCTCAAACCAACCTGTTGGTCCAAGCTCCTAAGTTATGAGACTGATCTTCTTGTTCATCAGTTTTGCAGATGTTCACCAGTGTCTTGGGAATTTTCTCAGCGGGCAGCCCTGCATTTCAGGGACTTCCAACGAACAAGTTTCAGGCTAGGATTCAAGAGAAAGTACTCCTGAATAACATTATTGTGTGTGCTAATAGTCGGGGGGGGGGTAATCTGTTCCTCCTTGTGTGTGGAACCTCCTTCTCTTGTGCAATCTGGTTCTCAGGGCATCTCAGCAGCTGCTTAGCTTAGTTAGCAAACTTAAAATTCCAGTTGATGTAACAGTTTCTGGGCTTCTTTAGCTGAATCCACAGATTCCCCCAAAATCTTTGGAGTAATTCCACAAAATAAGATTAAAAAATTATATTATCATAATGTGTGTGTTAAGTGCTGTCAAGTCGCTTCCGACTCATGGCGACCCTATGAATCAATGTCCTCCAAAATGTCCTATCTTTGACAGCCTTGCTCAGATCTTGCCAATTGAGGGCTGTGGCTTCCTTTATTGAGTCCACCCATCTCTTGTTGGGTCTTCCTCTTTTCCTGCTGCCCTCAACTTTTCCTAGCATGGTGGTCTTTTCCAGTGACTTCTGTCTTCTCATAATGTGGCCAAAATACAATAGCCTCAGTTTAGTCATTTTAGCTTCTAGTGTTGGAAATAAAAAGATTTATTTCTTTAAACAGATTTAAGTTCTGAATAAAAAGAAACCCGTCAGGATTGAAAGCAAGAGACTTTTAATTATTTTCTGCAGCAAAAAATAATGAGAGGAAAGATATTAGCCAAAGACCACAAAATGAAACTTTTCCTCTAACAAGCTCCTCCTATTTCTTAATCTTTTATACTTCTCTCCAAAGTTCTTTGTTCCAAGAGGATTTGAATATCTCCTCCTCTCAAATTCACCCTAACTCTGATCTCATCTGTGGTCACATGCATATGATCTCATCTGTTATTTGGTGATATCCTGTTCCAGGTACGAAAAATCACCTGCTTTGTTCAGTTTAAGTTAGACAGAACTATTTTCTACTGACTTATATAAATAACCACAGCTTACAAATATAATAGAAAAATAACATTTTTCTAATATGCTAGAATTAAATTAATTAAAATCTTACACATCCCACACTAGGGTCAGTTCAGGCTTCATTTGATCTATAACCCACTGATTTGTTTTTTTGGCAGTCCATGGTATCCATAACACTCTCCTCCAACACCACATTTCAAAGGAGTCTACTTTCTTCCTATCATAATACACTTGTGAATAAACCTTGGTGCTCTGGTCCAGGGTAAGTCCTGTGGGTTACGGATTGGGTGGGTTACGAAGGCAAAAAACAACAGAGATCCATTCCCCCCTGGAGAAAAGGGAAGCTTCGAAGGACAGTCATAACCAGTGAACACCCTCCCTTCCTCAAACTTTACCCTCCCCTGGCACCACCCCAAAAATTCCAGAAATTTCTCAAGCTGGTATCAGTAGGGTTACCAACCTCCAGGTACTAGCCGGAGATCTCCCGCTATTACAACTGATCTCCAGCCGAAAGACATCAGTTCACCTGGAGAAAATGGCCACTTTGGCAATTGGACTCTATGGCATTGAAGTCCCTCCCCTCCCCAAACCCCACCCTCCTCAGGCTCCGCCCCCAAAACCTCCCACCTGTGGCGCGGAGGGACCTGGCAACCCTAGGAATCAGTAACCCTAAGGCAAACATTTCTCAATGACCATTGTATTTCTGTGGCTAGGGGAGGTGGAAGTGGAATCATTTAAAAAAGTCCCTGCCATTATTTTCTTACTCCATCCCATTTTATCTCCCAATTTTAATTTCATAGTCATTAGCATCTTTCTACCCTCTCACAGTAGGCAATAGGCAGTATAAATAACATATGTTATTTATATATAACATATAACATGAATAACATATGTTATTTATATGGTCCCACTTTTATCCCTCATTACCTATTGTGAGTCTGCCTAGTAAACGTCGGGATGTGACGTTACCCCATGGGCCAGGAATGACCCGGTGCTTACACAGGGGACCTTTACCTTTTACTCACCTATTGTGAGGGGGTAGAAAGATATTTAAAATAAGCTTTGACCCACTTGTAGGCTTTCCAGGGGCATATGATTGACCATAGTAGAAAGTGAAATTGCTAGACTGTTTACTTAATTTATACCCTACTTCCCTCCCCAAAAGGTATCCAAAGCAGATTAAAATATTCTTTGTTGCATCCTCCACAACAACCCTGTGAGTAGGAATGCCAAGTCCCTCTTCGCAACCGAAGCCTGAGGAGGTCGGGGTTTGGGGAGGGACTTCAATGCCATAGAGTCCAATGGTCAAAGCAGCCATTTCTCCAGGTGAACTGATCTCTATCGGCTGGAGATCAGTTGTAATAGCAGATCTCCAGCTAGTACCTGTAGTACAGGAGTGAAGCCAATTTAAACAAAGTGCAAAATTCTTTATAAGCTACCACATATAGTTCAAAACAATACAAGACAAAATGTACATCAAAACCCACAAAATTCCATATATACATATGTACAGAAGTTGTTTAACAAAGTTGTCTCAATTGTGAGTACAAAATCTTCTTAAGATTTTGTACTCACAATTGAGACAACTTTGTTAAACAACTTCTGTACATATGTATATATGGAATTTTGTGGGTTTTGATGTACATTTTGTCTTGTATTGTTTTGAACTATATGTGGTAGCTTATAAAGAATTTTGCACTTTGTTTAAATTGGCTTCACTCCTGCACTGATTTCCAAATCCCTTGATACTTGTACAGTGGTGTCAATTTTGTTCTCCCAGTACCTGGAGTTTGGCAACCCTACCTGTGAGGTAGGTTAGGTGTGACTAGCCCTAGGTTACTCAGCAAGCTTCCATGATATAGTGGGGATTCAAACCCAAGTCTCCCAAGTACACCATACTAGACTACATAGAATTATATAGGCAGCAACAGAGGAGAATCCTACCATTCAGTATCCGGTTCTTACAACTTAGGGAAATATCGTTATCCCTATTTCATACTGAATGTTATTGCTTTAAATATTCACAAGTCTGTAAGTTAGTTTGGACAAGGAAAAAGCAAGATGTAACTTTTACAAAATACTTTTTTTATTTACATCCCACTTGTCAGCTTCTCGGTCCACAAAGTGGCTAATTATAAAAAAAAGACAATTCACTTCGGAATTAAAGCAATAAAACCATTGAAAAGCAAGAGCTCTTATCCCATCACTTTGTGCTATGTCTTTAAGGTCATCAATTCAGGCCTTTGAGTCCTCCACGCAGGCAAAGGATGGCCGTCCTTTTCTGTCTGCAGACAGAAACGTCAAAAGGCAACAGCAGACTGTCTGAATTCCATCAAGGGAACGTCTTGTTTTTGTTGTTGACTTATGAGCGTCTTCGACCGTGTTGAATCTGTGTAGGCACTTTTGGAATTTGGAGAAAGGGTAGTTGGTGCCACCGTAAAATGGTTGCCATTGGAAACAGGACTGATCATAAAATGGCTGCCGTAAGGGGCAATTACAAAACTCGGAGATACCAAGCATCTTCCTATGACCGGGGGGCAGATATTTCAGAAGGGGTTCTCTCTGCAGACTCAAAGATGATACCTCTTGGGGCGTCGTAGGATGCACTTTCTGCTACAGCGAGATGGAAGACCTAAGTTGGTTATCCTCATTTTCCTTTGCCTTCCCTTATTTACTGACTTCATTTGTACCCTTTCTCCCTAATGGAGAACCAAAGTGGCTTATATCATTCTTCTCTCCTCCATTTTATCCTCACAACATTTGTGAGGTAGGTTAGGCTGAGAGTGAGCGACTGGCCCAAAGTCACCCAAGCAAGCTTCCATGGCAGATCTTGGGCATCCCAGATCCTAGACTGACACACTAGCCCAGGGGTATCAAACATAAGGCCCGAGAGCGGATCCGGACCCTTGAGAACTCTTATCTGGCCCGCAAGGCAGCCAAGGCAGCCACCCTCCCCTCATTCTCAATCTGGGCTGGTGAGGCATGGCCCGGCCTGACCAAGTGACATTTATGCCATAGCCAGCCCTCGTGACAATTGAGTTCGACACTCCTGCACCATGTTATGTTAGTATACAATATCAGTACCCAATACTTATAAATACTCACTAAAGATTTCACATAGGAGCCCCGTGGCGCAAAGTGGTCAGCTGCAGGACTGCAGTCCAAGCTCTGCCCACGACCTGAGTTCGATCCCGACGGAAGTCGGTCGGCTCAAGGTCGACTCAGCCTTCCATCCTTCTGAGGTCGGTAAAATGAGTCCCCAGGTTGCTGGGGGTAAAGGGAAGATAACTGGGGAAGGCGCTGGCAAACCACCCAGTAAACAAAGTCTGCCTAGGAAACGTCGGGATGTGACGTCACCCCATGGGTCAGGAATGACCCGGTGCTTGCACAGGGGACCTTTACCTTTTTTAAAGATTTCACAATGCACATTTCATCTAGAGATGGCACAGGTTATCAGATGCCCACATAATAGTTACATGGGCATTTAATAATTTAAAGACAAGAATAAACAATTTTTTTTTTAAGACACCAAACCAGAAATCACCAAGCATCCAAGGCTCTGTGACACAGCACTTGCGTCATATGAAGAATATTCCAGGTTAACTCCCTGGTTTCTCTCACTACAAGAATCTCAGGTAGCAAAGACCAAAGGTGTCCTCCTTCACTTTGTCCCTTAGGGAGGACCTGTGGCTCAGTGGTAGAGCACCTGCTTGGCATGCAGAAGGTCCCAGGTTCAATCCCCAACATCTCCAGTTAAAGGGACTAGGCAAGTAGGTGGCATGAAAGACCCCTGCCTGAGACCCTGGAGAGCGGCTTCCAATCTGATTAGACAATACTGACTTTGATGGACCAAGGGTCTGATTCAGTCTAAGGCAGCTTCACGTGTGTTCATATGAATATACTGCCAGACAGTTATTCATCAAGCGAATTCAAGCCAACATTAAGAAGCAGTATACAAAATTCAGTAAGCACATTTCCTCAGCTCAGCACAGTCAAAAGGTAAGGGATGTTTCCTCTCCAAAACTTCAAATACCACAACCAGCTTGCTATAACAAGCCTTTCATTATAACTTTTAAATAAATAAATTTTAAACATCATTCCCCGAGTAATACTTTATGTTTTTACTCCTGCCCTAATTAAAATTGCCCCCTGAAACAACTATCATCATTTAAATTGTTAATGACTAAAGACCTAAAAGTAAATTGAAGCTTAAGTACTTCCAAAGGAAGAGTTTCTGCTTGAAGCACACTAGGGGAATTATGAACTCTGAAGAAGGAAGAACAAGTTGCAAATCAGCTGGCAGAGGGGCTGTGGTTTACATGTGGAAGGTCCCAAGTTCAATCCCTGGTATCTCCAGTTAAAAGGATCAGGAAGTAGGTGACATGAAAGACCTCTGCCTGACACGCAGGAGAGCCACTTCTAATCAGAGTAGACAATACTGACTTTGACAGAGCAATGACCTAATTTGGCTTAAGGCAGCCTCATGTGTGAACTTTACCAATTTTCAACTGGTCTGTTGATCCATACAGAGGAGCCTTCTTTCTCTCTCCCCACCCATTTTTCCTCTTACACCATCAAGATGTCCCTTCCCTTTAAGAAACCCAAGATGTCCATGACGGAGTGAACAAAAACTTCCTGTCAGCTCTGAAATGGGTTCTTTGACATTTAGCTCCCTCTTTAGACCGAGGGGACCCCCCCCCCCCAGAGCTTTGTGGGGAAGGATTATTTATCCCATAAAGTACAACTGTCCCGGAAACAGAATTTACGGAGCAACCACTTCATCTTCGGAGCCGACAGCCGAGGCGGAGTCTGTTCCGGCACTGTTTTCAGGGCGGACCATCGGGGACCACCATGCTTGTATTTCCTGATACAGTTCCTGATTTTGTATTTTCCAGTGACTGAATTTCTCAGAGGTCAGTTCACAGTCATCCAGGAGAGCGTCAAGTAGTTGGAGTTCGGCAGTTTTTGCCTAGGGAAGAAAGAGAACGTTGTCACTTGAATGTACTGGTTGCTTCTTTCAAAAGCCCCTGAAGCTCAGAAGAGTCAAGGGCAGAGATTTCCAAGGTTTTTATTATGTCCAAGTAGCCTCCTTCAAGGTGCAAACTACTCTGTTCCCCACCACCACCACCAATTTGCCATAAGCTTTTGTAATAAAATAAGAAATGGATCCCAATTGTTACTTCGACAATGAACCATGGATGGTGATGAGATTTAAAGCCATGCTGCTTTCCTTAAGACAGCCGAAAGAATTTTTTTATCCTTTCCCTAGATTTAAGAGCCACTGGCTATCCATCAACCACTTCACACTTTAAAAAGGGGATATGAAATTTAACTTTTCCTTGACACTATAGAGAAAAGTTGCCACATCTCTCACGCAATGGACCAATCTACTCGACAGCAGATAATGCAGCATCCGCTTCTCAGAAAGTGTCTTTAGCTGTTTTATCCAGGGAGTGATATATTTATTTTGTGCAATATTTTGTGGACATGCTTAAATAATGTGGGCTAGGGAGTCTATTTGATCCGGACAAAATGGGCACTTTTGTTCTTCTGCAATGATTTTATTGTATCGTCCTTGTGTCTTGGCTGAGTCTAGGGCATGACATCTTGCTAATAAGAAAGCTCGTCTGAATTTATGGATTTCTAACCAGCGGAAATAGTCTGGCAAGGAGAAAGTTCTGTTGAAGGGTACGGAAGTATTTTACTGAACCAAGACACACTACTATTAATTACGGCCCAAGACTCACAACTGAAGGACATAACACACAATTGGCCCCCCTTCTATGTTCTCACACCCTGGAGCAGAAAGTCCACAACAGTGTTCCCTAGGATGGCAAAAACTTAACCAATAACTAAACAACTGGCCTGAAACCAACCATCTCTCATATTTGTCCTACAGTACAGCTCACCCTGTTTTGGAATGGGGTCTTTTGGACACACCTCAGCTCATTCCTGAGGTAGGGTTGCCCTGCTATTACAACTGATCTCCAGCTGATAGAGATCACCTGGAGAAAATGGCCACTTTGGCAATTGGACTCTATGGCATTGGTCCCTCCCCTCCCCAAACCTCACCCTCCTCAGACTCTGCCCTAAAAACCTCCCATCGGTGGCAAAGAGGGACCTCACAACCCTATCCCGAGGTCCAAAGGATTCAGAGAGAGATGTGTGTTCAGATCCATAATGGAGAAATATTGAATCCAAATTCAAGTCGGTGGCTATTACCCATCTCCAACCCCCCCACAAGGGATGCTGGGACACAAACAAAAGCTCAAACAGGAAGCCCCAGTGCTAAACTGGTTTTCAGATAACACAAGAGGGTTCTTGAAGGCCACAACCCTTGTGGGAGCTTACCTTTGGAACACAGGCAGGATGGTGCTGCTGCAGTCGTCTTGTTTGTGGCTTCCTAGAGACACCTGGTGGGCCACTGTGTGAACAGACTGCTGGACTTGATGGGCCTTGGTCTGATCCAGCAGGGCCTTTCTTATGTTCTTAATGTTCCCTTCCCCTCCCCACAACAGATACCCTGTGAGGTGGGTGGGGCTGAGAGAGCTCTAAGAAATCTGTGACAAGTCCAAGGTCACCCAGCTGGCTTCATTTGGAGGAGTGGGGAAACCAACCTGGTTCACCAGATTAAGAGTCTGCCACTCATGTGGAGGAGTGGGGAATCAAACCCAGTTTTCCAGATTAGAATCCCTGCTCCAAACCACTGCTCTTAACCACTACACCACGCTGGCTTGGAGCTGGTAGGGATTTCAGCCTGGATATCCCAAGTCTGGTCTGATGCTAGCCACTACAGCATTCTGTGTCTTGTATTTTCGAACCGAGTTGGAAAAAAAGGGACCAGTCCCCTGCCCTAGAAAAAGGGGGGGCTTCCCAATGTCAGTTACACTCCACCTGCCTTGAGTGTGCTTTGAAGGGTCCGGATGAGATGCACCTTCTCATTTATCTCTGGGTTCTTGTTTCGTTTGATGAAAGATTTCCGGTACTGCTCGCGGGTGAATGTTTGCTGCTTGCCAATGAGAGAGACTCCCCCTTGCTTCAAACACTTGATCAGGGACTCGAGTTCTTCTCCTGCAGGGTCTGCGTAAGACAAGTTGAAACCCATAAGCAAAGGGAAGGGAGTGATGTAGCCTCCAGTTTTAAATCCTTGCGGCGCAGAGTGGTAAGCTGCAGTACTGCAGTCAAAAGCTCTGCTGACGACCTGAGTTCGATCCCGGCGGAAGTCAGTTTCAGGCAGCCGGCTCCAGGTTGACTCAGCCTTCCAGCCTTCCAAGGTTGGTAAAATGAGTACCCAGCTTGCTGGGGGTAAAGTGTAGATGACTGGGGAAGGCAATGGCAAACCACCCCGGAAACACAGTCTGCCTAGTAAACATGTCACCCCATGGGTCAGTAATGACCTGGTGCTCACGCAGGGGACTACCTTTATCTTAAAAAAAAAATCTTGCAGACTGTACAGAATCATGAAGATTTAAACGAATTAGTTAAAAGATTCTAATTCTTTGGGCAATATTTCCTATGAATCAGAATGAACAAATAAGGGATGAAACATAGCCTTTTACTCTTTATGAATTGTGATAAACACCCTTCTTATATATCTAGGTGTTATGTAATGGACCCCTTCCTCCTAACATTCCAGCTTTCTGTGTAGAGGGAATTCTTTTGTATGGAGAAACATTTGGCCAGGAAAGCCCTTCAACCTGTCAGCTGAAGTGGTGTAACCTAGACACTGATTTACCATCTCAAGGTGCACTAGGCCCGACATAAAAGTATCCTGCACTTTTCCCTTCCCAACAAAAACGGGTCCTTTCTGGTTATGAAATTTTGGACTCCTCGATGATGCTATTTAAGTACTGGGTGACTGCAGCTGATCCTTCATGAGGCTCAGCATTTTAGCTTTTTAAATATATCTGTCACCTGTGCAGGAAAGACGAGTGGAACTCACCTGTGGGAGAGGATGCTGGACTCCCATATGCTTTTTGACTTGACAGCGGACTGCTGACAGGGCTTCCGCTTGGGGATTCACTGCTCCCTGTTAGCAGCTGGTCTCTTTCCAGTTCCCTCCGTCTGGGCTGCTGGGAAAAAGAAGTTTTTAAGGCTGTACAAGGATAGTCTTGCTGGATCAGACCAAAAGTCCATCCTGTTTCTCACAATGACTGGTCAGATTCCCCTAGGAAGTCCACAAGCAGCCCCAGAGCCTCCTACTGTAGTCTAACCAGTAACTGGCATTCAGAGGTACACTGCCTCTGATCATGGAGGTTCTCATCCAGCCCTCGTGCCTAATTGCCAATGATAGATCTGTCCTCCATAAAATTTGTCCAAATCCCCTTTTACAGCTACCCATATTTGTGTCTTTCACTACATCCTATGGCAAAAATTCCAGAGTTTAAAATTCTGGGCGAAATAGTTCTTCCTTTTGGGAAGGAATTGCCAATCAATTTTACCAAGGGATCCCAACTTCAAGTATTACAGGGAAAAAGCTCTCTCCCAATCTCTTTTCTCAAAATCACGCATCGTTTTATAAATCTAGGAAATGGGGTCAGAGAGAGAATTCAACACTTGCATCTAAAAGAAAAGTTAATCATGCTCCCCCCACCCAAGAATTCTGTTCTACTGACGAAGGCAAGGTGTCCATCAATAAAATGCTCACCCTGTCAAGGCCGGGCCTTGGCGAGTCATCATCAGGGTCTTCAGCTTCCGTTTCACTGTAGCAATCTGGAGATAAAGGAGCCCAGAAGCAGATTCTCAGGGGAAAATCCTGAACAGGAAGTGTTACATTCCAACCACATTCCGACCTCTGCCTGAGACCCTGGAGAGCCATGGAGAGGGGCCGTGGCTCAATGGTAGAGCATCTGCTTGGCATGCAGAAGGTCCCAGGTTCAATCCCCGGCGTCTCCAGTTCAAGGCACTAGGCTGGTAGGTGATGTGAATGACCTCTGCCTGAGACCCTGCAGAGCCATGGAGAGGGACCGTGGCTCAGTGGTACAGCATCTGCTCGGCATGCAGAAGGTCCCAGGTCCAATCCCCGGCATCTCCAATTAAAGGGACTAGGCAGGTAGGTGATGTGAAAGATCTCTGCCTGAGACCCTGGAGAGCCGCTGTCGGCCTGAGTAGACAATACTGACTTTGATGGACCAAGGGTCTGATTCAGTATAAGGCAGCTCCATGAGTTCATCATACACTGACCACGAGGGTTGCCAGGTCCCTTGTCACCACCAATAGCAGGTTTTTGGGGCAGAGCCTTGGGAGGGGAGGGACTTCAATGCCATAGACTCCAATTGCCAAGGCGGCCATTTTCTCCAGGCGAACTGATCTCTATCGGCTGGAGAACAGTTGTAATGATCTCTAGCTACTACCTGGAGGTTGGCAACCCTAATGACCACTACAAAATCTAATTGGAGAGGAAGGCATGTTTTCTTTACCCCTTCTATAGTGGGAAACAAAAGCTTCTGATACTATGCCTTACTGTGTCCCACAGCTCCCAAGTCACTAGATTAGGGTTGCCAGATCCCTCTTCGCCACCGGCAGGAGATTTTTGGGGTGGAGCCTGAGGAGGGCGAGGTTTGGGGAGGGGAGGGACTTCATTGCCATAGAGTCCAATTGGCAAAGCAGCCATTTTCTCCATTTTCTGATCTCTATTGGCTGGAGATCAGTTGTAATAGCAGGAGATCGCCAGCTAGTACCTGGAGGTTGGCAACCCTACATTTGATTTAGAAATCATGAGAGCTAACACTGAATTGTTGCTCTCTTTACATTTCTCTCGTTGATCTTACACACACGCACACTCTGCTTGGATACCACATAGGATTTCCATCTATGGAAAACAAATATTGCCTACCTTTGCTATGGGAAAAAGATCACTAGGAGTCAATTTACACGTAGCTGACAATTAACCACTTAAATTTTATTGTAAGGTGAGTGGGTTGGGTCTAGGGTTGCAGCTTCAGATTGGGAAATACCTGGAGGTTTCTGGGGTGGAGCCTGAGGAAGGCAGGATTTGGAGATAGGAGAGACTTCAATGCCATAGAGTCCAATTGCCAAAGTGGCCATTTTCTCCAGGGGAACTGATCTCTATCGGCTGGAGATCAGTTGTAATAGCAGATCTCCAGCCACCACCTGGAGGTTAACAATTCAAAACAATACCTCGTGCTTAATTAAACAGAGTTGAAAAAACAGAGCAAGCACTGATGACGTTCAAGAGTTGTTCATTAAACATGCAATATAAGTGGTACATAGGAAAAGGCGTTGCAAAATCAATAGAACCACACAAGCGTCCTTGTATGTTACAAGAGACGCAAGCCGGGGAAAAAAGTTGTCCCGGCAGGAGCGGGGAAGCCTGCCGAGACGACTTTTTTCCCGGCTTGCGTCTCTTGTACCACTTATATTGTATGTTTAATGAACAACTCTTCTGAACAGTGCTTGCTCTGTTTTTCCAACCACCTGGAGGTTGGCAACTCTAGTCGGGCCATGAGAACAGAGGTTTGTTTTATTTTAGGGGAAAAGACAGCCAGTCCTGAACATGTTTGATTTGTAAATGGAAACAGAAAAAATGCATATACAAAAATCCTGCTAGATCCTGTATTGCAGCTTTAAGTTGAATTCCAGATCCAGGCTGTTTGGTTGGGAATGATGCCGCTGGGCCAGGTTAAAATACAGTGAAGAATGATGTGATTATACGGTGGCAGAGACCGAAGGTAGCAGAAAAAACTGTATCACATCAGACTTCAGCTTTGAATATTCCATTGTGTCAACCCCCTAGAAAAGCAACTAGAAATGCTACCCAGTAGGGAGAAGGCAGGAAGGGTAGAACCAGCTTGCTGTGTTTGTGCTTTGTTTATAGCAGTGGTTCCCAACCTTTTTTTGACCAGGGACCACTAGGACTTTTTTGTTCGGTGCAGGGACCCCAAGGTTCAAATTAAAAATTCAGAGAATTTGAAAATAAACTGTAATCATAACTGTTACTTAAACATTAAACTTAGAATAATATTTGAATATATATTTTTACAATAGAGAACTTTTAATTGAAAATATTAATTTATTATGGGTTTATAACTTTGTTTCGCGGACCTTAATTTAGTTCTTGCGGACCCCTGGGGGTCCACGGACCCCTGGTTGGGAACCAGTGGTTTATAGGGAAGGGCTGTAGCTCAGTGGTAGAGCATCTGCTTGGCATGCAGAAGGTCCTAGGTTCAATCCCTGGCTTCTCCAGTTAAAGGGACTAGGCAAGAAGGTGTTGTGAAAGAATCCTGCCTGAGACCCTGTAGAGCCACTGCCGATCTGAGTAGACAATATGGACTTTGATGGACGAAGGGTCTGATTCAGTATAAGGCAGCTTCGTGTGTTCATGTGTACATTTGGGTAGGGGCCGTGGCTCAGTGGTAGAGCATCTGCTTGGCATATAGAAGGTCCCAGGTTCAATCCCTGGCATCTTCAGTTAAAGGGACTCAATGAAACAGATGCCCTCAAGAAAGCCTACCTTCTTGGTTATGTGGACCAGATTTAGAGACTGGCAGGTACTTCATCATTGACGTTATCAAACGACTAACCCACCTTGGAGGGGGGAAAAACCAGAACAATTTTAGGTTGCTCAGAAATTCAGACTTCAGTTTCCATACTTTCAATGTTTTCACTTTGTACACAGGGAACAGTGAAAGCAAGCCTCTACCAAAACTTGATCCTCCCTTTTCTACAGCTTTTCCTCTCCATCCCCGCCTGAATTGCTTCACACTCCAAAAACAGAATGCTTTGGAATTTGCACGATAATTACTTTTTGCCGTATCAAAGAATTTGACAGCCATGCACATAAATGGCTGATAACAGATACTCCCTCGATTTCTTCAGCTTGCCTGCAAAATCCCTGGTGGAAATTCCTTGGAGATCCGCCCTCCTCTTTCACCACTTAAAATCCAACACCAACTATAGTTTACAAACCATAAATTTGAGAGGAGGAGGGTCCTAGCAGTTTTTCATGAGTCTGGGGCCCAGGCCTGATGGAATGGTACATAGCTGGGGCCTGGCTTCTATTTGCTGATCTCAGCAGCGGCCGGCACTTGTAAGGTGGAAGGCAAGGAACACTGTGCTGGACCTGTGGCTGGGCAGGATGATGCCCAGGTGCTGCCTCCCTCCCTTTGGCAATGGCACCTGGAATGTGCTACTCTGCCCAACAAAGCTGCATCTTTGGAAATCAGATGACTTCTGTGGAGGAATGCAACACCGCCTTTGTACACAACGCCTTCGCTTGTCTGTTTAAAAATGTGCCTGCCTCACTCCCAAACTAATCAGGACCCCAGGCAGGAAACAACAATATAAGAACAATTAAATTTAAACAATGCAAACGTAAAAACAACAACACATACATACTAATCTAAAAGCGCCTTATGTCCCAGCCAGTGTGGGGAAGTGGTTGAGAGCGGTGGATTGGAGCAGTGGAGTCTGATCTGGAGGACCGGGTTTGATTCCCCACTCCTCCACATGAGCGGCGGAGGCTAATCTGGTGAACTGGATTTGTTTCCCCACTCCTACACATGTGGGAACATGCAGGGCAGGGCAGCCTTGTATGGCGGAATCCAAGATTACTCTGTGGTTACTTACATGCTTAGGTCAGCCAGCGTTTCCGTTGCAAAGATGAAGGGCTTGTATTTCTCATGTGTGAGCTGGAAAACACTGAGGTAAAAAAAAGGTGAGAGGTTTTCCATAAGTCTGGCTACATAAAAAAGGCCATGCTGGATCACATTGAGGCCCATGAAGTCCAGCAGTCTGTTCACACAGTGGCCAACCAGGTGCCTCTAGGAAGCCCACAAACAAGATGACTGCAGCAGCATTATCCTGCCTGTGTTCCACAGCACCTAATATAATAGGCATGCTCCTCTGATCCTGGAGACAATAGGCATGCTTCATGACTAGTAGCCATTTTTACTAGTAACCATGAATAGCCCTCTCCTCCATGAACATGTCCACTCCCCTCTTAATGCCTTCCAAGCTGGCAGCCATCACCACATCCTGGGGCAGGGAGTTCCACAGTTTAACGATGTGTTGTGTGAAGAAACACTTCCTTTTCTCTGTTTTGAAACCCTTACCCTCCAGCTTCAGCAGATGACCCTGCATTCTAGTATTATGAGAGAGGGAGAAAAGCTTCTCCCTGTCCACTCTCTCCATACCATGCATAATTTTATAGACCTGGCTAGAAAACTGTAGGCCTATGCTTGTGTGCCAAGGCAGCTAACCTAGGAACCTGAAGGCCTCTCACCCTCTTCCTGAGTGCCTCATCAGTGGCATCTGGAAGCTCCGCAGGGCTGAACCAGGGAATACTTATGTACGTGTACCCCGCATTATGTATTTATACCCCACTTTTCTCCACCAGTGGGGACCCAAAGTAGCTTACACCGCCATTTTCTGTTTCCCATTTTCTGTTCTCTATTTTATCCCTGCAAGAATAACTCCGTGAGGCAGGTTAGGCTGAGAGTGTGCGACTGGCTCAAGGTCACCCAATGAGCTCCCATGGCACAGGGGGACAATTTAAACTACAGTTCCACGGCAACTAGGGTTGCCAACTGCCAGGTAGTATTTGTGGAGTATTTTTTACCTTTAATTAGGAATTGATGCCTCCTGACCTAGGATTTGTTAACAGTGAAGTAACTGTACATGTTGTTTTTGTCTATCATGGTTTTGCTATATTTACATTGATTAAGCATACTAAAGTTTAAATATTGTTTGTCACTTATTTCAAATTTATTGAGCTGGTGCTGTGGGTTTTCTCAACTGCCAGGTAGTAGCAGGAGATCTCCTGCTAATTCAACTGATCTCCAGCCGATAGAGATCAGATCACCTGGAGAAAAATGGCCGCTTTGGCAATTGGACTCTATGGCATTGAAGTCCCTCCCCTCCCCAAACCCCACCCTCCTCAGGCTCTGCCCCAAAAATCTCCCGCCAGTGGCGAAGAGGGACCTGGCAACCCTAACGGCAACACCAACTACTTCACCATACTAATCTAGCTATTCTCCCTGGCATAGCGGTTAAGAGCGGTGGTTTGGAGCAGTGGAGTCTGATCTGGAGAACCGGGTTTGATTCCCCGCTCCTCCACATGAGCGGCGGACTCTAATCTGGTGAACCGGGTTGGCTTCCCCACTCCTCCACACGAAGCCAGCTGGGTGACCTTGGGCTAGTCACACTCTCTCAGCCCCACCTACCTCACAGGGTATCTGTTGTGGGGAGGGGAAGGGAAGGTGATTGCAAGCCGGTTTGATTCTTCCTTAAGTCGGCATATAAAAGCCAACTCTTCTTCATGAGTGAACCCCCTGCATTCATTATCCTGGGCCAGCCACTCCTCTAATAGAAAACCTGAACTCTCCGCTGCAACCCCAAGCAATACTCACTATTTCTTTTTCTGCTCTTTGGTGCTTTCCAGTTTGTAGGTCGACACGTTGATCAGGCCGACTGCCTTCTCGTCCTAGGGTGGGGGTGAGCATGGGAGGAAGAGCAAAACAGAGCAGCATTTCACACACACCGATCAGCTCAGCTTGCTGACACTTGTACTGGGACGCTCTGGAATGCTGCCAGGTCTCCACAGCTAAGAAAAACACGAAGCAGCTTCAGGAGTTCCTGAGATGTTATAACCTGTCCTGAAGTTTTGTCCTGTTTTCTGAAGCAGTGAAGACCTGTGCACCATCCCAGATCTTCTTGGTAGCAACAAAACACAGGGTTGAAGAGGCAAACAAAAGCTATGTTTATCCAGCAGAACTGCTCTCCATAGCCAGCAAAAATAGCACCCCAGTAAAAAAAAGTTTGAAAAGCCCCATGGCGCAGAGTGGTGAGCTGCAGTACTGCAGTCCAAGCTCTGCCCACGACCTGAGTTCGATCCCGGCGGAAGTCGGTTGGCTCAAGGTTGACTCAGCCTTCCATCCTTCTGAGGTCGGTAAAATGAGGACCCAGCTTGCTGGGGGTAAAGGGAAGATGACTGGGGAAGGCACTGGCAAACCACCCCCATAAACATAGTCTGCCTAGGAAATGTCGAGATGTGATGTCACCCCATGGGTCAGGAATAACCCGGTGCGTGCACAGGGGACCTTTACCTTTAAAAAAAAGTTTTCAGTTCAAGCACAGTTCAAGTTCAACCATTGTGGTGTAGCGATTTGGACCCCAAGAGGCCATCACGGTTCCAGCTTAGTGAGGAGCTGTGGTTCATGAGCAGAGTGCCTGCTTGGCATGCAGAAGGTTCCAAGTTCAATCCCTGGCTCTTCCACTTGATCACATGAACACATGAAACCACCTTATACTGAATCAGACCCTTGGTCCATCAAAGTCAGTATTGCCTACTCAGACTGGCAGCCGCTCTCCAGGGTGTCAGGTGGAGGTCTTTCCCATCACCTACTTGCCTGGTCCCTTTAACTGGAGATGCCGGGGACTGAACCTGGGACCTTCTGCATGCCAAGCAGGTGCTCTACCACTGAGATCAGGTAACAGGTGACATGAAAGACCTCTGCCTGAGACCCTGGACAGCCACTGTTGGTCAGAGCAGATAATACTGACCCAGGTAGTTCAAAAGTCTGACTCCATCTAAGGGCAGTCTGACAAGACTTCCCCAATCAGCCATGAAAACCCAAATTTGCATGAGCCATAACGCTGGCTCCCAAACAGCCATCGGCTACTCACATTGGGGTGGCTGTACCAGTAGAGGGCTTGTCCTTTCAGCACAAACCAGAACCGCTTCCATTTCTGGGCCATGAAGCCCACGTGGTCTTTCTTCTTCAAGAGCCAACCGTCGCAGTCCACCTGCCCCAGATCCTGACAGGAGATCCGCCGTCGGCTCAGCCGGGTAGCCATTCCTGATCCAAAAACAAACAGGTAAGATGTGTGGCCACAGTTGAATAAGCACATTGCAGTTTGGTGCAAATGCAAGCTCTTTGCACAGATTCCCATTCTTCAACAAACACACTTTACAAAAAAGTAGAAAAACAAGGAGAGTTGGTTTTTATATGCCGACTATCTCTACCTACTTAAGGAAGAATCAAAGTGCCTTACAATCACCTTGCCTTCCCCTCCCCACAACAGACACCCTGTGAGGTAGGTGGGGCTGAGAGAGCTCGAAGAGAGCTGGGACTAGCCCAGGGTCACCCAGCTGGCTTCATGTGGAGGAGTGGGGAAAACAACCCGGTTCACCAGATTAGCCTCCGCCGCTCATGTGGAGGAGTGGAGAATCAAACCCGGTTCTCCAGAGTAGACTCCACCGCTCCAAACCACCGCTCTTAACCACTACACCACTCCGGCAAGCTTTCATACCGCAAACATGTCATCTAACAAACTGGTGCCGCATAATTTTTAGGATTTCCGTGAAACCTTCTCAAGAAGCCTCACGTATTGTAATGATGCTGCCCCCAGATAAAGCCCTTTGTGGATCATAGCCTCAGCATTAATAACATCGTCTTTCGTAGCACAAGGATCAAGGATTGTGGGTCTTCCCTGTTTTACTCTCTCCCCCCACCCCCCAGAAGCCATTTCTGAACCTGGGAAAGTTAGGCAAAGGCTTGGACTGGATGTCCTGCAAGAGAAGGGGAAGTCTGACATTAAGGCCTAAGCCATACCCAGAATGCTATGCATGAACCCAAGTAGTTAGAGCAAAAAGGACAAAGAGGGTAGAAGAAGAGGAAGAGTTGGACTGTCTCTACCACTTAAGGAAGAATCAAACCGGCTTACAATCACCTTCCCTCCCCCTCCCCACAACAGACACCCTATGAGGAACGTGGGGCTGAGAGAGCTCTAAGAGAGCTGTGACTTGCCCAAGGTCACCCAACTGGCTTCGTGTGTCAGAGTGGGGAAACAAATCCAGTTCACAAGATTCATGTGGAGGAGTGGGGAATGAAACTCGGTTCTCCAAATCAGAGTCCACCGCTCCAAACCACTGCTCTTAACCACTACACTACTTATCACAATGCCCCTCCCCAACGAAAAAAACTAAGTAAGGAATGAACAACATTACACTTACCTTTTTGCTTCCGTCGATATTCAATGCTGCCCTAAAGGTATCCGCCAGGGACAAAATAAACCCCCCCACAGCATTAGAGATTAACACAAGTAGAAATTAAGTGCCAGAATAAGCAGTTCAATTTCGTTCCACAAAACAAGAACCCATGGGAAAAAAACCCTGGAATAGGCTACATAGAACCCCCTCCCAAGTCACCATACTTTAAAGATAGGGATTCCCCAACTTTTCTGAACCTATAGAAACTTTTGGAATTCTGACACTGGATGGTGGGTGCAACCACAAAATGGCCACCAGGTACGGTTGCCAACCTCCAGGTAGTCTAGAAGAGAAGGCAGCACAAGGCTTCGTTAGAATAAAGAATAAAAGTCAAACTGAATTCATTAAAAATAATAATATAAGGTTCATTCACCAAAAAGCAAAAAAAAGCAGAAATAAATACTCTCAAATGGAAGCATGTTACTTCACACACAATGCCTCGCAGGGCTTAAAGCAAACTGCCATACAAGGCTAGTTCAAAAATAAACAAATAAACAAGCATAGAGCCTCTAAGGGCTGTGATTTTTCAACCGTGACAAAACGCACTAATAATATTCGTATTGAAACATTCCGTGCTGTCACTAATAATAAGCACTGAGAAACGGAGTTGAAGAGGAGTAATCAGCTGGTCAAAGACAAGAACGCGTTTCGGAAAACCTTCTTCAGCTTGCCGACCGGATCACTGTTGTGCAACAATTGCTAACAGCTGACAGCTCTTCGTAGCGTTGGTCTTCACAACAGTAATCACTATGCATGATGGGTAAAGTATGAATCTTTGGTTCAGAGATTCACTAGTGTGAGACCTGGGTCAGCCTGACCCAGAACCATTTCTAGTCAAGTGCTAGTGAGATCATTCTCTATCTCTCTGCTGGTACAGCCAGGCTCCCTAACAAGACCGAAACCTTTGATTTAAGAGATCAGAACTGTCAGCCAAGAATGTTAGGTTTCAGTTCTGCTTGAGGATCAGATGGCCAAGCTAAGTCAACGCCTTCAGGCCACTCCATAGGATATGTTAATTGTTCTGTATACGAATCTAGTTTGTATTGGCTCTAATATTCTACGTAATTGTACTTAGTGCTGTCTGTCTTAATGACTATAAAAGATAATGTCTCCCTTTGTTCGGGGAGGAAAATGTCTGACACTTAGAAAGACATTAGCCACACGCGCTTTGCTTGTTTTATTGGCCAATAAACGAACTGATTGATCTCTAACCTCTCCTGAATTACTTAATTGACTGCTTTAGAGTAATTTAGGGCACTACATTTATGCCAATGTTGAGCTACACAAGGAACCCAGACCCGGCTCATTAAAAATGTGATGCATATTGTGGCCCATTTTCTCATGCTTATGGTTGGGGAAGCCTCTGAGATCCACCTCTGAGCTGGTGTGGTGGCCTAAAATAGTTGCTCAGGGAACTAGAAAGCCTGCAGTCCAGCTTCTGTGAGGGAAGGGAATATAGTTCACTTGGCTGGGATTAAAAATGTGCAGAGGGAATGGCTGGGGACTGCGAAGAAGCCCCAGGAAACTGAAGGGGGGGAAATACCAGAGCCGGCAATAGAACTGGAGGAACGAACTGGGAATTTTGGGAGGATGGCAGTTGATGACAGTTTTATTTAGGACCACATTTTACTAATTTTAGTTTAGTTTATTGGCAAGTCCTCGTTGTGATTTTCAACTGTGGTTTTACTTTTAATAGAATTGCTGTTTTATTTACATTGTAAGTAGGGTTGCTAACCTCCAGGTACTAGCTGGAGATCTCCTGCTATTACAACTGATCTCCAGCTGACAGAGATCAGTTCACCTGGAGAAAATGGCTGCTTTGGCCATTGGACTCTATGGCATTGAAGTCCCTCCCCTCCAAACCCCACCCTCCTCAGGCTCTGCCCCAAAAATCTCCCAACGGTGGTGAAAAGGGACCTGGCAACCCTAACTGCAAGCCATCTTGAGTGCCGAAAGGCAGAAAGGTAGCTAATATATGTTTTAAATAAACAAATAAGTGTATCAGACCCTTTGGTGAAAGTAACATGGTAGATCTGAATGTAATTCTTTAGCTCCTCACCTCTCTGGAAGAACTAGCAGATCCCAGACCTGTACTTCCTCTGATAAATCCGTTCCCAGGGCTTCCAGGTTCCAGAGAGCCAAGGTCCAGGGCACTGGGTTTGGTAGGGGTGGCAGCATCTGGGGTGTTTTGGTGTTCCTTGGAGTCTGCCCGGAGACTCTGGTCTTCCAGTAGAGGATCAATGGATGCCCCTGATTGGTGTGGGGTCGAAATCAACATTCAGTCAGTCAGAACACAAAAAACAACCAATTTGTACTGAAAAACATTTGGCTTTAGCGGTCTGCCTGATGCGCAAATGCATAAAGCATGCAAGGAACTGAAACAAGCTCTCTACCAGGGTGTACAAGCAGCAATGGATCCTATTAAATGTGAGCAGCCAGTGTGATGCAGCAACAAAAAAAGCTAATGCGATCTTGGGGTGCATCAACAGAGGCATAACATCCAAATCAGATGTCATAGCTGTACACTGCATTGGTCAGGCTGCACCTGGAGTATTGTGTGCAGTTCGGGAGGCCTCACTTCAGAAAGGATGTGGACAGAATCAAGCGGGTGCAGAGGAGAGTGACGAGGATGATCAGGGGCCTGGAGACCAAGCCCTACGAGGAAAGGGAGTTGGGCATGTTTAGTCTGGAGAAGAGGAGGTTGAGGGGGGACATGATTGCTCTCTAAGTATTTGCAGGGCTGTCATTTAGAGGAGGGCAGGGAGCTGTTCCTGTTGGCAGCAGAGGATAGGACTCGCAATAACGGGTTTAAATTGAGGGCGGAAAGGTACTGGCTGGATATTAGGGGGAAATTTTTTTACAGTAAGAGTTGTTCTACAGTGGAATCAGCTACCTAGGGAGGTGGTGAGCTCCCCCTCACTGGCAGTCTTTAGGCAGAGGCTGGACAAGCGCTTGTCAGGGATGCTTGATCCTGCATTAAGCAGGGGGTTGGACTAGATGGCCTGCATAGCCCCTTCCAACTCTATGATTCTATGTACAACTACTTTCAAATATCACAATAAACTACAGTTTGTTTAAACCACAGTTTATGCTGTAAACGCTGTTTGGCATATTAGACCTAAGTGACAAATCCCAGCATCACATTCAGCTTGTGTGGTTTTTGCCACCTAGGAGGAGAACAATCTTCCTACGGCACTGTCTCTGTGGCCAGGACATAACAGAGAGTGGTGCTGATCATCAAACTTTGGTTTGCACATTCAGACATTTCAAGAGTCCCCAATGAATACAAATGGTTAACAATCCACTTAAATCCCCAGTTTGCAAACCTGATTTGGTGTCACCCAACAGACTCCAGTTTGTCGCACCGTTCCTGTTTTCAACATTACAACGAAGTGGGGGGGTGGGTGAATAAGCCACAATTTATAAACCCTGGTTGACTGCGACATCTGAATCCAGCCTACGAGCATGGAGTTTTCAGTGCCCATCTTTGTATGCGAACCGTTGGCTGATGAGGAGCCACAGAACTCAGTACCCGAAGGTCAAGAAAAAATAAACATCCAACGCCAAAAGTTATACAATCTAAGTTATGGTTTTTTTAGAGCTAAGTTTCCCCCCTTTGTTGTTTGATGAGGAGCCACAGCCATGTCAGACAGAGGCAAACCATCCCATAATAATCATAGAATCATAGAGTTGGAAGGGACCACCAGGGTCATCTAGTCCAACCCCCTGCACAATGCAGGAAAATCACAACTATCTCCCCCCCACACCTCCAATGCCCCCTACTCCATGCCCAATGGTCAGCAAAAAGTCTTCCATGCCCTGCCAGAGCAAGGACAACAGAAGAGTCAAGCCCGACACACTGGAAATAGCTTGCTGTTCTCCCCGGAAGAGAACCAGCTCCCAAGCCCTTACCTGCACCAAGGAGCTCCTCTTCAGCTACGTGACTCGAAGCAATTTCCTCCAGCTCTTCTTCTGCAACAGGAAAGTCTAATGCCACATCACTCTCGTCCAGCTCAGCAGCCATGCTTCTGGGGGTGGGGGGAGAGAAAGAAATCCTCAACGTTCAACTTGCTATCTTGGTCAGACGCTGTTTGTTATTCCCCAGAATTCCACGTTCCAGACGTTTGGCACATCAGCCCAATGAGCGTAAGTCAAGGGTTCTTTTCCAAATTAGTACCAATTCAGACAGCAGATACCTTCTTGATACGCTGCGTCCAAGACCCACACAGAGAGGGCTGCCACGAGGGTTGCCAACCTCCAGGTACTAGCTGGAGATCTCCCACTATTACAACTGATCGCCAGCCGACAGAGATCAGTTCACCTGGAGAAAACGGCCGCTTTGGCAATTGGACTCTATGGCATTGAAGTCCCTCCCCAAACCCCGCCCTCCTCAGGCTTCGCCCCAAAAACCTCCCGCCGGTTGCGAAGAGGGACCTGGCAACCCTTGCTGCCACTGTGCCTTTCTCCAGTTTGTGCTATACCCTAAAAGATACTGCAATACCAGCCTGCCCCCTGAACACTCCCGGGTCCTCCGAACAGGAAAGTAAGTCTATTACAGCTTCTACCCTACCGCTTTTCAAAGGTTTTTCTTTTTAATAGCCAAGTACAGGAACGAAGAATTCTGCTGCAGTAGAAAAGAGCAAGAGACCAGCAGCACCTTAAAGACTAACATAATTTCTGGCAGGGTGTGAGCTTTAGTGAGTCACAGCTCACTTCTTCAGATCCAGCTAGAATGACGGCTAGTAATCTGGATGAGATAATGGCTCTCTGGAAAGAAAAAATTCATTCTTGAGAAATTTCAGCAGGACTACTCTTCTTACTGAACCAGAGAGGAAGTCCCCATCTCTGGGCAAGTTCCAACATCACCCTTTTCAGTTTTGCTCCCACTGAAAGTATGAGCAGGGCATGACATCAGCAGCAGCCTCCCATATGCATTCAAGCACTCTGATGCATGCTCCTGATGAAGCAACAATCCTGAAAAAGAGATGCACAAAAAACTCTCCCAGATAATGGCATTTGGTACAACTACAGAGCAATGTAGAAGGAGCCAAATCTCAGTTCGGATGCCTTCCAAAGTGTCTCCTTTGTGGAGGCCTTAGGTTGCATTGTTTTAATGTGGTAGTTCACAATGGCCATTTTTGCATGGTAATTAGCAGCGATTTCCAGGCCCCACACATTTTTTTTTAATTTTGCACACAGAACCATCATTCCAGAAGTGACTGTGAAGCCGGCTTACACCTGCTTCGTATTACTAAAGAGCCCATTTAACGCGACCTTTGGTGTTTGCCCTGAAGAATCCCCCTCAAGGAACTATGCAAAACAACAGCGGCGTCAATGAACTCCAAGCCTCTCTGCCATAAGTAATTATCTGGCTAGAGCAACTGGGTTGGCATTATATATGCTTTATGATAACCTCAGGATGAATATTGGGAATCTTATATGTGTGTCTGGAATTCAAAAAAGACAAATAGATTAAACAGGCAGATTCCCACTCAAATATTTTGTGGTCAAGGGGAGGGGGGAATCAGAGTACTGAATAACTTGCTAGGTTTTACTTTGTAGGCGAAAAAGCTGCAGTCGAGGGAGGCGATTTGTGGGTGGAAAGCAGCATGAAATGCAAAGGTCCCCCATGTCAGTTTCCCCCTTCAAATTGCAGCCCCAGAAGCCAGCAAAACAGGTAACAAAACCAAATGTATTCTTTTAATCTTCAAATCCACATATCAAGTAATTTTTTTCTGATTTCCATATGAAGCCCATCAGAGGATTCCAATTTTCGATGAATTTGTTTATATTCTTTCCCCTAATTAACGCAGTTAGTTTTGCCATCTCTGCTAATTCTAGCAGCTTCATCAGCCATTCTTCTAAACTGGGTACCACTGGGTTCTTCCATTTTTGAGCATATAATAACCTTGCTGCCGAGATCATATACAGAAACAAAGTTCCGTTTTCTTTTTCAAACTGTTTGTCCATAAGACCTAAAAGGTATATCTCTGGTTTAAGAATTTAAATAAGAATTTAAGAATAATAGAGGAAAGTAGATAACTTATGATGACAATAAACACAGCAAGAAAGATACAGAGTATAAAAGGTAACCAGAGAGCTAGCAATAATTTTGTTATTATAGATATATCCTTTGCAATTGAAAGCAGAATTCTTATGTATATGTGAATACATATATAGTTTGTTTTTTATGTATGCCTATGTTTATGTATTGAAATAAAAATTCGAATTCCTCCCAAAAAAACCAAATGTAAATGTTCAGTTCCACCACCACCCCACATAAGATGTTATGTTGGAAAGGACCCTCTTTCTTTCCCTGAGGTAAGCCCCAATCAATCACAGACAAACCAATTCAGCCTTGATGTCACTCATTATCATAGAATCATAGAGTTGGAAGGTACCACCAGGGTCATCAAGTCCAACCCCCTGCACAATGCAGGACATTCACAACTACCTCCCCACCCCAGCCCTAGTGACCAGAAGATGGCCAAGATGCCCTCCCTCTCATCATCTCCCTAATGTCACAGAATCAGCATTGCTGACAGATGGCCATCTAACCTCTTCTTAAAAACCTCCAGGGAAGGAGAGCTTACCACCTCCCGAGGAAGCCTGTTCCACGGAGGAACCGCTCTTTCAAAACGAAGCTGCAGTTGCCACCCTACACTATTCTGCTGATTACAACTGTTT
Source organism: Euleptes europaea (assembly GCF_029931775.1). NCBI lineage: Eukaryota > Metazoa > Chordata > Lepidosauria > Squamata > Sphaerodactylidae > Euleptes > Euleptes europaea. The sequence continues at coordinate 24,318,287 of NC_079314.1, forward strand.
ATTGAAAAGCAGAATGTAACATTCCCCCATGGCGCAGATCTTAAACCCAGCTATCCCTGGGAGCCCATAAGCAGGAAAGCCAGCAAGCACAAGGGCTGCCCACCTGGAAGACAGAGAAGCAGCACTGGTCGGAGACTCATCACTCCTCAAGCTTAGAGATTCTGCGGCATCCAAAAAGCGGTCTTCTGGCTGCAAAGCAAACAGACAAAGCAGAGTGTCCATGACCTCACAGGTAAGTACCAATGCGCCACTCATGCAACATAGATACAATGCCATCAGCTTTCAGTTGAGTCAGAAGTGGAACTGAAGGGGAAGAGTCCTGAGACCAAGGAAGTGGCAGAGTGAGATTAGTCACAAGTGGATTTGAAGATAAGTTTCTGGGACACACAAATGTACTGATTAACTTCATTTATTTCCAACCTTTCTCCTCAATGAGGACCCAAGCTGGCTTACAACCTTCTTCCCTTCTCCCTTTTATCACAATAACCCTGTGAGGTAGGTTAGGCTGACTGAATGTGACTGGCTCAAGGTCACCCTTCAAGCTCCCACGGGAGAGCGGGGATTCAAATCTGGGTTTGCCGGATCCTCGTCTGACGCTCTAACCCCTATGAAACACTAGATGCCCGGACTATTTAACACCCCCATCTATAGCCACAGAATTTGCTGCTTGAGGCGGCCAACCCACTCTACCCAGTGGTATGACTAGGCTTGGAAGTAAAAGACAAATATTATTATCTGTGTGCATGTGTGTTAAGTGCCATCAAATTACTTCCGACTTAGGACGACCCTATGAGTTAATGACCTCCAAAACGTCCTATCGTTAAAGACTTGCTCAGGTCTTGCAAACCGAGGGCAGCAGCTTCCTTTATAGAGTCAATCCACCTCTTGTTGGGTCTTCCTCCTTTCCTGCTGCCTTCAACTTTTCCTAGCGTTATTGTCTTTTCCAGTGACTCTCATCTTCTCATATTGTTTAATGAGAAAAAAATAAGGAGAAAGGGAATAATAAAGGGCATCTGTGCCTTTTGACATGAAGGCCACACAAATGTTTCAGACGTAGCTCTCCCCTTTAAAAAAGCAAGGGGCCAGATTGTTGGAAGTGAAGGATTTTGTGCTGTCTCTTAGCCTCACTCCAGAGGAGGACTTGACTAGAGAGTCAGAGAGCTAGACGGGGTGAAGGCACTGGGCATCCTTTCTCTACCGCTCTGGCGCTATCCTTTGAAGTGTACACACTTCAAACGGTTTATTAAATCACACTTAACAGTTTATTAAAAAATTCATGCTGTTATATGTTTACCACATTTTACTTTGTAAATTGCCTTGAGCAGGTCATCTGGAGAGGCAGCAGATACATTTTCTAGGTAAAGAAGTCAGGTTAGCAAAGAGAGATAGGTTGGAAGGCATTTTCGAAACACAAGCAGATGTCTAACGCTGTTTATTTCAGTGTAACAACCTTTTCATCCAATAGGAGACTACACATACAAAGCCGCATCAAACCCAGGAGGCTTCCCTACAATTTTCCCGCAACGGGAGGCCAGAGTTTCTCTCCCGCACGTGAGCTTGTGTAATGCAGAATCACCTGAGTCCAAACACAAGCACCTTCTCTGTCAAAGAATCTGAGCTCTGCCTTCCTTTGTAAAACAGGCCCTCACACTGTGGCTAGACACAGAAGATCTGTGTTCAAATTCTAATTCTACCGCAAAATTCACTGGGTGGATTTGGGACAGTCCTACTCTCTCTCAGCCTAAATAGGGTGTTTGTAAGGATAAAATGGGAGGGTGGAAGACACGTGCATCGTTTTGAGCTCAGGGGAGGAAGAACAGGACAAAAGTGCATATATAAACATAAGAACATAAGAAAGGTCCATCAAGTCCAGCAGTCTGTTCACACAGTGGCCAACCAGGTGCCTCTAGGAAGCCCACAAACAAGACAAACAAGAGGACTGCAGCATCCTTGTCCTGCCTGTGTCCCAAAGCACCTAATACAATAGGGATGCTCCTCTGATCTTGGAGAGAATAGGTATGCATCATGACTGCTATCCATTTTTACTAGTAGCCATGGATAGCCCTATCCTCCATGAACATGTCCACTCCCCTCTTAAAGCCTTCCATGTTGGCAGCCATCATCACATCCTGGGACAGGGAGTTCCACAATTTAAAGATCTAAAGCACTGCAGGGCTTACCTGCTGCTGAGGAGACCCAGGGGAGCCAGGAATGGACAGACCGAGCGGGATTTTCTTCAGCACCAAAGTCACTCGACTTGGCGTCTCAAGCAGCTTCCTCACCAGATTCATCCGAGTCCAACCCACCTGCACAATGAATGGATATTGACTTTCTGGAGGCAGAAATACTCAGAGCTCACATATGTTAAATACTCTCCAGGCTTCTGTTTCAAGGCCGGAGCATAACCCCATAGTAGCCTGTCCCTGCCCCCAGGGGATCTGAGCTTTCACTTTTGAGAACAGTTTCTATCAAGCCATTTTACTTGGAGATATTAAAGACAGCATGGAGGGAGCATTCTGTCCATTCTCTCTCTAGGAAATAAACCTCCCACCACCCAGCATTCTAGCCAATAACCACAACATTATCTGGATGTTCGGTAGCCTGTACCCTACCACTACGCTCAGCAAGGTTAGGAGCCTTCCACCAATTTCAGCAGTTCTTCTGCTGGCGGAAGGCTCCGAGCGCTGCTGAGTGGAATGATAAGAGACAGGTCAAAGTTAATAGCCACTTACAATGTATAGTATATATTGAGAGCCAGCATGGTGTAGTGGTTAAGAGTGGTGGTTTGGAGCAGTGGACACTAATCTGGAGAACCGGGTTTGATTCTCCACTCCTCCTCATGAGTGGCAGACGCTAATCTGGTGAACTGAGTTGGTTTCCCCACTCCTCCACATGCAGCCAGCTGGGGGACCTGGGGCTCTCTTAGAGCTCTCTCAGCCCAACCTACTTCATAGGGAAAGGAGATTGTGAGCCAGTTTGATTCTCCCTTAAGAAAGAATCAAACCACTTAAGCCCACAAACAAGACGACTGCAGCAGCATTGTTCTGCCTGTATTCCAAAGCACCTTATATAATACGCATGCTCATCTGATCCTGGAGGGAATAGGTATGCAACATGACCAGCATCCATTTTGACTAGTAGCCATGGATAGCCCTCTCCTCCATGAACAGGTCCACTCCCCTCTTAAAGCCTTCCAAGTTGGCAGCCATCCCCACATCACAAAGCCAAGCCACCAAGGTGTGAGCTGTGGGGAGGTAGGCCTGTGCAAATTTCGGCCCAGAAGAGGCCCTTTTACAACTCATTTAGCACAGCAATTCATCCTGCCGGAGGTGTGAGCATCAAAGCCAAGTAAGAAAGGGGTCCAGACTTACCACCACCTGGTCGTTGACTTGGATTATCTCATCCCCTGTGAGGACCCGATTGTAGTTCTCAACCGGGGACTGGGAAGGAGAGTGGGAAGAGAAGCAAATGTCAAAACAACGTCAACGCCAAGATTTTCCTTGTTAGAAGGAAGAAAGGTGGGCACTTTCAGGAGAGTGAAAGTCGAGACTCAGGAATAGGGAGGGGTGCCAAAGAGGGGGATTAACTATTAACTTCAGGCTCTGACCTTTCAGTAATTTCTAGCTCCATAACTGATTTGAGGGTATGAGAAGGGAACCAACCACGCAGAGGAGCTGGAAAATGTTCTAGCAGGGCTTAGTGTGACGCATAGTCGCTGGAGGTCATAGTGGGGAAGTAGGGAAACTTGAGTGGGCTAAGTACACTTTGAGGAAGAAACATCAACTCCCCACCTTCACAAGGTCATTTTGGAGACCTGAAGTAACGGGAGCAGGCAAAGGGAGAGAAGGAAGGGAGGGGACTATTTTAAGACGTGAGTTAATAATAATACCTTCCTCACCAGGAGAGTATGTCTGACTGGAAAAGCCAAAGCCAGAAATAAGCCCCCTACCTCAGCAGCCCCTTTCCTGACTCACCTCTGGGGCAGTCCCCGATATGAAATGGAGACAGGAGGGAGAGGATTTGATCTCGATGCCCTGAGGAGAGAAGATTTAGGAGATACAGTAATCAGCACATGGTACAGCTCCAGTCTACAGGCTCACTATTAGAAGGAGTGGATCCTTCTTGAATTTGGAATTCAGCAAGGTGGCTTCCAGATCGGAGAGGTGGAATAAATTACAAAGTCATTCAGCCAGCACACACAGCGTAAGCAAAACACAATAGTTAAGAGAATGGGCTGTGGACCAAGAAGTCCCCTGTTCAAATCTTGCCTCTGCCACAAACTCATCTGACTGTTTTATAACTAGTATTATCCCCATTTTTCCGGAGAGAGGACTGAAGCTGAATGCAAATGATTTTGCCTGAGGCTACCTATTGGCTAAGAGTGAGAAAAGTTCCTAGTTCAAATCTCAACTCACACAATCGTTACGGAAGCCACTATTCTCCCCTCACCAACCTCAAATTTATACACACCTACCTCACAATGGGGTTCCTACTAACATAAGTGTGCTGCATGTTAAATATCATCAGCATCATATGAAGAACACAAGAAGAGCCCGGCTAGATCAGACCAGTGGTCCATGTAATCCAGCATCCTGACTCACAACCAGTTACTATGGAAGGCCAACAAACAGAGCGTAGAAGCCAAGGCCTTCCCCGATGTTGCTTCCTGGCACTGGAATTCCGAGGCTGACTGCCTCTGAACATGGAGGTTCCTTTTAGTCACCATGGATAGTATCCACTGATAGATCTGTCCTCCATGAATCTGTCTAATCCCCCTTTTAAAGTTGTCTGTGCCTGTGCCCATCGCTACATCTGCTGGCAGCAAATTCCACATTTTAATTGTTCATTGTGTAAGGTTGTGTTTCCTTTTGCTCATTCCTGAATCTGCTTCCCATCTTCACTGGAGGCCCTCAAGTTCTAGTATTTTGGGAGAGGGAGAAAAAGTTCTTTGTCTACTTTCTCTACCCTGTGAGTAATTTTATAAACGTAATTTTATAAACTTCTATCATGTCCCCACTTTAGTTGTGCTACAGTTGTGTTCTCCCAGCATTTTTCTTTCTCCACACATCTGCCCTTCTTCCCAGGAGCCCAAGCTGTGTACCTTGTTCATAACCACCCTGCAAGGTTGACCAGGCTGAGAGAATAACTGGCCCAAGGTCATCCCATGAGCTTCTTGTGGGGATTTGGACCAAGGTCACATGGACACACATGAAGCTGCCTTATACTGAATCAGACCCTCGGTCCATCAAAGCCAGTATTGTCTGCTCAGACCGACAGCGGCTCTCCAGGGTCTCAGGCTGAGGTATTTCCCATCACCTCCTTGCCTAGTCCCTTTAACTGGAGATGCCAGGGATTGAATTTGGGATTTTCTGCATGCAAAGCAGAGGCTCTACCACTGAGCAACAGCCCCTCCCCTGATGTAGGCCAAGACTCTAGCCACTACAATACCCTAGCACACTGACAGCTGCAGCATGCTAGGGGTGGACAGATAGATTTGGTATTCAGGCATGATCCTGTCAAGACAGCCAGACTCACCAATAGGGTTGCCAACCTCCAGGCACTAGCTGGAGATCTCCTGCTATTACAACTGATCTCCAGCCAATAGAGATCAGTTCACCTGGAGAAAATGGCCACTTTGTCCATTGGACTCTATGGCATTGAAGTCCCTCCCCTCCCCAAACCCGCCCTTCTCAGGCTCCACCCACAAAACCTCCCATCGGTGGTGAAGAGGGACCTGGCAACCCTACTCACCAAGCTGTCTTCTGGCCCTGCTTGTTCAAGTGTCACAGTCTCCAAGACGGCAGTTTGATTCAGAAGGTTGGTCGGACTGTAACTCAAGATGTGCTCACAGATCCCGGAGATGTGCTTGCCCTTCAGGATACAAAGAGAAAAAAAGACCGCTCTTTATGAATTCAGAGACGACTCTTGCGAACAAGACTGCACATACGGCTAAGGGAGACAAGACATGCGGAATAAGAACATAATAAGAATAAAATAAGAACATAAAAAAAGCCCTGCTGGATCAGACCAAGGCCCATCACGTCCAGCAGTCTGTTCACACAGTGGCCAACCAGGATTTGACATTTATAAGACTGACTCTCTGCTGTGGTGGCCAATTTTTTAATTAGTAGTCACAATTTTCCAACGACATCTTCAAAGAGAGACTGTAGCATGGAATTACTGAATGAGAATTCATCAAGGAATATGCATTCCTCAAGGTTTAAATAAGGACCAGGAATTTATAATCCACTATTAGGTGGCCATCAGAGCAAAAGGTGGGACTGTCAGTGCAATCCTAAACAGTTTTACCCTTCCAAATCTATTGAAGATGATGGGTTTAGGAGTGTGTAACTCTGTTTAGGACGGCCCTGTGCATTTCACCAGTGTCTGCTACTCAAAACAGTCATTGGAATTGTCTTGATTACATCCAAATTTAACATAATCATGTCACATCCTGTGGCTTTTCATTGCACGGCCCTTTGATTCTTGCCGTTTACACTGTTTTCTCTCCGTGACCACTTATCTGTCAACTCGGGATCAACTTCATACATCTGATGAAGTAGTCTCCAGTCCACAATTAAAGGGCATCTTTAAGGTGCCACAAGATTCTTGTTTGTTTACATGGTGAAGCTACTGAAAATTAAAACAGCAGACACTGGCAAAACCTTTTAGAGCCAGCTGGGAAGAGTCAGTACAATTAGTTTGAATTCTTGATATATGCATGCCTGAGAACTCCCAAGATAGGCAAAAGAGATTTCTGCCAAAAATGGCAGAAGAAGAGCTCAAGGGAAGCTATGTGTTCCACCCCTAGCCCATCCTACTTCTGCATGAAACCTACAGGATGCAATACTTACTATCAGTAATATCCGGTCTTCTCTTTCAGAGACTGTGCAATCCTGCAAGAACAAGGACAATAAAGCTAGCTGATTGGAAGTGGGACAATCCTTTGACGGTTCCAGAGTTATAAAACTTTGCAGCCACTTACACCATACTTGATCTTGGTACACATGAAACTGCCTTATACTGAACCAGACCCTTGGTCCATCAAGGTCAGTACTGTCTGCTCTGACTGGCAGTGGCTCTCCAGGCAGGGTTGCCAACCTCCAGGTACTAGCTAGAGATCTCCTGCTATTACAACTGATCTCCAGCTGATATAAATCAGTTCACCTGGAGAAAGTGGCTGCTTTGGCAATTGAACTCGATGGCATTGAAGCCCCTCCCCTCACCCCCCACCTCAGGCTCCACTCCAAAAACCTCCTGCCAGTGGTGAAGAGGGACCTGGCAACCCTATCTCCAGGGCCTCAGGGAGAGGTCTTTCACATCACCTACTTCCTGATCCTTTTAACTGGAGATGCCCGGGATCGAACCTGAAACCTTCTGCAGGCAAAGCAGATACTCTGCCACTGAACCACAGACCCTTCTTTATGTGGAAAAACCTCACATGAGGCATCACTGGGGATTCATTCTTAAATCATCACACATGGCAAACATCCAGGAATATTGGGAGGAAGAGGGTCTGCTGGCTCCTGGTAGCCAAAGAACCGAATTTCCCCACAAAGTGTAACAATGTAATGTACTATGTACTGCATGCCAATTTCCCCCACCCTGCTTCGCTCAAACACCAGCTAAGGATGATTGAAAATCCTCAGGGCTTGACCCCAAGGTTTAGCCTTCAAGTCTCCAGGGGACGGTGTTAAACCTTAAAATGAAAAGCCAGAGGAGGCAGAGAAGCTGTTCTTCAAAGTCCGTCCCTAGACACGTTTCTAGGAGAGACTGGCTGGCAGGAAAAAATAAGAACTGCTCATGACCAGCTTTCCCACTGGAACAACCTATACATATATTTTCTATCGTTGTAAGTTCTTTGGGTCTCTTTGGGGAGGAAAAGAGGGAATAATTTTTAGGACGGTCAAGTAACTGTGCAGTCCTAAAGAGAGTTGTACCCTTAGTTAGGAGGGCACCGTATGTATGCATATAGAAGAGATAAACTCTGTTTGCTATGGAGCACCTAGCGGGAACAGGTCGCCTTTCCTTTCTTCTGCAGATTACTGCTCTTCTCCCAAGGTTCCTTTCAGCCTGTCAACCAAGAACCTGGATTTATTTCAAACAAAGGTGTTGGCGGGGGGAAGGAATACAGTATCACAAGGCAGACTCTTGTTAAGATAAAAGACACTGGGCAAAACAGGCAATTTTCGCCAATTTCCCCATTCCACTGCAGACCGCCCTCCCCCATGTCATTCTGTGGGATTCCCTATTCACCAGAAGCAGCATTTCATGGAGACCAGTTGGCTAGAGTGAGAGGGTTAGACAGGAAAGTTCCAATCTACCACCGGAAAATGTACTAGTCCTGATCCAACCCATTACGCTTCATATGGGTATCATCTCTACTTGCACTAATGGTGAACAGTTATTCTGCTTTTGCTATTCTAAGCAATTTACAAGATAACTGAATAAACCAAAACAAACCTAACAACAATCCTGAAAGGTAGGCCAGTATTATTATTCCTGTCTTGCAGATAGGGGGGCCGACCGAGGCGGAGTGTGGTTTGCCTTGTGACTGAGATGAATCTCTTGATTCCCAGCTTACTCCCTTAGCCAGTACTCTACCCAGCTAAAAAAAAGAATGCTCCGATTTTCTTCCGGCCATTCTTTGCAAAGACGAACATGCCGCCCTCTGCCACTTCTGCAACATGAAACACTTAAGCTGACCTTTTTCTTCTTGCTGTGATCTCTAACATTCTTTTCCCTTCATTCCCTCCCAAACCTGGCTCGGTTTCTCAGCAGGGTTATTTATTATCAAGCCCTCCTCACTCAACCGATTCTAGCTCCGGAGAAATGGGGAAAAAGAAAGAGAAAGAGACAGACAGACAGACAGACAACCCTATTTGGAAAAAAAATGTATCTGAGCAGACTCACTGTTTCCGTTTCTTCTTTTGCCGGGCTGCATCTGACTGAAAATGGAGATTCAACCCAAATCCTACCCACCCAGCCCTGATCCGAAAGTGTGACTCACAGGATTCTTTCTATAAGAGAAATCTGGCTCAATCTCTCTTCCCAGTTCTGTTTACCTCTCTTCTCATTCCCCTCCCTCCCTGGTCAGCTGCCGTTTCCCTCGGTTCATTTGAGTTCAGAATCTGATCTCTCATCTTCAGCAGGGAGCCACAACACAGATGTGAAATGGGTAACTAGGTGTTCCAGATCCTGGCTCGGGGGCTCGTTCTCAGAACGACAGGTTGACATCTCAGGGACCTCAACAAGTTTACATCTTCTAACATCCCTGGACACTTCTACCTTGCGCACATTTATGCAGGGTCAATTTTGATGCTCGCTCAAAGCTCTTTTTAAAAGATGCGACCTTTAAAATGCCTATTCACGATCCCGATGCAAAAGGAGAAATTCCACACACCCCCACTTGCCTGCTCCTTCACTCCTGTTTGCATAGCCATTAGCGTGTGCATAGCTAACGCGCAGCTGTGGTTTTGAATGCTTCTTGAGGGGATTCTTCGTCGCGGGGGCAGAACAAACACAAAAGGTCGCGTTAAAGGGGCTCTTAAGAAATGCGAAGCAGGTATGCGCCAGCTTCGCAGTCACTTCCTGAATGGCGGTTCAGAGTGAAAAAGTAAAAAAAAAAAATGCGGGGAAATTCAGCCTGGAACGCGCTGCTAATTACCAAGCATAAATGGCCTGAGAGAGCACAGTACGCAAATGCTCTCAACACATGTGGTTGCCATTTTGTGAACGTTGATCAACGCACACATTTTCCTGCTTTGATATACACAATAGGAAACCCAAACACTGTGGGCACGTGTTCACGCTTATCAAAGCTGGAAAAACACATATGTTGCTCTAATCACACAAAAAGGGGGTCCATACGTATCGAGAGGATCATGTGACCTCCCTCTCCCAGTGTGCGAGGTCAGAAGACCAAAATGACAATGAACAAAAAGGGTTTAAGATTTCTATGCTTTCCTGCTTGTGGTAAATACTGTGCACATAGGACGGAGAGAAAGTGCCTCCTAACAACACTTTATGTTTAAGCTGATAGATGTTTAAAAAACAACAACAACAGAACAGAACAGAACAGAACAGAAAGATGTCTTGAGGGGGAGACTAGACCATGACTGCAAAACCAATGTTTGTGACTGCACACTTCCATATATAACACAAGATACAACTCCTAGGGATATGTGAAAGTACCTACCACTAATACTATTAGTGTTCCACCAACCCCAGCCCATCACAAGGGTTTGGATGCTGGGTACTCGACAGCCCTGAGTTTGCAGGTACTCCAGGAGGGTGGCAATCCTAACTGAAACACAGTGGCGGGGTCAGTAGGACAGGCCTCACCTCTGAACAACTCCCCATAGCTCACCTTCTGCACGGTCTCTGCCAGATCTCCACAGAGCCAGATGATGTCCCGGCTGGCCGAATAATCATTCAGGTGGGAGAAAAGATACCTACAAGAATAAATCAATACATTCCATTGCAGGGAATTCTTTCATAGAGGTTTTTGGGCTAACAGAATACTACCAGACTTCAGTGAAATCAGCAATAAAGCAGAACACCACCGAATATAAAATCAATGTCCATACCTAAATGGAAATCAAGGGGAATTCTTGAATTCAGGTTAATCCAGCAGGATCTCTCAAGAAGAACCCTGTTCAGGAGGCCAACATCCTCGTTATATTAAGAAACTACTACCCTACAAAATAGGAGCCCCGTGGCGCAGAGTGGTAAGCTGCAGTACTGCAGTCAAAAGCTCTGCTCACGACCTGAGTTCGATCCCGACGGAAGTCAGTTTCAGGTAGCCGGCTCAAGGTTGATTCAGCCTTCCATCCTTCTGAGGTCGGTCAAATGCTGGGGGTAAAGGGAAGATGACTGGGGAAGCAACTGGCAAACTACCCCGTAAACACAGTCTGCCTAGTAAACGTCAATATGTGACGTCACCCCATGGGTCAGGAATGACCCAGTGCTTGCACAGGAGACCTTTATCTTTAACCATACAAAATGCAGCACTAGCACATTACTTGGATATTCATATGCTCCTACAAAACGGGCGAATGACTGGCCCAAGGTCACCCACAGCTCCATGGCAAAGGTGGGGATTCAGACTTGGCTCTCCCAGATCTTAGTCCAACCTCTTCATCACACCAGCACAGTCAGGCTGCTAGCTGCTCTTTGCTTTTTGAGAAATGCTCCCCTCAAGTGTGGTGCAGTGTGGTGCAGTGATTAAGAGAGGTGGTTTGGAGCAGAGGACTCTAATCTGGAGAACCGGGTTTGATTCTCTCTTCCTCCACATGAGCGGCGGACGCCAATCTGGTGAATCGGGTTGGTTTCCCCATGCCTACACACAAAGCCAGCTGGGTGACCTTGGGCTAGTCACACTCTCTCAGCCCCACCTACCTCAAGGGGTGTCTGTTGTGGGGAGGGGAAGGGAAGGTGATTGTAAGTCGGTTTGATTCTTCCTTAAGTGGTAGAGAAAGTTGGCATATAAAAACGAACTCTTCTTCTTGAAAAAAACAAGAAAAGAAAAGAAAAAAATCCCTCTTCTCTTCCTTATATCTGAATTTTCCTACTTCAGAGGAAAACTCCCTCACTCGAGCTAAAGCATTGTCGGTCACCAGGGTTGCCAGGTCCCTCTTTGCCACTGGCGAGAGGTTTTTTAGGTGGAGCCTGAGGAGGGCGGGGTTTGGGGAGGGCAGGGACTTCAATGCCATAGAGTCCAATGGCCAAACCGGCCATTTTCCCCAGGGGAACTGATCTCTATTGGCTGGAGATCAGTTGTAATAGCGGGAGATCTCCAGCTAGTACCTGGAGGTTGGCAACCCTACCAGTCACTGGATCGGTCAGGCTATATGCCAGTTAAGGGCTGCTGTGCGCTCCCCTCCCCCACGGCTGTTTCAACACTCTTTCGCTAGAATAGGTGAGAGAGGAAACATGCTGTGGGTTGCCGAACAACCACAGGATGTACTTGTTATCCGCTTTGTTCATTTTCAAGAACAGCCCCTTTCATTCCTTTCGCGGTACCTTTGCTCCCACATCAGGGTTATTAAACACAGAACGTACATTCAGAAAGAGAGTTTACAGGCAGCAATTCAAAACATACAGACCTGTAGCCAACAGTGACCCAAAGTCTCTTACACTACTCTCCCTTCTCCATTCTATTCTCGCAACAACCCTGTGAGGTAGAGGATGTGTGACTGGCCCAAGGTGACCCAGCATGCTTCCATGGAAGAGCGGGGATTCAACCCTGGGTTTACCAGATCCTAGTCCCACGCTCTAACTACCGCTTGCGTAGGTTTGCGCTGAAAATCTTCCGTGGCTGAGGGCTTCTTCTTTTTTTTCTTTTTTTTTTGCATATTTATTCAATAGCTCAGTTCAAACCACACTCAAAACCCCGGTTTACTTTCACGACAATGAGCAGTGGCGGATCTACTATGAAACTAATGAAGCTTAAGTTTCAGGGCCCCTAATCCTGGAGGAGCCCTTAAGCAACATTTTTTTAATGAGTGAATGTTTCAACAAAATTGATGGAGTATTTTAAGTTTGTTATTAAAATAAGGCTATTTTAGTGATAGAATCATAAGCCAATGAGTTAAAATACTTAATATTTACCTTAGAATATGCTCATTTCATATGGCCTCAAAATGGGACGTACTAAAACAAAGGACAGCAATTGACCATAGGGAATGCATGATTGCCCATAGGAAATGCATGATTGCCAACAGACAATGCATAATTGCCAATAGAGACTCAGGCAACACACCCTTGCCAATACACAGTAAGGAAACCCACGCTTGCCAACTGAGAATAAGGCAAACCACACTTGCCCACTGACAATAAGGGAGGCCACGCTTGCCCACAAAGAAACAGGGAAACTATGTTGCCAATAGAGAATCCAAAAATATTGCACCACGATTGCCCATAGGGAATGCATGACTGCCCATAGAGACTCAGGCAAAACACCCTTGCCTATACACAGTAAGGGAATACACGCTTGCCAACTGAGAATAAGGCAAACCACCCTTGCCCACTGACAATAAGGGAGGCCACCCTTGCCCATAGACAAACAGGGAAACTACGCTTGCCAAGAGGGAATCAGAAAATGAAAAACAACGATTGCCCATAGGGAATGCATGATTGCCCATAGAGACAGCATGATTGCCAATAGAGACTCAGGCAAAACACCCTTGCCAACACACAGTAAGGGAATACACGCTTGCCGACTGAGAATAAGGCAAACCATGCTTGCCCACTGACAATAAGGGGGCCACGCTTGCCCATAGACAAACAGGGAAACTACTGTACGCTTGCCAAGAGAGAATACGAAAACAAAGGACAACAATTGCCCATAGGAAATGCAAGATTGCCCATAGAGAAAGCATGATTGCCAGTAGAGACTCAGGCAAAACACCCTTGCCAATGCAAAATGAGGTAATCATCTAGTCCAGCCCCCTGCACAATACAGGAAATTCACAACTACCTCCCCCTTCCCAACCCCCAGTGACCCCCTACTCCATGCCCAGAAAAAGGCCAAGATGCCCTCCCTGTCATGACATGCCTAAGGTAATAGAAACAGACTTGCTGACAGATGGCCATCTAGCCTCTGCTTAAAAACCTTTAGGGAAGGAGCTCTTACTACCTCCCAAGGAACTGATCCAACCTTCTGTGGCAACAGAAACCAACTCGGCACCATCCTCTATATGACAGCCCTTCAAGTACTTGAAGATGGTTATCACATCCCCTCTCAGTCTTCTCCTCTTCAGGCTAAGCATACCCAGCTCCTTCAACCTTTCCTCATAGGGCTTGTTCTCCATACCCCTCACCATCTTTGTTGCCTTCCTCTGGACATGTTCCAGCTTGTCTACATCCTTCTTACATTGCGGTGCCCAAAACTGAACACAATACTCTATGTGAGGTCTAACCAGAGCAGAGTAAAGCGATACCATCACTTCGCGTGTTCCGGACACTATACTTCTGTTGATGCAGCCCAAGATTGCATTTGCCTTTTTAGCTACCGCATCACACTGCTGACTCATGTTCAGTGATTGGTCTACCAAGACCCCAAGATCCTTTTCGCACCACACTACTGCTCAGACAAGTCTCCCTCATCCTATAATTATGCATTTGATTTTTCCTACATAAATGCAGAACTTTACATTTATCTCTGTTGAAATGCATTTCATTGGCTTTAGCCCAATTCTCCAGCCTGTCAAGAACATCCTGTATCCTGGCTCTGTCTTCCACAGTATTTGTTACTCCTCCCAATTTAGTCTCATATGAAATTTAATAAGCTTCCCCTCTATTCCTTATAATTTATAATGATGTTGAACAACACAGGGCCCAGCACAGATCCCTGAGGCACTCCACTCTCCAAGTGGATGAGGAACCATTAACAGGCACTTTTTAATTCCATCTGTCAACCAATTACAGATCCACCTAACAGTAACAGGATCTAAATCACATTTTCCCAATTTGTCAACTAGAATACTATGCGGAACCTTATCAAAAGCCTTACTGAAGTCTACATACGCTATGTCTACAGCATTCCCCTGATCCAGCAAGGAACTAACCGTCTCAAAAAAGGAGATAAGATTAGTCTGACACAACTTGTTCTTGAGAAACCCATCCTGGCTCTTAGCAATCAGATCCATCCTTTCTAAATGCTCAAGGACTAACCGTTTGTGCTTCGTTTTCTGATTCCCTCTTGGCAAGCGTAGTTTCCCTGTTTGTCTATGGGCAAGGGTGGTTTGGCTTATTGTCAGTGGGCAAGGGTGGTTTGGTTTATTCTCAGTTGGCAAGCGTGTGTTCCCAAGGGTGTTTTGCCTGAGTCTCTATTGGCAATCATACTTTCCCTATGGGCAATCGTTGTGCTTAGTTTTTGGATTCTCTCTTGGCCAGCGTAGTGTCCCTGTTCGTCTATGGGCAAGTGTGGCCTCCCTTATTGTCAGTGGGCAAGCGTGGTTTGCCTTATTCTCAGTTGGCAAGCGTGGGTTCCCTCATTTTGCATTGGCAAGGGTGTTTAGCCTGAGTTTCTATGGGCAATCATGCTTTCTCTATAGGCAGTCATGCATTCCCTATGGGCAATTATTGTTCTTAGTTTTCAGATTCTCTCTTGGCAAGCGTAGTTTCCCTGTTTGTCTATGAGCAAGCGTGGCCTCCCTTATTGTCAGTGGGAAAGAGGTTTGCCCTATTCTCAGTTGGCAAGCGTGTGTTCCCAAGGGTGTTTTGCCTGAGTCTCTATTGGCAATCATGCTTTCTCTATGGGCAATCATGCATTCCCTATGGGCAATTTGTCTTTCGTTTTCGGATTCCCTCTTGGCAAGCGTAGTTTCCCTGTTCATCTATGGGCAAGCGTGGCCTCCTTTATTTGTCAATGGGCAAGTGTGGTTTGCCTTATTCTCAGTTGGCAAGTGTGTATTCCCTTATTGTGTATTGGCAAGGGTGTTTAGCCTGAGTCTCTACTGGCAATCATGCTGTCTCTATGGGCAATCATGCATTCCCTATGGGCAATCGTTGTCCTTCGTTTTCTGATTCCCTCTTGGCAAGCGTAGTTTCCCTGTTTGTCTATGGGCAAGGGTGGCCTCCCTTATTGTCAGTGGGCAAGGGTGGTTTGCCTTATTCTCAGTTGGCAAGCGTGTGTTCCCAAGGGTGTTTTGCCTGAGTCTCTATTGGCAATCATGCTTTCTCTGTGGGCAATCATGCATTTCCTATGGGCAATCGTTGTGCTTAGTTTTTGGATTCTCTCTTGGCAAGCATAGTTTCCCTGTTTGTCTATGGGCAAGCGTGTCCTCCCTTATTGTCAGTGGGCAAGCGTGGTTTGCCTTATTCTCAGTTGGCAAGCGTGTATTCCCTTACTGTGTATTGGCAAGGGTGTTTTGCCTGAGTCTCTATTGGCAATCATGCATTGTCTATTGGCAATCATGTATTTCCTATGGGCAATCATGCATTCCCTATGGGCAATCGCTGTCCTTTGTTTTAGTACGTCCCCCTCAAAATGTCCCTGTAATTGGTCAAATTTCAAAATTTTCTCAGGGGCTTGCAGCGACCGAACCCCCAGCTGTATGGGCTCACCGAGCTTGCCAGAACGTATTCATACCCTACATTTTGGCAGCTGGATCCTCAAATCCCCCGTTGGTGCTTAATAGTTCTATAGCTCAGCCGCTGCTTAATAGTTCTATAGCTCAGCCGTTAGGCTAGAGCCAATCGGAGCCATAAAAAGACACCCGAATTCTCAATTCAGGCTGCACTCCTCTCACTTGTGCATTTTAACACCAAAAATCAGATTTTCACTTCTTTGATGAGCCCCCCTCTGATGACCTTCTACCTCTCTATTAGAGAATGAACCAATACATCTGCCATAGAACAACCCCCAAGCTCTGACAAGATCGGACTAGGCTATCAGGATGCTATTTGGGTCTATGCCAAGCCATGTTTGGCTCTGGGTCATGCATTCTATCCCATGATGTCTTGCCGTATAATTCAGGACTCTCCTCCAGCCCTCCTCCTCCTTCCCTTCCCCCACTCCTCCTCCAGGTTCTTCCATTACTTAAATGCACAGAGACTTTCTCTCCTTCAACTCCCAAAGGTTGAGTCAGCAAAAGAGAGTAAGAAATACATCCAATACCTGTTAAGCCACAAGAACAGGCCCTTCGCCGCACCAATCAGCTCCACAACACAGGCCAGCAGCTCCGAGGAGGGCTTCTGCACTGCATTTCCGTTGTAGGTGTTCACCTTCCTGTGGCTCAGGATGAAAGCCCAGATAGTCTGGACGACCCCTTGAAGCTTCTCGGTGAGCGTTCGCAGGTTGGACGTCTCCAGCTCGTAGTTCTAGGGAGAGGAGAAAGCTGGAATGGCTGGGTCTTAGAGGAAAACAAGAGTCGTTGCACGCTCTGAATTACCATGGCAAATCAGTACATATCATGAGGCTGTAGCAAGGGCAGATGACCACTCTGGAGAGCCGAGAAGTGATAAAAGCTCCTTTGGATGTCCCTTCTACAACGACATAAGATCGCAGTACATTCTCCCCATGTTGTCATCCTTTCCTGGGAGAGCAGAAGAAGGTAAAGTTTCCCTTCTCTTAGCAGACTCCTCTCGTGAGAGAACCACTCTAGTAGCCAAATTTTTCCTCCAGTCTAGTGGGATTCATAAAGGGCTGACTGAAAACCTTTCCCCATAGAAGATCTTTCCTCCTCTTCTTCAAATCATCCCTCCTAGAATCATCAACTTTTATGATTTTATTATTTTAACCAAACTTTGATTTTTATTCAGAGCTGATATTGTATCGAAATAAACTTGATTGATTGATTGTGAGCTCTTTTGGAATGCCTACTTTGACTGGCGGTGGTCTGAGGCCAACATGTTTCAATCTGATCATTTCACCTGGGGAAGGTAGAGGCTGAACCTGGGATCTTCTGCATTCCAAGCAGATGCTTTCTTACTGAACTGCAGCAGAAGTCCAGAGAAGCCAACAATTGTCAATTCCCATAGGAACCTGCCCACCACCACAGCACAGCATTTCAGTGACCTTCTCTGGGCTTCTCATCTTCTGTAGTGACCCACTATGCACCTTCTCTGTGGTGACACCTCAGCCTTCCCCTTAGCAACTCACCCGGCACCAGCCTTTTTAAATTGCAGGACCCAGGAGGAAACCTCTTTTCCCAGGCATTTTGCCTATCAAGTTTTGTTCTTTGCTGCTCTGTATTCAGATAACCTTGCCAGTTCATAAACCTAATGGCTGTTTTCCTGGCTAACTGATCATTTTTATTGATGACTTCTTGCTGAACTGTTTTAATATTGGCTTTATGCTGCTGTTTTTGCTAATAAGAACATATTGGTCTGGATCAGACCAAGGTCCATCAAGTCCAGCAGTCTGTTCACACAGAGGCCAACCAGGTGCCTCTAGGAAGCCCACAAACAAGACAACTGCAGCAGCACCATCCTGCCTGTGTTCCACAGTACCTAATATACTTGGCGTGCTCCGCTGATCCTTGAGAGAACAGGCATGCATCATGACTAGTATTCATTTTGACTAGTAGCCATGGATAGCGCTATCCTCCATGAACATGTCTACTCACCTCTTAAAGCCTTCCAAGTTGGCAGCCATCACCACATCCTGGGGCAGGGAGTTCCACAATTTAACTATGCTCCAAACTAACTAATAATAGGGCTATACTATAATGAAATGTTTCAGAAAGATGGTTCAGCAAAGGGAGAGGGACTGTGGACTGTACTGCTTTGTCGATTACATACTGTCTGTTGCTATAATAATGATCCTGTGAACTTCTGTTAATGGATATACTTTGTTTCACTTTAGTTTCAGCTTTTTCTTTTAGCTTTCTGCAGTCTGAATCTTACTGCATTGTTTTTTGGATGCACTATTCCCATTGGTTTAATTGTTTGACGCTGTGCCATCAACCTTGAGCCTTAGTGAGAGAGGCAGACTATCCATGACATAGATAAAATCCATAAATTATTTAACGTAATATCTTTTGTTGCAAGCCGTTGAATCATTTTAGAGATGGGGCTAAGAAATACCCTAAACAAAACAAATACCTACGACTCCTCCTTCCTCCCCCGCCTTACCTTGCTGTGCCTTTAAACACTTTTTCTCCAAGTGTGGTTCTGATACTGAAAGCCAGAAAGGAGGATTTATTTTGGAGCCCATTTTTGGCCTCTGTTCCTTTGCAACATATTAAAATAAAGAAAGAGAAAACTTTCCCCATACCAGGAAAAAAGTTTCCCCTGCAACATTTTTTGCAATAGGGTGTTGATCCAGCAGCAAAGACAGAAAAAAAGGAAAAGTGACAAGACCACCCACTCTTGGTTCACTACAGGGTCAGCAAGGCTTCTGTTGAAAATGAAGGCAGTGCTACCCAAGATGAAGGAAGCTGGCAGTTCTAGTCAAAGGAACTCAGCCTACAGATGCAGAATGCGCATGTGCAACTCAAACATTGCTTACCAGTGGTACACGGCATCAGGCAAAGTTAGGGTTGCCAGGTCCCTCTTTGCCACTGGCGGGAGGTTTTTGGGGCAGAGCCTGAGGAGGGGACTTCAATGCCATACAGTCCAATTGCCAAAGCGGCCATTTTCTCCAGGGGAACTGATGTCTATCGGCTGGAGATCAGTTGTAATAGCAGGAGATCGCCAGCTAGCACCTGGAGGTTGGCAACCCTAGGCAAAGCTTTCATTGGATTTTACAACAGCGCACTCACCAATACACAGAGCTGTTCCACAGCTTCCAGAAGCAGTTCCTGATGGCCGATGCAACTCACTCCCAAATCCTCCAAGTCCCGATAGGATAGGTGAAGGAGCTGCTTTCCGCTCAAATGCCACTTCTCCAACGGGTAGTCTTGCAATGCTGGATCCAAGCCTAAATTGTAAGGGCGGGGGAAAGGCATCAGATTGCTCTTCTTCTTTTTTTTTTTTTTTAATACTTCAGGACCTTCCGAATTTGTGCTGAACTGCACAGAGAAACAAGCTGAGAACCAAAAGCAACATGGCACTAGAGGTTAATGAGCCAAAAGTCTGCCTGGGTGAAAGGTACCAAGAAAAATATCCAAAGTGACAGGGTTGGAAGTCTCGGTGAAGACTGTGTCTAATTGAAGGTATTCGTACACTAACATATCCCTGGCAAAAGGAACCAGCGTAGTATAATGGTTGGAGAGTCAGAGTAGGATCTGGGAGACCCAAGTTCTAATCCCCCCCTACCATGAAGCTTGTTGGATCGGGTTGCCGACTCCCAGGTACTAGCTGGAGATCTTCTGCTAATTCAACTGATCTCCAGCTGAGAGAGATCAGTTCGCCTGGAGAAAACGGCCGCTTTGGCACCTGGACTCTATGGCATTGATGTCCCTCCCCTCCCCAAACCCCACCCTCCTCAGGCTACCCCCCCAAAACCTCCCTCAGGTAGCGAAGAGGGACCCGGCAGCCCTACTGTCGGATGACCAGTAATTTCAGAAGGGTAGCTGTGTTACTCCATGGCAGCAAACCAGAACAAAAGTCCAGCGGCACCGTGAAGGCTAACAACATTTATTCCAAAAAGAGCTTTTGTGAGCCAGAGTTCACTTCCAAGGAACTGAGCTCTCACTCATGAAAGCTCATATAGGGAGAAAAAGCTAGTCTTCATGGTGTCACAACGTTTCTGTTTTATTTTGGGCGACTTCGGGCCAGTCTCTCAGCCGAAGCTGTCTCAAAGGGTCGTTGTTGTGATGATAAAATGGATGAAACAGACTACCCTCAACTTCTTGGAGGAAGGTTGAAATAAAAATGTTACGGAAATAAAGGAAATGCAGGCCTCTCAGCTCTGCTTCTGCAAGGGACGTTCTCCTCTCTACTTCCCTGATGCCCTCACTTTTCAAGCCACTTCACACATCATGTGAGAAATGCATTTTCCACACATTCTGCAGTAGTGGCAGCAGAGAGCAATATAAAGGTACAAGTTATTGGTCCATCAACGGCAGTTGGCCCTATTTATGAGTGACAGTTCCTAGTTTCCCTTGGGTACATCACTGTCTCTTTCAGGGACAGCTTGTTCATATTGTTGTCAACACGGCTTGGAGGGCTCAGCTCTCTAGAAATTAAATTTCCCATTTCTGTGGGTGGATGCATCTGGTCTCAACTGGACCTGTAGGTATATACAGACAGAAACACCACAGCCGCCGTGATGGCTTAAAAGATTTTACTAACAGCTTGAAATTAATTTCTGTCTAGCATTTATTAAAGTAGCAGTTGGCTTAGAATCATAGAATCACAGAGTTGGAAGGGGCCCTAGAGGCCATTGAGTCCAACCCCCTGCTCAATGCAGGATCAGCCTAGACTAGAGCATCCCTGACAAGTTATTTTCCCAGCCTCTGCTTAAAGACTCCCAGTGAGGGGGAGCTCACCACCACCCTAGGTAGCCGATTCCACTGTCGAACAACTCTTACTAAAAAAATCTTTTTCCTAATATCCAGCCGGTACCTCTCCGCCCTCAATTTCAACCCATTATTGTGAGTCCTATCCACTGCTGCCAACAGGAACAGCTCCTTGCCCTCCTCTAAGTGACAGCAAGTGCCCTCCTCTAAGTGACAGCCCTTCAAATATTTAAAGAGAGCAATCTTGTGTCCACCCCCCCCCCCAGCATCCTCTTCTCCAGACCAAACATTCCCAACTCTCTCAGCCTTTCCTCACAGGGTTTGGACTCCAGCCCCCTGACCATCCTTATCGCTCTCCTCTGCACCCATTCTGGGCTGGCAAGCCTGCTGTGAGCTTGTTGCCAGCCAAGGAAGCCACCCTCCTCCCAATCTGGTCTGGTACAAATGGCTGATCTGGGCTGGTACCCACGATCCGGCCTGACCAAATGACATTCATGTCATATCTGGTCCTCGGAGCAAATGAGTTCGACAC
Source organism: Euleptes europaea (assembly GCF_029931775.1). Lineage (NCBI taxonomy): Eukaryota > Metazoa > Chordata > Lepidosauria > Squamata > Sphaerodactylidae > Euleptes > Euleptes europaea. The sequence goes on from NC_079314.1 coordinate 24,339,671, forward strand.
CCCTGCTTTAGAGCCTGGGATTTCCAAGTTGAAGACCACCTTTGAGGGGCTTTGCTAGCTGCAAATGATCTATGAACTTGGAAGACAGTAAGTATCAAGCAGCAGCTTGTTAGAGTTTGACACTTTTACAACTTGTCTCTCTCTCCCCCCCCCCCCCCACAACTGAGGAGCAATACAAATTACTATTTTGATAAGCAGGCACGCATTCTGGGAACTTGCTTGATGGTTCTGAATCTTAACCGCTTCCCTATGCCACCACTGCTGCAAGATTGGTCTATGCAGCTAAATGGAAAATGTCTGAGATACCAGACAAGAATGACTGGATAAACAAAATGTTTGAACTAGCAGAAATGGCTAAACTTACTGCTTGAGTAAATCAAAAAGACAATGAAGAATATGTGAGAGAATGGGAGGCATGGATAACATATTGTGAAAATGAATTAAATATGGGAAATGTTAAAGGCTATGACTTAATCTAATTCAATTGATTAATGCTGAAAGGATGAAGTATTTAATAATTAATATATAAGATGATAATATGTAGTTTATTGAAATGATATAATGAATTATAATGAATTAGAAAGTAAATACAGAGGGGACTATATAGATATTAATTTGACAGAGGAGGGGAGAGGGGAAGTCAGGAAAAGTCAATACTGATTAGGCTGATTAGTTTGAAATTATTTTATTTTATGTAACTCTGAAGATGACAATATTGAAATTGTATGTGACTTAATAAGAAAATTTAAAAAATTATATATAAACATCTTAACCGCTTCCCTTTCCAGTGTGCAATTTCACAGTGCCACTGGGGTGCAACGGTTTTGCCCGCTGGACCTCGAGAGCTGGGTTCAAATCCCGACCCGGCCACAAAGTTCCCTCCTAGCTCCATCGTGCTTTCTCCCTCTCTCCAATGAAGTGACCTCTTACAGCCCCCCCACAAAAGCACTTCAGCCATATTGTGGCCACCCAACTTTGTTGAAAGGAGCGGCTCAGCTTCCCACCCCTTTGGCCAGGACACAAGCCCCGTCTTGGTGAGGGTGAACTACGTAGCCCTGCCCAGTCCAGGAATGCAGTCCTTCCCGCACGCAAAGCCAGGCAAACTTTCCTTTTTCTGTTGTACTGACCTTTTCAAAGATGGCTCTGGGCCTGGATCAGGCCTGCTGGCTCTTTCCAGAGCCCCGGATCGGAAGTATATGACACCCCCCCCTTCCCGGAGGCAAAATCCCCAAACACCCCCCCCCCCGCTCACCTGTCAACCAAGCCACCACCCTTTTAGGAGTCCACGTCGAGATGGACTCCATGCCCGAAATCCTCTTCGCTCCCTCTCGGCCACTCCTCTCCTCGGAACAGATCCCTCTCCCAAGGCGATCCCAGGTGAAACTCGAGCCACACCTGCGGCTTCCCCGCAGGTAACTCCCAGGGAGCCTCCTGGTTGGCCCAACCGCCTGTCACTCGGCGCCGAAAAGCCCGCCCCCTCCCGAGCGCTGGCGTTCCCAAACAGCTACCCGCTGGTTCCTGCGGGTGGGTGGATGTGTGTGTGTGTGTTAAGTGCCCTCAAGTCGCTTCCGACTCATGGCGACCCAATGAATGAAAGTCCTCCAAAATGCCCTCTCTTTGACAGCCTTGCTCAGATCTTGCAAATTGAGGGCTGTGGCTTCCTTTATAGAGTCAATCCATCTCTTGTTGGGTCTTCCTCTTTTCCTGCTGCCCTCAACTTTTCCTAGCATGACTGTCTTGTCCATTGACTCTTGTCATCTCATAATGTGACCAAAGTACGACAGCCTCCGTTTAGTCATTTTAGCTTCTAGGGTCAGTGCAGGCTTGATTTGATCTAGAACCCACTGATTTGTGGGGGGTGGATGGGGCGTTAATAGTTCATCCCCTCCCTCCCAGAAGTTCTCCCAAGGGGGTCGCTGCCGCCTTCTGGCCGGCAGGTAAAGGCGATTGTCCTTTTTTTCCCTGCCTGCCGGCCGCCCCCACCTCGCTTTCTAGCCTCGGGTTCAACAGGATACCACCGAGCAAACCGGTTTGGCTGCCCCGCCTGACTTCCTGCAAGGCACGGCCGCCCTCTATCGAGGCCAGGTTGGGCCAGCGAAAGGCAGGCGAAGGGTCAAGGTAGGAAATCCTGTCTGGTCTCCCCGGGCAGCAGAAGAGAGGTGGTAGAGTCCCAAGGTGGTGGGGTGGGCTCTGTTGCTTCGGATTGACGTGTAACATGATACCCTGTAAAATTATCATCATCATCACTACTACTACTACTACTATTATTATTAATAATAATTAATAATAATAATATTGCAAACAGCAATAAAAATAATAAATCCATCAGAGTGAAAGAAGGAGGAGTTGGTTTTTATGTGCCGACTTTCTCTACCACTTAAGGCAGAATCAAACTGGCCTACAATCACCTTCCCTTCCCCTCCCCACAACAGACTGAGGTGAGGCTGAGAGAGCTGTGACCAGCCCAAGGTCACCCAGCTGGCTTCAAGTGAAGGAGTGGGGAAACGAATCCAGTTCACCAGATTAGCCTCCACCGCTCATGTGGAGGAGTGGGAGATCAAACCCGGTTCTCCAGATGAGACTCCACCGCTCTAAACCACCGCTCTTAACCACTACACCACGGTGGCTGAAAGGATATAGTCATAGAGCATATAGGATATGCTCTTAACCACTACACCACACTGGCTGAAAGGATATAGTCTAGCTTATAAGAACATAAGAAAGGCCCTGCTGGATCAGACCAAGGTCCATCAAGTCCAGCAGTCTGTTGTCACAGTGGCCAACCAGGTGCCTCTAGGAAGCCCCCAAACACATTATCCTGTCTGTGTTCCACTGCACCTAATATAATAGGCATGCTCATCTGACCCTGGAGAGAATAGGTTTGCATCATGGCTAGTATCCATTTTGACTAGTAGCCATGGATAGCCCTCTCCTCCACGAACATGACCACTCCCCTCTTAAAGCCTTCCAAGTTGGCAGCCATCACTACATCCTGGGGCAGGGAGTTCCACAATTTCACTACGCGTTGTGTGAAGAAATACTTCCTTGTATCTGTTTTGAAACCCTCACCCTCCAGCTTCAGCAGATGACCCCAGTGGTCTCTCCAGGAACCTTCCTGGAAACTTAAAAGCCAGTCCACCTCTGAATGGTTGAAGGTGTCTCACTTTTTTCATGTCCTCCATGAAGATAAGCCCATAAAAAAAGAGGTAACTGTTCTACCAGCATGTGTTACCTGCTCTGTCCCCATATTGGCTTGAGCAATGAACGCTGTTGCAGGACATAATGAAGTCACTCATACCATTAAGGTCACAGACTGTGGCCTTAAGGTCTCATTCATCTGCTTCTCCTCCAAATGTGGAATGTGTCACCACCTGCCAATATGCCCTTTCACTTTCAGGAGGGGGCAAACAAGCCAGTCTCTACGCAAGAGAATAAAAGGCACGTACGTGACATTTTAAAAATGGCATCTTTGGGGGGGGAAAGAGGCTGAACGTTTTAGAGAAGCCACTGCTGACCTCATGTGTGTAAAGTGCCTTCAAGTCGCAGCCGACTTATGGCAACCCCTTTTGGGGTTTTCATGGCAAGAGACACACAGAGGTGGTTTGCCAGTGCCTTCCTCTGCACAGCAACCCTGGACTTCCTTGGTGGTCTCCCATCCAAATACTAACCAGGGCTGAACCTGCTTAGATTCTGAGATCTGACGAGATCAGGCTAGCCTGGGCCATCCAGGTCAGGGCGCTGACCTCATACTTATCCCATTTTAGCATGAGGTCAGCAGTGGCTTCTCTAAAACATTCAGCCTCTTTCCCCCCAAAAGATGCCATTTTTAAATTGTCACGTACGTGTCTTTTATTCTCTTGTGTAGAGACTGTCTTGTGTAGAGATTCTGTCATGACATTACTGAAGTAGAATTTGCCAGCAAACCTGATTCTGTTCGTTGAGGCTTTACTCAAGAGTAGGGCTCCTTCCCCCCCCCCCCAACTACAGGCATTAAATTAGAATAGCAATACCAGGACAGTTATGTTATTGCTAATCACTGCTGTTGTGAATAGACACTTCTCATCAAGTATATATGTGAACCATGCATAAACATGTCACAGTCCTACAATACCTCTGACATTGCTGCGGCTCAGTCGAATAGAATCTGGTTAGTCTGCAGAAGGTCCCTGGTTCAATCCCTGGCATCTCCAATTAAAAAGGATGGCGATGCAAAACACCTCTACCTGGGACCCTGGAGATCTGCTTTCAGTGAGAGGAGACAAGATTGACCTTGACAGACCGATGGTCTATTTCAGTATAAGACTGCTTTGTGTGTTCTTTGCTTTTTAATCTGCTGTTTACATTTTCTTCTGTATTCATGAGTGTGGATATGTGGGGAGGAGGGAACTAGCATATCATCATCTGAAAAATGCATCAGTATTTAATACAGAGCTATAAGATTTTACAGCTTAATTAAAAGACCTCTCCAGCACCACAATTCAAATTCAAATCAGGTCCGCCTGCAGCTGCTTTAAAACAAAATTAAATAGTTAGAGATATCTTATCATAGATCTCTCTATTCTTAACGAGTAAATCTCTGAAACTTCCACAGCATATACATTGTCAATTATTAATCAATGTATTATTCTCTGCTATAGGCTAAGAAGAGGAACTTTACCTGCAATAGCCACTAGAGGGGACCATAGTAGCTGCTAAAGAATGCCAGCAGTTGGTATAGTTATTTATTAGTTTGCTCCATTTACATTCCATCTTTCTCCCCAATGGGGACCCAAAGAAGCTGACTGTTGTCTTTGGAGGTTCTGCTTTGAGTACCCCTACCTTTTGAGATTAGGAAGGTTGCTTCAGGAGAAGGCCTTCGCAATCATGTCACCAAAACTCTGGAGCTCTTTTCCCCAGGGAGACTTTCCTGTACCCTTCTGTTGCCATCTTCCACCAGTGGGTGAAGGCTTCTTTTGTTTCATTTGGCATTCCCTCTGTAATCCCTCATTCCTGCCTAATGTGTTAATTGTGGTCTTTATGCTTTTGTATATATTTTAGCTCTGGTTTTAATTATGTGTTTTTGTCCATTTTAATGGCTTTTAAGATGTGATTTTTATTATCTATGTTTTTGTTAGCCACCTTGGTGGATCTTACAAAGGCAGGAAGAAGTATAACTTTTATAAAATAAAGAAATAATGGGACCTTTTATTTTTGGCTTCTGCATTGAGCATCTGGTTGTCCACTGTAGGCTACGGATCTGACCCAGCTCTGATGTCCTCATGTTCTTATAGCAATTTTTACTTTTGGAAGAAGAAGAAGAGTTTGTTTTTATATGCCGACTTTCTCTATCACTTAAGAATCAAACTGGCTTACAATCACCTTCCCTTTCCCTCCCCTCCCCACAAGAGACATCTTGTGAGGTAGGTGGGGCTGAGAGAGTTGTGACTAGCCCAAGGTCACCCAGATGGCTTCATGTGCAGGAGTGGGGAAATGAATCCAGTTCACCAGATTAACGTCCGCCGCTCTTGTGGAGGAGTGGGGAATCAAACCCGGTTCTCCAGATCAGAGTCCACCGCTCTTAACCACTACACCATGCTGGAAGAAACACCCGGAATATCTGTGACAGCACTGGGTAAAGGTCTAGGCTCCCTTGGTCTTGTTTTGCCCCAAGAACACACCAGGCTCCTAAGTCAGTTCTGCAAGAGCTGTTTATTCTGGTCTTCATACAAGCAGGGCAAGGAAATGGTTAAGGGTGCCCTTCTTGTCTCATTGCTCCCAGATTCCACTCTATACTCCATCAGCACCCCCCAACAAGAATCTGCCTGCTACTTTCAAGGCTTGCCTTAACAAGCACCTAGGCTTAGCCGACCTGCTGCCCCACCCACACCCAGATTCTGCTAATCATTGCCCAGGGTCCTCCTTAGCCCACACAGTCTCCACCTGAGCATGCCCTGCTTACCCAGAGCAGGCATCTCAGAGCTGTTCCTCCCCCTTCTCACTTCTACCAGCAACTACCAGCCTTCCCTTGGGCTGGGCACCTCCTGGCTTGGTAAGTGGGTCCCCTCATCGGTCTGCCCAGTCACAGTGACAGAGCTGCGAATGAGCCAAAGGTATGGCCCAGGCTAGTCTGATCTTGTCAGATCTCAGAAGCTAAGCAGGGTCGGCCCTGGTATCTACTTGGATGTGAGACCACCAAGGAAGTCCAGGGTTGGTACACAGAGGCAGGCAATGGCAAAGCACCTCTGAACATCTCTTGCCTTGAAAACCCTGTGGTTGCCAGATACCTCTTTGCCACCAGTGGGAACTGTTTTTGGGCAGAGCCTGAGGAGGGTGGGGTTTGGGGGAGGGGAGGGACTTCAATGCCATAGAGTCCAATGGCCAAAGCGGCCATTTTCTCTAGGGGAACTGATCTCTATCGGCTGGAGATCAGTTGTAATAGCAGGAGATCTCTGCCACCACTTGGAGGTTGGCAACCCTGCCTATGGGATCACCATAAATCGATTGCGACTTGATGGCACTTTCCACCAACAATGAGCCTAGAGCGGAAAGGGTGTCTGTGTCTGTCTGTCTGTCTGTCTGTCTGTCTCTGTCTCTCTCTGTCTCTCTCTGTCTCTCTCTGTCTCTCTCTCTCTCTCTCTCTCTCTCTCTCTCTCTCTCTCTCTCTCATTGTATCCGTATATTCTTGGATTTTGCTGTATCACTGTACATCATCCTTTGAAGCTGGATTTTCTCATTTGCGCAGAAAAGTCCTGATGCAAATGATTGCTGTAATACAACTGTAGTAAAAAAAAAAGGAAAAAAAAAGCAATGTATGGATTCCACATCTCTCACTTTCTCTCTGGGGCTCTGATGAAGAGTTAGCAGACTGACTGAGTGATTTAGGCCTCCGTTCGCCAACTAAATGGTTACGACGACTGCAAAAGTCTCCACCATTTTTTCTCTCATCCAAAGGAAACTTAAATCCTGTAATGCTCCCTCTGAAGTTCTCTTCACTTGTGGGAATGAGAAGAGCAGAAGGGAAGGGGAACACCAGTTCTAGGTTCCCAAGGCCAGTTCAGCCAGACTCTCTGAAGGAATTCTTTCCCTATCCCCTATTTGGAGGTGGGCTGTTCTGAATGTTGGTTTCCAGCCACTGCATCAAGATAATTTTCTCTGGGCCCCGGCTTGCTATTTGGAACGAATGGGCTCAGTGCAAGCCCATTTCCAACACTCCACCTCTAGACAAGCACAAAACCAAACAAATTTTAGAATCGTCAGTAAACTTGTACAGATAGGGTTGCCAACCTCCAGGTACTAGCTGGAGATCTCCTGCTATTACAACTGATCTCCAGCTGATAGAGATCAATTCATAGGGTTGCCACTGGCCAGAGGTTTTGGAGCAGAGCCTGAGGAGGGCGGGGCTTGGGGAGGGACTTCAACGCCATACAGTCAAATTGTCAAAGCTGCCATTTTCTCCCGGGGTGGGGTGGGGAACGGATCTCTATTGGCTGGAGATCAGTTGTAACAGCAGGAGATCTCCAGCTAGTACGTGGTAGTTGGCAACCCTGTCAGTTCACCTGGAGAAAATGGCCGCTCTGGCAATTGGACTCTACGGCATTGAAGTCTCTCTCCTCCCCAAACCCCCCTCCTCAGGCTCCGCCCCAAAAACCTCCCGCCAGCGGCAAAGAGGGACCTGGCAACCATATGCACAGAAGATGCAAAAACACTGACAGAAGTAGAACCTCTTCCACCTGTGGTGGAGGATTCCTCTTCACCCTCCAAGTCTTCAAAGTGGATTGATAGGACCATCTTTGAAGGACTTTTGGGCGATCCCCCTGGATGGAGAACAAGATGCTTTGGAGCTCATGAATCCTGTGCTACGCGGAATTCCCAACAGCAAGATGTAGCCAGTTTGAGGGTTGTAAATAGGGATTAGACCTAATCCATGGAAAATAGTTCTAGCAGGGACTATGTAGGATGGCTAAATGGCATGTTCAGAGACAGAACGCCTCTGAATTTGAGTTGTTGGGGCATAACAGTGGGGGTTTGGGCTCCCTGGCTGTGCTTGTAGGCCTTAGAGGAGCATCTGGTTGGCCACTTTTTCAAACTGGGTGATGGACCCCGGGAAGCAGTTTCAGGCTGCTAACAGAGACGTACCAACGTCACAGCCTCAAAAAGCCCTTCTGGAAGTAAAAACTGATCGCTTTTAATTCGCAGCTTTACCAGATATTACTCCTCAATATTACCCTTTCCATATAGAACTGCCATCTGTGCCTTTTATATTCCTCTCTGGGAAACTTTAATGGAGAATACTGCTGTTGTTTCTCTACAGTTTACTCCAGCAGGTCCCTAGTGAGTCCCTAGGGTTGCCAACCTCCAGGTACTAGCTAGAGATCTCCTGCTATTACAACTGATCTCCAGCCGATGGAGATCAGTTCACCTGGAGACAATGGCCGCTTTGGCAATTGGACTCTATGGCATTGAAGTCCCTCCCCTCCCCTAACCCTGCCCTCCTCAGGCTCCGCCCCAAAAACCTCCCGCCGATGGCCAAGAGAGGGCCTGCCAACCTTATGAGTCCCCCAACCTCAAAATCACATATCAGGTGAGGGGCTGAACCCTATTTGAGACATTCCCACAAGAGTGGGAGGCATATGGATTTCTGTTATGAGGGGGAATGCATCTTTGCATCCCTGGCCTACAACACAGCTAGTTTGGGTACCATCCTGCTGAAAACTCCCCCATTGTATAATTCCACATGGAAGCCAGCTGGAGATCTCAGCTATCTTGCGGTGGAAACTGGTCGGACGGTGTACGCCCCACCAACTTTTTCTCCCCCAGCAAAAACAAAAAAGCCCACCCCCAACAACCACCACCATTTCCTCTCGGCGCATTTTTCGCGTGCAGTCGGCAGAGCAGCGAGCCCTGATCTCTTGTGACAGCTGCTCCCGAGGCTGGCTGTGCCGAGGATCGTCATCCGACTGGGCTGGGGGGAAGGAGATATTTAAGAGCTCCCATCTCAGTCACTGGGCGGTCCTGCTGGGATGTGCGCATGAAGACCGAGGTCCGGAATCCGGTGAGTACGATGGGTGCTTCCGCCCACCCTCTTAGCACCTGGAGGAAGACGTGAATGGAAGGTGAAGAGAGGAGGGTGGGATGCGCAAGACGGTGAAGGGTAATGGCAGATTTAGCAAGGCAATGCCGCTAGACCGAGCATCGTCCTCCATGCTAAACTGTAATGCGGGGAGTTGCCTACCAGGGCAACTGAAATGTCAATTACATACGTTTGACTCCAAAACAATAACCCGTAAAGCTGTGGTCTGGCATCGGGTGGGGTGCATTCCACAAAAAGGATTAATAATTTCTCAAAGTCCAGAGATGTTCTCATTTGCCCGGGACCAAGGGCTGCTGGTTGCTATCTTCTGCCACTGTGTTTCCACTACCTCTTTCTTCTCACAGCTGGAATCAGCCTAAATAACTGGATAAAGCACTAAGGAGAGTGATTGAACGGGAGAAAAAAAGGAAAGGGAACCCTTCTCCACCTCTCCCCTTTTCTGCTATGATCTTCCGTCTCAGGCGTTTAACCCCAGGGTACTTCCGCCTGCTGCAGGTAAGAGGAATATTTCCTACCCTGTTGGGTATCTGACTGGCCAAGAGGTCCCGTCTGGTCAGTGATACTCTGTACATTCTTGAGTCTGCATATTTGCTTTGTGTCATATCCAAAGTGGTGTATTCAGTAGTGCAGGGGTGTCGAACACATTGGTTACAAGGGTCAGATATGACATAAATGTCAGTTGGTCGGCCGTGCCGTGCCTCGCCAGCCCAGATTGGGAGTGGGGTGCAGGGGCTGGTGTGCCCACAGCGGGTTCGCCAGCCCAGATCGAGAGTGGTGGTGGTGGTTGACTTGGGGGTGGGGGGTGGTTGCCTTGGCTGGCTCGTGGGCCGGATAAAAGCTCTCAAGAGGCCGAATCCGGCCCCGGGGCCGTATGTTTGACATCCCTGCAGTAGTGGGTGTTGTGTTTCAGCAAGCATGTTGCTGGGGGGGGGGGAGGAAGAATGTCAGAAAAGATTGACCATGTACATGATTATGTTTATTGCCAAATTTCTTACAGAGTTGCAGGGCAATGTAATTCTTCACTGCTACAGGTGATACGCATGCACTGGGCATTTATCATGACGGCAGCTCCCATGACAGGATTCAGACATAACCAACCCTACTTCAATCAGCCAGGGGATTGTTGGGATCGCTTACTGTCTCCCAGCCCTGTGCACCCAGCCATCAGTTCAAACCGTAGGCTTCCAAACTGCAGCTTAAAGACAGAACTAAAAACGACAGTGTGCAGGTCATATGTAATGTCAAAATGGTCTGGATGCTATCAATCCATTCTGCTAATGGCAGAGACTTCCTCTGGAGCAAGCGTTGTGTTCCGCTGGAGCGAAGCTTCTTCATGCTGCCACCAGTTGAATGGTTTCATAGGATTCAACTATAGGGTTGTGACAAAAGCTTTTATTTTGCATGAGGGGAAGGAGTGCCTGAGCCATGGACCCCCGCCCCGCTCGGGCCCATCCACATAATGACACGATGGGCACTTTCACACATGCCCAATAATGCACTTTCAATCCACTTTCAATGCACTTTGAAGCTGGATTTTACTGAGTGAAATGGCAAAATCCACTTGCAAACGATTGTTAAAGTGCATTGAAAGTGGATTGAAAGTGCATTATTTGGCATGTGTGAAAGTGCCCATCATATTATTAATTGTTCTGACCTAACCACGCTATTGGGTCCCTTGGGAGAATATAACAATGAGCTTTTCTAACAGAAAAGTGCTACATTAATCATTTGGAAATCAAGTGGTATTAAGAAACTTGTGCATTTCTTCTCTCTGCACCTTAAACCTTTGAATCCTATAACCATACTTGAATATGCATGCCAGGACTGTTTATGATAAAGTCCTAATCTGTCTACTGCTGCTGAAAATGCATGTTTTAAAATGCTGATTACAAAATAAAAATAAAGCATGAGGCAGGGTGACTAGAGAACTATGTTGAAGCCTTTCCGAGGCACAGCCCTCTACGTTTTCAAACAGATCTCTCCATGTAAGTATTAAGTTTACTGTTCAGTCCTATGCAGGTTTCGTTAGCATTCAGTCCCACCAGGGGTCACTGCCACGTGGTCATGCAAAGGATCCCCCACAGTAGCTGCTCCTTCTTGAACCAGAACTGAGATTCTCAGATATCTAAATTTGGGGCTAGGTGCGATTGTGCACGAAATACCACACATGCAAACTATACGGAACATAAGCAAAAGCAGACTGAGGGATGTTTTGACAGTTATCAAAAGAGGCCAGGAAGAAAAAGGAAAGACCATATCAAGTAATCCCTGGATTGGTGGCATATACATTTTTATAATAAGTATTTGAGGCTAGCCTGATCTCGTCAGATCTCAGAAGCTAAGCAGGGTCAGCCCTGGTTAGTATTTGGATGGGAGACCAAGGAAGTCCAGGGTTTCTGTGCTGAGGAAGGCACTGGCAAACCACCTCTGTTAGTCTCTTGCCTTGAAAACCCCCAAAAGGGGTCGCCATAAGTCGGCTGCGACTTGACGGCACTTTACACACACACAGTACAATCCAGGTGAAAACGTCTAGAAAAGTTAAGATATGTTTTAAATTACATCTTACTCTGAGTTTGAGTCTCCACTGGGTGTTATCTGCATATTTTACAAATGTACCTTTACAATCCAGAGGGACTAGAAAACTTTCTTTTCTTTAAAAATAAATAAATAAACAAACAGATCATCTGGTATCCACTGAATTCTTCACTTAATACCCGATTTTCTAGGCTTCTTGTGGGCAAGTAATGTGCAAATCTTTGGTTATGAGAAATTGAGGGCTACCTCCTGTCTTCTTGGCTAAAAACAACGATTCCCTAATCCTAAAACCTCAAAGCTGCCTACTATTTTTCTAAAACAGCTATTCTCTCAGGGCGTTTTGCAATAAATCCCTTCTGAAGCTCTCAAGGTTAAGGGTCAAAAACCAGTCAAGCAGGCCCTTGGGGGTTATGAGTAGGTCCACTCATTGAGCATCTATCTTTAGCTCAGCTACAACAAAGCCCAAGTTATGCATCTTTAATTGGGAGTAAGCCCCTTCATATTGTGGAATTTACTTCGTGGAAACATGCATCGGATTGGACATGCTGAATGTTTAAAGTACTCGGTTCAAGGAGGAGTTATGCCAAGCTGAATTATTCATAGGGTTACCAGGTCCCTCTTCGCCACCGGCGGGAGGTTTTTGGGGCGGAGCCTGAGGAAGGTGGGGTTTGGAGAGGGGAGGGACTTCAATGCCATAGAGTCCAGTTGCCGAAATGGCCATTTTCTCCAGATGAACTGATCTCGGTTGGCTGGAGATCAGTTATGATAGCAGGAGATCTCCTGCCACCACCTGGAAGTTGGCAACCTTATATGCCAGCCCTCGACCCAAATAAAAAGATGTTGCCCTACCATACAGGGTTGTTGTAAAGAATACTGCCATTATGTGTAGCACTTTGAATATTCTAGAAGCACTAAACGTTTCTCCCATTGGCTGGGACCCCAAGCGAGGGTGCGCAAAAGGCTGGGAATGCAGAAGATTCTGCAGCTGGCGTTCCCAGGCTCCGCACAGGCAACGTTTAATACTTCAAACAGTGCGACACAAGGTGCGGTGCTGAGCTTGTTTGACAGCTGCAATACAGAATAAACACAGGGAGGGCTCCTTTCCCCAAAAGGATTATTTCAGTTCCTGGGCCATAATGGACCTGAAGATAAGTGTCGAGAGAGAGGGAGAGAGATCTGGCTGCCATCAAGGAATTTATCGTGTTCACTCCATCCTCTGGCAGTTTTATCATCAAGGCGATCTTTTGTGCTCGGAATATACCTTGAGGTAATTAGGCACTGGAATTCTTTGCCTTGGATAATAAGGATCGCGTTGGTATCGCCCATGCAGCCCACGTGTTGCTTCATTAACCACAGCTCTGTGAAGTAGGATTGGCTGAAGTAACCTGCCCAAGGCCTTCTTTCATGGCCAAGTGGGGGGGTTTGAATACAGACCTCCCTGTCCTCACTCTGAAGCTGCATCCACTCTACCATCCTGCTTTTTCCATTGCAACAGATAATACCAGGAGCGGTTAAGGCCTAATTGGAAGGAATGAAAAACTGGGACCCATCTTGAGTAGCAGACAGAGCAGCAGATTTGTGTTATAGTCCTAAACAAAGTAAACCCTTCTCAGGCCATCAACTCCAATGGAGTTAGAAGGGAGTTTCTATGCAATCCTGTGGAGTTATTCCAGTCCAAGCCTATTGGAACCAACCCCTTTATCACAACAAATTCCTTCTCTGCTCTCATGGCTGCCATAGGGATATGTGGCCAGCCACAAAATGGCTGTACAGGAGCTTGAGCCTATCAGAGAATATTGGGAGATTACACGTAAGTGTCCTCCGTTGTAGGCAGATGAAAAGGTGATACTTTGTGGTGCCTTCTGAAGTGCTTTCTACTCCAGTGAGATGGAAAAACTGAGGACTGTCTGTCTGCTTTTGGGGAAAAGGAAGCAGGTACCAGGAAGCATACTGGTGGGTGCAAGACTGGGGATCTCTGTTCTAAGAATATGCCTTACCTAGGGGAGGGACTGTAACTCAGTTTGTAGAGCAGTGGTTCCCAAACTGTGCTCCATGGAGCACTTGGTGCTCCGTGAAGCATCTCCTAGTGCTCTGTGAAGAGACTGGAAAGAAAAATACTACTGTCATTCAGTTTAGTATATAGGTGCTAGGTGACAATTAGTGCTTCGTGACGAATTTCTCTCCTGAAAAGTGCTCCATGACCCAAAATGTTTGGGAACTACTGTTGTAGAGCATGTGCTTGACATGCAGAAGGTCCCAGGTTCAATCCCCAGCATCTCCAGTTAAAGGGGCTAGGCAAGTAGGTGATGTGAAAGACCTCTGCCTGGGACCCTGGAGAGCTGCTGCCAGTCTGAGTAGACAATACTGACTTTGATGGACCGAGGGTCCGATTCAGTATAAGGCAGCTTCATGTGTTCATGTATTCCAATTCACAGATGCAATTGGCCAGCGGATCCAAATCAGTACCTCGATACCGGCTGGTGAATCATCTGGCACTGCTGTTGGCCATTATGGGTTTAAGCCTGTCCTACTACAGCGCCCGGCAAATGAGCGAAGAGATTAAACCACCCGCAGAGCCGTGATGCTGGGCTTTCAAGAAGGAGCGATGATGGGCAAAGGTGGTGGCAGCGGCAGACAGAAGAGAGGGAAGGGTGGGGACTCTTGAGATTCACCATGCGGCTCAAGAGATGCCTGTTAGGTATACTTAGCATGCGCTTGTTTGGGTGGCTTGTGCCGGGATTCCCGTGGTCCCTTCTTGTTCTGCAGAAGGTTGCAGGCTTCCCCTTCCAGTGTCAGCCTCGCTCTCTTCTCCCAGATCCACAATGAAAGGATACATCTATCTATCCCCCTGACATGCTTCACTATAATACAATGGGGACCACTGGCTGCAGGGTTCCACGCCTCCTCCTCGGCCTCTTCCTAGTCTAGACTAAGGGCCTGTTATGGCTGCAGAGGAAGAGAGTAGGGGAATTGACTTCAGCTTGCCTTGCAACCCTGTCCTGGGCGGGTGAAAATCCCTTCTGGGTGGCTGGGTAGAGAAGTTTTTTTGTACGCTGCAAGCGCACAGGGGGTCAATGTGGAAGAAATATCCACAAGAACGGTTAAAACGCTTAGGGCTGTTTAGCTTGGAAAGAAGGCGGTTAAGGGGAGACATGATAGAGGTCTATAAAATTATGCATGGTATGGAGAGAGTGGACAGGGAGAAGCTTTTCTCTCTCTCTCTCATAATACCAGAACGCGGGGACATCTGCTGAAGCTGGAGGGCGAGAGGTTCAAAACAGATACAAGGAAGTATTTCTTCACACAACACATAGTTAAATTGTGGAACTCCCTGCCCCAGGATGTGGTGATGGCTGCCAACTTGGAAGGCTTTAAGAGGGGAGTGGACATGTTCATGGAGGAGAGGGCTATTCATGGCTACTAGTCAAAATTGATACTAGTCGTGATGCATACCTATTCTCTCCAGGATTAGAGGAGCATGCCTATTATATTAGGGGCTTTGGAACACAGGCAGGATGGTGCTGCTGCAGTCGTCTTGTTTGTGGGCTTCCTGGAGGCACCTGGTTGGCCACGGTGTGAACAGACTGCTGGACCTGATGGACCTTGGTCTGATCCAGCATGGCCTTTTTTGTGTTCTTTAAGCCCAAAGGGCAGGAGGAGGAAGGCAGACTGGTTATCTTTTGCAAATTCATTCGCCAAGCTGACCCTGCCCTGTCTAGTACCCACCAGCCCAGAGCTCAAAAAATAAAAATGCTCAAAGGTATTTCTGCAAGACAAGTAGGAACACAGAATGGGTGCTTTGATAAGAGCGCTTCAGCAGTGCTTTCGTGAGATCAGGATGAGGCCCAACAGGTAAAGGAAAAATGATGACTCAGCCAGCACGGAATGAACTAGTTGCTCCGTCTGTTGAGGCAGAAGCCTCCTTGGCTGGGCACAGGGGGCCCCTCTTAGCATCTGAGCAGTCGCAATTATGCACAATCCCCTGTAGGTTGCTGCCTCAGAGGGGGTTCTGGAGGGCTGTGCCCACCTCTTTCTTGTCCATTTTTGACACGATATGGGCAGTGACCAGAAGACAGGGCGAGGGAAGGCCGCTGGAATGCGCCACTGTTGATGGTAATTGGTTTTATTACAGACTGCTGCGTCTATTCACCACCATCTCCCTCCCGCTCAGCGAAAAGCAGTGGACTAGGGCAGGCTGGAAGGAATTCGCCAACTGCCTGTTATATAACAGCACATGTGGCAAGACAGCTGTGACCTAAATCGTTGCTTTTGAGCCTGCGATTAGAAAGGCAAGGGGGATTTTTTTTTTAAGGGATGCTGGTGTGCTTCCATTTTAAAAACGGGTCAGTGGTTGGGAAGAGCACAAGGGAGGGATGATCCTCTTAAGGGGAGAAGCAAGTTAATTATACCCTCTTTAGGGGGCTTTAGGTCAATTAAGTCAAGGCTTCAAAGCAAATTCGGCTCCAGAACCTCAGCAGTTAAGGCTCCTGCGAAGCAAAAAAGACTAGATAAGGAAGGAAACATCCATCCACCCCATCTCTTACCAGTAATGCAGGGGTGAACTGTGTTGCACTGCGTACAATAAATCTGATTTTAAAACCTTTGCCTGTGTCGCTTTTTGGCTGCCTGTTTTCTGCAAGTCAATCAGGAAGATTAAAAATGCTGAAGCCTGCAATTCCTCTGGAGCAAAGAAGAAAAGTTGGTTTTTATATGCCGACTTTCTCTACCACTTAAGGAAGAAACAAACTGGTTTACAATCCCCTTCCCTTCCCCTCCCCACAACAGACACCCTGGGAGGTGGGTGGGGCTGACAGTGTGACTAGCCCAAGGTCACCCAGCTGGCTTAATGTGGAGGAGTGGAGAAACAAATCCAGTTCACCAAATTAGCCTCCGCCGTTGATGTGGAGAAGTGGGGGATCCAACTTGGTTCTCCAGATCAGAGTCCACCGCTCCAAACCACTACACCACACTGGCCCCCAAAATGAACATCACTTACAGAATCTAGGTTGCCAACTTATCACTGATTCTGTGACATACTGTGGGGAGGGGGGAAGGCCACATGTACACTGCAGCTACTCAGCATGGCTGCTTCAAGTAGCTTTCCAATCAATTCAGATCTGTGTTTTAGATTTGTCTGCACAAATTTGCCTGTGGATAGCAACTCTGAAAAGAAATACACCATTTTTACAATAACGTGCATTCATATTGCAGAAGAGGCAGTCTTAGAAGAAATGATCTTTCCCAAGTGGCAGAGAATCCGCCTCTTCTCTGATGAAATTTGCCACCTACTGTTTTTTTTGGTTTTTTTTGGGCCAGGGCTTACATTAAAAATGAAACTTTGCTGATACTGCACTGCTTTAGAAAAAAACCAAAACTGCTGCCTGAACTATCAGGGACACTATTTAAATTAAAAGATTTTAAAATCAGTTGAATGTCACTGCTTAAATACCTTCTACTTAGAAATAGTATATCTTGTCCAACTGTGCTCAGGATTTTTAAGAAGTAAAACAGCAGTGAGAAGAAAGAAGGGAGCCCGTTCTGCTTATAAATGGGCATAAGCCACAGGGGAAGTCCCAATTTAGTAGGGAATTACTGCATTGCAAAGTCTTTGGCTGTAATGTTTGGGCCCTCCCCCTGAACAGGTCCGTGTTCAGCTCTTCAAAGAACAACAAGATGGTACAAATCTCATGTGCATTCAGAGCTAGGGGGTTTTGCCCTCTGGGCACCAGAAACTCGATCTGAGTGCATATTAGAAGCAATAGCCTCCCCCTTTGAAAGAAAAGTATCCATAACCAGTTGCTGATTTAAGAGTAGCAGTTCTATTACAAAGGTATTTCAAAGGGAGATTTGAGAGAGACTGCTGAATTACAACTAACAATGAAGCTCAAGACTATGCATTCTCCAGGACTTAATAGAGATCTGGGATTCCTGTCTCATGACTAATGCTGATTTCTCCGCACCTACTAGCCCTCTACATATCACACCTAATCCAATCACGCCTGCTAATGCCATTTACTTGCTTTTTACATTTACACTGCCATTGTGTGTCATACAGCCCATTCCTGAGCTGACGGCGTAGGGGAACAGCAGGGAAGAGACGCAGCGGCACCTCTTCCTAAGCCGTTTTGCCTCTGCCGTTGAAGGGGAAAAAGCCGTTTCATGGCTTTTTCCCCTTCAAGCGGGGCTTTTTGCCCCATAGGGAACAGCGAGGCTGAGCCTGCTAAAAAGCAGGCGCAGTACCTCCGTTCCCTGCGCCAGCATACCAGACCGGAATGGGTTAGGGAGCCACCTAGCCGGCGTATCCTCCCCCATCCTGCCCCCCTGCACCGTCGTGGCGTCTCTACGATTACACGTACTTACGCCAGCGGCGAGGTCACACTGCCTCCTGAGGGGATTCCCCGCCCCAGAAATGGGCTGTAATTTACTCATCTCCACTTAAGGATAGATGGAATCACATTCTAGCTGTATCTGAAGAAGTGAGCTGTGGCTCACAAAAGCTCATACCCTGCCAGAAAGTTTGTTAGTCTTTTAAGGTGCTACTGGACTTCTGCTCTTTTCTACTATCCATCGCCATGACAGCTAGATAGTTAAGGACATGAGGAGGGTTTAAAGGCATGCAACAGATTCTGTGATTAGAGGCTTCTTTGATCCAAAAAACTGCAAGAGAGGGCAGCAGGGGTGATGAGGCTGTGATCCTGTGCACACCTACTTTGGAGGAAGCCCTACTGGTTACACTGGGATTCACTTCTGAGTAATCATGGCTAGGAATGGGCTGCTAATCTGCCTCCTTCCAAAGGCCTTTGTAAAGAGGCTTAGCCTCTGCTGAATCACTACAACAATGTGCTTGGTTCAGCAGCAATTCACAGCCAAATGGATAGATATGTACGACCGGCATTATCAAAGAATTTGTTCTATTCCCAGTCTGCCATTCATGCGATCTAAGAAGTCGGATTAACAGTTCTTCCATACTGTATACTTGGAAGTGGCAGACTGGCTACCTTACAGGAGTATCACAATTGTTAGGGTGCTTCCATGAGACCCACAGAGTTGCAAATTAGTCCACATACATTTCAGCCTCAATATGGAAATCAGGAATTATACCCTAAAATGTTTTTGCTTTAAGAGTCTCATTGTCCCCACACTCCAATTCAGCTGACTGGCTGGGGGCACAAACAGAAATTTGTTTAATGCACGTGATTTATCCCACTCTCTAGGCACACAATAAGGGTAATTAAAGATTGCTATTTCCTTTTTGTTTTTCAAGCTCCCATGACCCAAAGGACTTGAGCAGTAAACGGGGAGCCTTTATTTCTTTAAGGAAAATATAGTGGAGAGATACTTGGCTACCGACAATGTTGTTCTTGGACCTCTATCTGGGGGCTATTTTATATTTCATTACGGTGGCAGGCAATTTAATTAAAATAGGGGTAATCCACGAATCGCGATAAGAATTGAATCGGGGACAGTAGTTCTTTTTAATAGTTTTTTTAACACACGACAGATCAAGTGGGGGACAAGTACTTGCTATTCTGAGCGCACAACTAGGCCAATTATTGCTAAGCAGCCCATTCCAAAAAGAGGATGGGTATGCGTGGCGCTAGCCACTCCCTTGTTCACCCTTGAAGAGTCCTTTAGCGCACTCAATCAAATCAGCGAAGCCCGAGTTCAGCCAACAGACCGCTTTTATTAAAAGGACTCACTAAAGAGATGGGAAAGGTCACAGACTGAGCAAGAGGCTGAAAATCCACAGCCACCCGCTAGTAATGGCCGATTTGGTGAGAGAAGCAATTAGTGACATAATGAGGTTCCTCAGGCTGCAGGGCACCGCCTCGCCCTCTCTCAGACCTCCTGCTGAACTCTGATTACCACCAAAGAGAGGGAAGAGAGCGGTCTTTCCCACAGCAAGAAGAGAAGAGGGAAGAGAGCGGTCTTTCCCACAACAAGAAAGAACAGGAGATGTGGCTCTCCTCTTTGCTGGGGTTTACGCCTCGATGCCGCTACCCTCTCCTCCCTGTGTCTATTACCGCCAACGCTCCCATTGTCTTAAGTTAGGATTTCCAAGTGGGCAAGCCTCGCTCGGTCCCGGCGACACTGCCACCGTTCTCAGCTGGACTCCTCCATCTCATCGAGGGGCTGTGTGTGAACTTCAACTGTTTTTGGAGGGATGTAGGATCCCATCCCGGCGGCTCGCTCGGCCTCCTCCTGGGTGTATGGCTCCTCGCTCAGATCCTTTAGCCTAGGCAAAGAAGAGAGCCTGGTAAGCTCCGTCCAAGATACCGAGCTACTTAAACATTCATAAGGACCTGTACAAATGCTAAAATGTTTTGGATACAAATACATTTGGAAATTCAAAAGATTTTAAAAGTTAACTTTAAAATGAAACCAGAGATATACCTTTTAGGTCTCATGGACAAATAGTTTGAAAAAGAATACAGAACTTTGTTTCTATGTATGATCTCAGCAGGAAGATTATTACATGCACAAAAACAGAAGAACCCAGCGATACCCAGTTCAGAAGAATGGCTGATGAAGCTGCTAGAATTAGCAGAGATGGCAAAACTAACTGCGTTAATCAGAGGAAAGAATCTAAACAAATGCATCAGAAATTGGAATCCCCTGATGGACTTCATACGGAAATCAGAAAAAAATGACTTGATGATATGTGGATTTGAAGATTAAAAGAACAAGAGTTTAAGAATAATAGAGAAAAGTTGATCACTTATGATGATAATAAAACAATAAGATATAGAGTATAAAAGGTAAACTAGAGAGCTAGCAATAATTTTGTCATTACAAATATATCCTTTGCAATTAAAGTGGAAGTCTTGTGTATATGTATGTATATACCTTGTTTGTTTTTTCTGTTTTTTATGTATGTCTATGTTTATGTATTGAAATAAAAATTCTAATCTAAAAAAAAACTTTCATAGGACCCCACCTCTGCTTTGACTTCTGCGTTATTACCACTCAGTTTCTCAAACCACTGGAGGATAGGAAATGAACCATAGGTTCCCTCTCCCATACAACCTCCCTTTCCATGTCCTGCTGACATTAACTGTCACTCATCACAGCATCCAAACACAGAAATGAGGAGGTTAGCACCCAAGAGGGAAATGAAAACCAAAGCCGTGTACGAGAGCTTGTAATGTTGTGGCCTGGCCTGTTTGTGAGTCCTGCAAAGCAAGCTCAAGCCAGGAGGCACTTCTGGGATTTTGAGAAAGGGCAGCTGGCACTACCATGGGAGGCACAGCCAATAACAGTGTTGGAGGTGCCACAAAACTATGAGAGGGGCCATGGGTTCTCCGACAACCAAGGCGGCTATTTCTGAATGGATGCTCTCTGCAGACATAAAGGCAATGCCCTCAGGACTTTTCTGATGTAGCCGCTGCTTCAAGCAGTCAAAGGAAAACTGGGACTGACTCTTTGTGAGATGTTGCTCAGAGTCCGTTTCCAACAACTGAGGAGGGTTTGCTTCCTGCATGCCCACAGGGAGAGGGTGCCAAGCACAGAGATGAGATAAGGTGATTGTAAGCCTGTTTGATTCTTCCTTAAGTGGTAGAGAAAGTCGGCATATAAAAACCAACTCTTCTTTTTCAAAAGACTGCAGGAACATAGTGAGTGAGTCTCAAGCAGGTGGGTGCTGAAACCTCCCAAAAAATGGGTGTGTTTAGTAAAAACATGGGACACCCCTATATCTTCCACTGGTCCGCTACAAAAGATGACCATCTCCTCATTCTCATTTCAAATGCACAGGCAATCACAATTTCCTGGAGAGATGATCTCCATGACCTTGTTCAAAAATTCAGGGAATTAATAGTACCTTCTTTTGTGAACCTTAGATTTGAAGTGATCCTTCATGCTTTTCAAATCGACAAAGTATCGCCTGTTAGAGGAGAAAGAAAAAAAGAACATTTTGAATCAGCAGACGCCAATCTGAAAATGCCAGCGATACCTTAGTAGTCAGGACATGCTCTGTTCATATGTTTTGTGCTCGTTTGTTATGAAGACAAAGACATGCATATGTGAAGACAGTCGCTGCAGATCAAACACCACAGACTGAGCCGTCGGTTCACCTCAAATCAATGCAAATACAACGCATGCCAACAGAGCTGGCACAGACATAGTTAAATTGTGGAACTCCCTGCCCCAGGATGGGGTGATTGCCTTGAAAACCTATGGGGTCTCCATAAGACGGCTGTGATTTGATGGCACTTTACACACACACACACTCCCAGGAAAGTGCCTTTAAGGTTGGCACTATGAATTTATGCCATTCAACTAAAATAGCTCCTGGTTGCATACTGTCTTTTTAACCAGAGATTAAAATCTTCACTCCATTCCCTCCCTAAAGAAGGACTAGAAGATTAAAAAGCCACAGAAAATTCAAACAAAAGAACAGTCCCCTTTCCATAAACTACAAATCATCCATGTGCCCATCAGCATTCATGAATATACCCTGGAAGAAGCCAACACGCTCACAGTATTATGAAAACCCCTACACTATCAAAGCCTCTTTGGGAACAGGATTCCCTAGTTACTTGGGATGCCATCTGGTGAGAGGAATAAAAAATGACAGCCAATCAGAGGAAACAATGGAGAAAGCATGGACTTGATTACAGCTTTGGTCTGGAAGCAGCATTCTCCTCCACCTTTAGTAGAACCAGAGATAGAAGCACGTTATGTGTGTGCACATGGGGAAAGAATGTGAATCTAAATTTGCACTATTTTAAAAATGGCTCCTATGCTAAAAGGTGAAGAACAACCTGTTCAATATTATCTCACCTAGTTCTGCAAACTTGGGGAGGGGGGGCAGGTGTGGCCCAAAGAAATTACATTGCTATTGCAGGTTTAAGGCTGGGGCTGAGAATCAGTGGTCTATCACCCCTTCCATGTAGTCCAATGTTATTATCTGGGTGTTACAGCTGGGTGTTACAGCTCTTGGCAGTTTACACACAACTCTCTCTAATATAGGCTTTAGAGAATACCACCTCTTCACCTGTAGTTGGCGAAATACATCACAGACAGATTTGCACTGCAACAATAATCTCATGTTTTATCATGCGGCAGGCACGCAGAAGATACCTGGCTATTGCAAAGGGATCTGGGCAGCTAACACAGTCCTAACCAGACAGTACAGCAAAAGAGATCCTTACACATGTATGGGGAGAGGTAATGATTCATGGCAGAGCATCTGCATTGCATGCAAAAATCTCAGGACTCAACATCTCCCATTAAAAGGATCCAGTAATAGGGATGTGAACGATCCCTGCCTGAGATTCTGCCAGTCACAGTAGACAACACTGATTCAACATGCAAAAACCTCAGGACACAACCAGTGCTGGATTTCGATGAAGAGAGGCCTTAGGCTGTTCCGCTTGTGAGGTCCCTCCCAATCCCCCACCCTCAGGACTAAAGGAAGATGGAAGAGTGTTTGAAACACAATTCAGTGAAGCCCAGGATGATGATGGGTGTTTAAAATGCCACAATTCCTCCTCTAAAGGACATGAGATATTATTGTTAAATCCTGCAGTGATTGGAAAAAAAATATTATACATCTTGGCTGGAGGCCCCCTAGATTTTGAGGCCCTAGGCTTCAGCCTGCCAAGCCTATAGGTAAATCCGGCACTGGACACAACATCTCCAGTTAAAAGGATTTATCAGTAGGTGATGTGAACAATCCCTGCCTGAAATTCTGCCAGTCACTGTAGACAACACTGATTCAGCAGAAGGCAGGTTCGTGCAAGAATTCCTATGGGAAAGACTATGGCTCCATGACAGAACATCTGCTTTGCATGCAGAATGTCCCAGGTTCAGTCCCTGGCACCTCCAGTTAAAAGGATCAGGTAGAAGATGATGTGAATGTCTTCTGCCTGAGACCCTGGAGAGCCACTGCCCGTCAGAGTAGAAACATTGATTTTGATAGACCAAGGGTATGATTCAGTATAAGGCCGCTTCATGCGTGTGTATGCAGACAGTCAGACAGACTACCATAACCCGCAGCAAACGTTAATAGAGCTAAATGGACATCTCCCTTGGTGCATTCACACATGCTGAATAATGCATTTTAATCCACTTTCAACACACTTTACAGCAGGTAGCCGTGTTAGTCTGTCTGCAGTAGTAGAAAAGGGCAAGAGTCCAGTAGCACCTTAAAGACTAACAAAAATACTGTCAAAGGCTTTCACGGTCAGAGTTCATTGGTTCTTGTGGGTTATCCAGGCCGTGTAACCGTGTAAAATACCAAGACCACGGTTACACAGCCCAGATCACCCACAAGAACCAACTAACAAAAGTATTTTCTGGTAGGGTATGCACTTTAATGATAGTTTGCAAGTGGATTTTGCCGTTTCACATAGTAAAATCCAGATTTAAAGTGCATTGAAAGGGCCCTGTCAAAACCAGAGCTTAACTGCATACACCCGGCGCTTCCCCCAGCAATGCAAAAGAAAGAGCACAAAAGAAGGACACGCTGGGCCAGCTGGAGACCCTTGCTACGGAGACCCGCCACCAACGTCATTGCATACGCACTAAGAGGGAAGCCTTCCTCGAACAAACCGTCTCCCCAACCCCGCATGCTCTTTACGCACGCGCAGTGCAGGCAGTAGTGCTGGGCACTTCCGGGCAAGTCGGCGTCCGGCTCTTGGCGAAGCAGCTTCGCCGCGTTCTCCGGCAGCAGGTCCTGGTGGATCTGGTCCAGGTCGCGGCGACGCCGCTTCGTCTTCCACTGGCGGGCCAAAGAGTGGGCCTTATGGGAGCCCGTCTGACGAGAGCGGCTCGGAGCCATGGCCGCTCCCTCGCGCGGAAGGAAGGAAAGAGAACGGCGGCGGCTGCTTCCGGGCGGCTGTGTGACGTCATAACAAAGCGTCTTCCCGCGTTTCAGTTTATGTCCCTGTTTTTGTGGTTCTTGTCACAATTATTTAATCGTTTTATATGAGGTATGTTTTATTATTAACCACCCAATAGCTCTCACTTTGGATTTTGGTGTGTGCGCCGTCAAGTCTCAGTTGATTTATAGAATAGAGAACTATTGTTTATATCATATAATTATCTTAATGGATGATGGAAACGACTGTAATATAAAAAACAATAAAAATGTTATTAAAAAAGTCTCAGTTGACTTATAGAATAGAGAACTATTGTTTATATCATATAATTATCTTAATGGATGATGGAAACGACTGTAATATAAAAAACAATAAAAATGTTATTAAAAAAGTCACAGTTGACTTATAGAATAGAGAACTATTGTTTATATCATATAATTATCTTAATGGATGATGGAAACGACTGTAATATAAAAAACAATAAAAATGTTATTAAAAAAGTCACAGTTGACTTATAGAATAGAGAAATATTGTTTATATCATATAATTATCTTAATGAATGATGAAAACGACTGTAATATAAAAACATTTTAAAATGTTATTAAAAAAGTCACAGTTGACATAGAATAGAGAAATATTGTTTATATCATATAATTATCTTAATGAATGGGAAACTACTGTAATATAAAAAAACAATAAAAATGTTATTTAAAAAGTCACAGTTGACATAGAATACAGAAATATTGTTTATATCATATAATTATCTTAATGAATGATAGAAACTACTGTAATATAAAAAACAATAAAAATGTTATAAAAAGTCAGTTGACAGAATAGAGAAATATTGTTTATATCATATAATTAATGAATGATGGAAACTGCTTTAGTATAAAAAACAATTTAAAATGTTATAAAAAGTCACAGTTGACTTATAGAATAGAGAAATATTGTTTATATCATATAATTATCTTAATGAATGATGGAAACTACTGTAATACAAAAAACAATAAAAAATGTTATTTTAAAAAAAGTCTCAGTTGACTTATGGCGACCCTGTAGGGTTTTCAAGTAGGGTTGCCAGATCCCTCTTCACCACCGGCGTGAGTTTTGGGGGCGGAGCCTGAGAAGGGCGGGATTTAGGGATGGGAGGGACTTCAATGCCATAGAGTCCAATTGCCAGAGCAGCCATTTTCTCCAGGGGAACTGACGTCTATCGGCTGGAGATCAGTTGGAATAGCAGGAGATCTCCAGCTATAGTACCTGGAGGCTGGCAACCCTATTTTCAAGGCAAGAGACGTTAGCAGTGGAGTCACACCTCAGGAGCCACCTGTCTTTGTCACTGGCTTGTCACTCCTGATGCAGACAGCCCTGAGAGGGCTCTTTGTGAGACTGATTCTGCTGAACAGCTAGATTTGAGTCCAGTGGCACCTTAGAGACCAACCAGTGGCACCTTAGAGACCAACAAGATTTTTGGGATATGAGCTTTCGAGAGTCAAAGCTCCTTTCATGGGAGGGGCTGTGGCTCAGTGGTAGAGCATCTGCTTGGCATGCAGAAGGTCCCAGGTTCAATCCCCGGCATCTCCAGTTAAAGGGACTAGGCAAGTAGGTGATGTGAAAGACCTCTGCCTGAGACCCTGGAGAGCCGCTGCCAGTCTGAGTAGAGAATACTGACTTTGATGGACCAAAGGTCTGATTCAGTATAAGGCAGCTGCATGTGCATGTGTTCATGTGAGGTGGTTTGCCACTCATGTGGAGGAGTGGGGAATCTAACCGGTTTTCAAGACTAAAGTGCCGCTCTTGACCACTACACCATGTAGGCGCTCTACATTGGATTTTAATGTGTTATTATTAATAGTACTTTAAGTGTTGTTTACCACCATTCAAAGCTTCCATTGGGTTTTATTAGGCATTGGTAATATATAGGGTTGCCAACCTCCAGGTACTAGCTGGAGATCTCCTGCTATTAGAACCGATCTCCAGCCGATAGAGATCAGTTGACCTGGAGAAAATGGCTGCTTTGGCCACTGGACTCTATGACATTGAAGTCCCTCCTCTCCCCAAAGGCTGCCCTCCTCAGGCTCCGCCCCAAAAACCTCCCACTGGGGTTGAAGAGGGACCTTGTACAGCTGTTAGAGTACGATCTGGGAAACCCGGGTTTGAAGCCTGAAACTTGCTGCGTGACCTTGGGCCAGTCACACACACATGCTCAGCCTAACCTACTTCACAGGGTAGTTGTAAGGATAAAACAGAGGAGGGGAGTTACAACTATGTTGTAAGCCACAACAGTGCAAGTGCAAAAAAAGACAACAAGAAATACACCAAAAACCGAACGGTCTGTAAACAAAAGTATGACACACACATGGGGCAGTTCTACATAAAAACAGGCAGTGTAGAATGATTGCCTCGATTGTGCTATCATCAGAGGCGGGGAAAATCCAGATCAAGGCTGCAGTCTGGAAGACACCACAGACTGGGGGAACCATACCCTTTCTTGTTGTAATAACATTTTTTGTTTGTTTGGTTACCTGGAAGCAGTTTTTAGTCGCCATAGGTGACCATGTCAATTGCTTATTTACAAGCTGGATCAACGCTTTTGTTTCTAATGGGCCATGCTCCTAGGTTTAACCAGCAGGCTGACCTGTAGAAAAGCCAAATAAAGTTTTTCCTGGCAAGGAAATACTTGGGGAAAGTCCAGTCGTTGTGAAAAGTCACCAGCTGCAGGGCCTGTATGAACCATGATTTGATCTGAAGACAAGGAAAGATCGTTCTGGCTGGATCCTTCAGAAACAGAACCTCCTGCTTAGTTCCAGATATTTATCCTTCCTTGAAATTCTGCTGGAAGCCTTTGCAATGAAAGTGAGAACAATAATTCCATAGGGAGACTGCATTGCAGTCCAAAACTAATTAATGTCCAGTTGCTGCAAAGGATGACTTTTTGACCTGTGTAACTTGTTTCTAGTGTTCAGCTAATCCTTCAAGGAAACATATACCCCGAGGCCTGGTCATCAAAAGATCTTGTAGCACTCTTTGCAAGCAAAGGGTGATGACCCCAGCATCCTGGCCAGGTTTCACTTTGGGTCATTAGATTCTGCTGACCTAAATTTCCCCAGTAGTTTGAATTAGATACACTATTCTTTGTTTCCTCTCCTACAACTGTGCCTCTATATTACTGCCTGATCAGTAGAACAGTTTTACGGTGTCTCTGGAAGGGGTTTCAGAATGACTGGGCATGAAAGATGATCTAAGTGTGCAAAATTACAGCAATGTTTCACACTTCAATAAAGCATGTTTGAATGCCCTTTGAGACGAGGGCATAAGGACAATTACTTTTCTTGCCCATTTCCTGGCATATGCCACAGCAGGGACCCTGTTGATT
The DNA here is from genome assembly GCF_029931775.1 of Euleptes europaea. Classification (NCBI taxonomy): domain Eukaryota; kingdom Metazoa; phylum Chordata; class Lepidosauria; order Squamata; family Sphaerodactylidae; genus Euleptes; species Euleptes europaea. Next base: position 24,367,476 of record NC_079314.1, read on the forward strand.
TTGCTGTCAAGCAGCATTCTGACCTTCCTTTGGACTTCTCCAGTAAAGTTAAAACCCAGGTGCCTTTGCTGATTCTTATGTTTTGTGTTCAGTCTGCTGTTTGACAGCAGTAATTCTCAGAAGATGCTTCAGATCTCTTTCCTTCTTTTTGTTAGGGGTAACAAGAAACTGACCTCTGACCTGAATAGCCCAGGCTAGCCTGATCTTATCAGATCTTGGAAGCTAAGCAGGGTCAAGCCTGGCTGTATTGGGATGGGAGACCACCAAGGAAGTCCAGGGTATAACCAGGACACAGAATCTCAGAAGAGGGGAACAACTGGGAAATTCCATTGTACCCTCAATGTCTCCCACCCCCAGGATTCCATAATCTGTACACCTCTGGAGAGCCAGCATAGTGTAGTGGTTAAGAACGGTGGTTTGGAGCAGTGGACTCTAATCTGGAAATTCTGGTTTGATTCCCCACTCCTCCACATGAGCAGCGGATGCTAATCTGGTGAACCGGGTTGGCTTCCCCACTCCTATACATGAAGCCAGCTGGGTGACCTTGGGCTAGTCCCAGTTCTCTTAGAGCTCTCTCAGCCCCACCTACCTCACAGGGTGTCTGTTGTGGGGAGGAGAAGGGAAGGTGATTGTAAGCCGGTTTGTTTCTTCCTTAAGTGGTAGAGAAAGTTGGCATATAAAAACCAATTCTTCTTCTTCTTCTTTTACAGACTCAGCAGTTTTCAACATACCATGCTTCTTGGAGCATGCTTACTCCTCAGTTGGCATTTTTTAGTGTTCCTCCCCCCCTTTTCTTTTGGTTAGTTTACAAAGTTATATTTTTCTGCATACCTGGGAAATCCCAAGTAAGCTCTGTCATTCCCATTATCTGCATAGGGGCAACCAGCTATTGTATCTGAAGAAGTGAGCTCTGTCTCACGAACGCTCACGCTGGAATAAAGGTTGTTAGTCTTTAAGGTGTCCTTGGACTTTTGTTTTGCTACAATAGACTAACCCAGTGGGGGTGAGGTGCTACTTTTGCCAGCAGCAGAAGGAGGGATGAGTTAAGAAAGTGCCTCCTCCCCACCCTAGGAAAGTCAGTTGGTAAAGAAAATACATGGCTACAGGACACTTCCTTTCCCTGTTTACACACATGCCCCTCACTTAGGGTTGCCAGGTCCCTCTTTGCCACCGGTGGGAGGTTTTTGGGGCGGAGCCTGAGGGCGGGGTTTGGGGAGGGGAGGGACTTCAATGCCATAGAGTCCAATTGCCAAAGCAGCCATTTTCTCCAGGAGAACCGATCTCTATCGGCTGGAAATTGTAACAGCAGGAGATCTCCAGCTAGCACCTGGAAATTGGCAACCCTACCCTCACTATTTATTCAAACTTTCTCTCCTGCCTTTCATAAACCCCAAGGTGGCTTCCAATACATCAGTACAAAGGACAGTCAAATAGTACAGTATAATAAAATAATGTATTTAGTGAATGTGTATAAAAACCTGGAGTAACTAAGCTCTGAGAGATAGGGTGATATTGGCAGCATTGGGTGTAGCAAAAATGGACCTGTGCATTTAGGATGTGAGCAGGAGAAAGCAACTGCTTCCCGCCAGTTCACTATCTGAGATCACATTACTGAACAGGGCTCAGCAATTAATAATATATACAGGCATGTAATGGCAGCAGACATGCCTCTGTCATTAGATGAGTGGAAAAGGGCTAAGAGGCCCATGCAAACATCCCCCCTGTCTTCTTTCTCACAACTACAGCACGATTTGGAGGTGAATTGGCCTGGAGAACCATTTCCTGGAGGACAAGAGGAAGCAAAGAATTAATCCTCCTTGCTGGGAATTTGCATAAAGCAAATAATTGAAAGAAATACCCTAAAAACTTTCAGTCTCAGACAGAAACCAAATCCCTGAAGGAGAAGATGTGGGCCTGCGAGGCCACCCGTCCCTAAGAAATAATTTAGCTTCCAGGCGCTATTTTGAGCCTGTTGCATAGCTACCACGTTCCAAGGCCCGTTCTCGTGAGGGATCTGTTACAGGGTGCAGACAATGAAATGTAATGCAAGAACAGAGCTGGGCAGAAGAAAGGCTTTCCTCAGGTCTCCAAAGGCGGGGGGGGGGGAGTTTGCCTTAGGAGGGGGAGGGGGGACTGTGAAGCTGTGATGATGTCATTCTTCTCAAGATGATGGGCTTTCTACAGATAAAGGTAGTGCAGTCATCCACAGATGGTGGTCACACTCCAGGATTAGCTTCCAAATGGGTGACAGTGAAGGCAGCTGAACATGCTTTTTGGAGAATTAATCCAGAGGGGTTGCGTAAAGCAGGAAAGGAGGTATATCCCTGGAGGCTGAGCTCACTGAGCTTCCATCAGTTCCTTCATGGAAGGAGTCCACTGGTATTCTGGGTCAGCCATGGATCCGATTCCTCTTTGTTCTCTGAGATGGATGTTGGAAGCTTCTGAAATTTTAATGAAGACACCAGATCCCAGAAGGCAGCAGCCACTGACAGGTGTGAATATGCAGGACGTTGGAGCATCTGGCTGAGCCCCTGACTCTCTGCAGAGCTTTCGAAGCAGCTGACTGAAGAGAGACAATGGCAACCGGGACCTGACGCACACAAACCGGGCAGAGGAGATAAAGCCGTCGCTGTAAGCCTTCTCAGCTGGTGGATCCCAGCCATTTGCTCACTGAACCTCTCCTGTTTTCTGGAAGAAACAACTGGGGCAGAAGGAGCGGACCTGCCAGTTGCCAGGATGACTCAGGCGTTCTGGAAGGTCTATAAGGCCAAAGTCTTGCAGACCATTGGTGGAGAGCCGCAGGAGGAGGACATCCAAGATGAGGTAGTTGTTCCCTCAGCCCATGCCCCTTTCTTTCTCTCTGTCATTGAGCCGGTGGGGTATAGCGGTTAGAATTTTTGAATAACTCTGGCGAGAAAACAATTCAAATGCTTGTTTAGGACTCTCCAGGGTAAGAGGAGCATGCCCATTATCTTAGGTGCTTTGGAACACAGGCAGGATGGTGCTGCCGCAGTCGTCTTGTTTGGGGGCTTCCTAGAGGCACCTGGTTGGCCACTGTGTGAACAGGCTGTTGGACTTGATGGGCCTTGGTCTGATCCAGCATGGCCTTTCTTGTGTTCTTATGACTGCAGGTTGTTGGGTGACCTTGGGTCAGTCAGGTGACTTTAGCCTCCTTTATTCCCTGTTTCAGCCAGGATTCAGCCAGGATCGAATGCACGTTTGGCGAAACGCAGGCATTCGATCCTGGCTGAAACAGGGAATAAAGGAGGCTAAAGCCACCATGGTCTCTCAGCTGAAATAACCCACACATCGTAAAGAAGATGACTGAGATGGGGTTTACCAGGGAGGTTTATAAAATTATGAAATTGTGAAGGAAGTCAGTAGTACAAGAAAAGCAGGAGCAGCTGATTGGTGCCCACTATCTCTGTGTTCCTTCCCCCGTTAACCCTGTCCTGACAATGAACTCTTGTTCCAGAGAGAGAACCCTGAGCTAATGGAAACCACAGACTCCACGCTGCTAACAGAAGAGGGAGCAAATCCTGTTTCTCAGCTGGCACGGCGGGTAAGGGCCCATGGTGTCCCCAAACCACAACTAACAATGCTTGGCACCTTTGGATGTTGTTACAGAAGTTGCTATTAGACTCCAGAAGAGGCCTTAGTGATCTACAAAGCTGTATACACTAAACTAGCCATCTATTGTGTAGCCTGTCAGATGGCAAGTCCCCCCTCCACTTTTTTGCAGTCTCAGGCACCCGCCTATCTCTGAGACGGCACCGGCCTATCTCTAAAGAGGAGCTTTGGCTCAGTGGTAGAACATCAGCTTTGCATGTCGAAGATCCCAGGAGCAACCCACAGCATCTCCAGATAAAGGGTTCAGGAAGTAAGGGATGGGAGAGACATACACCTGAGTTGATCATGGAGGGCTGCCAGTCAGAGTAGTCTAGATGGACCTTGATAGACCAGTAGTCGGACTCATTATAATGTAGCTAGTAAGAGGCCATGGCTCAGTGTATGGAGCATCTGTAGGGGTGTCAGGTCCCTCTTCGCTACTGGCAGGAGATTTTTGGGGCAGAGCTTGAAGAGGGCAGGGTTTTGGGAGGGTAGGGGCTTCAGTGTCATAGAGTCCAATTGCCCAAGTGGCCATTTTCTCCAGGTGAACTGATCTCTATCGGCTGGAGATAAGTTGTAATAACAGGAGATCTCCAGCTAGTACCTGGAGGCTGGCAACCCTAAGCATCTGCTTTGCATGCAGAAAGCATGTGGTTTCCTCCATCCCCGACTATTTTTTTTAACCAGAAGCTTCCTAGGTCTCAGTCTCCAAAGGAAGACAGCAGAATCTTAACAATTTCATCCCCTTAGTTTTCCACCTCTGAATATACCCCCAGCTGTTTGGGGTTGCCATAAGTCGGCTGTGACTTCATGGCAAAAAAATTTTTTAAGGTTTAACAGCCGATGGGGTTTAGAACTAGAAAACCAACCAAGGGGAAAGGATTAAGCCAGCATGGTATAGTGGTTAAGAGCTGTGGTTTGAAGTGGTGGACTCTAATCTGGAGAACCAGGTTTGATTCCCCACTCCTCCACATGAGTGGTGGATGCTAATCTGGTGACCAGGCTAGTTTCCTCACTCCTCCACTTTAAACCAGCTGGGTGACCTTGGGCTAGTCACACTTTTTCAGCCTCTCCCACCTCACAGGGTGTCTGTTGTGGGGAGGGGAGGTGATTGTAAGCCAGTTTGATTCTTCCTTAAGTGGTAGAGAAAGCTGGCATATAAAAACCAACTCTTCTTCTTCCTTCCCACACCAGTTTCTCATTGAAAATTATAACTCTTCTTCAAACAGAGAAAAACTACATATGCTTAATGCATGTATTGTTTGAGCTGCTGTAGCCTTTTTTTACCCATGGGGCTTGTTTTACCCACTGTCCATTTGGTTTCTATGAGTTCTTCTAAGGCTCCATCTACAAATGTAGGGCTGGAGGATGTGGGGCAAAATATTGGGAGCAGGTGGATGGGAAGGTGTGTTCTGTACATGTAGCTGAAGGCTATGGGAATAAGGTAGTAGAGTCATGACAGGGCAGAACGAAATGTACCACTTCAGGCTGCAGGTGGATGGTCACATTGTTAAATCCTTGCAAGCAAAGAGCGAGGAGAGCATTTGTTCTGTCCAGATATGCTAGTTTTCTGTTCTTATGGAGTTTTCTGCATAGGGGAACATTTGGAAACGCACCTCCCACCCACAGTCGGAAATGGTACAGTCAACTCTACCACCTCAAGCTTCAACACCCTCAACCTCTTGAAAGTATAGCGCAAATGCCAGTCATGACACAACAGAAATACAAGTATAGCACACAGCCAAATGGAAAGCTTAAGAAGGTGCTCATTTATATAATCCAATTATGTACAGCTAAGCATTCCAACACTGCAAAAACAACATAAATAACCACGAAGGAGAACTAGATAGCTGAGCAAAGTTTCTATTAGAATATAAATTAGGCACAACATGTGTCCTTAGATACATACTCCAAACTGATGTTGGTGAAGAGACCTTGAGAGACTGAAGATAGACTTGAAAGTCTGAAAACAGATATGGAAGTCCAGAATCAGTCCGTTTAGTTCATCAAAGAACTTCTTCAGTCATAATATAATGCCAAGCATAGGAGATACACTCTGGTAGTCTTCACATATGCATATCACGAGTCATGAAAAACCCAGTCAGATCACAACATCACCATAAAATATTGCGGAGCCTAAAAGAATCCCCATAGAACAGTGCTCAGGCTAAGAAAATATTGCCAATGAATAGGGTTGCCAGGTCCCTCTTCGCCACCAGAGGGAGGTTTTTGGGGCAGAGCCTGAGGAGAGCAGGGTTTGGGGAGGGGGCGGGACTTCAATGCCATAGAGGTCGATGGCCAAAGCGGCTATTTTCTCCAGGTGAACTGTTCTCTGTTGGCTGGAGATCAGTTGTAATAATGGGAGATCTCCAGCTAGTACCTGGAGGTTGGCAACCCTACCAATAAATCTAACTGGAATGTCCATGAGTGCCACTGACCCCTCCCCCCCATTTTTTTGCTTCTCCCAGGTTCAAGGAGTTGGAGCCAAAGGCTGGAGGACCATGTCAGCTTTGTTCACCAAGGAGGACGAACATCAGTTACTGGCTCCCGAGCCTTGTGCTGACCAGTAAGAGAAATCCTCCCCTCTTGACCTTCCTCTGCTCTTTCCAATGAACACCAAATTCACAGAGCTGTGTTTATCGATAGATAGCTACAGCTATCAACCCATGTTTGTGTGCAAACAGGGGAAATAATAATAGGCTGGTTCACATGTCCATGGAAGCCTGGCTGCACCTGTGAACCCTGCTTATGACAATCACTACAGGCACTCAGAGATGGGAGAGCCTCCTTCTAGACATCAATTTTTCTTCTCAGTTTTGGTAAGGAGAGTGTCTAGGCTTTGGCTAGAAGGACAAAGAAATTATCCCCTCCCCACCTGGAGCATATAGGTGGCGACTGACAGGTATCAAAAAGAGGTGTTACGGTGTCGTGAACTGGCTTGAAGTTCTCATGGCTACTAGTAAAAATGGATACTAATCATGATGCAGACCTCTTTTCTCCTGGATCAGAGGAGCATGCCTGTTATATCAGGCTTTGGAACACAGGCAGTTGTCTTATTTGTGGGCTTCCTAGAGGCACCTGGTTGGCCACTGTGTGAACAGACTGCTGGACTTGATGGACCTTGGCCTTTCTTATGTTCTAAGGCTTTAAGAGGGAAGTGGACATGTTCATGGAGGAGAGGGCTAATCATGGCTACCAGTAAAAATGGATACTGGTCATGATGCAGACCTCTTCTCTCCAGGATCAGAGGAGCACGCCTATTATATTAGGTGCTGTGGATCAGAGGCAGGATAATGCTGCTGCAGTTGTCTTGTTTGTGGGCTTCCTAGAGGCACCTGGTTGGCCACTGTGTGAACAGACAACAGTCCCAGCTTCTATCTTGGCCTCCCTAGTTACAGGATCTCAGCTATGAGGTATAGGCAAAGACCTTTCTCTGCGCAGACCCTGGACATCCACTGCCACTCGGCGAAGTCAGTGCTGAGCTAGGTGAACCAACAGTCTGTCTCAACGGAAGGCATCACTGGAGGATCACGGCTTTCTGCTGCTGTTGGGAACTGAGGCTGCAGGGAATTTTTTTATTATATAAAGCAAGCCTTTGATTTGTTGCAATGCTATGCTATGGTCACAAGTCCACTGAAAAGAGAACATAAGAAAGGCCATACTGGATCAGACCAAGGCCCATCAAGTCCAGTGGTAAAAGGTTCACACAGTGATAAAAGGTAAAGGTAGTCCCCTGTGCAAGCACTGGGTCATTCCTGAACCATGGGGTGACGTCACATCCCGACATTTACTAGGCAGACTGTGTTTATGGGGTGGTTTGCCGTTGCCTTCCCCAGTCATCTACACTTTACACAGTGGTAAAAGGTAAAGGTAGTCCCCTGTGCAAGCACTGGGTCATTCCTGAACCATGGGGTGACGTCACATCCCGACATTTACTAGGCAGACTGTGTTTATGGGGTGGTTTGCCGTTGCCTTCCCCAGTCATCTACACTTTACCTCTAGCAAGCTGGGTACTCATTTTACCGACCTCGGAAGGATGGAAGGCTGAGTCAACCTTGAGCCAGCTACCTGAAACCGACTTCCGTCAGGATCGAACTCAGGTGTCCAAAGCACCTAATATAATAGGCATGCTCCTCTGATCCTGGAGAGAATAGGTGTGCATCATGATTAGTATCCATTTTAACTAGTAGCCATGAATAGCCGTCTCCTCCATGAACATGTCCACTCCCCTCTTAAAGCCTTCCAAGTTGGCAGCCATCACCACATCCTGGGGCAGATACAATAGGAGGGAAGGGGGCAGGTGAGCTAGCCCCTTCACGTGCAGCTCCCCTACCACCTCTCAGGTCCTCTCAGGCGAAGAGAGAGGGGAGTGGTTGTGGTGGATCATTACAAGCCCTGGTTCTCCTTCCCTAACTTCTCTCTCGTTTGCTTTCAGCCCTCTAGCAGCAAAGCCAGCAGAGGAACCCTCCACCGAGAAGAAAGCCGCCACCTTTTGGGATGTCTTTGCTACGAAGTGGCAACAGACTGCTGCTTTGGAAAAGATGGCCATGAAGCCTGATGCCCAAGAGGAGGTGGCAGAGGGAAATGAAGGGTCAGGGGAAATGGCGGCTGAGGAGGCCAGCAATGCAAGCCATGCCAATGACCTCCGAGAGGCTGAAGGTGTGGCCTTCAAGTGGAGCTTCCTGACCAGCAAACTGGTCGAAATAAAAAACAAAAATGCCCCCAAAAGCAACTAGAACAGACATGGGAATGGACATGAGCATTCAGCCCTCTTTCTGGCAGAGGACCCAGCGAACTGTGGCAAATGGCTAATTTTTTTCAAGCACAGCCAGGTGTCAAGTGAAGGATCCTTGGTGGTGTTAACTTGGATCTGTGTGCTGTTAACCGTCACAATGTCAGGACCCCCCTCCCAACATGTGTTACATGTTTCCAGCAGTATCCATTCCAACTCTCCTCTTCTTTCCTTCTCAGACCTATTTTGAAAGATACACGTAGGTCATTTATGCATGGGTACTTTCACTCACGTTCACCCCCTGTCTGTCTCCGTTGTTCCTTGGAGTTATGCATGAGTTTTCCCTCCATTAGAGATGACCTTGCGACCAGCCCTCACAAATCCTGGGACTTCTCCTCCCTCTATTAACCCAATTTTTCCCTCTCCCCTGAGCTCAGCCAGGATGAAATCCCCATGCATAAGGCAAAGCATGGAACACAGAAGCTTGGTTTCTTTCACAGCATGCAAACAACCAATTACAAAGCAGCATTTCAAGGGGCAGGGATTCATATACTTCCTGATTTGAGTTTGGAGACTGCTGGTGCATAGACTCCCAATAGGAAAGTGTGGGTCCAGCGAGCAACTCCCATTCATAAGCGACCACAGGCAGTTTGGAATGTCTTCTTTATCAGGAATAGATATCCTGACAAGGAGAGGGACCCCTTGTCCCCTTCCAGGCTTAACATGCTTTCATGATACGCTGTGCTTCCTAACAAGAGCCCCCTACTCGCTGATTATCAATCCAAGCAACCAATCAAAGAGAGGAAGGGAAGCTCCAGGGTGATCCTGAGCCAGTGCAACGCGTGTTATATAAGAGTGCTAGACTTGGGCGTTGGAGACCCGGGTTCAGATCTCTGCTAAGATGGAAGCTTATTGAACAAAGACCGTCCATCAACCCAACCTACCTCGCAGGGTTGCTGGGAAAAGGTCAGGTTGCAAAAGTTAATCAACAAAGCTGAATAGATCTTTGCACAGAGACTTCTCCCATGGATGGGCTAGTAACAATTCTCGCTACTGGAATTATGGGAAGGCAGAGCTGATTGTATCTCCAGCTTGTTCCACAGCCTTGTGGACGCTCGCGCGGGGCAGAACCTAGATCCACCTTCTGCATCGAGGTCCTTGGCTCTGTTTGTTCCTGAGCCACATTTTACCTGCAGCCTTTCCTTCGATGGGAACAGAAAGTCCGACCAGAAAGGCTTCATGAGGCCCTTGTGCAGTTGGAGAGTTGCCACCATTCCCAAGACATTCCCACCTGAGCCTGTGACCATCATTTTCCCCAGCAAAGAAGCAATCTGTAGGCTTGAGGTTTCCCTTTGTTGCTTTGCAACTGGCTAAAATGGCACGAGTGATTCATCAGTCCTCCCTGGGTACCACTCAGCTTCGAGCAGCGATGGATATACTTTGCCTGACAAGCTTATTTGCAGTGTGTTTCTTTGGTTCTTTGTCTTGTGTAGAACTGTATCAGCAATAAGCCCAGCCCACTGCAATTTCTGGACCCTTTTCCTTCACTGCTTGAGAAGAGATTCCTGCCCTCAGACTGGTTTCCTCCCCCAATCTTCAGCCACAACTGAAGCTGTAGCTAAGAGGTGTGCTGAACAATTAAATACTTATTTTTACAGACAGAAACAGCCTTTGACTCATTGATTCCCCCCCCCCCCGTTACAGAATCTAAGCATCTAGGTCAGAATCATTCGGGCAGCATCGTTTACAGCATAATCCTCAGCGGAGTTACCACTTTCTCAGGCCATTAATTTCAGTGGGCATTGGTTGCACTGTTAATTGATTAGATGAGATGCACCTATAATGCTACTTTCAAAGCAAGCTCTCAGTGCATCTGACTCAATATTTCTTACTCTGACTGGTGGCAGCGCTCAAGGAGAGAGTCTTTCCTTACACCTTGTGTGCATGTGTGTTAAGTGCCGTCAAGTCGCTTCCGACTCATGGCGACCCTATGAATCAACATCCTCCAAAATGTCCTATCTTTGGCAGCCTTGCTCAGATCTTGCAAATTGAGGGCCATGGCTTCCTTTATAGAGTCAATCCATCTCTTGTTGGGTCTTCCTCTTTTCCTGCTGCCTTCAACTTTTCCTAGCATGACTGTCTTTTCCAGCGACTCTTGTCTTCTCATAATGTGACCAAAGTATGACAGCCTCAGTTTAGTCATTTTAGCCTCTAGGGTCAGTTCAGGCTTGATTTGTTTGTTTTTTTTGGCAGTCCACGGTATCCGTAACACTCTCCTCCAACATCACATTTCAAAGGAAACCTATCAGCTTTCTTCACTGTCCAGCTTTCACACCCATACATAGTAATAGGAAATATAATGGCATGAATTAACCTGATCTTGGTTACCAGTGACACATCCTTACACTTCAGAATCTTTTCTAGCTCCTTCGTGGCTGCCCTTCCCAGTCTCAATCTCCTTCTGATTTCCTGGCTGCAATCTCCCTTTTGGTTGATGATGGAGCCAAGGAATAGAAAGTCTTGATCAATTTCCATTTCCTCATTGTCAATCTCAAACCTGGTACCTGAGATATTTTAACTGGAGATGCCAGGAATCAGGCCTGAGTTTTGCATGGAAAACAGGTGTTCTTCTGCTAAGAACGCATGTGAAGGTATGAATAAACAGGAACTTTGTGGCACCTTAAAGACGAACAACATTTTATTGCACCATAAAACTTTGCTGGACTAGAGGCCGCTTCTGTGGATGCAAAGAAGGAATCCTCACCAGGATGGGATGTTATGTAGGATGTATGAAAAACAAACAAACAGCATGATCAAGGGGCTAGGAAATGCAGTGAAAATGGAATCACATGTAATCCCAATCAAGGAAAGAGAGAGTTCACTACTTATGCCAAGCTAGTTAACACCTGTAAAGGATGGGAGTCCTGGGCACTGCTAGTATAACAATATAGAGGGAATCCACTATTTATTTATTTGCTTTGTTTATACCTCTCCTTCCTCCCAATGGGGACAAAAGTGGCTTATATCATTCCCCTCTTCTCCATTTTATCCTCACAACAACCCAGCGAGGTAGTTGAGGCCGAGCGTGTGTGACTGGCCCAGGGCCATCCAGCAAGCTTCCATGGCAGACTGAAGAAGAGTTGGTTTTTATATGCCGACTTTCGCTACCACTTAAGGAAGAATCAAACTGGCTTACAATCACCTTCCCTTCCTCTCCCCACAACAGACACCCTGTGAGGTAGGGGGGGCTGAGAGAGCTCGCTGTGACTAGCCCAAGGTCGCCCAGCTGGTTTCATGTGTAGGAGAGGGGAAACCAACCCAGTTCACCAGATTAGCTTCAGCCACTCATGTAAAGGACTGGGGAATCAAACCTGTTCTGCAGATCAGACTCCACTGCTCCAAACCACCGCTCTTAACCACTACACCATGCTGGCATTTGAACCTGGGTATCCCAAATCCTAGTCCAACTTTCAAACCACTACACCACACTGGCATCTGAAGGAGTGGGCTGTAGACCACAGAAGGTTATAAAATGTAATTTAAGGTGCCACGAGAATCTTCATTGTTTGTGCTGCAACAGACTGACATGGCTCAATCCCCCTGGAGTCATAAATTTGGGAAGCAGCCTTATTCTGAGTTAGGTTGTTGGTCCAGTGAGCCCAGGACTGACCGTCGTTTGTTAATTGCAGCAGCAACCGTGGGTCTCCAAGTGAGGTCTTTCTTACTCTGCTGCACGCTGCTTTGAACTGGTGAGACTGCAGACCGCATACAGCCCTGCCTGCAAAGAGACCCAGAGACCCACCTGAGGGTCACAAGCCACAGGCTGAAGACCACTTCCCTGCAGAAACTGGGAGCCATCCCGGCAAAAGAGGAGTTTGCTGCAACCTTCAAGCTAACACAAGGGGGCAGCAGACCCCCGCTTTCAGGAAAGGATTTGGGTTTTCTGTCAAAATCCCCACATGTTCTTTATTCCAAGTGCTGTCAAAATCCCCACATGTTCTTTATTCCAAGTGCACGCAGCTGTGATGTCATAAGAACATAAGAAAGGCCCTGCTGGATCAGACCAAGGTCCATCAAGTCCAGCAGTCTGTTCCCACAGTGGCCAACCAGGTGCTTCTAGGAAGCCCACAAACAAGACAACTGCAGCAGCACCGTCCTGCCTGTGTTCCAAAACACCTAATATAATAGGCATACTCCTGTGATCCTGGAGAGAATAGATATGTCTTCCCAGTGTGGCCAAACAGGCTTTGAAAGATACACACAGGTTTTGTGCACCTTCTCGTACGGCAACATTTTTTGGGTGTAGATTTTGAAATGGCTGGGAGGGGCACCTCAGAACTTGCCGGGTCTGAGATCTCCTGGCGTGCACATTACAGAAATCCTGCTCGTGACGAAAATGGCAGGAAGCATTGTTTAAGCCAGTCCTAAGAGAATCGTGCAACACTGCGGCTCGAGTCTGATTTACAGAAACTAGTGGCTTTCACGCAATTTCTCCGGATTGCTCAAACTGCCCACCCCCAATTGCCCATAAAGGTCCCTGGACAAATTCCTTCTCTGTCCCTCACACGCCACCCACACCTAAGCCCAACCGTTTTAGGAAAAGAATCACATGATCACTTTGTGTGGCCTTGCGCCACTGCCGGTCTGAGTAGGCAATACTATGGACCAAGGGTCTGATTCAGTATAAGGCAGCTTCATGTGTGTTCGTGCCCATGCTGCATTCAACTGAACGCAACTAAAGTTGCCAACCACCAGGTAAGCCCAGGAATTCTTCCAGAATTACAACTGATCTTCAGACTACAGACATCAGCTCTCTTGGAGGAAATCAGCACAGGAGCGACTGAGTACAACAAAGTGCAAAAATTGCATATTAAATGCTACAATGACAAAAACACAGTGTGACACATCAAAATGGACATGTGAACAACTATACTATCCTAATCCTAATATATACAAAGTAGAAAATCCTATTTTAGTACATGTCCTTTAAGTAGATCTTCAATTTCAAAAATTCAAGTTCCATCTTGGTCCAAATCAGGTGCCACCAAAAACATAGAAGGGAAGGCCCAAAAGTGGTACCACCAAGCCAAGCAGAAGGGGGATACGGCTGTTTCAAATTCTTCTTCAGTCTCACTTCTAATCCAATTCCACAATAATTCTTGTACATGTAATATTATTCAAATATATATTCATTCAGCCATCTCATATATCAGGATGGTCAACTGGTTCCCGCAGGGATACAAGACATATCCCCTTCTGCTTGGCTTGGTGGTACCACTTTTGGACCTTCTCTTCTATGTTTCTGGGGGTACCTGATTTGGACCAAGATGGAACTTGAATTTTGGAAACTGAATATCTACATAAAGGACATGTACTAAAATAGGATTTTCTACATTGTATATGTTAGGATTATGATAGTATAGTTGTTCACATGTACATTTTGATGTGTCACACGGTGTTTTTGTCATTGTAGCATTTAATATACAATTTTTGCACTTTGTTGTACTCAGTCGCTCCTGTGCTGATTTCCAAACCTTTTTGTACTAGTGCAGAGGTGTCTTTTTTTGTTAAGCTCCTGGAGGAAATGGCAGCTTCAGAGAGCAGCCTCAATGGCATCACATGCTGAGCTCCCTGAATGCAGCTGTCTTCAGCATTGCCCCCCAAATCTCTAGGAATTGGCAACTCTACTGACACAAGTCGTGTGTACATAGCATGGGATTTTTCCTCATGAAGCAAGGCTGCAGTTTGATGTCATAAGGGCAGCCAACTCACAAACAAGCCTGCTCAGCCTCTCCAGATTCCCTGTTACACAAAACCAGCATGATGTATACCACACATACCGAACAAGCACACACCACTGCACACAACATGTATTAAAAAAAAATAGGGGGAATGTCACAGTTCTACCCCCTCTGCATTCTAAAGGTCATGCACACTTAGAAAATGTCCCCAGTGCATTTTGAGACAAATGACACTTCCCTCCCCCCCCAATTTAAAATTTAAAAATTGTGGAGTCCTTGTTTATGTCTCCCAACAGCTTATGACATTCCCCCTCCCCAAATTTAAAATTTAAGAATTGTGGAGTCCTTGTTTCTGGCTCTCAAGAGCTTATGGTGTCATTAAAATAAAACTTAAGAGTTGGGTTCTGTGGATATGTCCCTGTGGATGTGGAGATAAGTTACTACTTGGATAGTTGCATGGACCCTACTTTTTCCAGGACTCCCTCTT